>NC_056500.1:32444967-32490940 GCF_014905685.2 Nematolebias whitei
GCTTGTGAAAGTAAATCTGTTGGGCTTCACTTTGACACTCAGACAATAATTCTGAGTGTCACAATGTTGGATAGGACAAGGGAGGGAAGAAAATGTACAAGAAGACAGCTGCAGCTAATTAAGCCTTCATCAGGCTACCTGCTTGTTTGGTTCATGTTTCGAGGACTCAAAATCAGCTGATTTACGAGCTAAACGAAGGAAGTGATTTGTGAGAATCGCAGGTCACCTGCGGCTTTGGGTCTCACCAGCATAAAACAACTTTGGAGGGGCTCGTAAGCACGGACCAGTAGAATGCACCCTAATCTGGCCATTTCGGATCTTGAAAGTACCAGTTCTCAAGGCTGACAAGAAAAAAACAGTCTGCTTGAAGTAAATCAACAATTGTGGCTCATCTGACTCCCCTGGTTGGCCTCGAAAACAGGTTGACATGTCAATTTCTCCTGGGAAATGTGTAAACTAGGGAAAAACTTGTTCTATCATCCCCCCGCACTCTCTCAAGGAGCAGCAGCTACGTGCACTCCGCCCATCTGTCAGATAACTGCACGAACATATTTTTATATGAAATATAAGCATAGTATATGATTCTGACCAAGGCCAGACAAAGTGACGAAGAACAATGTTCCAGAGACTGATTGGACCAAGCAGCCATAAATACCAAAAACCTCATAAGCAGACAGGAGACAGCTGAGGGTAATTGGCTCTGCCCTGCCACTCAGGAGCTGCAAAAGTTAGTGGGGAAAAAAAACATTTTCCCCACAATATTGTTACAAACACACAACTCTGATCAAATATATTTTCTCAGTATGATGCCTGATATCAGTCAATGTAATCAATAATAAATAAATAAATCTCTGGAGTTCTAGCTATTTTTTCATTGTGTATGAATGGACAGTTCAGATGTATGTGCATAGATGAACATTGTTCCTGATCCACAAAGACACAGCTACTTGCAGACACAAAGTGTGAGAGAGCTTATTTGTGTGTGACAGAGGCTAGCTTGTATCTGTAGCGTGTGACACATTGTGCTCTCCCTGCAGCAGCTAGGCCACGTTTCAGGGATTTGTGCCAAGGGGGACAGAAAAGCCTGTCTGTTTTCTGACTCTTATGCTGACTGACAGTGGTGCTACTAGGTATGTGCATGATGGTAGGAGTGTGTATGCCTGTGCATGTTCATGTGCACGTGCGAGACTTCTGTGCCTCTGTGTAAATGTGTGTATCAAAGTAACTGACAGAAACATATCGTGTGAAAGAGGATGGACAATACAGATGATCTCCTCAGAGAAACGACATTTCAATGAGTGAAAGCAGAGATTGATGTAAAAGTTAAACCATGACAGCGGGAAAAGTCATATCTGTCAAGCTGATGATGAATAGAAAATAATGTAAAGATGTTTGCTTACAGAAACAAAACACAACGTAAAGGATGTATCAGAAAATTTGAGGATGTTATTGTGTATGGCAGGAATCAATTTGTAATTTGGTACAAGTTTTTAAAAGCAGCCCAACGCATTTCTTAATGTAAACAAAAAACTGTCCAAGAGTGTGTTTTGCTAGTTTTGTTTTAAGTATTTTGCAGTTTATTGTCTCCTGTTGTGGAATGAAAAACGGGGAGTCGGAAATACCGTCTGTCCATCCATCCATTTGTGCAGTACCAATTTTCATTTTGACGTGTGGCTAGGTAAAAAAGGTCCTTATCAAAAATTGGGTTGCCACATCAAAATCTAAGAAGGCTGCCACCATATGTGTCCATCCATCTTGTGAGCTGCATAACTTGAAACATATGTAAAGTCCTGACTTCCGTTTCAGTGTCTTGCTGCATCAAGGTATAAGAAAAGTATCTATCAAAATATGGGTTACCAAGTCAAAATCCATGGCCACTACCATCTATAAATCAAAACCTACCACGCTAATCATTTGAGATAATGCGTTCTAGTTTTTATATTGCTTAAAAGTTTAGTTTCCTCAAATGATTGGGATGGCAGAAAATGGTGGGCAAAATCACCACTGGCAACCCATTGGCACCTCCATTGCACTTGGTTGTAGATGAAACTGCTCCCTCCCATCGCCAGATTCCGTCACCAGGCGTTGCCTCGGACAAGCTAAAAAAACTACCTCTATTGTTACACAGTGTAAATCTAACACACTCGAAGAGCTTGCCCTCAAAACTTTAAGGATTACTTGCACTTCCTGCAGTTATTTCTGTGCAGAAAAACTTGAAACACTCATCTTGAAACCTAAAAACACTCACTATTCAATTCCCTCAGCAACTGGGGACATTGGTGCACCACTTGTTGGATTTATTTGTATCTTGTAATTCCTGTGTTTAGTTTTGCGTTTGTTTTCATTTTGCCTGTGTGCCAACTACTCACCTCAGTTTGGTGTCTGCTTTTCTATGTTTTTCCAGTCTGTCAATCACGTCCACTTCACCTGTTCCCTGTTCCTTAAGCTCACCTGCAGTCAATCTACTTGGCTATAGCTCTGTGTTTAGTTTCGTTCCACGTCCACTTCATCAGTGATTGTTGGTGTCGTACCACAGTCTGGTTTGCTCCTGTATCATTCTTCTACGTGTTTCCTGCCAAGCATTTTGTTAGAAGCTGCCTCTTGTTGAGTTTACATTCTGGGTACCACCTCCTACCAATGTTGACAGTTTATGTTTTTTTAAAAGACCGAATAAACCAATAAGTGCAACATCAGGATTTGTGTTCTTTGGGGTTTTTTTTTGCTTGTCCTTTGGTTTTATTGTTAAGTTTGTTCCTTTTTTGTTATTACATTTTATTTTGTGTTCTGTCATTTTTGCATTTAGTTATGTTACTTGTGTCTTCATTTGGTTAGTTTTTTTGTATTCCTCTTTGCCATCAGTCACTACTCCCTCAAACAATACTTTTCTATAGCCAGTTTCTGCTCCTCTGCCCTGTCACACCCACCTACACTTGTTTCCCCATTCGTATTAAAAGTCTCAGCTGCAGCCATCGCCTCTTTACCCCCAACCTATGTACAGCCTCAGTTGACATTTACTTTTCAGTTTAGCACTGTTTTCATACCACATCCAGTCCCCCCTTGTGCATCTTTGTATCTCTTTGTACCTCCTGTCTGCATCTAATCTTTGTTTTTTGTAAGGTTTTGCTGCAATGACAGCTTTTTGTTCTTTGTAAAATAAAGTTTTGTTTTTGATCAAGCTTTTTGTGTCAGTCTGCATACAAATGCCTGCAAATTGGGATGTACATTTATTTACAGATTAGGATACAAGAAAAAAACAAAGAAAAAAAAAACTACATTTTTAAAATTAATCTGTGTAATATAATAACCCATGGGTGACATGGCAGAGACTGGAACGGTTGCCTCCAGCGAGAAGGATCGTCTCCCGTCCTCTCTGTGTGAAGTATGTTCTCCCCGTGCATGCGAGGGGTTTCTCCAGGTACTTTAGATTTCTTCCCACTGACCAAACACATGCATATTAGATTATTTAGTAACTCTAAAATTGTCTGTGGGTGGGAGTGGTTGACTGTCTCTATGTGTCCCTGTGATGGATTTGCAACCTGTCCAGACTGTACCCGACCTCTCACATGGTAACTGCTGGAAATAGGTACCACCTCCCCTGCGATCTTAAAAGGAAAAAGCAGGCAAAGAATGGATGGATAAATGTATAACAGCCCACAATGCTGGTAAAAAAAATAAAATAAAAAAACAAGGCTGCTTTTTGAAGAGGCAAAATATAAACTAAATGTTTCAACGAAATTGTGTTCATTAAAAAAAGTGCAACAAGACAATATGTACCATAAACAACAGAATATGGACTCATCGTTGAGGCTAACATTGCTGGCACCTCCACCCCCCCCTCACATCCCCCACCCCCTCAGAAGTCCCGCCCCTTCCCTGCAGTGAGCCCCCAGACATTCAGCGGACTAAACAGGAATCCCCTACTGCCCCACAACAGACTGACTGACTCTGCATGTCTACATTACACACAGACACTTGATTCCACATATGCATTCATGATGGGGGCTTACAGACAGTACAGGAATAGTCCCGGTCTCAGGTCACATCTCACATGCTGCCAGCCTCCGCCATCACTTCATGCATGGGTTTATCGTCCTGCAGGATTTTATGGATTCAAAAATAAACCGTCTCACTTAGATATTTGCCACTCTCTTTGTGTTCGCTTACTCTTTTCAAATTCTCCTCCTCGTTTTTTCTTTTATTGGTTTTATTTACCATCTTGAGTTTTCTTTTCATTTGCTACTTTCTATTTAATTTTTCTTTCCGTCTCATGCACATTTGTGTACTCACACAGATGTGTTTGGAGATGCACTCTGCATCTAACAGCAGATTTCTTACAGCGTATGTTTCATTTCTCACTTTCCCAGCCCACATGTCACAGTGAGAGATGTCAGACTGACAGAAAGCCCGGATGAAGGGAAAGGTCAGGAGTTCCTCAGCCTTTAGTTCCTGACATTGCATTACTTCCCACAGCAGCAGCATTATTCTTTACTTCCCCCTCACTGTTCAGTGAAGCGCCACAGAAACAAGGAGGGGCTTTCTTCTACCCTTTCCCCTCAACATTTGCATGGCGCTCTGCTTTAGGGGTTTCCCTTAGAAAGAGAATGAAGTGACACACAATGCAAATATATGGACATTACTTTATGTTATGTCAGTAATTTAATGTAGGTACTACTGCATGCATAAGTGAACTCAATGCTAAAAGAGAAGAAAATCACAGTACATTTAAACTGTTGAAGAAATAATCCTTCTACTGGTCTTCATGAACAGAGATCAGTACAAAGTTATATCTCAGTGTTTTAAAGAAAGAGTAACTGTCTTGACTGGACAGTAGGTCTAAACTGTTGTTTAGATACTTTAAACACAGAAAGATTATCTGCTGTGAGTTTTAGCTAACTGCTGTCATCAGAAAATATTTACAAAACAGGCAAACCTGTTCCTCAAAAGCACAGGATTCTGTCATGTTAATGCTAAAAACATAGAAGGGGAATAACATAATGTGACACTACGTGTGTAAATGGGAGAAAGCTCAAGGGTCACAAACATAAACTAGCACAGCACAGAAAACTGTTCCAGGAAGGTTAAACTAACTGGCTGCAAGCAATAGCTTTGTATTTAGTATATGCTTAGTAGCATAATTATAACAACTTGAGTAAAAATACAACAGGACAAAATAGACAAATCTGGAGAATATTATCAGTAATATTGGGTAAATTATGGAACATCTTGCTGTTTTAACGCTGAAGGCTTATGGGGCACACCAATCTGCATTGGTGTGCCCCATAAGTTAACAAGGTAAAGGAAATGAGTGGTTTGCTTTTCCAGGCAGCTCAGAGCGATGTTCTCTTCAGACATTAACATTAAACCATGTTAACGTTAGATATTCACATTAAAAACGTTACTAGAACTGCCTTCTTCCACCTGTGTAATATCACTAAAATTAGAAACATCTTATCTAAAAATGATGCAGAAAAACTGCTCCATGCATTTGTCACGTCTAGACTGGACTATTGCAATGGTTTATTATCTTGGTGTCTAAAAACTTCTTTAAAAAACGTCTTCAGTTGATCCAAAATGCTGCTGCCAGAGTCTTAACTGGAGTTAGTCGTAAGTTTTAGCTTCTCTCCATTGGCTCCCTGTTAAATCCAGAATAGAATTCAAAATCTTCTAACCCACAAAGCTCTCACCAACCTGGCTCCATCTTATATTACAGATCTTATTGGTCCATATCTTCCTAACAGAGCACTTCACTCACAGACTGCAGGCTTACTTGTGGTTCCTAGAGTTTCCAAAAGCAGAATGAGAGGAAGATCTTTCAGTTCTCAGGCTCCTCTCTTGTGGATCCAACTTCCAGTTTCTGTCCGTGAGGCTGACACATTGTCCAGTTTTAAGACTGGGATTAAGTCTTAACTTTTGGATAAATCCTGTAGTTAGGACTGGCTTGTTATGTTGCTATAGACTTAGACTACTAGATGACAAATTGACCTCATTTCTTAAAATTAATAGTTTTAATTTGATATTAGTGATTCTTGACCTGCCATTGTGTATCTGTTCCTCCTTCCTGTTCCTCTCAAATCCAGCCCGTCGAAGCAGATGGCCGCTTGTCCTGAGCCTAGTTCTGCTGGAGGTTTCTTCCTCATGAAAGAGTTTTTCCTTTCCACTGTCGCCTTCATGCTTGCTCAAGATGAGAGTTCTGTGATGGAGTTAAACTCAAAACAGTCTGCTCCTCAGATAAATTATGTTAAATTATTATTTTATATATAAATGTTTCTGTTCAGTGCCCTGAGATGACTTCTGTTGTGACTTGGCGCTATATAAATAAACTGAATTGAATAGAAAGACGCAGTGGGGAGATTTGCTTGGTCATGATGGCTGCTTGGGCACTTGATACTCAGCACTAAACTGCTGTCTGTCTCTACAAGCCTGTCATCAAGAACACCGTCTATTTCAAGTGGATTTGCTGCAGCAGCTCATTATAATCCTGGGTTATGTGATTAAGTTTGCCAATTTAAAGAAAGATGAGGGTGTGTAAGATGAGTGTGGGGTTTCCCTGGAAGCTCCCAGGCAGACATCTGCTGCCATCACTCTACCACCGCCTCCCTCCCACTTTACGACCACACTGCTGTGCAAGTGTACGAGAGACAGCTCTCTGTCGCGAACAGCAGCTCCTCACTGAATAATTTAAAGAACAGCATGGACAGAGAGTGAACTGTGTCCCGGACAATAAGGAGGTAAGGCAATGAAACAGGAGGCAGAGAGGAGGGGGTGGGGGGTACTTGAGAAAATTAGAGATGCAGAGTTGTGGGGAAATTCACTGTCAGAGGTCATTTGCAGTAAAAGACCAGACAACTGGAAACAGAATAAAGTGAAAGGTGTGTGGAACGCAGTGAAAGGAGAGCTCTAGCAAATGATTGGACGGAGATCATGTGACCATCGGGAGATCCCTGAGCTGAGCCGGTCACCTGATTGACTGGAAATGCATCCTTCATCCTGACACAAATTCCCAGAACTGACCACTGGTGTGTGTGTCCTTCCTGTTAAAAGCAGCAGTGGTTTAAATTGTGTGAGGTTAATATATATTATAGCTGAAATGTTTACCCTGAAAACTTACAGTAAATTTAAAAATAATTTACTGGAACACATGCCTTTATCCAAAATAGCTGAAACAAAACACAAGATGCTAATCAGTTGGCTTTAGAGTTAAAGATAATTAGATTTGGTGTATTTAAACATGAAAGGTACAGTTATTTTTGGGTTTGTGTGACTGATCAGTCTTAATGCAGGACATTCTCAGTTTTCTTTCTTGACTGCAGATGAACTTTTTGAGTCAGCTGTTTACACAGTTTCATACACTAGAAAAAGAATGCTGTCATTTACAGTTTGAAGCACTAAAGCTTAGAAACTCAGGGGGATTTGATAAGTTCTTTATCTTTTACTTTATCTTTAAGTTCTTTATATTATTTAGTTCTTTATCTTTGAAAAAAAATTAGATTATATTTTAAACTTTAGATAAATGAGCTCTAAGTTTAATGTAGCTTTAAACAACTCCTTTCATTTCATTTCAGTTTCGTTTGTTTGGGGTCTAAAACTTTTTTGCTGGATTTAAAGGGATTCTGGCCGCATGCTCATATTTTAATTGAAAAAACTTGTAAAACGTTCAAATGCATTTTTTTTCAACATTCTTTATTTTCAAATTCAATGCCAATAGAAGCATGAAACTGTTTCTGAACACTTTTACATTAAGATGTTATAATTTAGTCACACTTTAGATGGCTGAACATTATTAACACCATGATCCCGAGGCTGCAGGTTTAAGCCCAGGTTGCGTCATAAAGGGAATATGGGGTGAAACAATCGCCAAATCTTTCATGCAAGTTTTCTTGATGCAGTGACTCCTGAAGAAGGGAGCAGCTGAAAGAAAACACCACCAGATGCATGAATGTATTCTCACAATATTTTTCATAGGAAAAAATGATTGGTATTCTTTTGACATTTTTAAAGAGCTTTTTGCCGCTTGAAAACTAAGTGATATTTTGGCTCGTTCTTTTTAATTGGAAAACTGACAAGATTAAACCATCTCTGGACTCGAAAAATACTTTAATCTAGTACTAAGGTCTGCACCCTTTACGACCAAAAGAGCCATTTCTGCCCCTTCATTCACTAAATTAAACGTGTCCAGAGTCACAAAACCTGCTACAATTATCATTATGAACTGGTGGCTCATGGGCCACTTTACATTTGTTAGAGTGGGCTTTTCTGGCTAGTAGGTGTGAAATTATAAAACCAAAAACATCTAATGATTAACATTTATTGATATTTTTATATTTTAAGACAAAAGAAAAGACTGGATTCCATCCATCCATTTATCAAGGTTCAAGTTGACTTTGATCATTCACATGTACATGAGGTAGAACGACACTGTGTACTCAAAGTTCCTGTTACACCCTAAAATAGCAATAATATAAACTATAAAGAAGAAAACAGTATACAAGGCTCTAAGAAATGCACTAAACAATAAACATATAATATAATACAGTGAATTAAACAGCAGTCTGTTGTGAGCAGATGAGTATGAAATACAGCAGCTTAAGGTAAGAAATCAGCAGCATGGATAAAGTGCCAAATCCATCCATCCATCCATCCATCCATCCATCCATCATCTTTACCTGCTTCTTCCTTTTCAGATTATGGGGGTCACTGGTGCTCATATCCAGCCATCACTGTGTGAGAGGCGGGGGACACCCTGGACAGGTTACAAGTCCATAACATAAGATTGGATTCATGTAAAGAAAAGATAAAAGATACTATTTTTGCCAATTTTTTTAAAAACTAAAACGAACTGTGCAGGCATATGTAATTTTTTTTATTGTAGAGAAACTGAATATCCTACTTTGAAGAAATAAAGCATAACTTTAAAGTGAGTATAATTTACTCTGTGTATTAATTAGTACTAGTATCCACATACTTGCAAAGGAAATGACTGGAAAACAGCTAAAACTAGTCATTTTTTGATGTGGGTATAATATCCTATAAAATTCAGTTTTAAGTTAGTTTTGGTCAAAGCAAAGAGCTGCTGCGGAGGGACCAAAGAGCCACATGTGGCTCCAGTCGTTGGTTGCAGACCCCGGATCTAGTACAAATGGCAGTTGGCATTGTGGATGGATTGACTGATTAATTGTATTGAGCTGTGTTGGCTGCGCTTTAAAATGATAAATCTGATATTTTGTAAAGTGAGGTTCTATGAAGTAGGATACAGTAGTCACTATCTTACTTGCAATAGATAACAGTGAGTCTGTAGAGTCAAACAGGAGTTTCCATTGAAGAGATGAGCTATTGGCTAGTCAGAGTAAGAGGTGTTTCCAAGCAGAATAAAAAACTATTCTATAAAACGTTCAAATCAGTATGTCTAAAGACTTTTTTAAAGAGAACTCACTACTTGCATTTTTGGCCTTAATGTTATTTTCCTTTTCTACTAAAAGTCCTTGTTTGTGACACATGAAAACGCCCAAATGCTTAAAAAATGTTTTATATATTTATTACATTTTTCACTGAACGATGTTGCCATAATTTTTACTGGCACAATGCATTCTGGGGCGATGACATACATGTGTTTCAGTCAATGCTAAAACACAAGGAGTTAAGGGTAAAAAGTTATTATGCATGACGATAAAGTTATAATGTATTAGGCTTTATGTTGTTATGCACAATGTGTAGGTGTAAATTAGTCACCGTAATCAACTTGGGATGTTTAGTGTATTAGATCTGGAGCTAATGCCATATTTATCAGCTCAAGAGGGAAAAAGCCAAAGTTAAAAGAATAAAGCTGAGGAGACCCTCATGAACCAGTTCTGCCTTTCTTCATCCACAGGGCAGCACCAGACAACTGTTATGGGTGTGCACTTTTGGTGATGAATGTGTGGTTGTGTGCTAAGCATTGTTGTGTATTTCTCTGTATCGGTGAACCAAAGTTTCACTTTACATAAGCTTCAGCATGCCTGCAACCCAAATTAGGACAAGTGGAAGATGGCTGAATGGATGGATGCATAAAGTGACCCCCACAAAAAAAAACAAAAACTTTTTAATGAGAATACATTTTGATCCCAATGTCTATTGTGATTACTTGAAATATTAAGTGGAGCTCATGCAGCATAAACTTTCATGAGCTGCATAAACATCAGCTTTTCTGTCTGACTCTCTTTATTCATCCAGTCCGCCTCGTTTTCAGTTGCAGGCTGAGTCATTTCTGCTTCCTCCTCTCTGTCAAAGAGTTCAAAGTTCAAATTTAAAGGGCTGAATGTATATGCTGTCTAAAATGAAGATGTCTACATAATTTACCCAGAATGCATTGCTGCATGAACAATATGCAACACCCTTGTAACATCATCCATCCATCCATCCATCCATCCATCCATCCATCCATCCATCCATTATCTTTACCTGCTTCTTCCTTTCCAGGTCACGTGTGCCCATATCTAGCAGTCACTGTACAAGAGGCAGGGGACACTCTGGACAGGTCTCCAGTCCACCATAGGGACACGTAGAGACAAACATTGGGGTTTCAACTAAACAAATTACAGACAGACTATTGATGATGATGAACAGCAACTCCATAGTTACTTTAAAAAAATAGTTAACCACAAAGAGGATCACTAAACTGACAATTCATAACTCACTCAGGAGGACATATTTTTTAGTGGCATGAATGCATATTTTTTCCTGTATAAATGGTGGATATGCTTTCTGTGTTTCACTTTATTTAAAAGTATAGTTTCCTTAAATTATTTATTGGTGGTGGACAGTTTTTGAACATTGGTAGAATCCCCCCCCCCCCCCCACCATTTGGGATTTTTAACAATGGGCAGTGTTATTTCAATATAATGACAAATAAAGCATGTGGCAGGGCTGGACAGAACCAAATCAAATGTTCTGATAGATGAAATAATTTTATTTTACTCTGATTTGGTTTTTATAGCACTGGATGTTAAAGGAATCACTTACAGTGATGTGGATGTGAACACCGGTTACTGACTTTTAATAATTGATGCTGTAGACGATGTTTAGTGCTGATGCTGCTCTGGCACATAAACACTTTAGAACAATAATGTTTTCACTGCGTGCAGTTGTTGCTTGTATCCAGAGTCTGCTTGTATCTGGGTAAGATTACTCTGATGATCTCACTCCGTGGGTGATGTAGTGTGACAGCAGGTGAGTCATCAGACGATACTTTACTGGAATAAAGAAATGTTCAGCTGATCCCCTCCACA
Source organism: Nematolebias whitei (assembly GCF_014905685.2). Taxonomy (NCBI): domain Eukaryota; kingdom Metazoa; phylum Chordata; class Actinopteri; order Cyprinodontiformes; family Rivulidae; genus Nematolebias; species Nematolebias whitei. The sequence continues at coordinate 32,456,229 of NC_056500.1, forward strand.
TCATTTATCTGCTCGTGCTTACTGCTGCATCATCTCCGCACACCACAACCTTTTTGCCTCTTCCTCTGTGTAGAATTGACTTCCTTTCATCCTTCATTTTCCTTGTTTCATGTCTTCCTTGTTACTTAACTGTATTTTATGCAACTTGATACATTTCTCTTCTTTCCTCTATCCTAATCCCATCCTTTTTCATCTTCCTTGCAATCTTTTGTAGATTGTAGCCCTGTTGTTTGATTCTTTCAATAAAAAAAATTAAAGAAGCAATTTTTAAAAGGCACCAAAAATTATCTTTGTAAAATTAGTTGAATGACCGACCGTTGAATCAATGGCTGTATTTTCATTCCTCTATTTTCAGGCTTATGTTGAGGATCCCACAGAGCTGAAGCTTCTCTGTCACATGGAGAACGGCAGGTATTGCTGTATTAAATACAGAAAGATAACTAATATCTGGTTAAAGGTTAAAGTCAGGTTACCTTAACATTCTTTGGCACCAGGATGGTGAAAGCTCTTTTCCAGCACGGAGGACATGATGCTGTATGATGGAATATTTTTACATACCAGTATATCAAAGAGAACATGGAAGCTATAGCTGTGCCTGACCAAACTGTCTAACAGCTGGAGATACTCCATTTGTACTTGCAGCTTGCCATACAATTAGTTTTGTAGAATATATTCTCAACAGCTTGAGGTGACACATCCAATAAGGAAAGATAGACTGGAGGTGGAGGGAGGGGCACATGAGTGAAAGAAGGACATGAGAAGTGAAGGAGAGATTGGACTGCGACCAGCAGAGATTATTTGATCATGACTTTGGCTCAGTGTTGATGGTGGAAGTGTTGGAGGGGAGCAGAGAGGATAGGCGAGGTGCCAGACATCAAATCTGTTATAGAGCTGGTTAAGCTCATCAGTGAGGTTGGGGAGAGGGGGGAAGGTCTGTATACCTTTGCTGATCAAGGTATTGGGAGTCCTCCAAACCTCTTTGGAGTCTCTGGAGGCTGAGGCTTTTTACATTTTGCAGATATGAAGGCCTGTTTTAGCTGATGTTTTAGCCTGTATGAGTCCATAACACCCTCCTTGGGGGAGACTGCTTCTTAAGTTTTCTTAGTTCTGTCAGCAGTTTGGAAAACCAATGCAAATTTACAAACCACAGTTTGCAAATTTCTCAATACTTTTTGTTGGTATGAACGGACTGTGTCCACATATACCATACCATACCATACCATACCATACCATACCATACCATTTTATTTATAGAGCACTTAAAACAGCAACAAGGCCAAGTGACTTGGCCATATGCCAAGTGATGGCTGGGTTCCAAAAACAACTCCAGTCTAGAGTTGCATTCTGGCCAAAAAAATCTGATCTGCCTCGGTCCCAGCCCATAGCCATCATTCCCGAACCCCACTCGACCTGGAAAATTAACAGTAATTACAGGTCTGAACCCCCCAAAAAACCCCGACATTTTTAATTAAGCTTTGACTGCTTATAATTATTAACGGTCGGTGGACCGCGGTTAAAGTTAGTTTTACATTGAACGTTGGACATTCGAGCTCTGTGGCTTCAGCGGTGTGTTCCTCTCCTTCTAGTCCAGCTGACCGAAATCAGACTGCCTGCATGGGATTGAACGAGAGGAACACACCGCTGAAGCCACAGAGCTCGAATGTCCAACGTTCAATGTAAAACTAACTTTACTGTGGTGACATGCTGCTGAATAAAAGGGGCAGAAAATCGGAGCTGAGGGGGTGTTTGTCCTTTCATGGCCATCATTTGGGGTGGCTGTGGCTGAGTGGTTAGAGCAGTCGTCCTCCAATGCAAGAGTTGGGGGTTCGAATTCACCAGCAGTCACATGCTGAAGTGTCCCTGGGCAAGACACTGAACCCCTCATAGCCTCTGATGTGTGTCCCATCAGTGTATGAATGTGATAAAGCTCTGATTAGTCTCATTAGAATGATTTGTTCAATTAGCTTAGTAGAGATCTAGTAGAGTGCTGTGTGGATGGGTAAATGAGGACACAGATTGTAGTGTAAAGCGCTTTGAGTATCTTGAAATAAGATAGAAAGGTGCTATATAAGTACAGTCCATTTACCATTTACCATCAAAGAGCATTAAAACCCTGTTTCTGCCTGCATTCTGCATTAAGACCACTCTGACATGTCTGCTTTGGGATCTCACCTGTTTGGGTCGTCGGCCGCGCGCGTCCGCTGAGTGCAGTGGCTGAATGAACGTTCATTTGGGCGATGGATCACTTCCTGGTAGTATAGTCCCATCTGAAGCTTAACTGAATTTTATTTTACTTCAATGCCAGTCAGTTTGTGGTGAAATGGTCGCGTGCAGCTGGTGAATGTACGGCAAGCCATGTTGTCATATAATTGAATTTTATGGCAAGCCATGTTTCCATATAACTGAATCACGGCTGATCCGCTAACGCAATCAAAAGCCTGACACCGACCCGGCCCACCCATCCAGCACATTATCATGGCCCGGCCCGCCCTGAATTCGGGTCGGGTCGGCCCAGGCTTCGAGCCCGGGTTAGAAATGACAGCTCTACTCCAGACATTGTCCCAAATGTACAGCAGCTCACCTTTCCAGTACTTTTCTCACTGGTTTCACTGACTTGAGCTGTTGTATGTATTTTGGCACCATTTGTATGATGCAATGATCAGAGTGTCCCAGGGTGGCGGAAGGGGTGCCACAGTAGGACTTTGGTATAAAGTAGAAGTGATTCAGCATTTTACATCACAAGTTCACCCAATTATTATATTCAAGTAATTCCTGTGTTAACCAGCAGTTGTTAAAGTTGCCCATAACTTATATTATAGCATGGTCTGTTATTTTCTACATGGTGATGCTCAGCCAGTAAATGCTGTGCTTCATGCAAGAGGGGGTTGGGGGTTTGTGCCCTGGATGTAATGTAAACTTCCATTAAATTAACTGAAGAGAACTCAGAACTACTTTAACATGCATTTCATCATTTCATTAGATTGTGGGGAAACACTGGGGCCCCTGGAGAAACCCATGCAGGGACAGGAACAAGAGGAACCCTCTGAACAGAAAACCCCTGCTGAGGTTCAAAAGAGGAACTCCCACAGTGAGTCATCATCAGTGTTAACCAGTTCACAACTGGGATGCTCTGATGCATGTAGATACTAATAAGTCATTTTAATAAAGCAGTGTAAATATGAAATTAGGATAAACATTTATTTTTACCGGTAGTTGTGTTGTGCCACATTACTTGAATTATGTGAAAATGAATGGATGGAAAAGGATAGTTTAACACACAACCCCTCTAAATATAAAAATTGTTTGTCGCACTTTAAGCTAATCCTGTCACAATTAAATGTTGACTGTGTTCTGAAAAAGTTCATACCTGAAAGTAAATTCTAAACGGTGTCAAATAAAATATTGAAGAGTTACTGAACAACTGTTCTGGAATAATTTTTAAAATAGTATCTCACTTGGCTGTTAATGTTTGCTTTTTAGAAACATAAAATTGTGAGAAAATGCAAACAAAATAAGAATTTCCTGTGAAATTTGAGGGAAAATTTGCAAACATGTTGACAAAAATTATAACTCTACCACTCTTAAGTTACAAAAAAATTATTTAGACAAGTTCCAGACTCCCGCCACATTTTTCTCACAAATTTGTTTTAGAACTTTTGGAAATTCCTTCACAAATGCTATTTGTAATTTATTGTCAACATTAACTAACAAGTACATTTGCCTAATTTAAATAACTTTAGCCAAGCTGAGTATGTTCTTTCTCTGTATTTTAATTTGTTGTAAACATCAATGTTCTTGTCACTTGTTGATGTGAAGAGGGTTTTTCAGCATTTAGATTCTGTTTGGGGCAACTGGTAGAGCTGCTGCCTCTCAGTGCGCAAGTCCCTGGTTCAAAACCCGGTCCGGGGGCCTTTCTGGGTGGAGTTTGAATGTTCTCTTCGTGCATGCGTGGGCAGGTACTCCGGTTTACTCTAAATTGTCCCTAGGTGTGAGAGTGAATGGTTGTTTGTCTCGTTTGTCTCTATGTGTCCCTGTGATGGACTGGAGACCTGTCCAGAGTGTCCCCCACCCCTCGCACAGTGACTGCTGAATATGGGCACCGGCGACCCCCGTGACCCAAAATGGAAGAAGTGGGTAAAAGGAAGTGGGTAAAAGTTAATGGATGGATGGGTTCTGTTTGTCATCTGAGCAAAGATTTTTATTTTAAATCAGAGAAAAATACCTTTTTTAATTATTTTTTTATTCAGTAACTTTAATAATGTTACACAAAGCAGTTTCTATTCTTGCCTTAAAAAAGGGTTTCACATGTTTATGAATGTTTATAATCTTCTATCCATTCATTTTCTGTTTCTAATCCTGTTGAGGGTTGTGGGAAGCTGGTGCTGAACTCCAACAGTCAAAGGCCTGCTACAATCTGGGAAGTTGCCAGTCTCATGTTTATTTATTTATCCATTATCCATCCATTATCTTTTACCTGCTTCTTTCATTTTGGGTCACGGGGTCGCCGATGCCCAAGTCCGGCAATCATTGTGCGAGGGGCGGGGTACACCCTGGACAGGTCTCCAGTCCATCACAGGGACACATAGAGACAAACAACCATTCACTCTCTCACACCTAGAGACAACTCAGAGTTACCAATCAGCCTAACATGTTTTTGGTCTGTGGGAGGAAACTGGAGTACCTGGAGAAAACCCACGCATGCACGGAGAGAACATGCAAACTCCACCCAGAAAGGTCCCAGGCCTGGATTTGAACCGACAACCTGTTCGTTGAGAGGTAGCTGCTCTACCAACTGATCCACCGTGCTGCCTCTAAACAACTAGCAAATAAATGGGAATATAATATGTTTATTGTTCATTGCTTATTGATCTTTATCTCTTTTACTTGTATTTTGTTTCTTTCCTCTGGCTCTGTGTCACCCTGCTTTATACATTTCTACTACCACTTGTGTTTTATGACCTTCAAAGCACGAGCCACAGAGACTGCTGATTTTTATTTTTATTTTTTTATTTTTTTAATTAGGTAAATGTATTTGAGTCTGCTGGACCAGACAGACAAATCATTCTTTGGACTGCAGGACTATCGTAACATTTTTTTTTAATTAATCAGGTTAAGCTAAATGTTGTCAAAATTACACTGTGAAGTGAATTAGGTGTTCTTTTATCCACTTTCTCTGACAAAGTGAACACTGTGTTAGCACAGCTGACAGATGATCATACCCAAGAGGAGAATTACCACAACCTCAGGCTCATACCTGGGTCTGAAAGGTAATCTGACTCTCCCACACCCACAAGGTGAGGCCTGGTGGTGGAGTGGAGAGAGGATCGCTGCCTAAAATTTCCAGGGTGGATCCCTTCAGACACAACAACAAACAAGTTCTCAGACAAAGATTTAGCTGTTGTTTTTATTAGATATAATTACAACCATTAGCTGTGCTGCATTTTTTTAAATGCTCGCTCCAGTGTCAATATTATTTCAGCCTTAAGAGAGCAAGAGTCTCGCAATAAAATACTGATATGTTTAAAATGTTCTGGTTTAGTGGCAGGTTTTGACACAGAAATACAAACTGACACAAGATGCTCAAAATGATAACTAAATTGTTATTTAAACAAAACAAAATGAGTCATGACAGCAAAGCTTGGTGTATGAACATGAGGCGCACGCAGACACAAGGAGGCATGAGGAGACCAGCTAAAAGGCTAGTTAGTAGCCAAAAGTAGCAGCAAACTATTAGCGAAAAGCTAAAACTAAGACAAGGCTATTCTAAAACTGAAAGTTGGAAAACGCCACCTAGAAATATAAAGTTGTAAAATCCTGTACATTTTTTATAACTGTATTATAACTGAGTTGTACTCCTGCTCTGGCCACCAGAAGGTTCGGCTATTGGTTTACATACAAGGCAACATGTGCCTTCCTCTTATATTTATACTATGAATGTACAGAGAGGTGCTGGCTCTTACTCCAGCCACCAGACTGGTGTTTTCTGTTCCTTGTGTCATGATCAGGAATTGAGAACAAAAGGTGTTTGTTCAACCTGTCCAGGGTGTACCCCGCCCCTCGCACAGTGATTGCTGGACATGGGCACCGGCGACCCCCGTGACCCAAAATAGAAGAAGCGGGTAAAAGATAATGGATGGATGTTCATTCTGCACCTTCCATATTGAGAAAGACTGAAAACTATCAGAGGTCATTTCGTTAAGCACATTTAATTCAAAATTGTAAGGACTTGAGGTTAACTCCATAACTTGTACCTGCTGTTTGTAGAATTTTTATTTTTTATGTTTCTTAATTTGATATTTTAATTTTATTGTCTTCAATGTGATGTGGTAAGCATGTTTTGTATTTACTGCAGCCCAACTTGGCCTGGTCACCCTTGAAAAAGACGGTTTTAATCTCAATAAGACTGTCCAGTTTATCCATCCATCCATCCATCCATCCATCCATCCATCCATCCATCCATCCATTATCTTTACCCGCTTCTTCCTTTTTTCAAGTCATGGGGATCACTAGTGCCCATATCTAGCAGTCACTGTGCGAGAGGTGGGGGACACCCTAGACATGTCTCCAGTCCATCACAGGGACACACAGAGACAAATGAGACAAACAATCATTCACTCTCTCACTCACACCTAGAGACGATTTACAGTTACCAGTCAGTCTAACATGCATGTTTTTGGTCTGTGGGAGGAAACTGGAGTACCCAGAGAAAACCCACGCATGCACGGAGAGAACATGCAAACTCCACCCAGAAAGATCCCCAGCTGGGATTTGAACTGGCGACCTACTAGCTGAGAGGTGGCAGCTCTACCAACTGCACCAACATGCCGCTCAAATATTAAATTTAAATAAATAAAAATATAAGGCTAGCTAAAAGCTAAAAGTAGAACAGCACTAGCTAAAAGTTTCAAGAAGAGGAATAGTAGCTAAATCTAGTATAGGTTAGCTGAAGGTAGGAGAATAACAGCTAAACTGTATGTGGCAAAAGATGAGCTAAGAGCTATAAGTAACAAAATGCTATCTGAAATCTGAAAGATGCAATAAAAGACAAAAATGAAATATGCTGGAGCAGATTTTATAAAACAACGTGCAAAAATTATAAAAAATAAATTAAAAAACAACAACGGGAAAACAATAGTTGTGAATATTTATGAGAATTCAAAGTTTAAGCAATCATTTTATTTGTATGGCAGTTCAAAAATATTCAACACCTTTTAAATCAAAAAAATTTATATAAATTTAAAGAGGAAATATTAACAATTGTTCAATCAAGTTTATTCCTTTGAGTAGTAATCGTACTCACATCCTACTGTTTGTCACAATAAAAGCTTAAGAATAAAAATAAGAACTTTTTTTATCCAACACTGGGGAAATTCTCAAATGAGATTAAAAATTAAAGTTTAAACCAAATGAAATCAGAAGAGGCAGCACGGTGGCGCAACTGGTAGAGCTGCTACCTCTCAGTGAGGAGGTTGCCGGTTCAAATCCCAGTTCAGGGGCCTTTCTGGGTGGAGTTTGCATGTTCTCTCTGTGCATGTGTGGGTTTTCTCCATGTACTCCGGTTTCCTCCCACAGACCAAAAACATGCATGTTAGGCTGATTGGTAACTCTAAATTGTCCCTAGGTGTGAGAGAGTGAATGGTTGTCTCATTTGTCTCTGTGTCCCTGTGATGGACTGGAGACCCGTCCAGGGTGTACCCCGCCCCTCGCACAGTGATTGCTGGACATGGGCACCGGCGACCCCCGTGACCCAAAATGGAATAAGCAGGTAAAGATAATGGATGGATGGATGGGTGGATGTTTCTGTGTCATACTCAACTGTTCTGTCCTTCTGAGTGACTGTTCATGGGTGACTGTTTCACTCACAGAGCTTCTGTGTGCTGCAGGTGGTGAGACTGTGCTGAGGAGGGTTTTATTCCTGTGGACCTCTTCAGGCCCCAAAGCCGTGTCAGAAAGAAAGACCAGAAGCTGCTTCAGTTTCCTCCTATAGTGTTTTGGATGGAACACAACCTGCAACACTAAGTCAAAACACTCAGCTACACACGCACAAACACGCACGCACACACGCACACAGGCAACATGTCTACATTTTTGTATTCCACACTCCCACGAAATGTATGAATGTATTTTTTTGGTGTAATATCCAAAAGAAGCACATAAACATAAAGTATCATTTTGGAGCTTGTAGAGATTTTTTTTCCTGAAAATATTCAATTTGTTGACAAAGTTTTTTTAAAAGAGCTTTTTTTCTTTGGGTTGATTCACTTGAACTTGAATGAAGACATGGCAGGTTTTTTATGCCAGCTGCCCTTCATGATGCAACCACCAACCACCGAGCTACCGCAGTATGGAGCAGAGGGATGCCATACAGGGTGCCCGGGAGAGCAGATGTTGGTTAAGGGCCTTGCTCAAGAGGTGAGTGGGGCAAATGAGGGAGGGTGGAGCCAGGTGCGGTGCTTCACCTTTCCCACCTGAATATTTGTTGTAAAGGTCAGGGGATTTGCTTGATCACAGACCCACTTCCTCTAAACTCTGCACCACTTAATATTAAACCCTGAGATAACTTTTTTTTTTCATTTATTAAGATAACATCAAAAACAAAAACTAAAATGCTTATCACATAAAAGTATGGAAGTCTTCAACAATACTGTCAAAGGACTGGACCTTTATTTCAGGGGTTTTAAGTGTTGGGGCTGCGTTATTTGACTTTTGTCTCATTTCATTCTCACTCTGTACGTATAGAAAACAAAAGTAACAGCTTTCCTCGGTCAGATGAAAGAACACAAAGCAACTGGTTTGTTTTAAACAGAGAAAGGTTTGAGGAAGAGAGAATAACTGAAGGCACACAGAAACGAGCCAGAGCGCAAATGTCCTGTGAAGCATACAAAAGTCTGACTTTGCATTAAGTGGAAAAAAAAAACGTTTTTTTTTTTAAAAAAAAAAAAAAAAAAAAAAATTAAACAAACATGTGGGCCCATCTTTTTATGAGCGTTTGTTTTTGTAAGTGGAGATAAAGACCATCAGAAGGTGGAAAACTGTCCTGCAACGCTTTGGTTTCTACACGTAACCACTGTCACGCATGAAAGAGCTTTGCTCATCAAAACACAGCTGAGGACAGATGCTGACTGGAAATGGAAAATTTCATGTTCTTGCAACACAAAAGTGAAATTACAAACGGACTTCTGATTGAGCTGAGCTTTGATAACATATAAAAAATACTGATTGTTCAACAGTATCAAAATTACACAAAATGCAGAAACTGAGATGCCATGTTAAAATTATTTTAACCATATCATTCTTTATTTTTATTTTTATGGAAAAATCATTATCAATCCAAACTAACGGCTTGTTTGTCCAATGCTAACCACATTTTGCTACACTAATGACCCATAAATGCTGCCAAGGTGATTACTGTTTCCTGAGAGGGTCATGGGAGGACAAATCTCAAAATGGACAACGTCACCAGCCTGTGTAGAGCTAAGCTGTGTGGCATTTCAAGTTAACTTTAACACAATTCCTGCTGGCAAGATGTTGAAAAATCTAATTTTACAACGCGTGCAAACTGATCACTGTTTATACCACACTGTTTAATCACCCACTGCTGCAGGGGACTTTGTTGTGGCCAAGTTAAACCTCATATTTGTACATAACGCTTCAGTATAAGTAGCATGTCTTAAGGGAATGCACCGACTTGCCTGCTAAAGTTTTAAACAAAACTCTTGTGTGATCTGTCAGAGTTTGGAGTGCACTTTTTAGAATCTCTGTTTCTAGCACACAAAACTGTAGCCCAGTATGTAAAACTGAATGATTCAGTCATTTACATGTTATTTTAAGCTTGAAATGTTTAAGTACATTGTGTGAATAGCTCACTGATTTTCTTTTTGATTTCTTGAAAGTTTTTCATAATCCACACATACAAGTTTATTATATGTTTATGTGGGCAAAATTAATCTCTGCAGCTCATTAGTGTCACAATATGTGTGCCATGATTTAAATTTCATTTTAAAGCTTTAATTTGCTTATAATCATCCATCCACATGATGCATTTAAAAATGCTAATCTTGTAGTTTCTGTATCTTCAGGCCTAAACGAGGTGATTTGTATGGTTTTAATGAAGTGAGTGCTTTACTTGGGTCAGGTTGTCAAAGAGCAAATTACTTTCTAATCACATCACCCACTGAAAGAGCAGATGATGGTAGAGGGCTGGTCTGAGTCACCACTGACAAGGAAAGTGGATAACTCTGTTCTGCAACATGAGACTGTTTGCGCCACATGCAAGCTGTGTTCTTCTTTGTAAAAAGTAAAACATGTTAGTTCACTTGGTCCAGTTTAGGTCTAAATCACAGCGACAAAGCTTTAGAGCAGTTTGAAGCACTTTAGCTTTTTTCACCTATTTTGTTTTGAGATCACAGATCAGCTGGTTTATATCCAACACTCACACAGACAGAAGCAAACACTATTTACTGAGCAAAACAATACGCTCAAAGGAAATTTCCACTCATTTATAGCAGGTGGTGTATGAAAAGCTGCCAAAATAAAGACAGTTGAAAACAGAGAGAACATGTTGTGCCAGTTGAGCTGAACAATGCTGCGCACAAGTGTGTGTTCACACAGAAAAAAATCTTCAGGAAAGAGGCAGGCAGCAGGAGGAGGTCTTTGTGACCGTTTAAGCAGGCAACAGAACAACCAGTAACACATTTCCATAACAGGAAAGGTCAGTGTTATGGCTCGGAGGCCTTGGAGATGTTAACACAAGCCAGTCAAAGAGTGCACGGCTCTGCTGCTCTACCTGCTGATCAGACTCCTCGTACAGTCTGCTGCTGCACACTGGCATGTGCAGATCATCAGTCTTATCATTTACAAGTGTATATAAAACAGAATTCATTCTTTGCGGTTTGTATCTTATTAAAAATGCATTTAAAAGTTACGTTTTTGTCTAAATGATGGTTTTACTACAGCAGCAATGGGTGTTAGCCTGGACATAAATGTAACCCTCAGGTAATGCTCCAACTCTAAGGATAACATAAAAAAAAAATGATTGTTTCAACAATTATAAAAATGTTTCATAGAAGTTGTTCATGAGGGGGACACAACACAACACAAACAGATATTTTATTCACAGTAGAACTAATGTTAAATGTTTAAATTAGAAAATTGTCAAATTTCTGGGAAAAACAAAGGTAATTTTATGAAGAAGTACATTATGTATTTATGTATGTATGTATATTATATATATATTTATACACACACACACACACACACACACACACACACACGCACACGCACACACACACACACCCACACACACACACACACACACACACAACAACTCTCTGAGGTAGTCACAACAGAAATGAAAAAGCTAAAACACTAGCTCATAAATAACAAATTATCACTAAATTTAGACAAAACAAAATTCATGATATTTGGAAACTGCAATAAAGAAGAAAACAATGTAATCAAAAATAACTATAGACAGTGTTGAAGAACAAGTCCATGAATCAAATTTCTGGGTGTCATACTGGATAATAACTTTTGCTGGAAACCACAGATCTGCAAAGTAAAATCTAAACTAGCCAATAGTGTTGCTGTTTTGAGGAGAGTAAGATTTATTCTGGACCTACAAATCTCTGTTTATTTTATATAATACTCTCATTGTACCATATTTGAGTTACTGTGTTGAAGTTTGGGGCAACACATACAAAACAAACTGTACAAACTGTACAGTTGATGTACACAATGCAATATATATATATATATATATATATATATAAGAATATTATATAAAGTGGGATACTGGGAACATACAAACCCACTATTTTTTAAATCAAATGTACTGAAATTCTGGGAGCTTGTAAAATTCAAAACTATACAATTTATGTTCAAAGTAAGTAAGAAACCGTGAACTTCCACACAATATTCAAAACATGTTTTGTGACAGAGAGGGGGGGGGGTTATAATTTAAGACGCAAAGGAAATTAAAAAAAATAAACAATGTATCAGACCAAAAATAGTTGGAATGGATTAAATGATGAGCTCAAACAAGGTACAAATATAAACCAGCTTAAGAAACTGTATGAAAATGAGCTTTTTGAAAAATATATTGTACAGGGTGGGTGTTTCAAATACCACAAATGCTATTGCTGATATTAATAATGTGTAAATAATTGTACATTCAACGATGTGAAAGTGAGGTTCAAGCATCATTTAATGTGAGAGTATTCTAAGGGTTATTTGGTGTTAGGAGACTAAAATGATAATATATTGATGTGTATGACAGGGGCAGGAAATCATAAGATTGTTATCTTCTATTTGCTCCTTTTCGAACAAATTGTGTAAAATTGCATGTCAGTTCACATGACTATTTGTTCTTATTGCATTTTCTTTGCTTTTTTTTTACTTTTTATTGTCTGTTCGAAATAAATAAATAAATTAAATTAAATTAAAAAAGAAATTACTGGTAAATTAAATTAAAGTAAAAACAAAAATAAATAAATTCAATATATTTATATATATTTATGTGTATCATTAATGGCTGAAATGGGCCAGTCTTGTGATGTGATGTACAGTAGGTGGTTTGGAAACAACTAACTTTTCCATCACTTTCTGACTGCAGTCTGTTTGAGGTGTAAGGGCCCATTTGATGATTTTCTATCCCATGTTTGTTTATAGGCGATTCTTGAGGAGGGGGAGCGAGAACCAAATAAGAAAATCATTTAAGTGCTTGCCAGTGTTGATGTTTGTGTCTGGGTTTATATCCACAACAGCTTGCAACATTTTTTTTTCTCAACCCAACCTCTCCCTTCTGTAAATCTGTCTCCATCTTTTACTCTACTTCTAACATACCTGTCTGGTTCCCTCCCTCTCTCAGGCATAATTTGTCACTCAACTTTCCCTTCACCCTTCTGTCTCTCTAAACACCTGCCAGTATTTACTCTCCTGACTGTGTTTGTGCTCCAGTCTGGCTCTGAGCATAATTCGTCTAAATGCTGAGGAAGACTTTTTTTTAAAAATGTTAGGTTAGGCACAAATGGGAGGAGCGCTGAAAAAAAAGAGTGCCTGTGGTGGAACTGGTTTCAAGACTTTCCATTAGAATCCAGATGTTTGTGCAAGCTTTATCAAGAAAAAAAAAGTTTGCTTCAAATCTTTGTACAACACAGACATGTCTGTTTAATGGAGAAAGAGTGTGCAGATTTGAAGTAAAGTGTTTTATTTGATTACTTTTTCAATCTTTTAGTTTATTCTGTGCATGTTTTCATTTTATTCTACAGCTTCAGATAAAAACTGAGTAACATGACTGTCTTTTTCAAACCTAACACATTAACACTTGCATAGACACCTCATCCTCTTTCTTTTTGTTCACCTTACTCAAACTTCAATTAATTTCACAATGTTTTGGTGTTTCTAAGAAAGTCCTGGGACATGTCATTGAGATCGACAACATTAACTGTAGGGTTTTCAGTTTTTTCCACCAGGTTCCTGAGCTCCAGGGTGGTGATGGTGAGCACAGCTGGAGGTCCTTTCCCCTGATTGGCTACAGGAACATATAAGGCTTAAGATGAGCTCCATTCCCTGCTGGAGCATTATCCTGCCTACTGGTACATGTGCTCTCCTGGTGTTTTCAGAGACTTGCTGACCTGAGTCTCATCTTCCTGGACCCCTTACCTGACAACCTAAGACCGTCTATGTTGTACTCACCTGTGAAGATCCTACCTCAACTGCACCTGTGCCATCCTACCACTCGCCTTCTTCTATTGGATCTTCACTGACCCTGTACCCGAACCTACCTGTTCGGAAATGCTCTGCCTCCTCCTCCTGCTGCAACGAACCAAACGGACCATAAGGAACCAGGAAGCAACATAATGTCTACAGCCAAAGACCTTGTCAAGGAACTAACCCATTTCCTCTATTCACAGGCTTCCTTTTTTGTGCCTGTAAATATATTAATTCCCTCACTGTAAATAAATCACTTTAATGATACTCGAGTCCAGTTCTGCTGTTCTCTCAGTCCATTCCCTCTGGGGTCCCATTCTCGTGACATTAACCTGCTTGTCACAACCAGAACTGAGAGTTGAGTAAAATTTTCACAAAACCAGTTTCTTACTGACTTTTTAAAAAACGATATTGATGAAAAATAAATCAAGGTTATTTCTACATTCAAATGTTTGGTAGGACGATTTGATAAGATCCAAACTGACATGTTTGCATTTTGAAATTCTTAAGCAGAGGGTCGTAAGCAAGTATATGCAGGAAGGGGGCTTTTAACACTCAATGATGAACACTATGATTACTTTTTGTTAAACCAATACTCACAGACTAACATTTACTTGGGTTTAAAATGCTAACAGTTAGAATTATACATCTGTAACTGCTAGGAGTTTGCAACAATAGCTGAAAACTATGGCAAAAGTACAAGGACAAAAAAGTGCAAAAAGCTCAACACTCAGCCACCTTACTAAAGTGGTAAATACACTTCCCACCTGGTGTAATGAATCGTACAACAATGTGTTCCAGAGCCCAAGCTGTGCGCAAGTCCAACTATAAATAGTTGGCACTGCACAACCTCACACACAAGCTCCGGCTCTGTTCCAAGTTCCTAGAACGCCATGGGCTGACATGGCCAGGGACCCCCCTTATCAAGGGTTTTTAATTGCTCTTCTTCAGACCCCTCCTTCGAGGCCTGTTTGCCATGGGAAACTCTACCTGGGGCTAATGCCCAAGACAACATATCCCTCAGGATCACAAGTGTACTCAAACCCCTTCACCACATTAAGGTGGCGATTCTGAGGAGATTTGTCCTTTTAGCATTTTAAAATGTTGTGCACGCACAATTCATACAGTATAATAAATCCGTTCATCCATCCATTATCTTTACCTGCTTTTTCCTTTTTGGGTCGTGTGGGGTCACTGGTTCCCATATCCACCGATCGCTGTGCGAGAGGTGGGGTACACCCTGGACAGGTTACAGGGCCTATGATAAACTAATTTAGGGTTTCAACAATTTTCAGTCAGGTCATCTGGACAGTTTCTTTTTTTGTGCTGAAACGTTTCACCTTCCATCCAAAAGGCTTCATCAGTCAAGGAAACACACAACACAAAACTGATTCTTCCCCCAACAGCTTACTCCAAAGTGGAACAAACCAGTAGAGTCTCTTTGGCATCCCCCCTCCTCCAGTGCCGGCCCTCTTCCTTGTCGACAGTCATGTCAAACTGGTTCAAAACCAACAAAGTCTATGCTCAATAATCCAGGTATACAATCCAACAATTTTCAGTCAGGTCATCTGGACAGTTTCTCTTTTTTTCTTTTTTTTTTTTTTTGTGCTGAAACATTTCACCTTCCATCCAGAAGGCTTCAGCAGTCAAGGAAACACAACACAAAACTGATTCTTCCGCCAAAAGCTTACTCCAAAGAGGAACAAACCAGTTATGTTGGTGCTAAGACAGTCTCTTTGGCACGCCCCCTCCTCCTTTGGGGCCCTCTTCCTCATTGACAGTCATGTCAGACTGGTTCAAAACCAAAAAAATAAATAAACTGTCCAGATGACCTGACTGAAAATTGTTGGATTGTATACCTGGATTATGGAGCATGGACTTTGCTGGTTTCAATTTAGGTTTTATTTACTACTTTGCCCAAAGTTACAGGATGTTTTAAAAACAAATTTAAAAAAAATCCACAAACTGATTCTTTTTTGGGCGGCATGGTGATGCTGTTGGTAGAGTTGCTGCCTCTCAGTGAGAAGGTTGCTGGAATGAATCCTGGCCAGGAAGCCTTTCTGAGTGGAGTTTGCATGTTCTCTCCATGCATGTGTGGGTTTTCTCCAGGTACTCCAGTTTCCTCCCACAGACCAAAATCATGCATGTTAGTCTGATTGGTAACTCTAAATTGTCTCTAGGTGTGAGTGAGAGAGAGAATGGTTGTTTGTCTCATTTGTCTCTATGTGTCCCTGTGATAGAGTGGAGACCTGTCCAGGGTGTACCCCGCCCCTTGCGCAGTGATTGCTGGACATGGGCACCAGTTACCCCTGTGACCCGAAAAGTAAGAAGCGGGTAAAGTTAATGGATGGGTGGATGATTCTTTTTCACATATGATTGTCTGATGATAGAATAAAAGGCTGTAAATGAAAAGAAACCTTTGACCTTTGAACAAAAAAAGGTTAAATTGTGTCATCTGGACCAGTTTCTTTAAGTGAGAAATGTTTTGTCCCCCATCCAGAGGACTTCCTCAGTCTATGGCCTGCCAATTTGATCTGTCCCATAGGTAGCCTTCACTGCTGTGTTTCAAGAAACTGGTTCAGATGACAGCATTTAACCTTTTTGTTGTATACCTGGATGATTGAACTTACAACCCTTCTTTGACCTTTCTTCCCACTTCTGTACAGGCGGCAGAGCTTTGAATCTCTGCAACGCCTTCTGCAGAAGTTCACTTTATGTTTTTTCTTTATCCTCTTCAACTCACCACACCTCTTCTGAGAGGTGAGAGAGATTCCCAGCTAGTTCACAGCTAGTTTACCCACTTTCTGCTTTACTGTCAACTCCCGCCTCCACTGTGGTTTCTTCTGCCTACACAGTGGTGAGCAAGTCAGTACTCATGAGTCGGTTAGGTGTAATAGTACTGACACGCCGTGGTTAGCTGATCTTTACAGTGTCCTTGATGAGAATCCATAAGGAGACCCACACAGTGTCTCACACAAACTCACAGAGACAGAATTAAATGTAAAATGTGTGGGTCTGTGTACTGTCAAATCAGAATTGAAACTAATATTCTGATGTTGAATCAAATGTTATAATTTGTTAAGTGTTCACATTAACACGAGAAACATGCATAACAATGTTTAGATTCTGAGAACGGAAACAGCTGATTGAATTTAATAAACTGAAAACAGAGAGAAAAAATGTTTTGGACTTGATGTGTGTTTTATCAAATTTCATGTCCAATAATCCAGGTAAAAAAAATCCAACAAAATTAAGATAGGTCCTCTGAATGGTTTTTTTTGTGTTAAAACATTTTGTCTTTCATCCAAAGGACTTCATCAGTGCGAGGAGCCACATCAAACTCAGTCCCACAAATGGCTAACTCACATACTGTAGTGGGCCAACCAGTTTTATGGTGATAAGATGGTTTCTAGAGTCCGCCCTCTCTCCCGTCGACTCCTCTGAGGCAGCCATGGCCAAAGTGGTTCAAAACATCAAAGTTCATGCTCAATAATCCACGTAAAAACATCCTTAAACTTGATGCTTGTCTTTTTTTTTAAGTTACACTCAAAATGCTTCTGTAATTGCAATGCTTCAAACATTTTTGCACATTTTTTAAATCACATTATAACTTTAATTCCACCTAAGTTTCTTTCCGTCTGTAGATTAGAAAAAAAAAGCAAAAAAATTAAAATAAAAACCTTCCTATAATGTTTAAGACTAATGTGCTCTGCAAACATTTAGACTTTGTTAGGGTGGCTGTGGCTGAGTGGTTAGAGCAGTTGTCCTCCAATGCATGAGTTGGGGTTCGATTCCACCAGCTGTCACATGCTGAAGCGTCCCTGGGCAAGATGCTAAACCCCTCATTGCCTCCGATATGTGTCCCATCAGTGTATGAATGTGATAAAGCACTAATTATTCTTTGTGCAGGTTTAGTAAAGTGCTATATGAATGGGTAAATGAGGGCACAGACTGTGGTATAAAGAGATTTGAGTGTCTTGATAAGATAGAAAGGTGCTACATAAGTACAGTACAGTCCATTTACCATTTGTTGCCATTCATGATCTTATATCCAAATTATTTTCAAGGAGTCAAGGTTCTATATTTGTCATTCGCACCCCATGTGGTACATGCGGTGGAACAAAAATATGTACACAGGGTCCCGGTTACATCCAACAATAAAATGTAAAAGAAAAACAGTAATAAGATCTAAGATATGAACTAAGACAATCATCATCTAAAAATATCCTGATGCATGCTCAATAATCCAGGTAGAAAATTCAAAAAAGTTCAATCTGGCCCTCTGGACATTCAAAAAAAAAAAAAAAAGCAAAAAAATATAGAAACGTTTCGTCTCTCATCCAAGAGACTTCCTCAGTCTGAGGTGCTGTATTCAGCTCAGTCTCTTAAATAGCACCTTCTTAGAGTGGATCAACCAGTTTGCTGCTGACAACCAAAACCAGCTGATCACATGCTCAAGAAGGACCATCAGCCTAACAATGGATCATTAGCACACTGATGGCTGTTTACTATTCACAGAGGGCTGAGTGATACTAGCAATCACAGCATTGTAAGAGGGGGACAGTTGAACCCGGAGGCCTCCACCCCTGTTTAATGATGGACGATTTCTTTTCACAAAGATGGCCTCCTTTACTCCTCTCTCAAACCATTGTTCCTCTCTGTCCAGGATGTGAACATCTTCCTCCCTGAAAGAGTGACCGCTGGCCTGGAGATGAGTGTAGACCGCAGAATCCTGGCCTGATGATGTTGATCTTCTGTGCTGGTCCATCCTTTTGGCCAGTGGCTGTTTAGTTTCCCCAATGTAAGACTGATCACCCTCCTGACACTGAACAGCATACACAACATTACTCTGTTTGTGCCGGGGGACTAGATCTTTGGGATGAACCAGTCTTTGCCGTAATGTATTTTGGGGTTTAAAAGCCACTGGGACGTTATGTTTAGAAAATAAACGTCTCAGTTTCTCTGATACTCCCTCAACATATGGAATGACCACTGGTCTGGGTCTGGGTTCCTCCTTTTCACCTGATGGCTGACTGGAGTCCTGTTTGGGTTTCTTCTCTGCTTTCAGGAAGGCCCAGTTAGGATATCCACATTGCTCTAGAGCTTGTTTTGTGTAGGATTTCTCCTTCTGCCTGGCTCCTGAGTTAGTGGGGATGCTGTCTGCTCTGTGATACAGAGTCCTGATGACTCCTAACTTGTGCTCCAAAGGGTGATGGGAGTCAAACTGCAAATACTGGTCTGTGTGGGTGGGTTTGCGGTACACCTCGGTTTGCAAATGTCCTCTATCAGACTGAGACCTCACAGTCCAAGAAAGCCAACTTGCCATTTTTTACATCTTCTCGTGTGAACTTGATGTATTTATCCACAGAGTTGATGTGGTCAGTAAAATGTTGGACTTCCTGAGATTTAATTTGAACCCAGGTGTCGTTAACATACCTGAACCAATGACTTGGTGCTGTCCCTGAAAAGGACGTCAAGGCTCTCTTTTCTACCTCCTTCATGTACAGGTTGGCAACAATAGGAGAAACTGGAGACCCCATAGCACACCCATGTTTCTGCCTATAATATTGCTCCCCATATGTGAAGTAGGTTGACTGCAGGCACAGTTTCAAGAGTTGACACAGTTGTTCTGTGGAAAGCGTGGTCCTGCTGCTCAGAGTGGTGTCTGATTTTAATCTTAAACTGACCACCTCTACTGCATCATCAACAGGAATGCACGTAAAGAGTGATGTGACATCAAAAGAGACCATTGTTTCATCAGTCTCCATGATGACATCCCTCAGCTTATCCACAAAGTCCATGTTGTTCTGTATGTGGTGTTCTGAGCTGCCAACTAAAGGGATGAGTACAGACGCCAGATATTTGGAAACATTGTAAGTGGCAGAGTTAATCATGCTAACAATTGGTCTTAAAGGTACACCTTGTTTGTGGATTTTAGGTAAACCATACAGACTAGGTGTGCCCTCCCCTGGGTACAGTCTGTGGTACAGAATACGGTCAATAGCCTTGTCCTGCTCCAAATTTTTCAGGCAATCTATTAACTTCTTGTAACCACTTCCTGGATCTCTTTTCAGAGGTTCATAAGTGGTTAAGTCACTAAGGAGTGTCATAACTTTCTCATGATAGTCTTTCTGGTTCAAAATCACTGTGCACCTTCCTTTGTCTGCTGGGAGAATGATGATGTTTTTGTCCTTGCTAAGAGTGGTGAGTGCGTCCCTCTCCTCTACTGATGTTGGAAGGTGGTGGTTTGGCATTGCTGAGGCAGGATGAAACTTTGACTCTGAGCTGTTCTGCTTCAGCCTCTTTCATTTTGTTGTTGCGGATGGCTGACTCAGTAGCTGTGATCATCTCCACCAGAGGAATTCTACTTGGTGCAACCACAAAGTTCAGTCCCCTGGCAAGAATCTCTGTCTCCGGCTGGGTGAGCTGTCTGTCAGATAAATTCTTCACCCACTTTTGTCTCCCTGGCATGTAATTGACTACTGGAGTGTTGTCCTACACTGAAAGTGTTGTTATTGGAATAATTATGGTGTTGATGAGTTATTAGTAAGTTAAACTTATTTTGTTGTCGAGTCTTGGACTTGACATGCTGTGCTAAGCGTGCCTGATCTGTACAGTCCAACACTTGCTGAAGTGTGGTCTGATCTAGACACATAGTTAGTTTCTGTTTAATGTGCCCTTCTTTGGCCTTCAAGGCCTCAATAGTAAAATTGGTCTGTCTCACCCGTTCATTCAGCAGCTGGGTCTGTGCCTTCTGAAGGATCTTGCTTGCCCGGTGCCCGTTGACCGATGATTTTAGTTCCAGGCTCTTGGGAATGATGCCACTTTGTCGACATCTCAGGTTGAATCGCAAGTGGTTCCTGTAGTCTGCCCTCTTCCTTGCTGTTTTCTCAAACTCTCTTACTAGTTTGAGGCAATCCTGGCCAAAGTGATTCAAAATATCCTGATGCATGCTCAATAATCCAGGTAGAAAAATCCAAAAAAGTTCAATCTGGTCCTCTGGACATTCAAAAAAAAAAAAACAAAGCAAAAAAATATAGAAACGTTTCGTCTCTCATCCAAGAGACTTCCTCAGTCTGAGGTGCTGTTTTCAGCACTGACCAGTGCCTGTTCCTGACTCATCTCTTGGATGAGAGACAAAACGTTTCTATATATTTTTTTGCTTTTTTTTTTATTTATTTATTTTTTTGAATGTCCAGAGGACCAGATTGAACTTTTTTGGATCATCTAAATATACACGAAGCACTAGTAGCATAAAAACATTACGCCAAAAAGCAGCAGGAGCATGAGTCTGTGTGAGCAGATGAGCATGCATGAACACAACATGAAACAGATCAGCAGCGACATGAAACAGATCAGCAGCAACATGATGTGATTTTTCACAGTGATTATTCTGGTTAGAGATTCATGAGTCTAACAACTTCAGGGTAGAAGCTGTTCCTCAGTTTAGTGGTTGTACACTTAATGCTCCTTAACCTCCTTCCTGAGGGGAGCAGGGCAAAAAGCGTGTGTGCTGGGTGAGTGGGGTCTTTCATGATGCAGGTGGCTCTCTTCCTGTAGGTGTAGATGTCTGTGATGGTGGGGAGGCTGACTCCAACAGACTTCCGTGCAGCCTTCACCACTCTCTGCAAAGCTTTTCTTTCTGCAGCTGTGCAGCCTCCATGCCACACGTTGATGCTGGAGCACAGGATGCTCTCCACTGCCCACCTCTGGAAGGAGGTGAGGACTGAGCTTCCCAGACCAGCTTGTCTCAGCCGTCTGAAGAAGTAGAGACTCTGATGAGCTTTCTTGATCAGGCTGGTGGTGTTGTTGCCCCAGCTGAGGTTGACATTCAGGTGTACATCCAAGTACTTGTAGCTGAAGATTGTTAGGCTTCTTGATTTGGGACCTGAGTATGAATTTCGTACCATAAACATGCAAATGTGAGCTGGTATGACAATAAAAAAATCCTTGAATCCTATAATGCTATGAATAGACAAGCTTTTGTTTATTTGTCTGACCTCCAGTACCCAACAGAACTCTTAGGTCTAACAATTGTTTGCCTTTATTTGTCCTGAGGTCCAGGCTGGTCCAGAGAGGAGATCGGGCCTTTTCACTTGTACCTCATAAAACTGTGGATTCAGGTGCCTTCAGACCAGACAAGCTTAACTTATCCAACCATCCCATCCATTACCTTTACCCGCTTCTTCTTTTTTGGGTCACAGGTGTCACTGGTGCCCAACAGTCACTGTGCGAGAGGCGAGGGACACCCTGGACAGGCCACAAGTCCATCACAGGGCAGGCTTAAACTATTGATGTTTAAAATGCCATCTTAAAACACATTTAGTTTTTAATAGAGCATGAAAGTGGACATTTTTGTACAATTTTAATCATTTTTTTATGTCTTTTCATACCGTTTTATTTTTCTGTTGTTTTTAGTGATTTTTTTATTGTTTATGGTTTTGTGTGCAACACTTTAGCCAAGAGCAACTGTTTTTAATTGTGCCGTTTCAATAAAACTTAATTTGAATTGATTTGACTGTACTGCTGTGTCGTAGTTGTGCTATTAAATTTCAGCATTTCAAGCTTGATAAGCAAGAATTATTTTTTTAACTGGGAGACAGGCTTGTCATAAAGTCTCTTTGACCTTTAGAAGATCACACATTGTATTTAAATGTCATTTAAGTGGAAGAGGGGATCCCATAACACCAACCCACTCCCAACGCTGTGTGTGCAGCAGAGCGTTAGCAAAAGACCCCACGCAACATTTGTAGGCGGGCATTGCTTTTCACTAGACTTCAGAGGGGGAAAGGAAAATCCTCATGAGTTCACGTGTGAACTGAGGTAAGTACGCAACCGACTGGTGCTGCTGAGGCTGGTGGTCTTGACAACACCCACAATTTCCTCTTTTTCAAACGTGAAGCTGCGTAACTTCTGTTCACAAACATTATTTCATGTCTGCACTACAAACTATAAATAATCTATTTGACTGAAGGTCAGCATTTAATCATAAAAAAGTTAAATGCTGACTACTACCTGTAGTCTTACATTAGCTTTATTTTTGAAGAAAAAAAAATATTAATACAAGATTCAAGGCAGAATATAATAAGTCAAACACTAAGTGTGATTTCATTTACAACCACTGTGAAGTAAAGCATCTGTCTTGTAACAATAGTCTGTACATGTTTAAATTAGAAAGTGAAAAAACATTAGCTGAAGCTTTTGGACTGGTTTGTTTTCTCCGTTCTTGTCTGATGTAGGATTCGACCTTTTCAACTGTGCTGGGTTGTCTTTGTTCTTTTTCCTCCTCTTTTTTTTTTTTTTTTTGCTAGGTTTGAACAGACATAAGTTGTAAAACCTATCTATACTTTTCTGCATGAAGAAAAAATAAGATCCTGCACTGAAAAAAATTCTCACATCACAGCGGTTGATTATAAAGAAACAAACACATCTTTAAAAAAAACATTATAATAAATTTATATAATATCACACAATATAAACATTAAGTAAAAAGCATAACACAGTGATGTTTTACACATTTCTTCATGTTTACATTATTTATTATTTATTGTTTGTGATGCAAAGGTTAGAGGGCAAGCCAGTGATCAAAAGGTCGCTGGTTCAAATCCCTACACTGACAAAATATGGGTGGGAAAGTTCAAGCACTCCCACCTGCCTCCAGTCTCATTTGTCCCACTCTGGGCCCTTGAACAAGGTTTTAAACCGTCATCTGCTCCCCCAGGTGCCTTGGATGGCAGCCCTCTGCCCCACATAGAAGGCTGTGGAAGCTCAGTGATCTGTGGTTGTGTCAGGAAGGGCATCCAGCACAAACAATTGACAAGTCGTTGCTCGCTGTGGTAACTTCTGAACAAAAGAAGCAGCCACAAGAAAGAATAAATACAAAAGTTTGCTGATGGGATGAAGGACCTTCAGAAACGTTCTGTCCTGCATTGTGGGCGCCACTGAAAGAAATGCCCAGAACCCTCACAGTCATGGAGGGGATGAGTTCTGTTGGCCATGATGGCCGTCAGCTTTGCCAACACCCTCCTTTCTCACACCACCTCAGAGGAATCCAGAGGGCTGTCCAGAACTGAGCTGGCTCTCCTGACCAGCTTGTTTAGTCTCTTGCTGTCCCTTTCTGTTTAGCCGCTCCCCCAGCAGGCCACAGTAGAAAACACTGCAGGTGTCACCACAGTGTCCCAAAAAGTTTTCAGCTGAATCCTGCTCACTCCAAAAGACCTCAGTCGCCTCAGCAAATGTAAGCAAGACAGCCAGAAACTAGCAGAAACAACAAACTAGACAGGTCCAGCTAGTTGTTAAGATAAACAGCTATAGGTATTTTTATTTCATCACAGTTTCAATGTTCAAACCCTGGATGTTCACTGTTGTTGGGGATGGAACCTTCTTACTGTAGTGTCATCATCTCCCTTGTCTTGTTGTTGATGTAAACATGGTGAAACTCACACCAGATAACTACAGTAAGTAAGTGATGGTGCCAGATGTACCTGTATAAGCTACCCATGCCATAGGTACTACTGCACTGTGCCATCAATGAGGCAGGCGGATTATAGTAGCATTTAATATGTTTACTATTCCTATGAAAATTGAGGTTGTGCATGTGAGGCAGTAACAGTGTTGGAGATGATAGTCTGAGTTCAGTCAGCTATCCAAACAGACAAAACAAGATGCAACATAACTGTTGTCCCGAACTATAACCCGTTTGCCTAGGAAGTCCGGTTCGTTTGGGGAGGCGTGAACGCGCCATCGAACTCTGTCCCAGTCTAAAAGCTAGATTTCGGTCCGGTAGAAGAAAACTCGAGCGCGGTTCGAGTACAGTGTGAATGTAAGCAGACCGGGCACTTCTCCGCAAGCAGGAAGAGGACTACAAGACAGGGCAAACAAACACACGTTTCTCTTACCTCATATGGAGCCGTCAGCTGCCTTCTGTGAAAAACAACATTCTCCATGGTCTTCTGCCTCAGCTTCTTCTCATGCTGAGTCCATTGTTGGAAAATGACAAAACAGAATTCCTAAAACTACTAAAACTTGATGCCACTCCGTTTTTGATTTATTTCCAGAAGAAGAAGAAGAAGTGTCTTCAGAGGTTTTTGTGTCGTTTCTTTCAGTAGTTCTTGGTGCAGCGCCCCCACAGGCGAGCGGGGAAACAGGTTGGTTCAACAGGTTGGCTCGATTGCACAGTGCAGTGTGAATGCAAACGCACCAGCTCAAATGTAAACAAAAGCTCATGAATATTGGTCCCGAACCGAACCCAGTCTACCGGACTAACAGGTGTGAAAACAACCTTAAAGTGACATACAACAGCAGGAGATAAGAGGACTTGACACGAAGCTGTGAAGGTGCCAATGCTCCATGACTGTGACCGACACATGACAGTATTCTGAGTAATAATTAGGTCAACACAGGCCTCCTGGGAGGAGAGGGCAGAGGTGACACTGCAGAGAGCCCTCAGCTCCATCACAGCCAAATGAAAAGAAAACAGCTTCACTTTAGGTTCCACACATCAGGGTGAAGTTTGGAAATGTGTTTTAGATTTTTATCCTTCCGTCGACTCTGGGCACATTTGACTTTAAGGTGGAATAGAATAACCTCCTTAGAGCTTGTGTAACACCTCTCTATCCAGGAACTTAGATTTATTTCTGATCTAGATAAGCATGAGCGTATAGTGTGATGTGGTCCAGCATATTTGTTTTTTGTTTTTTTTCTTGCCTTTTGGGGTTTAGTTAATCCACTTCTTAAGCCTTTTAACCCAGAACAGGGAAAGATTTCTAATGAAAACAGGGCCGAGCATCGGTTTGGGTCACTCCACCTCTCTCATTAAAGATGAATATGAAGTTTATTTTCTTAATTTAATTTAAGCCAATGAAACCAAACCTCAGCCACAGATCTTTGAGAGATGGATGAAGGAGAGACAGCTGCAGAGGGGTGCTTTTAAATGAAGATTCATCAGCAACATCTCTTGTTCTTATCACTGGTTTCAGAAGTTATTGGTACTGCTGTTATGTTTGGTGGAGGATCAGAACCCAAATGCAAAACCAAACTATAAAAATAGCCGAAGGTCAGAATAAATAACCTAATGTAGGTATATATAGGGGGAAAAAAAAACTTTGAGACTCAAAAGGGCAGCTCTACATGAACGGTGTGAAAGCATAATACATTGGCAACAAAAGGGAAGAACACCACAGGTTTTAAAGGGAAACTAATGAGGGAGAAATGACAACACCTGGGGAGAGACAATGAGGAACAGGTGAGTGCGAGAGGGGCCGGAGCAGGAACTGAGCGAGGAGAAAAACACTGGGGAAGCTGAAACAGCCATCCATCCATCCATCCATCCATTTTCTTTACCCGATTATTCCATTTTGGGTCACAGGGGTCGCCGGGTGCCCATGTCCAGCAATCACTGTGTGAGGGGCGGGGTACACCCTGGACGGGTCGCAAGTCCATCACAGGGACACATAGAGACAAACGAGACAAGCAACCATTCACTCTCACCTAGGGACAATTTAGAGTTACCAATCAGCCTAACATGCATGTTTTTGGTCTGTGGGAGGAAACCGGAGTACCCGGAGAAAACCCACGCATGCACGGAGAGAACATGCAAACTCCACCCAGAAAGGCCCCTGGATCGGGGTTTGAACCAAGGACCTGCTCGCTGAGAGGCAGCAGCTCTACCAATTGCGCCACCGTGCTGCCCGCTGAAACAGACAGAAAAAACTAAATAGAAGAACCTTAAGAAAACTAAGCACACAGATCATGACAGCTATGGTGAGCATTTGTGTGCTAATTTATCAGATTTTGTTACTGACATATTTTGCTTAAAGATCTTAGAGCAATTCAAGTTTCCAAAAGTTTATTTTTTTTAGTTTAGCTCCATTTACTGCCCTCTCATTATAGCTGCATACGTTTGTTTGGTAAGCGTGACTGAAATTGCAGTTTGAATTCAAACTGCTGTAAGCATGACCACAGATTGAGATAAGATCAAGTTGTGTGTGCAGTTGCACTTCTTACGTATTTGCCCACCTTTAGACCAGTGCAAACGTATGTGTGTGGTTTGAGAACGTCATTATCCACCAGTGTAATCACACACCAGGGAAATGAGAGGCCTGCTGAGATACTCTAAATACTGTTTTATAGTGTGTCATTTAAACAATACACCACAGTGGACTTCATGATCATGCCCAGCAGAGCAGCCTCTCAATAAACATCTGTTATCATTAGGACAAAAAAAAACCCAACTATATTTTACATATTTAAAAAATGTCATCC
Source organism: Nematolebias whitei (assembly GCF_014905685.2). Classification (NCBI taxonomy): domain Eukaryota; kingdom Metazoa; phylum Chordata; class Actinopteri; order Cyprinodontiformes; family Rivulidae; genus Nematolebias; species Nematolebias whitei. Next base: position 32,483,202 of record NC_056500.1, read on the forward strand.
TTTCCTAAATAATGATAAAAACAGTCTGTTAGTGAATTTTGTTGTGACATGTTACCGTTAAAACTCTTCATATATTCCAGCCTTCTGGGATGATTTAAAAAAATTCAAGATGCTTTTATTCATTTCCTTCTTTAAACCAACAGAGGTATCTGCAGAAATCAAGTGGGTAAAATCATGTTGATCATTATTGAAAATTATTATCATTGAAAAGTATCTTTAGCAATATAAATGTGATAGTGTAGCTATAGGTACTCTGTGAGCAGCACATTTTGTCTGTCATTACTGGCAGTGAGGCTCAAAACCAGTGAAATAGCAGTTCACAAATACAAAGGTCAATTTTAAAGTAATCATTGTTGACAGTTTCAGCGGCAGAGGAAATAAAAAAAAGAAAAACAAACAGCATTTTTTAATTAAAAAACTGAATCATCACAACTGGTGAAGTGGAATCAAATAATTAACGTCTTCCAGAAAATTGTTTTGATTTGTGCATTTTGGTTACTTTTTGACATTTTGTTTTGAGTTTTTTTAGATCTATTTTTCCTTGTTTATGCTTAAACTTCTCTGTGTTTTTGGGGATATTTGTATTTGAGTTCTGTTATTTGTTTTTACCTGTCATCAATTCAGCTCTCCTCAGTCAGTTCCCTGCTCCTGCACTGTCCACTTTCTCCTGATCCTTGTCGTTTCTCCCCAGGTGTTTGTCATTTGCTCTTGGCTGCCATGTCTGTGCTTTATTTTATGGGGTGGCTGTGGCTGAGTGGTTAGAGCAGTCGTCCTCTAATGCAAGACTTGGGGGTTTGATTCCACCAGCAGTCATATGCAAAGTGTCCCTGGGCAAGACACTGAACCCCTCATTGCCTCTGATGTGTGTCCCATCAGTGTATAAATGTGATGAAGCACTGATTATTATCTGTATAGATCTAGTAGAGTGCTGTATGAATGGGTGAATGAGGCCACAGGTTGTAGTGTAAAGAGCTTTGAGTGTCTTGATAAGGTAGAAAGGCGGTAAATAAGTACAGTCGATTTATTTTATCTATCCATTTTCTTTACCCGCTTCTTCCTCCTCAGGCCATGGGGGTCACTGGTGCCCATATCTAGCAGTCACTGTGCGAGAGCCTGACAGGTCTCCAGTCCATCACAGGGACACATAGAGACAAACGAGACAAGCAACCATTCACTCTCTCACTCACACCTAGGGACAATTTAAAGTTACCAATTAGCCTAACATACATGTTTTTGTAATGTATGTGCCGTTATGTATTAGTTTTATTTGGGCTAATGGACAACGCAATGCTAAATGAACACAAATGACTGAAATGCAGAATAATAATTCTTTATAGAGCCCGATTAAAGTGAATAATGACCATTTAACACAGCAGATGGGAAAAATTGAAAAGTGTATTATTTTGAGAGAGAAACAAACAAACAACAACAACAACAAAAAAGTAGACACCCACAAAATATATATATTGCCCAGTTTATCAACAGTATGCAGGGAATATCTGTTCAAAGCATTTGTTATGCAATTCAGTAATTCAAAATAAATGTTCAGAGCACTTTATGTGCAGTCCCCGATTTCAGTTCAAAAAGTCTGTTCAAGACTTTGTTTCAGAGTTCTTTGTAGTTATATTTATTTCCCAAGTTCCTTGTGATTCTCTTTCTTTTTGAATTTTCAGTTGTGTCCTCCCAGGACCATAATTCCAATCCGGAAAAGATCAAAAGGAAAGAAAAAAAAAGATCCTACCAGCTCGCAATCTGTTCAGTTCAGTTTTCATTTGGAGGTAGAAAAAAAACTGACCTGTAAAAAGCCAGAACAATTATCAACATCAATTTAAATTCAAACATTAATTCTAATCAGTTTACTGGTAAACATTAATACAATACACACTTTTATTAACTAAACAAACAGTTCAGTAATCATATGGGGCTTTCCATGCAGTATTCCATAGGAAAACTCATTCAATTAACTGCACAGTCACATTCACTTCAGGTTAGCATATTTAATCACAAAATAAGTCAAATATACAAACCCAATAGAGAACCCAAAATCATTCAGGCATTATAGCCGAATGAAAGAGCACATCTAGACAAAATAATCAGTGTGCACTTTGTCCAGGGGTAATTTAATTATCAGGGTTAAATTAAACTTCAAATCTGAAAACAAACATTTTTCTAATGAAGTTCAACAGCCGCGGTAGCAGCGCCTCAACAAAATAATTTATACAGCTAAACTAAATCAAATACTGCTATAAACAAAAAATATACAAAGCTTACCGCTGAGTCAAGGGTATGATTATACAACCCGGATTCCAAATTAATAACATCTGAAGATTACCAAATGCTTCACAGTTCAGTCAAATGTTAAAATACAAGTATAAAAAGCAGCTAAATAGGACATTTGAACAGTGAATAAAAGCTACAAACTGGATTCCAAAAAAGTTGGGACACTAAACAAATTGTGAATAAAAACTGAATGCAATGATGTGGAGGTGCAAACATCTTAAATTTTATTCAGAATAGAACACAAATCACAGATCAAAAGTTTAAACTGAGAGAATGTATCATTTTAAGGGAAATATCTGTTGTTTCCAAATTTCATGGCGTCAACAAATCCCAAAAAAGTTGGGACAAGTCCATTTTTACCACTGTGTGGCATCCCCCCTTCTTCTTACAACACTCAACAGACGTCTGGGGACAGAGGAGACCAGTTTCTCAAGTTTAGAAATAGGAATGCTCTCCCATTCATGTCTAATACAGGCCTCTAACTGTTCAATCGGCTTGGGCCTTCTTTGTCGCACCTTCCTCTTTATGATGCGCCAAATGTTCTCTATAGGTGAAAGATCTGGACTGCAGGCTGGCCATTTCAGTACCCAGATCCTTCTCCTACGTAGCCATGATGTTGTGATTGCTGCAGAATGTGGTCTGGCATTATCGTGTTGAAAAATGCAGGGTCTTCCCTGAAAGAGATGACGTCTAGATGGGAGCATATGTTGTTCTAGAACCTGAACATAGTTCTCTGCATTAATGGTGCCTTTCCAGACATGCAAGCTGCCCATGCCACAAGTGCTCATGCAACCCCATACCATCAGTGATGCAGGCTTCTGAATGGAGCGTTGATAACAACTTGGGCTATCCTTGTCCTGTCTGGTCCGGATGACATGGCGTCCCAGTGTTCCATAAAGAACTTCAAATCGTGACTCATCTGACCACAGAACAGTCTTCCTTTTTGCCACACCATTTTAAATGACCCCTGGCCCAGTTCAAACATCTGAGCTTGCTTAGAAATGGCTTCATCTTTGCACTGTAGAGTTTCAGCTGGCAACGGCGGATGGCACGGTGGATTGTGTTCACTGACAATGCTTTCTGGAAGTATTCCTGAGCCCATTCTGTTATTTCCTTGACAGTGGCATTCCTGTTTGAGGTGCAGTGACGTTTAAGGGCCCGGAGATCACGAGCATCCAGTAGAGTTTTACAGCCTTGTCCCTTACGCACAGCGATTGTTCCAGATTCTCTGAATCTTTTGATGATGTTATGCACTGTTGATGATGATAACTTAAACGTCTTTGCTATATTATGCTGGGTAACACCATTCTGGTATTGTTGCACTATCTTTCTGCGCAACAATGGTGGAATTGGTGATCCTCTTACCATCTTGGCTTCTGAGAGACACTGACACTCTGAGAAGCTCTTTTTATACCCAATCATGATGTCAGTTGACCTAATTAGTGTTAATTGGTCTTCCAGCTGTTCGTTATATGCGCAATTTCCTTTTTCCAGCCACTTATTGCTACTTGTCCCAACTTTTTGGGATTTGTTGACACTGTGAAATTTTGAATCAACATATTTTTCCTTTTAAATGTTACATTTACTCAGATTAAACTTTTGATCTGTCATCTATGTTATATTACGAATAAAATATTGACATTTGCCATCTCCACATCATTGCAATCAGTTTTTATTCACAATGTTTAGTGTCCCAACTTTTTTGGAATCCGGTTTGTATGTTGCAATGGATTTTGAAGAGCAATCGCTGGTCAATTCTGCTTAGAATGTCAAGTCTTCATCCAGCAGCCATAGCAGGAGCCAATAGACGCCAAACATATGTCAACGCCCCCTTGTCAGCTGTCTTAATCTTTTTTCTGCCAAGCCGTGATGGCCAGTCCTGGAAGGGTTTATTGATCATGTGACATTTGCTATGTTGTGGTTCTTTTCAATGTATTTTAGTAACATGGGTTACATTTTGGTCTGTGGAAGGAAACTGGAGTACCTGGGGGAAACCCATGCATGCATGGAGCGAACATGCAAACTCCACCCAGAAAGGTCCACGGCCAGGATTTGATCTGGCGACCTGTTCACTGCGAGGCAGCAGCTCTACCAACTACGCCACTGTACCGCCCTGTTTTATTTTATTTGTTTTTAAATAAAACTTAATTTTTGAGACCCTTGAGTCCATCTTCATTCTGGGTCCCTAACCTCCACTGATCGTGATAAAAATATTATTGATCATAAAATGAGTGTCAAAAACCCATCCATCCATCCATCCATCCATTATCTTTACCCGTTTATTCCATTTTGGGTCACGGGGGTCGCTGGTGCCCATGTCCAGCAATCACTGTGCGAGGGGCGGGGTACACCCTGGACAGGTCGCAAGTCCATCACAGGGCCACGTAGAGACAAACGAGATAAACAACCATTCACTCTCTCACTCACACCTAGGGACAATTTAGAGTTACCAATCAGCCTAACATGCATGTTTTTGGTCTGTGGGAGGAAACCGGAGCATCCGGAGAAAACCCACGCATGCACGGAGAGAACATGCAAACTCCACCCAGAAGGCCCCTGGACCGGGGTTTGAACCAGGGACCTGTTCGCTGAGAGGCAGCAGCTCTACCAGTTGCGCCACCGTGCTGCCCGTGTCAAAAATCCTTGTAGGCCAAATATGCATGTAGTTGTTCCTGAAAACAATCTTATTTCAAATTTAAGTACAGAAAGGTATTAATAGTGTTTTCACCCTTCATCTCTGTCAGTTTGTCAGCACGTTTATCCTGATGTTTAATGCAAACAAGATGAATTGGATTTGAGGATTGAGGATGACTTGCTGTGGCAACCTCTGAAGAAGGAAAAGCTGAATTGGGTTTAATTTAATGGTGCAGTGGCACATGGAACTACATGACAACAAGGTAGAAGCTGAAATTCCTGAGAAAACACACAAAAGACCCAGGTGACTGTAGTTCCCCTGCAAACAAGACAAAACTGTTTTCACAACTCAGACCTGACTCTTTTATTAATCTCACACCACCAGCTGTGTTTTTGTTGTCTTTCCTCTCTTTTAGTTTTTCTTCTCATGTCAGAGTAAGTGCTGACAAGCTCTGTTAAACACTAGAGATGTTTCATTCTTCATAGTTTCTCACTATTGTTCACTGACTTTAGCTGTCAAAATCTTTTTGAAAGAACAATGCACATGTTCACTTTATGCATTTAAGTCTTTATGCACTGTAACATGTCTAGAAACTCTATTCTCTGCTTGAGAAATGGTTGTTTAATAAATAATGATGTGTGATTAATGGGTTGACAAAATGGAGCAGATGTGTCCATGCTGGATTATTTCCTACAGTCCTATTGTAAAAATCTGCTTAAAAAAAATCGTAAAAAACACCCCACTTACTTGTTGTTTATTTACTTTTCTTTAAAAGCCCTTTAGCTTTGCTGAGGAGGCTGCTTGGCTACAGTGTTCCATATGTGTGCCAATGGAGACCTAGGGGGTCTCCAATGGTGCCCATACCAAAACTGGGACTCCTCACACATCATCCTGAAATCAGAGAAAAACAAGAGAGTCACCACTGGTCACATGTAAGTACTAATATATTCAATGTCTCACAGTAAATTCAGTACCTTGGATGAAATTCCACATTCTTTGGTGAAAATTTAAGTCCATTATCAAAGAGACGGGCAAAAACAGGATTTATCTTGTAACTTCTTTGCCCTTTTTCTGTGTTGATTCTAGCTGCCTCTTAAATTTCTTGTAAAGCATGAACGACAATGACAGGGACCAAACACAAAATGATAGTAGGGTAACAAAAAGAAGGCTTTAACACAACTGGTGCAACAAATGTTTGGATGAACTTCAGTACTTAAAATATGTCTGACCAATAAATTGATTTTCAATTAGTTTGTGCAACTAAACCTTTAAATTGTTTTGTTTATTGACACATCATGTATAAACCCTGAACACAAATCTGGCAAAATGGAAAATAAGACCTCCCCTACCTTGGCATTTTACTCGTTCAACCCAGGTGGTAGAGAAATCTTATTTCTGTTTCCCAGAGTGAGTAGAATGGGATAGAGGTATTTGGCTATTTACATTGAGATTGGTACTGGGGGCACACAGAAGTGTGATTTACATTTGGGGAAAAAGAAGAACTTACAAATGGAAGAACATTTGTCCTAAAACAATGCTATTGTCACAATAATTGTAATGTCTAGTTTGTGGCTTCTGATGCATTATGTTTGACATTGTTGTTTATTTTGCTTAAAAAGCATAAAAAAAAGACATGCCAAAGTTAACCAGATTGGCATGTTGAAGGTGCATCTGTTTACACTTTGTAAAGAACACTAACGTAAATACTTGCAATATAGAGACTTGTTCCTTGTTGAGTGTGACTTTTGACACATTTGTTGCCTTTTTTTATATAAAGTAGGATTCTAAAAAAGTTAAATCTGGTCCTCTGGACATTCAAAAATCAAAACAAAGCAAAACAAAAAACAAATGTAGAAACGTTTCGTCTTTCATCCGAGAGACTTCCTCAGTCTGAGGTGCTGTATTCAGCTCAGTCTTATAAATAGCACCTTCTCAGAGTGGATCAACCAGTTTGCTGCTGACAACCAAAACCAGCTGCTCACATGGTCAAGAAGGACCATCAGCCTAACAATGGATCATTAGCACACTGATGGCTGTTTACTGTTCACAGGAGGTTGAGTGATACTAGCAATAACAGCATTGTGCTGTGCATTGAGTCTGTTCTTCAATGCTGGAACATTTTGCTACATTATGGTAACTAGTTACAGCCACTATGGAGTACAAGACAGTGTATCTCTTGTGATGATCCCAAGTCCGGGTAAATGACGAGGGTTGTGTCGGAAAGGGTATTCGACGTAAAACGCTTTTGCCAAAACTAATATGAGTTCATCTAAGCGACACCATACCCCGTACCAAAGTCAAGGTCAAGGTTTCTTTATTGCAATTCACATCATATGTGGTGCATGTGGTAAAACAAAATTGTGTACACAGGGTCCCAGTTGGCAGCACGGTGGCACAACTGGTAGAGCTGCTGCCTCTCAGCAATCAGGTCCTTGGTTCAAATCCCGGTCCGGGGGCCTTTCTGGGTGGAGTTTGCATGTTCTCTCCGTGCATGCGTGGGTTTTCTCCAGGTACTCCGGTTTCCTCTCACAGACCAAAAACATGCATGTTAAGCTGACTGGTAACTCTAAATTGTCCGTAGGTGTGAGTGACAGAGTGAATGGTTGTTTGTCTCGTTTGTCTCTATGTGGCCCTGTGATGGACTTGCGACCCATCCAGGGTGTACCCCGCCTCTCGCACAGTGATTGCTGGACATGGGAACCGGCGACCCCCGTGACCCAAAATGGAAGAAGTGGGTAAAGATAATGGATGGATGGATGGATGGATGGATGGATAGGTGGATGGATGGATGGATGGATGGATGGATGGATGGATGGATGGATGG
>NC_056500.1:32490950-32520110 GCF_014905685.2 Nematolebias whitei
TGGATGGATGGATGGATGGATGGATGGATGGATGGATGGATGGATGGATGGGTAAAAGATAATGTATGGATGGGTCCCAGTTACATGACAATGTATCGGTGAAGGCCTGGGTTAACAACACCTGCCACTGGTGCTGTTGACAGGGTGCTGGCAGAAATTGTGCTACTGTTAGTCGAAGACCACTAAGACGGAAACATGTCAGGAGATAGAGAGAGCAGAGGACTGAGGGTGATAACTCTAAATGTGGGGACAATGAAAGGTAGAGAGCTGGCTGACATGATGCAGAGAAGGAAGGTAGATGTTTTATGCATTCAAGACACCAAGCGGAAGGGCAGCAAGACTCACATCATTGGAGCAGGGTTTAAATGGTTTACCATGGTGTGGATAGAAAAAGAAATGGAGTTGGGGTGGTCCTGAAGGAGGAGTTGGCAAAGAATGTAGCAGAGGTGAAAAAAGTGTAAGTTGAGGTGATGTGTCTGAAGGTAGAAGATGTAGAAGGTCTGATGCTAAATGTTGTCAGTGGTTATCAGAGTCAGAGAGATTTATTTGTCATGCACACCACATGTTGTACATGTAGTGGAATGAGATTATGTACACAGCGTCCCAGTTACATCCAACAATAAAATGTCAAAGAAAAACAGCAATAAGATCTTAGATATGAACTAAGAAAAACATCAGCTAAGTAACACACTAAGTACTAATAGCATAAAAACATTACGTCGAACAGCAGCATGAACATGAGTCTGTGTGAGCAGATGAGCATGAATGAACACAGCAACATGAAATAGATCAGCAGCAATATGATGCGATTTTTCACAGCGATTATCCTGGTTAGATATTCATGAGTCTAACAGCCTCAGGGTAGAAGCTGTTCCTCAGACTAGTGGTTCTACACTTAATGCTCCTTAACCTCCTTCCTGAGAAGAGCAGGGTAAAAAGTGTGTGTGCTGAGTGAGTGGGGTCCTTCATGATGCAGGTGGCCCTCTTCCTGCATCTGGCGGTGTAAATGTCTGTGATGGTGGGGAGGCTGACTCCAACAAACTTCTGTGCAGCCTTCACAACTCTCTGCAAAGCTTTTCTTTCTGCAGCTGTGCAGCCTCCATGCTACACGTTAATGCTGGAGCACAGGATGCTCTCCACTGCACACCTGTAGAAGGAGGTGAGGACTGAGCTTCCCAGACCAGCTCGTCTCAGCTGCCTGAGGAAGTAGAGTCTCTGATGAGCTTTCTTGATCAGGCTGGTAGTGTTGTTGCTCCAGCTGAGGTTGTCATTAAGGTGAACACCCAAGTACTTGTAGCTGTAGACCACTTCCACTGCAGATCCTCCTATGTTCAGGAAGGGTGGGGTAGGTGTGTTTGTTCCTTCTGAAGTCTGTGACCATCTCCTTTGTCTTCTTCACATTGATGTGAAGGTTATTCTTTTTACACCAGCTCTTTGGGTGTTCCACCTCCTGCCTGTAGCTGGACTCATCATTGTTTGTTATGTATCCCACCACCACCGCTGTATCATCTGCAAACTTTACAATGTGACAGCCTGGATGGGTAGGTGCACAATCATACGTGAGCAGGGTGAACAGGAGAGGGCTCAGCACACATCCCTGAGGGGATGTAGAGGGATGTTATGCTCCACAGGTTGGATGTGATGTGCAGGAGAAATATAAATTTTGGAAGGATCTGGATGAACTGAAAGAGAGTATTCAGGGAGAAGAGAGTGATTATTGGAGCAGACCTAAATGAACATGTTAGCGAAGGAAACAGAGGGGATGAGGAAGTGATGGGTAGGTTTGGTGTCAAAGAAAGAAAGGAAGGACAGATGGTGGTAGATTTTGCCAAGCGAATGGAAATGGCTGTAGTCAACACCTATTTCAAAAAGACAGAGGAACATAGAATGATCTATAAGAGTGGAGGAAGGCGGTAAATTACATTCTGTGTAGAAGAGGAAACCTGAGGGAGATTGAGGACTGTAAGGTTGTGGCAGGAGAGAGCATGGCCAGACAGCATCAGATGGTTGTGTGTTGTTGTGAAGAAGCAAAGAGTAAAATCTGAGAAGAAGACCAAATGTGGAAGCTGAGGAAGAATGAATCTTGTCGGAAATTCAGAGAGGAGCTGGTATATGCTCTGGGGCATAAGAAAGAGCTTCCAGATGGCCGGGCTACTACAGTAATAGTATTTAGTGAGACATGTAGGAAGGTACTGGGTGTGTCATCTGGACAGAGAATAGATTATAAGGAAACATGGTTGTGGAATAGTGAAGCAGCTAAAGGAGAATTAAATTGATGAGCCACATGATGCAGAGAAAAAGCACCATGATGCCATTTTTGCTTTGAGAATTGCTGATGGAAAAATACAGATGGTCAGAAAGAACTTCATTGTGTCTTTGTGGATTTAGAAAAAGCATATGATAGGGTGCCGAGGGAGGAGGTGTTGTATTGCATGAAGAAATATGGAGTGGCAGAGAAGTATGTTAGACTGCTACAGGACATGGGACCTGTGTACATAATTTCGCTCCACCACATGTACCACATGTGGTGCAAATGGCAATAAAGAATATCTGACTCTGACATGTATGAGGACAGCAGGACAGTGGTGAGATGTGCTGTAGGAGTCACAGATAGCTTCAAGGTCGTGGTGGGTGTTCATCAAGGATTGGCTTTGAGCCCCTTCTTGTTTGCTCTGGTGATGGACAGAGGTCAGGCAGGAATTCTTGTGGACTATGTTTGCAGATGACATTGTGATCTGTGGTGAGAACAGGGAACAGGTGGAAGAAAACTTGGAGAGGTGGAGGGATGCACTTGAAAGAAGAGGAATGAAAGTCAGCCGTAGTAAGACAGAGTACATGTGTGTGAATGAAAGGGAGGCCGGTGGAACAGCGAGGCTACAAGGAGCAGAGGTCGCAAAGGTGCAGGACTTCAAGGACTAGGGGTCCACTGTCCAGGAAAATGGGGAATGTGGTAAAGAAGTGAAAAAGAGAGTCCAGGCAGGATGGAGAGGATGGAGAAAAGCTTCAGGAGTGATTTGTGAAAAAAGGGTGTCAGCAAAGGTCAAAGGAAAAGTTTACAAGACAGTGGTGAGACCAGCTATATTGTATGGTCTGGAGACAGAAACATTGACAAAAAGACAGGACAAATAATTGGAAGTGGCAGAAATGAAGATGTTGAGGTTGTCCTTAGGAGTGACAAGAATGGATAACTTTAGGAATGAAATCATCAGAGGTACAACACAGGTTGAACAACTGGGAGAAAAAGTTAGAGAGGCCAGACTGAGATGGTTTGGACATGTCCAGAGGAGGGACAGTGGGTATATTGGTAGAAGTATGTTAGAAATGTAGCTGACAGGAAAAAGACAAAGATACAGTTAGAGAGGACATGGAGGTAGTTGAAGTGAGGCCTGAGGATGCAAAGGACAGAGTGAGATGGAGGAGGATGACTCGCTGTGACGATACATGAAAAGGGAAAAGACAAAATAAGAAAATGTTAACTAGTTACAGCCCAGCAAACTTAACTCTACAAGGAAAAAAGCTATCTTTTTTTTTTCAAGTCTGACTCCTCAAGATCCCTTGGTGTTGCTTCCAAGTTTTCTCTGCTCCTGAATCCTTGTCAATCCCTGTGGACCCCCTGTCTGGAAAACATCAGTAACCCTCACGGTTGGTCTGTTCTTTAGACAACAGGCAGGATTAACACATGAAGTTCCACCCTGCCTCTCTCTCCAACTCTGATTGCACACCTCTTGCACGAACCGTCCTCCATTCAGAACCTTCTGCCATCCTCTCCAAACCTGCCAAACAAACAATAAGAGAAGTAATCCTGAACACTGTAAATAAAGTCACTTACTTTTTGTTACACCGGAGTCTTCTTCCATCAGTAAGGACTATTCTGGGTCTTAACATTTTGTACCTTAATCATATTAGATAAATGCTGCTGCTTCCACCTTCTCTGATGCATTATGAACCTGCAGAGACTGAGGTGTCAAGCATATCAACACACCACAAACTTTTAGCTTTAAAATTTCAGAAACTTCATATTTTCAGAAATCCAAAAAGACAAGGAGTGTACTTAAAAGAATAGCGTGAAGTAGAAAAAGCAACTGAAGTTTTTATTCTTCAAATTTGGAAGCCTTTAACATGTGTAAGTTTGTACGGACGCAGCTTTAATCAAGCTCCTGCAGAATTCTTCTCTGACACAGATTTGTTTATGAATAATCCTGTTAGACATCCACAGGCCACTCAGAGCTTGTTGTCCACTTATTGCTCCCTCTGGGAGGGTTAAGTATGGAAATCACTAAGAAGTGAAGGGTTAATTGTCATCCCTCTAAGAAGTAATTGTCAGCATCACCCATACATATTGCCTCCTCTCACACACAAATACATTTGACAACCATAGCATCTCAGCTCACTGAGTGTAGTGTCCCTTTATATCCCTGCCTGCAGGCAAAAAAAAAATCCCCTTTTGTAGACAAAGAGATGTTCTTGTTTTTTGCTACATGTTTAGCATACCACAAAGGGCTAGGAGGTCAAGTCTTGTCCAAGATTTCACTCTCCACCAGGATTTAATTTGGACCGTACCCCTATAGGGTCACCCCTTTGCACAACAGTACTACAGTTGCAGGCATTCAGTCCAAATCAGACTGAATGTGGGACAGATCAAATACTTTCTGCTACTCTGTTACAGCCTGGGACATTGAATAATGATTTTAGTACAGGCATGGGCAAACCCTGGCTGGCACGCTGTATCTGGCCCTTGGGCTTTTTAATTGGCCTGCTGAAATTGTGCTGAGTTAAAATTTTGGAGTGCTTAAGCGGCCCCAAAATGAGTTTTAAATCACCACTGGTCCAAATTATATTTAAAAAACTGCATTTGAAAAAAAAAAAAACCACCTGTTGTAGTTTTACCTGTAGTTCCATCATTTCCCCAGTAGAGGTGCACTACAGACACTGGCATGTATTAGAGGCAGAGTAAGAGTGGAGAAGAAGTTATTTCTTCTTCTACGCTTTTATTTTAATTTTGCCCTACGAACTTGTCTGTAAAAACAAACTTATCAAAGCAAAGTAAAGTGTACAGTGAGTGCTGAGCGTTTAAAATGGAGTGGACAACAACATATTGTTTCACTGAGGTCCAATCCAAGGCAGTTTTTATGCCAAGAAACTCGCAGTTTTCAAAGAGTACACATTGCTAACTGCTAACTATTCTAGCAAGCCTTTCTCCGAAGGAGATTTTTTAAAGAGAAACATGGTAAAAACAGAGCGGGCCTATTGTGTCCGGAGGGCCAAGACAAGTTAGAAAATATCAGTTTATCACACAGGACTGTGACTTGCCTTGTGGAACTGATCATGAAGATATAGCCAGCAAAATAAGATAAAAGGCAGAGAGAGTCCTTTAAGTTACGGTTTGTTAGCACTGGATGAAAGTAATAAAAGGACACTGCTGAGCTCCTATTTTTTATCTGAGGGATTAACAACAGTTTTGAGATAATGGAGGTGTTTTTGACCCTGGAGTCTCTGAAAGGAAAACACGGAGAGAAGATTTTTATAACCGTCTGCTGTCATCGAGAGAATGAAGCTACCGTGGAGTAAAGTTGACAATGTCACAACGGACAGATTACCAAATTTTACTGGAAAACACGTCAGTCTGCTGAAAAGAATCCAGGATAAAGTGAAAGAGGAAAACCCGACCAGGATGTTATTTTTCTTCACTGCATCATCCATCAGGAATCACTGTAAGTCATGCTTTGTGTGTGTGCGTGTGTGCATGCGCGTGTGTGAAACTGTTAATTTTGTGTGTATTATCCCCCCAAAAAATGTGAAAGACAAAAACATCTGTGTGAATTATTGTCCAGGTACTCTGTTGTGATGCTGCATAGAGGAGCTGCAGGAGGATGACGTCTGCTTCCATTCCCATCCTGCTACACCTGACCAGCTGTCATCAACTTTAGATCCTGTAGTTGTAAAAAGTTTTGTGAGGAGTTTGTAGAGGTGACCTGCCACTTTATTTCAACTTTTCTCCTGTATTCCATTAGCATAGTGAGGTAAGAGACTTGTGGTTTGGTGAATTTTATTTTTCTTCAGGTAAGAGAAAATACAGTGATTTGTTTTGTTTGTTGTTTTGGTCCGAAGTTGGTAAGACTCCACTAAGTCAATAATTTCACTATTGTAAATAAAATCACTGTTCTGACATAATCCTGACTTAGTGGCTGCTTGAGTGGTGCAGAAGGTGGAATCGCCCATAATTAATTGCGTCCCGGCGGCTGTTATTGCGCTGGGGTGTAACATCACACAAACACTCCATCCTTCTGTTCCTGGTCCGGCCCTTCGCTCCAATTTTAGAACTCAGTGTGGCCCGCGAGTCTGAAAGTTTGCCCACCCCTGTTTTAGAACAAAGTTTTACATTTATTTCATTGAACTTTTTTCTGGCGATTTGAAGGACTGTTAGGGATTGTGGGCATATGTGTGCAACAGAATGGATGTGATAAGAAGACAGGCTGGAGCAGCATGGAATAAGATGTTGACATGGGGAGACAGAAATAAGCCATGTTAGAACAGGAAGGTAATTGGTTGAGATGAAAAATGAGAGTCCTTGACCTGTGGTTACCTCAAGGGATTGCTGATGGCCTGAGAGCCCATCCCCTGCCACTCCCCCACCCATAAAAGTCTTTAACTAGAGGGAAGGAGGATAAGAGGGATGAAGGTGAAAAACAGGCAGTCATGCTAAGAGGGGAAGTCACTTTTAGTGTGTGTGTCTGTGTGTGTGTGTGGTGGTGGTGGTGGTGGTGGTGGGGGGGGGGGGGGGGTGCACATATGTTTGTGTGTGTCAGGGTCTCAGCTGTCTCAGCCTCCATTAGTCTCTAATAAGTCTGTAACTCTGAGCTTTTGACTCTGCTTGTTAGCACAGAAGACGATCAACAAACCTGTTTTCTTCTCACAAGTCCAAGTCCATGTTTCCATTAGCCTTGCTGTTGTTGTGCTTCAAACACACACAATCAGTAGGGAGAGAGTCCCACCTCTACCACAACACAAGGAAAATAAATTCCCCAAAGAGCTGATTTTTTTTTAGATTTTACAATCTGAAGTAAAATGCAATTTTTTTTTCAGGGATTTCAAATGGTCAAACAATCATCTGTGTCTGAGAGCCATGAAGTGACAGCTTGTGACAGCTGTTTCTGTTGATTAAAGCTCAGACATAATGACAGGGCAGCAGACCGAGTTCTCATTGAAAAGACAAAGGATGGAGAAATAATTTATTAATAAAATAATTGTTTGTTAGTATAATATTAAACAAGCTTTATCTTTTTAAGTCTAGCTAGAAATATCATAAGATACAACATAAAACATTAAAAATATGTCTCATAATTTTCAGCTCTGCCTTCTGTTTTCTATCTTTTGTCAGTGCCACTGTCTCCAAACCATACATAGCTGGTCTCACTATTCTTGTGTAATCCTTGCCTTTGACCTTTGCTGCCTGTTGCGTGCCCCAGGCCTAGGGTATCAGGCGGTGTAACATAAAATGTGTCCAGAAAAAAAAAAAAGATGGAGTTGATTGATTTTAAAAGGGGTTTATTACAAAGAAAGAAAAAAAAAAAAAAAGGTTCCACAGACAAGTACTCTTTGACCCAACAAACTTGGCCTAACAAAAATATACTACAGTGGGTCAAATGCTGCCTCAACAATTAAACAACAAAAATAACCAAACAAGTCAGTCTAGTCCAGACTCAAAAACAACCCAAAAAAAACATTAAATGTTCATCAAACTTTCCAAGTATAAGTTTCTAAAATTTGAACAGTCAAACTCAAAGCCAAGCTGCTAAGCAGAGCATACTCTAGGTGCCCAAACAGTCCTCAAAAGGATACAACAAAGTGGGGGTCAGCTATACAAAACCTCTACCTAAAGCTGCCCCATTGAAGGAATGATTCCACGAGCCTTTTATAGGGTGCAGGTGGACCTCATAATCATCTGATTGGTGTGGCAATCTCCTGCTGGTCCAATGGTGTCGCTGCTGTACAGCCTCCTGGCAGCCAATCAGTCCTGCAGCCCATCTTACCACTGTCCTGCTGTCCTCATACACATCCTGAACCAGTTTAACTTCTTTCCCATTTAAAGATTTTACTCAAACAACAACAGCTCCTCAGTGCAGCACCTTGTCATACGTGCTTTTTAAATCCACAGACACATTTTTTTATGTCTCTCTATGTGCGTCTCCATCAGCATCTTCAAAGCAAAGTTGGCATCTGTGGTACTGTTTCTTGGCATAAAACCTTATTGATGCACACAAATAGACACTTCTTGTCTAGCTTTCACAATTTTCCTCAGATCTTCATTATGTGGCTCATCAATGTAATTCCCCTGTAGTTACTGCAATTCTGTATCTTACCCTTGTCCTTTAAAATAGGCTCCAGTACAGTACTCCATCCCTCAGGCAATTTATCCCCTCTCAAAAATGCCATTGAATAATTAAGTCATACACTTGACTATCATCTCTCCTAGACATTTCCAAACCTCCACTGATATGTAATAAGGTCCAAGTGACTTCTCCTTCTTAGTCCCCTTCAACATTTCTGACTTCATCCCCACTAATCTTTTCCCTTTCCTGGTGGACAGTTTATGTGACCTCCACAACTTTTTCCCTTTCATCTACTACTTCCATCTTCCCATCACACACTCCACACTTGTTAGAACATTACCCTTCTATCTTAAACAATTTACTACGGGATCAGTAAAATTCTATCTTATCTTAGCTTAGCTTATCTTATCTTAACAAGCCTAACGTGCTACACATCCTTTCCAGTCTGATCTCTGTTTCACCAGTCAGTCAATAAAAGTCTTTATCACCCTCCTTTGTGTCTAGCCTCTTGTACAACTCATCACAGATTCTCTTTTGCCTTTGCTACCTCCCTCTTTGCCCCACATTGCATCTCCTCTGCTTTTTTCAGTTTTGCCATGGTCACATTTCATTTTGGTTACCGTACATCTTCCTGTAAAAAACTTTCTGCACTTCCCTATTCCACCACCAGGCTTCCTTATCATATTTTCTCTGTTCAAATAACACACCAAGTACCTTCTTACCTGTCTCTCTAATCACTTCTGCTGTAGTTGCACAGTCATCAGGAAATTTGTTCTTATCACCCAGAGTCTTTAACAGTTGAACTCCATGTTCCTTCCTCTTTTGGAAATGGGTTTTGACTACAACCATTTCCATCCTCTTGGCAAAATCGACCATCTGTCTTTCCTGGTTTCTTTTAATGACACCAAACCACCCTGCCACTTCATCTCTTCTGTTTTCTTTATCAACATGCCCATTTAGGTCTGCTCCCATAATCACTTTCTCCTCTTTAGGAATACTCTAATACTTTGTCTAGATCTCTCTAGAATTTCTCTTTCTCCTCTAAATCAGATCCAACCTGTGGAGCATAACCACTGCAATCTTCCGCATCAGATCTTCTACGACTACCTTCAAACACATCACCCAGTCTTACACTGTTTTCATCTCTACTACATCTCTTGCAAACTTCTTCTTTAGGACAACCCCTACTCAATTACTCTTTCTATCTACACCATGGTCAAACAGTATAAACCCTGTCATAATGCTGCAAGTCTTTCTGACTTCTACTTGGTTTCTTGCACACATCCAATCTATCTTTCTTCTCTGCATTATGCCAGCCAACTCACTATCTTTGCCTCTCATTGTTGCTACCCTCTGTTCCTCTTCTCCCTCTGTCTCCTGACATGTCCATTTCTCTTGGTCTTCAACTAATAGTACCACAATTTCTGCCGGGATCTTGTTTGTCAACAGCACTGGTGGTGGTCATTGTTAACCTGGGCCTTGACCAATCCAGTATTGCGTCTGAACTATTTACCAGGGCTTGGGACCGGGCTGGCACAAGAGATGCACTGGCTTGTGGTCCCTAGTAGCTGGTATGCTGAAAAAGCTGAAACTGATCTGTAAAAATAAAACAATAAAAAATAAGACAAAATGAGTAAAACTCATGTTAACAGAAGAAAAATATCAGCAGGAGCAAAATATTTGCTATAATTTAAAAGATGTGCAACAGTTACCAGCTAAAAAGGGCAAAATGGTAGCAAAAATACACAGAATGGTAGCCTAAAGAAGCAGAACAGTAGCAAAAAGTTAAATGAAGCAGAATGGTAGCTGTAGGGAGCAGAACAACAGCTAAAACTGAAGGAAGCAAACTGTGGTGGAAAGCCATTTTTCTTTTACATGAATAAACAAAAATAATGTTCTAAAGCTTAATTGAAATCTGGGATATTTAATCCTAAAAGAAAATTGGATGAGATGTACCAATGCATTCCTCTGCCTTTTCTGACTCTTTTGTATTTTCTCTGCTGCATTTCTCTAAACTGTTCAATCCATTATTCATCCCTCCAGGCCCTTTTGGACGATTAAAGTTTCTCGGTGTAGTGTATTCATTTAAAAAGAAAACAAACGGTGCTGATTTTAGCCATGTCTTTCTCTAACCTGATGGATGTTTGACAATGGTTAAATGTGCACTAAATACTACCCTGGATAAGTCTTTGTTATGTGGGGAAAAATCAGCTTCGTTTTCACCAGCTAAAAAAAAAATATCAGTCTGCACAGACTTGCTATCACATGTATTCCATTACTTGGTCATTACAATCATAGTTCAATATTTAACAAGCTATTATGCAACATGCTAACCACAACGATTACTGTATAATTGATATGCAACATTATTTTAGTACTCCATGACTTGCACATTTTTATCTTTCTTGGTGGATAGGTTGCTTACATTCACTATGGGAACCTGCCATCATTCAGACTCACACACATACACTATATCTGCCATAAAGCTCATTTATCTACATTGTTTCCCACCAAGTTCAATGGGTTTTCTTGCAGTTGTCATCCAAGTTGCCAGGGCTCTCCATCAAATTGCATTTCTCATGCTTTTCTCTTAACGTTTGAACTGAAGGATCAAGTTTCCACTGAGGGGAATGAGTGAGAATGTGTGTTCCCATTCCCTGTAAGACTTGTTTGGACAGGCGGTTGGTCCGCATTTTGCTTTTTGCCAGTATTAAGAATTTTTTTTTTTTTTTAGGAAAACTGACATTGAAAAAATATGAAAGCATTTTTGTTAGTATTAAGCAAACAAAACACATTTTAGTAAATCTATTCAAGAAGCTATTTTTAGATTATGTTTATACACTTCAAAGAAGAAAAGCAACTTATCAGTCATGTGTGAGTCTTTATGTGTTTTCAGTTTCTGAACACAGCTTCAAACTTTTGGTTACTTCCCCCATTTTTTCTTTTCATTCTGCACTCTTATGAACCAGATTTATGATTTACCAACTCCACGGATGATGGACTTCTTGAAAAACATAATTTTCAAAAGTAGTGAGGAAACCTTAAGAATAATCACAAGGTTTGTCAGTGGCTATCTGAGTTTTTGTGGCAGCAAAATGGTGGAAACATGATTTTAACTATGAAACCACTTGTCTCTGTGGCTGACCCAAATACAAACAGATAGTATGACTCACAGTCTCCAAATGATTTCTGAAAAATGAAAACTTAAAACTATGGCGGTGAAGTATGTCAGCTGTGATAAATCTAAAGGAGCAACTTTCAGGTATTGTAAAGTGATGCCCCAAGTGAAAATACAAGGACAGTTTGAATACATTGTAGATAACAATTTCACTGAATAAATTAATCAAACAAGTCTGAATTATTGAATAATAATAAGGTTTTGAGAGGGGTTATGAAATTTAAGCAGAACAAAACCAACAAATGTTTCAGGGCTAATAAATGCCTTTACTTCAAATGTATCTAAAAGAAAAAGTTTCTTATTCATAAGATATGTCTGAAAAAGTATTTTAGTCCAGGTAGTTTTTAATATTATTAACTAATTTATCATTGTTTTTGCTTTTCAGTTTTAAAAATGATGTTGAAATTTGTGCTACATCTTGGATGGAAATTTGCTTTTTGACTTTCCATGCTGTTCTAAGTCGCCTTTATTTCTATCTCCATGTTTTTTCTGCCGTTTCCTCTTCAAGGGTCACCACAATGATTCATCCTCCAACTACCTCCATGTCCTCTCCATCCGCATCAATATATATCACCTTTTCGGCCTTTTTCTTGGTATTGTTCCTGGCAGCTGCATTTCTAATATCCTTCTACAGATAGGATATTCTACTCATTATTCCTCTATTGCACATGTCCAAACCAGCTCAGTCTATTTTTTCATTTATCTGTTGGTCCTTTATCCTGTGCTGCAACTCTGATGATCTATGATCCATCCTTGTCATTGCAAAGAAGAACATTTACATCTTCAGCTCTGCCACTTCGCTGCCACCCTTTTGTCATAAATCACTACTGAAACATTTCTCCTTCACTTCAACCTACATGGACTCTCTTCTTCTCCTCTTTACTGTAATCCCTATTATCTTGGACGGTGGACCCCAAGTACTTAAAGTCCTGCACATTTGTGACCTCTGCTCCATGTAGCCTCATTGTTCCACCGGCCTCCCACCCATTCAGACACATGTACTCTGTCTTACTACAACTAACATTTATTCCTCTTCTTTCAAGTGCATACTTCCACCTCTCTCAGTTCTCTTACACCTGTTTCCTGTTCTCACCACAACAATGAAAGCATCATAGTCCACGGGGATTCCTGCCTGACCTTATCTGTTAAGCCCCCAGTATACTGCCGCGTACATCCATACGCAGAGGTACGCACGTACGTACGCAGAGGTACGAGCGCACCCCCCAGCGTACCCTCCGTGTAAAGCTCAAATTTTTATGACCGCATACGTGTACGCGGTGTCGCACAATAAACTGCCCAGCGACAGACTGTTTTGTATGCGACACCAATGTATTAAATTCCCCTTCTTCATCCCTGATCTGGCCTTTTCTTTTGTTTTTTTTGCCAAGAGGCAGTGATCTCTTCCTCCTCCGTTGATGCCATGACTGAAATGGTGAGAAATGGAGGAATTTGTCACGAGTGAATTAAACTCAGGTCCAGCGTGGCTGCAGAAGGGTCTGGAGATTTCCTGGTGGGCTGGTCTGATGTGTGGGCTGTAGAGCCAGCGCGCTCTGTTTTTTTTATTTTTTAGATCTTTTTATTAACAACATATAAACACAGAACACCGCTGTGTGAGGCTGCCAGCACTCACTTTTTTTATTCTTTCCGACCTGTCAATCAATCCAGTAGGCGTGTCAGCAAATGACCAATCGGCAACCTCAATTTGTCCCGAAGGTAAACGCCCCTTGTCTGTGAAGCTGCTCTGCAGCTGCTCAGGGTGTACGCTGGAGTATCATGTCTGAACCCTCTGCGTACGGTACACGCGTACGTACGTGTGAACGGACGTACGCGGCAGTATACTGGAGCCTTTAGTCGGTCCATCACCAGAGCAAACAAGAAGGGGCTCAGAGCTGATCCTTGATGCAATCCCACCTCCACCTTCAAACTATCTGTCACTCCTACAGCACATCTCACCACTGTCCTGGTGTCCTCATACATGTCCTGTACCAGTCTAACATACTTCTCTGCCACTCCAGATTTTTCTCATACAGCTCCCCTCTTTGTCAGCCTGTCAAATGCTTTTCCACAAAGAAATTCTCTCTGACTCTGTACTTCTCCATCAGCATCCTCAAAACAAAGATGGCATCTGTGGTGCTCTTTCTTGGCATGAAACCATACTGCTGCTCACAAACAGTCACCTCTTGTCTAAGTCTTGCTTCCACAACTCTCTCCCAGATCTTCATTGTGTGACTCATCAACTTAATTCCCTTGTAGTTGCTACAAATCTGTACATCACCCTTGTTCTTAAAAATGGCCACCAGCACACTTCTTCTCCATTCCTCCGGCATTTTCTCACCCTCAAATATGCCACTGAATATTTGAGTCAAAAACCTCATTGCCTTCTCTCTTAGACATTTCCAAACCTCCAATGGTATGTCATCAGGTCCTAATGTCGTCCTTTTTTCATCCTTTTCAATCCTTTCTGAACTTCATCCTTAATCTTTCCCATTTCCTGGTCAACAGTTTCAATAACCTCCACTCTTCTTTGCCTTTCATTATCTTCATTCTTTAGTACCCCAAAGAACTCCTTCCTTCATCTTCTTCTTCTTCTTCTTGCGGCTTTTCCCTCTTCAGGGGTCGCCACAGCAAGTCATCCTCCTCCACCTCACTCTGTCCTCTTCATCCTCTGTCCTCACTCCAACTACTTTCATGTCCTCTCTAACTGCATCCATATATCTCCTCTTTGGCCTTCCTCTTTGTCTTTTTCCTGGCAGCTGCATTTCTAACATCCTTCTACTAATATACCCACGGTCCCTCGCTTGACATGTCCAAGCCATCTCAATCTGGCCTCCCTAACTTTATCTCCCAGTTGTTCAACCTGGGCTGTACCTCTGATGATCTCATTTCTAATCTTATCCATCCTTGTCACTCCTAAGGAGATCATTAGCATCTTCATTTCTGCCACTTCCAGTTCTTTCTCCTGTCTTTTTGTCAATGCCACTGTCTCCAGACCATACAATATAGCTGGTCTCACCACTGTCTTGTAAACTTTTCCTTTGACCTTTGCTGACACCCTTTGGTCACAAATCACTCCTGAAACTTTTCTCCATCCACTCCATCCTGCCTAGACTCTTTTTTTCACTTTTTTAACACATTTTCCATTTTCCTGGACAGTGGACCCCAAGTACGGTACTTGAAGTCCTGTACCTTTGTGACCTCTGCTCCTTGTAGCCTCACTGTTCCACCGGCCTCCCTCTCATTCACACACATGTACTCTGTCTTACTACGGCTGACTTTCATTCCTCTTCTTTCAAGTGCATACCTCCTCCACCTCTCCAAGTTCTCTTCCACCTGTTCCCTGTTCTCACCACAGATCACAATGTCATCTGCAAACATCATAGTCCATGGGGATTCTTGCCTGACCTCATCTGTTAGTCGGTCCATCACCATAGCAAACAAGAAGGGGCTCAGAGCCGATCGATGCAATCCCACCTCCACCTTGAAGCTATCTGTCACTCCTACAGCACATCTCACCACTGTCCTGCTGTCCTCATACATGTCTTGTACCAGTTTAACATACTTTTCTGCCACTCCAGACTTCCTAATGCAATACCACACCTCCTCTCCATCAGCATTCTCAAAGCAAAGATGGCATCTGTGGTGCTCTTTCTTGGCATGAAACCATACTGCTGCTCACAGATAGTCCCCTCTTGTCAAAGTCTTGCTTCCACAACTTTCTCCCAGATCTTCATTGTGTGGCTCATGAACTTAATTCCCCTGTAGTTGCCACAACTCTGTACATCACCCTTGTTCTTAAAAATGGGCACCAGCACACTTCTCCTCCATTCCTGAGGCATTTTCTCACCCTCATATATGCCATTGAATATTTGAGTCAAAAACCTCACTGCCATATCTCCAAGACATTTCCAAACCTCCACTGGTATGTCATCAGATCCTACTGCCTTCCCCTTCTTCATTCTTTTCAGAGCTTTCCGGACTTCACCCTCACTAATCTTTCCCATTTTCTGGTTCACAGTTTCTATGACCTCTACTCTTCTTTCTCTTTCATTCTCTTCATTCATTAGGTCCTCAAAGTACTCCTTCCATCTTCCTGTCACACTCTCCTCACTTGTTAAAACATTACCATTCCTATCTTTAATAAGCCTAACCTGCTGCACATCCTTTCCAGCCTGATCCCTCTGTCTTGCCAGTCGGTACAAGTCCTTCTCGCCTCCTTCCTTCTTCCAGGTGAGTATATGAGTGGATTAGTGGAGAATGACAGGTCAGACCAGAAGGCTGAGTTGCTGATGTTTTGTTTGATGGCCATTCAAGGTTTCTGTAGGAAAGGAATCCAGGGAGAGTTGCTCAGTGAGGTACCAGGTTAAGACATACAGACACAAAGAAGGAGGTAACCCAAGAAACACCAGCAGGAGGAGAGGCTGGAGCAGGAGGGGCAGGAGGCTGTGAGAACCACAAGGAAAAAAGGTTACAGTAGTTATTCTTTCACATGAGAGCATGTGGCCATCTATGTTCCAGTGCTGACTTCTGGTTAACATAGCCTTTTAAAAAGGAAAATACCATTAGTAAGATGAGCAGTTGCAGATTATTTGATCCTCCCTGTCACTGAAATTGGTTGTACAACAAACTGGAATCTCTACAGTATCATTTATTTAACAAGCCTAACCTGCTGGAAATCCTTTTCAGCCTTATACTTCTGTCCCACCAGTCGATAAAAGTCCTTCTCTTTTTCCTTAGTGTCCAGCCTCTTTTGCAGCTTATGCTGCAATATCTGCCAGCACCCTTTTTGTTAACAGCACTTGTGGCAGTAGTTGTTAATGGCAGCCTTGACCAATCCAGTATGGTGTCACTTGGATGAACTCTCAAACTTTTGGCAAAAGTGTTTTACGCCAGATGCCCTTTCTGACACAACCCTTACCATTTACTTGGGCTTGGGACTGGCATGTGAGATTCTCTGGCCTTGTAACTTGTTTATTTCTATCTACACAACTTTTTATTTATATTGTGTCCACTGTGAAGAAATTTAGCAAACAAAAAACAGTCATTTAATTTAGGATAAAATATATACTTAAATCCAGCTAGACAGTACCCAGTCTGAAATGCCTTCAGTTTTGCATTTGCTACCTCCATCTTTGACCTAATTTGCATCTCCTTATATTCTTGTCACACTCTTTTCACCTGTACAACATTCTTTGAAAGCTTCTGCTTCAGGACAACCCCTACTCCATTTTTGTTCTTATCTACACCATACCATACCGTACCATACCATACCATTTTATTTATAGAGCACTTAAAACAGCAACAAGGCCAACCAAAGTGCTGTACAACAGAAACAAACAAGTAAAGCCCACAGCAAAATATACTTAGATCCAAATGGAAAAAGATAATACCAAATGGCTAATACTGTAGAATACAGACAGGTTAAAAACAAGTTACACAGTGTCAAAAGCCAGGGAATAAAAGTGAAATTTTAAGTGAGATTCAAAATCCGTGAGGGAGGGAGCCTGTCTTACATGCAGTGGTAACTCATTCCGCAGTCTTGGACCTGCAACAGAGAAGGCCCTGTCACCTCTGAGCTTAGGCCCTGTCACCTCTGAGCTGAAGAACGAGTTCCTGGAACCAATAGAAGCATCTGATCTACTGACCTCAGAGAGGGCTGTGGGACATATGGCTGCAGCAGATCAGCGCGATAAGAGGGGGCAGAACTGTTAAGATATCTAAACACATACAGGCAAATTTTGAACTGAATTGGAACATGAACCAGGAGCCAGTGCAGAGAGGGTGTAATGTAACTGGTAATGTAATGTAACTGGTGTAATGTGCTCTCTTTTGCCTGTACCAGTTAAAAATCAGGATGCAGTATTTTGGACCAGTTGTAAATATGCAATGGAGGTCTGACTGATTCCAAACAGAAGTGTGTTGCAGTAATTGAGCCTGGATGTTATGAACTATACACCATAGTTAAATGGCCTAAAGTCTGCCCTAATGCTGTAAGTCTTGCTGGCCTTCCACTTGATCTCTTGGACATACAAAACATTTACCTTCCTTCTCTGTATCATGTCAGTCAGCTTGCTGCCTTTGCCTGTCATTGTCCTCATATTTAGAGTTGCTATCCTCAGTCCTACACTCTTGACTTCTTCTTCTGTCTCTGTCCTCTGGCAACTTTTTCTCCATGTGGTCTTTGACTAACAGTAACACAATATATGCCAGCACCCTATTTGTTAACAGCACTTGTGGCAGTAGTTGTTAATGGCAGCCTTCACCAATCCAGTATGGTGTCACTTGGATGAACTCTCAAACTTTTTGGCAAAAGTGTTTTATGCCAGATGCCCTTTCTGACACAACCCTTACCATTTACTTGGGCTTGGGACTGGCATGTGAGATTCTATGGCCTTGTAACTTGTTTATTTCTATCTACACAACTTTTTATTTATATTGTGTCCACTGTGAAGAAATGTAGCAAACAAAAAACAGTCATTTAATTTAGGATCAAATATATACTTAAATACAGCTAGACAGTACCCAGCCAGACATTCTTATTAAATCTTAAGGCAATCTGACATTTTCTATCCCAAGTAACAATAAAAGCTTTATCCATTAATCCAACAACAATGAAGCTTTGGGGTTCAAAGTGAGCACACATTGATGCAGAATGTGGCCACTGAGGTGGTCTTTGCATCAAATATTCACAAATGCAAGAGTTGCATTCATGTTTACATCATAATAAAAGTCTTAGCTCACTACATTGCATTGCTCCAACTCTTCTCTTTTACTATGATGTTGTTTTGCATAATGTTTCTTTGCATAACATTGCCAGGTATGTATTCTGCCTGACCCTGTCACATGATTATCAGAAACTGACAATGCACATTGCAAGTTTTTGTGTTTTTTTGACAAATGACAAAAAGGGTAGATATATAGGAGGGAGGCTAAGAAAATAAAAGGTATAAATGCAATTATAATTTTACAAACACTTCATTCAAAAGCACACGTGGAGCAATAAAGTGGCAAAAGAAAAACGTTAACAGAGAGGAGTTGGAGACAAGAAAGTGTAAAACTGAAATTTGAACTGCTGCCAAACTTTTGTAAGAGTAATTGCTCTGCCTGCAGCTGTCCAGCAAATCATTCCCAGAGCTGATTTTCCCTGCACATCTGTCTTTTTTCTCTCTTCGTTTCCTCTAATGATGATTTGAGCCCCAAAACAAAAAATGCTTTTGCAAAGTGATTAGAAATCTTGCAGCACACTAACATTTTAACATATGTAACACCAGAATTACTAAGTCGTTGGCATCAATAAAGTCAATCAGTCAGTTTCTCTGTCTGTCTGTCTGTCTGTCAGCCTGTCTGTCAGCCTGTCTGTCTGTCTGCCTGTCTGTCTATGAAATATTAGCAAGATCGAAATACCTCTAGAACTGATGGATGAAATAGAGAAGAAAGGAGAGGTCGTTAAATGGAAACTGGCTGTGTGCCAAGTGGCAAAGTGCCCTTTCAGCTGTCTGCTTGTTTTAGTTACACTTTTTCATCACAAGTGTCTGCCTTGGACAAGCTTTAGTGTGTTCTTGTGCAAGTGTACCTGCTAAAACTTGTTACACTTACTTTGTAGAAGGCCTAGTATATCAGAAAGTGTGTTAGAGAGTTTTTATTTAGCATACATGATTGGGGACGCTAAGACATGTTATTTAGAGTGCCACTTGACTTCCTGTCAGAGACTCATAAAAAGACATGATAACACACTCACAGAGAGGTAGCTGTCACAGACTTCCTGACAAATGTTTGTGTGTGCCCACATCAGTAAAACTCCTCGCCCCTCTTATTATTTAAAGAAGCATATTGTCCGCTCTTATCTGTGCATCTGTGCAAAAGGAGGAGAAGAGGAGGAGCTGACAGGTTGTAGTTACATCTTCTGTTGCCTACCTGCTCTTTAGCTGTGTTACATTTGAATTCTTGTACTGACAAAACAAAAAATGGGCCACTTATTGCTAAATGATGAAAGCTGTGTAGAGGTTGGTGTCATCTCATAAAGCTTTGAGAGTTCTGGGACAAAACAGTGTCCAGCTCAAAGAAGTAAGTGAATAGAAACATTTTAAATTTACCAAAATAGAACCGATGCATCCAGCAGCACATGATTGGGTTGTTTGCAGTTCATGCATTTACCACATCTCTTTTTTGGAGAGTTTAAAACATTGTGTGGAGAGCATTAGGACATTCAGATTGTATGCGATCATAAATCAGTTGTTTTTCCATCAACTGTTATATTTTTGTTTGTTTTCAACCTGTAATGTTTTAAGCACTGACTTTTATACAAGTAATAGTCTTGAAATCAAAAACTTTTTTTAATTCAACCTTTATTTATACAGGTTAGTCACAAGGACTCATTTACAAGAGAGACATGTTTTAGACAAACCTCAGATAAGGTACAGACAACAATAAAATTTAATTTCTATTTGATGCTTACAAGCGGGATAAATGTTTTAATACTGATATGTCCCAAAATAAATCACAACCTCTGACAGATTCAAAATGATGCAGCAACAATGTTGGCGTTAATATGCAGGAAAGATCCTAGGTTTACCAATAGGAGCATTTTTTTCAGTAGCCATGTTCAGAAAAGACTTTAAAAGTATTCTTCTTACTTAAAATACTTTTAAAGACTAAACTGTATGTTCAACTAAAGAGCCCAAATTTCCTTTTATTTACTTCCAAAGATCTTGAGTTTCCATATATATTTTTTATTTCTTATAGAAACTAAACGTTTCACTTGTGAGGAATGTTACATTTTCTGCTTTTAGAACTGTGCTTAAACATTCTTCTATGACACCCTGTGCATTGTCAGGATAAAATAAATTTACGATCAAAGCTTTGATGAATCAGTCATGCTTTCAATTTGTGTTTTTTTATTGTTCTATTTTTTTTCTTAATGACAGACAGTCTGGCCAGCCTTGTTTCTCATTCAGCAAAGTTTACAATACAGTGATTAGCACAGACTCAGTAAGTTTTTACCTATTTCTTAGAAACCAACAAAGTCCATGCTCAGTAATATTTCTTAGAAACTACTTAAATTAAGGCTGATGTGAGTCTTCCCATACTTTTAAGATGGCTTGTTGCAATAGACAGCTGACTGCAAACATTTTGAAAAACCTATCAAGGAGCTTCAGTTCTTGAAGTTTCTGCAGCCACCTCTCTGCCAGCATGCACTTTAAGACTAGATCTTCAGTGTTTACACCACCTGGCACTCCACCCTGAAACGCTCAGTCAATACTGTGACCACAGCCCCTGCCCCGACTCTGCCATTGTCATTGTCTGTGTTTCTTCTTGGTTATCTTAGTTTATTTCTCCTTGTGGTTTATGTTTTATTTCTCTGTCTTTTGTGTTTTGGTTCAGTTCCCTGTGTTTCTGTATCATCTCACCCTCTGTCAGCTTCACCAGTTCTTCAGTCAGTGATTACTCACACCCATTTTCTAATAAGCAATCAACCCAGGTGCAGTGATTTTCCACTCTTCCTCAGTTGTACTTAAACCATTTTTGATCACCACCTCAGCACCAACTCATTGTCTTGGCTCCCTTCCAGATGTCCCACTCCTCCTTCTCATGCTCCATCGTGCTCCTTATGTTTTTGTGATCCCTGAGTTTTTTGAAAGTTGTTGCTGACACGTCAGCCTTTTTGTTTTCTTTATTTTAAATAATTAGTGTATTTTACTTAAGCTCCTCATGTCTGCCTGAATCTGGGTCCTACACTTTGCCGACCGCGATATTCATATTCTCCCACCTCCGGGAGAGCTTCGAACATGTTCCAGGGGAGGTGGGGGACATTGAGTCCGAGTGAGCCATGTTCCGCGCCTCTATTATCGAGGCAGCTTATCGGAGCTGTGGCCGCAAGGTTGTCAGTACCTGTCGTAGCGGTAACCTTCAAACCCGGTGGTGGACTCCGGCAATGCGGGATGCTGTCAGGCTGAAAAAGGAGTCCTATCGGGCCTTTTTGGCCTGTGGGACCCCAGAAGCAGCTGATGGGTACTGACAGTCCAAGCAAAGTGCGGCTTGGGTTGTCACTGAGGCAAAAACTCGGGCATGGGAGGAGTTTGGAGATGCCATGGAGAATGACTTCCGTACGGTTTCGAGGTGATTCTTGTCCACCATCTGACGTCTCTGGGAGGAAAGCAGTACACCACCAACACTATTTATAGTGAAGGTGGTGTGCTGCTGACCTCAACTCGGGATGTCGTGGGTCGGTGGGCAGAATACTTCAAAGACCTCCTCAATCCCACTGGCATGTCTTCCACTGAGGAAGCGGAGTCTGGGGACTTTGGGTCTGGCTCTCCAATCTCTGGTGCTGAGGTCACTGAGGTGGTTAAAAAGCTCCTCGGTGGCAGGGCCCCCTAACCCTAACCTCATCTATGGTCATGAGATTTGGGTTGTGACCAAAAAAACGAGATCACGGATACAAGCGGCCAAAATTAGTTTTCTACGCAGGGTGTCTGGGCTCTCCCTTAGAGATAGGGTGAGAAGCTTGGTTAATTCAGGAGGGACTCAGAGTAGAGCTGCTGCTTCTCCACATCAAAAGGAGACAGTTGAGGTGACTAGGGCATCTGCTTAGGATGCTTCCTGGACGCCTCCCTGGTGAGGTGTTCTGGGCATGTCCCACTGGGAGGAGACCCAGAGGAAGACCCAGGACATGCTGGAGGGACTATGTTTCTCAGCTGGCCTGGGAACGTCTTGGGATTCCCCCAGAGGAGCTGGACCAAGTGGCTGGGGAGAGGGAAGTCTGGGGTTCCCTACTTAGGCTGCTACCCCAGCGACCCGACCCCGGATAAGCAGAAGAAAATGGATGGATGGATGGATGGATGGATGGATGGATGGATGGATGGATGGATGGATGGATGGATGGATGGATATCCATACTCAGTCTTATCACACTGTATTCAAAATACATGCTAGTATTAGATACAACTCATGGCTGTGGATCAGAATTTTTCAACAGGATCCTGTACCTCTACACGTTGCTCCAGTCAGCATTCAAAGCACACATGTTTTGTTAATAATGTTAACCTTTTCTGAGGCTGAAAATGTTTTTTAAAACCTGATGGCTTTCACCCAGTATTCCTGTTGCCCATTCCTGTTGCCCAAATATGGCTGATTTTGTTTATTCCCCAAATTATTGACAACCCAGGGTCCAGTCCAGGAAGCAGAGTTGTAGTCCTCCACACCTCTCTGCTGCTTCTCCTCCGTTACCCACCCACACCCACATTGAAACAGTGTCAACTCGCCCACGGCTCAAATTAAATAAACATAAAATAAGCTCTAAAAATATAAACCATAAAAATCTTATTAAAATAAACAGTTACTTTACCAGAGCAAAATCATAAAATCATTAAATGTGGATTATTGAACATCAGATCTCTTTCCTCTAAATCCCTGTTAGTTAATGAACTGATAACTGATCATCATATTGATTTATTGTGTCTGACAGAAACTTGGCTACAACAGGAGGATTTTGTTAGTATAAATGAATCCACTCCTGTTAATTATTTAAATGTTCGTGTTCCTAGAACAACTGGCCGAGGTGGAGGAGTAGCTTCTATTTTTCAGTCAGGATTACTAATTAATGCCAAATCAGTTATTAGTTATGATTCTTTTGAATCGCTGTCCCTCAGTCTTTCTCATCCAAAATGGAAATCAGAAAAGCCACTTTTACTAGTTGTTCTATATCGTCCACCAAACACTTATTCTCAGTTTTTGTCCGAATTCTCAGAATTCTTAACTGACTTACTATTAAATACTGATAAAATCATCATGGGTGATTTCGATATTCATGTAGATGTTGAACGTGATAGCTTAAGCCTAGCCTTTAATAATTTAATAGAGTCATTTGGTTTTACCCAAAACATCCGCACATCTACTCATTCTTATCATTCAATTTTCTATGTATGTGAACACTCCTGTAAAGTGCCCTGAGACAACTTTGTTGTGATTTGGTGTTATATAAATGAACTGAATGAATTGAATTGAATTGTCCATCACATCAGCACAGAGCAACCTTAATTTTGAACGCTTTAATAGCTGTTCTCTTACAAGCAAATGGCTTCTTCTCCAAGATCTCATAAATGACCATAAATATGACTTCTTATGACTCACAGAAACCTAGCAACAACCTAAAAACTACTTTTCCATCCATATTCTCCGCCACAAGAATGTCTTCTCTACTGCCAAATCACAATATTGCAGTGACATCATCAGGACAGGGAGCAAACAAAACACTATGCCCATCGGACTCTTTCCTCCCTCTTTGAATTGAGAAAGTTCCTCGGATGAGGAGCGAAATGTCTTCTGTTACAAATAAAGTCCAGTTGTTTTTGTATTGAACGTTTTTTGAATTTATCATGTCCTGGATGACTGAGAATCTTCACCAGCTTTCCTCCCTCGCTTGTACTCTACCAATAATGGTAACTCTATTATGTCATTTTCAACAACAAGATCAACAATATCTACCAGCATCTACCCACTCACTTTATTTACTCAAACTTCACACTTCCCTCACATGCTGATATATCCCACCTCATCAGAACACTGAAGCCATCCATCTATCAG
Organism: Nematolebias whitei; assembly: GCF_014905685.2. Lineage (NCBI taxonomy): Eukaryota > Metazoa > Chordata > Actinopteri > Cyprinodontiformes > Rivulidae > Nematolebias > Nematolebias whitei. The sequence goes on from NC_056500.1 coordinate 32,515,038, forward strand.
TTTGATTCCCTTCCGACCACTCTCGCCAAAGCCTACAGTACTATCTTAATAAGAGAAATTGTTAATTTTGCTATCACTTCTTGTGCTGTTCCTTCTTCTCTTTAAACTGCATCAGTCACCTCTATCCTCAAAATACCCGGAACAGTCCCAAATTTCATTCAACCTTTATTTATACAGATTAATCCCCCTGAGCCTCGAGGACTCATTTACAAGAGAGGCCTGACTGTACCAAAGAGCGATGATAACAGTAGACAACAAAGACAACAGTAGACAATCATAAAAGCATACAAATGGAGAACAAATAAAAGAAAATGGTATTAAATAAACAAAACAAAAAACTGCTAGGTTGTAAGGCGATGTAGAAAACTAAAAACAGGAACAAGTCTCCATTAGTTTTTGCCATAAACTTAGCCGATGTTTGAAGCCACTTATATAGGTCAAGATTGAGAACTTCATGTCTTTTTGTAAGATATTCCAGGAAACAGGAGCGGAGTAGGAGAAGACCCTTTGGCCTAGTTCATTCCTGCACTGAGGGAACACTGCAGGTAATAATGTCCTGAGAGTTCACGCTGTAGCTGCACTCACACAGTGACATGTAGGAGGAGATGTATGAAGGCTACAGACCAAAAAGTGATTTAAAGATGAAAATGTACCAGTGAGGAAGTCTGTGTGAAGTTAATGATGTCCAGTTAACCAGTGGTGCAGTGATGGGTACGGTAGTTACAGCCAGTTATGAATCTTAGCGCGCCATGGTGGACAGCGTCCAACATCTGCAAGGTGCTTGTAGGGGTGTTCATGAAAATAATGCCACCATAGTCAGTGGAAGAAAGAAAGTCACAGTGACAAGGCATTTCAGAGTTAGACAGGATCAAATAACAGGATCAAATAACTTCAATAACCGTCAACCCATAACCAACCAACCAACCAACCGTCTGTCCATCCATCATCTTATCCCCTTCTTATTTTTTAACCCCTTCTTCTTTTCTGTTGCTTATATCCTATCTTATGGTATCCAACACCCTTGAGGGTTTGTAAATCCATCACAGGGCCACATAGAGACAAACAGCCATTCACACCTAGAGGTAATTTAAAGTAATCAATTAGCCTATGCATATTTTTGGTCTGTTGGGGGAAACTACAGTAACACGGCATGCCTCAGATTACTAGATTACTGTAACTCTCTTCTTTTGCATGTAATTGCAAAATCCATCCATGAACTCCAAATGGTCCAAAACTCTGCAGCTTGCTTCATCTCCAGAACCCCTTCCACCAGTCATATGACCTGTCCTGCAGCATCTTCACTGGCTCCAAATTAAGTATCGCATTTCATAAATAAATTGTCTTTAACATTCAAAGCTCTCAACAGCCTCACCCCTCAGCATCTCAGACAACTCCTCCACATCAACACACCCACTTGCACTCCCAGGTCCTCCTCCTCCTCATCCCAACTCACCCAACCCCCTGCTCGTTTGACCACTATACCATTATAAGTGTCTATAGTTGTAGATACTTATAATGCAGTGATAAAGTGCAATATTATATGTTAAAAACATTAGGTTAACAAATTATTATTTTACTTACAAAGTAGTCACTTAGTCTGAAATGTTTAACAACTCTAGATGAAATATATAGGTGACCAGATTTGTCTCACTATTTGGCAAGAAACTGGTGAGTTTGTCTGTCTGTCACCCTTAATTAATGCATAATAAGCAGTTATTAATGATTTATAAAGTGTTATAGAGGAATTGATAGCATATATATATATATATATAAACTATTCACTAACATCTATAAGGGAAGCCTTATTGTAAAGTGGTACCATCTACACTTTCAAATCCTAAATAAAAACTATTGTATTTAATCATGTTTACCTCCTTGTCACATGGTATTTATGTTATGTATGATGTTTATATTGTTACAGTTTTTATTTATTTTTTTTTCTTAATGAATTTTACCGTGAGGTGTCTTTGAGTGCCAGGAAAAGCGTCTTTAAAATTTACTCTTGTAAATGAGTACTCGAGGCTCAATGTGACTCCATCCATCCATCCATCCATCCATCCATTATCTTTATCCGCTTATTCCATTTTGGGTCACGGGGGTCGCTGGTGCCCATGTCCAGCAATCACTGTGCGAGGGGCGGGGTACACCCTGGACGGGTCGCAAGTCCATCACAGGGACACATAGAGACAAACAAGACAAACAACCTTTCACTCGCTCACTCACACCTAGGGACAATTTAGAGTTATCAATCAGCCTAACATGCATGTTTTTGGTCTGTGGGAGGAAACTGGAGTACCCGGAGAAAACCCACGCATGCACGGAGAGAACATGCAAACTCCACCCAGAAAGGCCCCTGGACCGGGGTTTGAACCAAGGACCTGCTCGCTGAGAGGCAGCAGCTCTACCAGTTGCGCCACGGTGCTGCCCCCTCAATGAGACTAACCAGTATAAATAAAGGTTGAAAGAATGAATGAATTATTATTATTATTATTATTATTATTATTATAATCAGTTTTAAAAAATAGCAAAAAAGAGGAAGAATGAGCACAAGTTTGCTGAAAAAAGCAGAAAGAAACTGAAATGAGTACAAAAAACTGAAATTAGCAGAAAAGTAGCAGAAAAACTATGAGAAGAGAAAAAGAATCTCAATTGTTTCTATGCTTCATAAGCATCCACACAATATGGAGAGCACTTGTATTTTATTTAAGTATAAAACGCTCAGCAATAAACATAAGCCTTTTAACACTGTGTGACATTACTGTAATATACTTTAGTACAATGTAAGTATTGTTTGTCTTTTAATAAAAGTTTTGCAGAGTAGTAACCAGTAGTTGGCTAAAGTCCTGGTCTTTGCCCACTGTACTCTCGAAACAGTATCAAGTAGATTTTAGTTGCTAGTTAGAAGAGTTGAGGGGAAAAAAAACATGCTCAGAATTTCCCAGCATACCCTGCACCCTCTGATAGGAGAAGGCCTGACTGGGTACGGTCCAGCTGGAGTCGCCCTGGGCTCCTCTGAAAACCAGAGGTACAAAGGCTCACTGTGCTGGAGTGGCACAGAAAACTGCTCCCTGGCAGTTGAACAGCTCTGTAAAAGGGAATTCTTTATACATATGTTTTCCTTTCTTAAATCTCTTATGGTCTTCCCCATAAATCTGTCTGGAATTGTTTTGTTTTTATTTATTATCTTTATTCATGTTTATCTTGTTTTCTCCATTTAGTCTCTTTCTCTTTTCATTTCTTTCCGTCTGTAAATAACTTTACAATCAGTTGTTGTTTTGGCTGATAGTTGCAAGTTTTTAGAAATCTGTCTCTTCCAAATTAAGAACCCTTTTTACACTCTGTCTCTTTGGCTTCGATTGTCGTCGTCGTCGTCGTCGTCGTCGGTTATGATTTATATATTTATATATTTTCTTCTTCAGAACAAAGTTTTAAAGATTTATGGGCTGAACTGACAACTGGTTCGGTGTGTACTCCACCTCCCTCTCGCTGACTGCTGGACATAAGCCCCCAATTGTGAGTCTGAAGCATAACAGGAAAAAACAAAGTGAGTGTGTGAGTTTGAAAGAAGCAGAAAATCCCCTGACAACGCTGTTGTCATGTCATCTCTATGAGACTGGCAGACTTGGATTAGATGCTCTCAGGTGGAAGTGTGGCACTAACACTCTATAAAAGGACTCAAATTCTGGGTCCAGGTGACAACAAAGGGAACACAAGGAGTTAGGCTGTGGGGACTTCCCTTACTAACATGAACCCCTTCCTGGTATTATTACTTAAAAATCAAAGTGTTTGCTTAAATACAGTTCTAAAGAATCTGTCAAATAGCCAATACAATGTAACCCATTTTACTTGTTCAAGGAATCCTGTCTCAACCTGTCGTCTAAATTTCCACATGGAGAAAAAAATGTAAAAATTCCATTTTTCTTAACACAACAAAATGTGTGACGTTTTCCAGGATTCTCATTTTTCCACATTTTCTTCTTGGCCTTTGGGAACTACTGTAGTATCCTAATAGTTTTAGAGTCATTGGATCAGAAGGTGTTCCTCTCATGGTAGAATCATCAAACCCAGCCGGTTAAAGCAGATGACCGCTTTTCCCTTTTTCTGCTGAAGGTTTCTTCCTCACGAGGGAGTTTTTCCTTCCCACTGTCGCCTTCATGCTTGCTCAAGATGAGAGTTATGCGACTGAGTTAAATTCAAAACAGTCGGCTCCTCAGATAAATAGTGTTAAATTATTATTTTATATATGAATGTTTCTGTTCAGTGACCTGAGGCAACATCTGTTGTGACTTGGCGCTATATAAATAAACTGAATGAATTGAAGATTGTCCTTTTAGTGGAGTGGCATCTGTCTGTGAAACGTTGCACTCAAAGTTGTCTCTCAGTATTTCCCATTTGTGCAAATAATCTCAGGATCCTGTTTAAAATCCGTATTTGAGTATTTGAAAAGGTGCTTTCACACAGTCTTGTCTTGCAGGTCTGCACCCATGAGCCCCTCAGCTCGTAACAGAATCTCTGGGCATTGTTTGTTTTGAGCTTTACTTTAAAATGTGCCAAAATTAGAACATCTTTTAAAGACATGTTAGTAAAGGGGTTAAGAATCTCAGGAAACACTAATGTGTAAACATTTTACATGGAAACTTGCATTAAAAACTGAGAAATGAATAAATTTTGTAGATAAAATATTTAATAAAATATTTTAAATCATTCTGAAATAATTACAAAAAAAAATTCAAATCAGTACTTTTTTTGAGTTGTAAATAAATCCGTCTTCTTTAGGCTAAGTAATTACCCATTGTATCAAGTTTGTTTGTGTAATTTCTACAAAACCATAACTCTTTGGCTTTTAATCAAAGCCTATTGTGGTGAACTTTTACATATCTTGTGAAACAAGAGCAGTTTCTGGCAGATATAAAATACAACATTATGTCTAAAAGGAGATTTGTATTTTATCTTTGTTTGTTTCTAGACCATAAAAACACACTTTTTAAGATAAAGCACAACATCCAATTGCTGAAAAGGCAATAAAATCAGTTAAGTGATGTACCATTTGTGCAAAAAAAAAAAAAAAAAAAA
>NC_056500.1:32530110-32557546 GCF_014905685.2 Nematolebias whitei
TCAGGGGTATCTGAGGCAGGCTTGAAACACAAGAGTCAGGGTGGCTTCTGGGTAATACCAGATGGCTAGGCCTCAGACTGACGAAGCCTCTTGGATGAGGGGCGAAACGTTTCTTTTTAACAAAAAAACGAAGTCCAGATGACATGATTCAACCTTTTTTGTAGTTTCTTAAATACTTTGTTCTTTGAGGAAACTCCACTGACCTGTAAAACGAGTATTTCATCCTCTCAGGGTGTATTTAGACAAAGAACTGAACCAGAGTTCTGAACTGTATTTGCTCATCATCTAGGAACCGACTACCACGTCCTAGATGAGTGAACATTCACCAAGAGATCTGAACATGCACTTGGATATGGTCCTTTTCAGAACAGCTAGTCCAATGACGACAATGCTGCGTGCGCATGTGGCGCCATCCACTGACGGAAGGCAGTACTGCAGTAAATGCTAAATTTCAAATTTCTTTTCTAAAGCTCTAGGAGGACCTCTAGTGATATTTGAGGGGAACCTGTTATGAAAAGGATTTTTTTTTTTTTTTTAATATATAAAAAAAGTTCAAGATGAGGACGTGAGAATTGTTTATTTCAGGTGAAAACTGCATCATACAGTGATTAAATCTTAATAAATGGAAGAAAGTGAATCTTTTGCTGGTTAAAAGAGAGAGTTTAAAGAATTCCAAGTGAAAGTAAAATGACAAGCATGACACGCTTCGTTTTCAGATGTGAGTGTAGCGCAGGTATTGTTTCCCAGAAGGCACTTCTTTAGTCGTCACCCCGTTGGGGAAGAGAGTGGCAGCTTCAGAAGAGGAGAGGGAGGGAATGACCATGACTTTATCACCAGGCTAAGAGAAGGAGAGAAAAGTGAAAAAAAATGTGACTGGAAGCAGCATTTCCCCCCTTTGACAATATAAACAGCAGCAGGATTTTATGACTCAAATACGATCATGAGATGTTTTGAACTCTGACGTGTCGTTTGGAAAATGTTAACTCCCAAGAGATAAAGCTGTCCCCACAGCCTCGGTTCTCAACTCTAAATGAAGTTAAAACAAGCCAATAAAAGGGAGATCGAGGAGAACACCAGAAGTTAACCATTTGCAGGTTGAACCATCACATGAATCTAGTAAAATTTTATAACAAATTTGCCAACAACTGTAGCAACCACCTCAACTTGGCTGATTGTTCATTTGCCTCAGAGTTGTTAGAGCAATAAAGTGGAACCAGGAATGTCAATGTATGCATCAACTATACAGTTCATATTTACCGGTAGGTTAGAGTTGTTATATTCATAGGTTTAAGTATATACACATCTAGATCTATGCGCACCAACAAAAATGTATTTTCAATTCCATTATCGTGGCAACATTGAGCTCATCTTTGTGTTGTGGTTGAGAAGTACATTTTTCCTACCCCATTAATGTCCAAAAAAGTTTTAGGACAAAAACTGGTTTATCAAACCAGCCAGTCATGTGAATTTACTGCCGGTAAATAATTTTTTGGAATAATTTGCATGCAATAAATTCCCAACTGGCTTGTTTGTCAAATCGGCTATTGTCCTAAAAAAACCTCTTCGTATGCAATGATCCCAAAAAATGGGGTGGGGGGGGGGGGAGGGGGCGAGGGGTGGCTCAAAGGTTAGAGAAGGCAAGTCTGATCAGGTCGTCGGTTTAACTCCCAGTACCGACAACATCAAAATGTGGGTGGGAAAGGTAAAAACACATACACCTGCCTCCACCCTCATTTGCCCCACTATGGGCCCCTGAGCAAAGCCCTTAACCCCCACCATCTGCTTCCCCAGGTGCCCTAGATGGCAGCTCTCTGCTCCACACAGAGGGCTGTGGTTGAGTCAGGAAGGGCATAAAAACAATTGCCAAGTCCTCGTACGAGCTAGTTCACTGTGGCGACTCGAGGGAGCAGCCGAAAGAAGAAGAAAAAGAAATGAAAAAGGTAGCTCCATTCTTGAGAACAGGATGATAAATTGATGGAACAGAGTTGAAGGTGTTGTCCTGAGAGGTTTAATTAAAATCTTCATATAGGAATGCAATCTTTCTGCTCATACGTCAGATGTAAAAACATTCTGGGGCTTTTAATGATCACTGCAGCAATGTCGCAAGAAATATAATCTTAGTCTGATGCTAAACACCCATTTGAACAGATTTATTATTCCCTGCAACTGCAGAGGGAAGAAGTGAGTTTGATTTTGTCCTTCTGCTCATCTTCTATCCAAACTCAACACACAACGTTTAATTTTCAACCTTGTACATGTGCTGTTGAAAGGTCAGAGCCACTCCTACTTGTATTTAAATAAAAACAGTTCCTGGTTTTTGTACCTTCCAGTCCACGGGCGTGGCCACCTTCTTCTGCGCAGTCAGCTGCAGAGAGTCGATTACTCTAAGGATCTCATCAAAGTTCCTTCCTGTGGTGGCGGGGTAGAGGATGGACAGCTTCAGCTTCTTGTCTGGGCCAACTACAAAGACCTGAAGTGCATAAAGTTGAGAAATAAAATGAATAAAATTTGTCTAAATGAGGAGAAATAAAACAATGCTTAAGATTTCACCTGCCTGTCAAATCAATTTTGCATCTACACAAGTTTTGCATATGATACATACTTGTACACAAAAAGGCAGAACATGAGTAGAGTTTTACTTTTTACTTTGAGGGACACTGAATGCATCATTTGAACAGAAATCATTTTTTGTTTTGTTTTTTACACAGCGAGCGGTGAGAGGTAGTCCATCTTTGTCTTTCTCGTCAGGGTCCAGCATGCCAAGCAGGACGGCCAGCTCCCTCTTGTCATCAGCAATGATCGGGTAAGGTAGAGTCTTATCCGCCTCGCCGTTCAGTGCCATCACGTCCTGTGCAGAAACGACACGCGTCTCTTTAAAACATCTGTAGGTGTCACAGGTCACATTGTTCAATTAAGTCCTTGTCTACTGCTGCAGAATTCCAAAACCTTGTATTTTCCTCCTAAAAATATATATAAATTTTCAGAGAAAATAAAACTGAAGATTACCTTTAGGTAAAATTAAGACTTTCAATCCAGAACAAGCAAGTGCGTAGTCAGGTTTATTTGTCATATGCAAAATCAACACAAGGTCAACAATACAATGAAATGCTCAGGACGAGAAGAACCGTCTCGACAAAAAAATAAAAAATAGAAAGAAATACCAAAGCATGCAGCAAAGACTTAAAACATGTTAAAAAAAATACTACTAAAATACAGGTTAAAATAAAATACTACTAAAATACAGGTTAAAAAAAATACTATTAAAATACTAAACAAGGCACCAAAGTTGTAAAAGAAATAAATCTACAGTGTGGTTTGGTTAACAGAGAGGTTCTTTCAACATCATGGTTCTGTTAGCGGCGTGGTCTTGATAGCAGGTCCGGTCAGCAGCTTGATGATAATAAGAACCGCAGCAGCTGTCCTCACAGAACGCAGTCCAGAACTGGGTCCAGCAGACAGAACATTCAAGATTTTTTCCCGGCGGAACCGAACAGGTCCGTAGAGTTCAGTCCGTGCAGGCAGATGGAGGATCATGAAGACAGCAGCCATGACAGGCCAGAGCCTGAGGCTGGAGGGGGGCCGGGAACTAACTATGATGACATGATGGCAAGGCAGCAACACACAAAACTCCACAAGAGTGTTGCTACACCCGTAGCGTGAGTGTGAAGTGTAGGCGCAAAAAAAATAAGTTAACAAAAACAACAATCAGGAACAAAAAAAAAAAAAAAAAGTCAAAGCGGAGCTCCCATCAGTGCGGCCATGCTGGGGTGCTCGTGAAGTCACTCATACACACAAATACGCAAATATCACATAAAATGTAGTTTAAAAAAAATGTAACCATACTGCCCTGAAACATGATTATGATATTAACCAATAAAAATCATCAGTGTGATAACCAGCTGTTAATCACCAGTCCGCCCACAGATACATTAACCTGTTAAAAGTTACCGTGCACAGTTTGTTTCTCGAACCTTGCTCCAGCTGCAGTGATCCTCGACGCTGTCGACCGACAAGGCGATCATCTTCACGTCTCGTTTTTTGAACTCGTCAGCAAGCTTGGCAGCACGTGCAAGCTCAGTGGTGCAGACAGGAGTGAAGTCCCTGGGGTGGGAGAACAGGATACCCCATCTGCAGAGTTAAAGGAATAAACACATTTTCAGGTTGGAAATTACAAAACCTAGTTTGCGCAATGGTTGTTCAGATATAATGAAGAAAGACGTTAGCAACTCTGTCAAATTTAAAACAGCTGGGGCAGCTGTGGACGAGTGGTTAGAGCAGTCAGCCTCCAATGGGAGAGCTGGTGGTTCAATTCCACCAGCAGTCCCATGGTGAAGTGTCTCTGGGCAAGACACTGAACCCCTCATTGCCTCTGATGTGTGTCCCATCAGTGTATGAATGTGATCAAGCTCTGATTAGTCTTTGTATAAATATAGTAGAGTGCTGTATGAATGGGTAAATGAGGGCACAGGTTGTGTTGTAAAGAGCTTTAAGTATCTTGATAAGATAGAAAGGAAATATATATAGTACAGTCCATTTACCATTTAAAACCAAAGCCAACTGTGATGCTCCCTGGATGTGCAGATAAGGGTGCGAGCTCACGCGCAAAAATAGCGACCATTCTTACTAAGAAACTAATTTTTTTTTGTCTTTTTAATTCTTCATGTGACAATCACATGACAAAGAAACTAGAAAGTAGCCCTCCCTTCAGGCAGCATGATGATCACGTGATCAGTAGCCTATAAAAAGGTCAGAGGTATCCTAAAATCTGCCTTGTGATGGTTAAAAAGTGGCATGCAGGTTTGAATATGGGTTCTTAGGGATTAGGCTTCACTTCCTGCAGAAACAATCTGAGGAGAAACAAAACCGGAAGTCCAAAAACACAACTAAGGCGACAACTTTAGATGACTGCCTCTCACCAGCCACTATGTCCACAAACAAATACATTTTACTGGGCAATTTTTTTATGCATTTCAATAAAACTAGGTGCACTGATGTTCAACCTATGAAGGTGTCTAAATTTAAATCAAGACATGAAGATGGAGGGAAACAAATGTAGAAAATTTGAATGGACATGCTGGAGACTGACCACCACCAAGAATGTTTCTCCTGCTTTGTAGCTCTAATTTTTTATTATATTAAACAGAGCTGAAGTTATTCTGAAAGATTAAAAAAATGTTTCCAACAGTGTTCATCATCTTGAAGGATATTTTAAGTGGAAAACTGGAAAACTGATCAATTATTCTTATACATGATGCTATAGAAAATTGCATATTTGTATAAAATTACATGTGCTTTTATGTACTTTTCTATACTTTTACCTGCTTTAGCAAATGTTGGTTGAGTGCAGTTGTGTGTACAACACAAAGCCAGTTCTAGCATTACTATGATAGTTGGAAAAGAAAAAAGTTATTGCAGAGGCTAGAAAATGTAAACTGCATTGCTCTATCAGTTAAATAAAAAGACTCCTCTATTCATGTCTATTTTTTCATGCATCTAGAAATTTGGAGCTAGTGTTTCCTCTGTACAGTACATGGGTTACATTTTGAAAAAGGGATTGAAAAATTTAGACTAAGAAGAAAAACAACTGCAGGCGAATTGCAACATTTTACAGCGTCATGTTTGTATATGTTGCTGCCACAGTCTGGGTGGTCTAAAGACAGACAAGCCAGAATATCATAATGATAAAAATAATATTTACAAATTATAGTGCGCTCGTCATGGTTTACCCTCATGATGCTTCAAAGTATTTTAAAAGTAAATAAATAAATACTATTTAGCCTAAAGGAGAAGTCCAAAGCATGCGCACTTACGAGCCTCCCAGAAAATCGTGGAACTTGATTCTTCCAATCGTTGTGTCGGCCTCGAAGTTTGGCAACTCGTCTCCCAGCAGAAGTCCAGGCATGGTCGACCCTAAACTTAAAACTCACGAACCAGAAGACAAAAATGATGTTTATCGTCTTTATTACTCGCACGGTGCGCCCTGATGACCGATCAGCAACACATGCGCAGATCCGGATGTGGGCGGAGTTAACGGGCTGACACCAACCAATCACAGAAGAGGCGTAAGAAACGTAAGCTTTGTCTGTACTAATTCATAATTATCTATTTATTTTTAAATAAATAAATAAATAAATAAATAAATAAATAAATAATAACGACAGTATTTATTCATACAACCAGACGCAAAAGTAAAAATACACAAATAAAAACACGAGTAAATTTTGCACAAGTAAATTTTATTTGAATTACTTATACTTATCTCTCTGAATGAAACTCTATATTGCGCTCTATAATTACGTTAATGAATAGGAGTGGTAATGAAAAGCACTTCAGAGCTTTTTATGATGGGATTTCTAGTGTTTAATGTAATTTTTTTTTAAGAAATATAAACTCATCAAAGTAAACTAAGTGCATCGCCGTGTCTATAATATTAACTGTCTTTAGTGTGTTTATTATATTTATATATAATATATCGTGATTTTCTTTGTTTTTTATTTTTATTTTCGCCTCAGTGTATTTGTACGTGTATACCCTTTAAACACCGGCGTAAGTACCGGCTCGCGACGTAGTCCGTTCGTCATCACATCTAGCCAGATCACACCCCGGTGAACTCGTAACGAGCAGAAACACCGCAACGCTGTAAGTTTGTTTAATTTCCCAAGGTGCTTTGCGAGAACAACAAATATGGCGGTTCGAACTGCGGTACTAGGACGTGATAAGAATTGTCGAATGTACAACATATTAAATGAGTGACAGCCCTCTCAGCAGTGCAGTAAATTTGTTTTATAGTAGACGTATATAATTTACCGCTTGACTGTTGACGTCGATAGATTAGCAAACAAAATGCCTTCTCCTAAAGCTAAAAACGCCGGCCGCAGCGGCGGGAGCCCGGTGCTCGGCGGCTCCAAGTCGTCGATGAAACCGCTGAACCTGTCTTCACCGCCACACCACCTCCAGCGACAAGGTTCCGACCCGACCAGCGCCCGCCTCCGGGTCTCAGAGAGCCCATCTCGGCGCCGGGGCTCCAACTCCTCCACGGGCTCAGCGAGCGGTCAGGGGCCACCTGAGGAGAACAGTATGCGGCTCAACCCCTCCCTTGTTCGCGTTTCGCTCAGCTCCTTGCTTGCCATCGACCTGTGGTTGTCCAAGCGGCTCGGAGTATGTGCCTGTGAGGACTCTTCGTGGGGCAGTGTGCGCCCCTTAATGAAACTCCTGGAGGTATCGGGTCATGGTATCCCGTGGCTGGTTGGTGCCGCGTACTGTCTGTACAAGAGTGACAGTGCTGCAGGACAAGAAGTCATGCTCAACCTTCTCCTGGGTAAAACTGCTCTGCATTTATTTTACTCATTCAAAACTAACCCATTGAGAATCCAGACCTTTGTTTCCCAACTTTCTACTCACAACCCTGTTTTACCATCCTATTATCATACTTAAGTTCACTTTTCATTACATTTTAGGCCACTTATTTAAGGATACCTATCTGTGTGTGTGTTTCGTCACTTATGATCTCATGATTCTGATTTTGTTCCCTCATTGATTGCAGTTTCTCATCCTTTTATCTTATCCTGATGCATGCTCAATAATCCAGGTAGAAAAATCCAAAAAAGTTCAATCTGGTCCTCTGGACATTCAAAAAAACAAAAACAAAACAAAGCAAAAAAAAACTAGAAACGTTTCGTCTCTCATCCAAGAGACTTCCTCAGTCTGAGGTGCTGTTTTCAGCTCAGTCTCTTAAATAGCACCTTCTTAGAGTGGATCAACCAGTTTGCTGCTGACAACCAAAACCAGCTGATCACATGCTCAAGAAGGACCATCAGCCTAACAATGGGTCATTAGCACATCCTGGACAGAGAGGAACGATGGTTTGAGAGAGGAGTAAAGGAGGCCATCTTTGTGAAAATAAATCGTCCATCATTAAACAGGGGTGGAGGCCTCCGGGTTCAACTGTCCCCCTCTTACAATGCTGTGATTGCTAGTATCACTCAGCCCTCTGTGAGTAGTAAACAGACATCAGTGTGCTAATGACCCATTGTTAGGCTGATGGTCCTTCTTGAGCATGTGATCAGCTGGTTTTGGTTGTCAGCAGCAAACTGGTTGATCCACTCTAAGAAGGTGCTATTTAAGAGACTGAGCTGAAAACAGCACCTCAGACTGAGGAAGTCTCTTGGATGAGAGACGAAACGTTTCTAGTTTTTTTTTGCTTTGTTTTGTTTTTGTTTTTTTGAATGTCCAGAGGACCAGATTGAACTTTTTTGGATCCTTTTATCTTGTTTTGAGGTGCACACGTTGCCTCTTTCCTATACATGTATAACATATTAATGTTCTGCAGTTGAAGGACCAGAATTGTGCAAAGTTTAACACTAGGGATCTGTGCTTCCTAAATGTACACTTTTAAAATGTGTGAAATTTAAAACATATTAAGGCTTTGAATTGGGATTTCTTTCCTCTGTGTTTTTATAACTGCCAAAAGCCATAGCATGAAGTACAGTGCATCCAGAAAGTATTTGCAACGCTTCACTTTCTCCACATTTTGTGATAATGTGGGGAAAAAAGGATTATAGATTTTTGCAAATTTATTACAAATTTTTTAAAAATAAGAAAGAACATTTATGCAAGTATTCACAGTCTTTGTTTAATACTTTGTTGATCCACCTTTGGCAGCAATTACAGCCTCAAGTCTTTTTGAATAAGATGCTTCAAGCTGAGCACACCTGTCTTTAGGCAGTTCGTCTCGTTCTTCTTTGCAGAACTTCTCAAGCTCCATCAGGTTGGACGGGAGATGTCTGTGCAGCCATTTTCAGATATCTCCAGAGATCTTCAATCAGATTCAAGTGTGGACTCTGGCTTGGCCCCTCCAGGACATTCACAGAGTGGTCCTGAAGCCACTCCTTTGAGATCTTGGCCATGTGCTTTGGGTTGTTGTTCTGCTGAGAAACTCTTGCCCCAGTCTGAGGTCAAGAGTGCTCTGGGGTTTCATCCAGGATGTCTCTGTACATTGCTACATTCATCTTTCTTTCTATCCTGACTAGTCTGCCAGTTCCTGCTGTTGAAACACAATCTCGTAGCATGATGCTGCCACCACCATGCTTACTGTAGGGATGTATTGGCCTGGTGATGAGCTGTTTTCCTCCAAACATGAAGCCTGACATTCACACCGAAGAGTTCAGTTTTTGTCTCATCAGACCAGAGAATTTTGTTTCTCATGGTCTGAGTGTCCTTTGTCAAACTCCAGATGTGCTGCCATGTGCCTTTTTATTAAGGAGTGGTTTTCATCTGGACACTCTACCACACAGCCTGATTGGTGGATTGCTGCAGAGATGGTTGTCCTTCTGGAAGGTTCTTCCCTCTCCACAGAGGAATGCTGGAGCTCTGACAGAGGGACCAACAGGTTCTTTAAGGCCCTTCTTCTCTGATCGCTCAGTTTAGACGGCCGACCAGCTCTAGGAAGAGTCCTGGTAGTTCCAAACTTCTTCCATTTATGAATGATGGAGGCCACTGAGCTCACTGGGACATTCAAAGCAGCAAAAAAAATTATGTTTTCTTCCCCAGATTTGTGCCTCAACACAATCCTGTCTCAGATTCAACAGACATTTCCTTTGACTTCATGATTGGTGTTTGTGCTCTGACATGCACGGTCAGCTGTGGGACCGTATATAGACAGGTGTGTGTCTTTCAAACCAAGTCCAGTCAACTGAATTTAGTACAGGTGGACTCCATTCAGGTTGTAGAAGCATCTCAAGGATGATCAGTGGAAACATCTGAGCTCAATGTTGAGCTTCATGGCAAAGTCTGTGAATGTAAATGTGAATTCTTAGTTCTTTATTTTTAATAAATTTGCCAAAAACCAAAGCATTTTTTACAATGTCATAATGTGTGTAGAATTTTTAAGAAAGAGATTAATATAATTTGGAATAAGGCTGTAACAACAAAATGTGAAGAAATTGAAGCGCTGTGAATACTTTCTGGATGCATTGTACTGTATATATCTTGTAATTCTGTTTTTGAAGAATTTCAGAAGTAAAAATACTTCTGTCCAGCATGCTGGTGCAGTTTCCATTTAGATTCGCTGTGACTGAGAAAGATGTTTTGTATTAAATAAAATATAAGTAATAAACCGATATATTAGGACAGGTTCTGCTTTTTGTCCCTGAATGTTTTGAAAAATCAATGTTGGAACAAGTTAATTTTAAAGTAAAACAATTTCATAAAAGAGCAAACAAATTAAAATCATATGTTTTGACTGCTGTTGTCTGATTAAAGAACACTTACTGTATCACTAATAAATAACACTTAACATTTACTTTCAGTTTTGCTGACTTCACTTCAGTGATTCCCCTGCAGTCACTGGTTTAATCCATCTAATTATAGCCTTATTTTACCACTCCGGAGGATTTAAGCCCTAATTAATAAATTATGCACACCAACATCCTGCATAGCTTCTTTCAATCGATGTTGCTAACACTATTTCCACCTCACAGAAAACATATTTTTTCATCACTGTGGCTGGAAAAAGTACTTCAACATCTGTTATTGCTTCATTTATTTATTTATTTTTCAAGTGGAGTATGTCACTTGGGAAAGTTGTTGAGTTTCACTTATTTTATCTTTTTAACAAAACCACCAGATGGTGTCAAAGTAAACCATTTTAAACATTTTCTCCATCATCTTTCCTCCTCGGGTTGCGGGGTCACTGGTGCACATGTCCAACAATCACTGTGTGAGAGGTGTGGGACACCCTGGACAGGTCTCCAGTTCGTCACAGGGACAGATAGAGACAAACGAGACAAACAACCATTCACTCTCACACCTAGGGACAATTTAGAGTTACCGATCAGTCTAACATGCATGTTTTTGGTCTGTGGGAGGAAACCGGAGTATCTGGAGAAAACCCACGCATGCACGGAGAGAACATGCAAATTCCATCCAAAAAGGTGTCTGGCTGGGATTCAATCCGGCGACCTCGCTGAGAGGCAGCAGCTCTACCAACTGAGCCACCGTGCTGTCCTCATTTTTAAATCTCAATTTGTTCAAAGGAATTGCCTTTTTCCTCAGTTTAGGACATTTTTTAAACAATTGGGATGTTGCTTGTACATGTGGCATTAATAACTAACAATGCTGACATTTCTTTTTTCCTCTTCGTTTGTTTAATCAGAGGACACCATTTCTGACCAACTCGATGCCATATGCAATGTGGCTGTTTTTACAAAACATATAGCAATTAGGATTGTTAGTCTATTTTAAATGAGTATTTTGAGACAATATGTCACGTTTTTGCAACCACTCAGCAGCATTTCTGTAATGTTCCTGATACTGGAGTAAAGGCTGTGGTGGTGCTCACCTCCCCAGGGTACAAAATGCTGCTGCATGTCTTGTGATTGTTTTTACATGTCCCACACTCACCCCTTACATTTTAGGATTCTTTTTTAAATGAATGTATTTGCTCTTAAAGCCCTTCATGGTCTTACCTTGCCCTGCCTCTTTGAGCTGTTCCACCTGCACCCACCTGGTCAGCTGATCAGCTGCTCCTGAATGTCCTAATAACAGCCTCAAGGGAACAATACTTTTGCTGAGGCAGCTAAATTATGGAATGACCTCTCTTTGCACATTAGACAGACAATTTATTTTTCTTTCATTTGTTTTTATGATTTTTTTTGCATCAGCAGTGATGGATTTTTTTATTAGTATGTTTTATTTATCGTTTCAGACATAGCACTTCTGTCCTTTTTGTGTTTCATTATAAATAAAGCTGGATTGGATTCGACTGTACTGTCCTTTAACGTCTTAATATTACATCTTCATCTTCCTCCTAGGTCTCCTGCTGGACCTGATCTTGGTTGGCTTTGTGAAGGCCGTGGTGCGTCGCCGTCGGCCAGCCCATAACCAAATGGATATGTTCGCCACATTTTCCGTGGACCGCTACTCCTTCCCTTCTGGCCATGCCACCCGTGCCGCAATGTGCGGGCGCTTCCTGTTGGCTCACCTCGTGCTGGCCCCACCTCTGAGAGTCCTCGTTGTGCTGTGGGTGGGCCTGGTGGGGCTAAGCCGAGTGCTGCTGGGAAGGCACAATGTTACTGATGTTCTTTTTGGGTTTTGGATGGGGTATTGCCAGAACAACCTGGTGGAGATGCTATGGCTCTCTCCTCAAACTCTGCAAGGACAGCTGGGACAATGGGCTTAATGTTTATTTTTTCACAAATGCAGAAAAATCAAAAGAACACTTTTAAGGTTTGTGTAAGAAGTGATTATACGTGTTCTGCATAATATAGAATGTTTTTTAAAAAAGTACACACGCGCATTGTGAAGGCGTCCAAAACTATTTAAACATTTTAAAAATCTATCACTATATTGATGTGTCAGTGTGCTAAAGTTTAATTATCACTGTGTCGGTCGTTTGCTGGAAGCACTTTGGAAGCAGCTGCTGTTTTAAATGTGCTTTATAAAAAACGTTGACTTGCTGTTCTACATTAAAGAGCAAGAATTAGTGACGTCAACGTGACTACTATTATTTAAGGTCCTGAGATCTCCAGAAAATACATACAATTTAAAAACTATTATATTTGTTAGGAAATATAAAAACGGTCAAAAATTTAAAAAACAAAATAGTATGAGTTTAAGCTATTTGTTGTGGCCGTATAGCCATTTTTATTTCCTTATTTGTATTTAATTTCTTTTTACAATGTGTAGGATATTTTAGGTTGCAAGTTGTTGCGGTTGTTTTGAGGGTCAGGAGCGAAAATGTTTGGGGACTGTCTTTAAAGTGCTTTAGCTGAGTTCATGTCCAATGCCCTGCACTGTGGACTCGGTTCATGTGGGAAAAGGATCAAACTGGTTCACTTCCTTCTGATGCAGACGCTGCTTCATGCAGCAGCACTCATGTGACTGGTTCATGCTCACTCATGTGCAACAGCTGAAAATTACGCTTGTAGTTGTTTTGCACACCCTGCAGATATTGTGTTTGTTCATCCTCAGAATAGTGATGATAAAATCAAGAACAAATTAAACCAAAAAAGTCCATGCTCAATAATCCAGGTATACAATCCAACAATTTTCAGTCAGGTCATCTGGACAGTTTTTTTTTTTAAGAAATTGTTTCTTAAAGAAACTGTCCTGATGACCTGACTGAAAACTGTTGGCAAGAACAAATTGTTAAAATTACTATTTTATTTGACCATGTGAAAATTTGAGATGCATTCAGTTGCCGCTTGTGAATTTTAAAAAGTACACCAAAATTGTTGTAGCTCTGCAAACCGATAGACTATCCCATTGATAATTTTCTATATTACAGTTGAATTTTGGTTTTATTACATGATGAAGTTTTACAGAAATAGTCAGTTCTGTGGGTTACTGTTAAATACGTGTGAGTTATTGAAATTAGATGTGCTTGAATGTAAGAGACTGAGCCGCAGAGCCTTCTGGGTAATCTTCAGACAGAAAGGGATTATGTGTTCAGATGGTTTGACCCTTTCTGTTCAGTGCTGGGTTGGCATTTATCTTTCGGTTGATGTTCGTGACATTGAGAAATTGACGCCATAAGTCAGAACTGGAATGTGAAATGAAAAGGGAACGGTCTGCAACTCCATCTTGTTCTCTGTATCAGCGTATAATGGAACGTTACATCAGTCACCACTGCTGATTAGTATTAGCTGCATAAATTTAAAAATAAAATAAACTGGAGTCACAATGCGATTTTTAAATGTATTAAAGCGTATACATTTATGTTGCATGGGGAAATTTTGACACTTTTGTTGTTTGGCGTAAAAAAACATCTTAAAGCTAAACATATGGAGTAAAACAACAGCTGTTTCACCTTGTAGCTTGAATTTATCACAAGTAAACTTTCCAGCACTACAGGAGCCAGTCTGGAACCTGCTGTCAGGACTGAGCTGTCACTTGATGTCACGTTGGTCAATAGCTCTGATAGAAAGAGATTAAAGCTGCAGTTGTGGATTGTTAATTAAAATCTTTGCTGGTGATTTAGTTGAACCTTGTTTACATTCATTTAGCCTTAAAAACCATAGAACTGTGTTTTACTGTACCGGTAAATATATATTTTTTTGTTGTTTTTGCATGTGGGTGTTTTGTGTTCGATCTGTTGTGCAATGAGCCAGAAGGTTTATGGATCAGAAGGTGGTGTGTAGTTTTGTAACTGCAAACAGGCCAAATTAAATGTTTCATCATTGTGTAGAAAGTTGCAATACTTTGATAAAACGATCTACTTGTTATCAAATAAACTAATGATTTGACACAAATTTTCAGTGAAGGGTTTTTAGTCTTGAAGGCTGACGACCCATGCGTGAGTGCAGAAGTTGTGGTTAACATTTTGTGTCCTCATGACTGACTGCTATTTATATTCTTCAAATGCTGTCATTTTAGTCACAACTTTCAATAAAATCTGCTTTTTTTTTTTTTTGCACTTTGAACCAAGGAAAAATCTTGTGGCGTCATGGAACATTCCTTAGTCACTAATAAGTGTCACATGAAGAAAAAGGTTCAGCACAAACACCCTTGTTTCTTCCATGTTGGTTGATAGTGGAGCAAAGAGGTATTAGACGTATATTTGTCTTCATATCAACATGTAAAAAGGTTCTTATCCCATTGTTTTTTTAATTGTTAATCAGAAGAAAGCAAATATTTTTACTGTCATGTGCATCTAAATATAAATATGTTTTAAATTCTACCAGCATTTATACTATTTCCATTTTCTTTAACTAAAGGGATGTTTTGTCAGTTTATTTTCTCTACGAGGTGAATGTTCTGTTCCACTTGCTGTGATTTATTTTCTTGCACTCACTGTGAGGCTGTCGTGTGGATTTAGTGAGCTGATCTGATGATCTGGAATAAACCAGTCTTTTAACAAACTGTTTTATCAGCACTGTTTGATTGACCTGTGTCATACTGTGCCCTGTTTTTGTAATAGCAGACTGATAATCTTTCCACTACCATATATTAAAGTGGTAGCTCCTCAGATTTGCTGGACAGTAATTTTAGTGACCAAATCTAACAAGGATAAGTTGGATCCTCTGGATGGATTCTTTGTTGAAGCGTTGCATCTTTTATCCAAAAGACTTCTTCAGTCTGAAGAAGATTGTCTGCTGAATAGATTCTGTACATTACATTTCCAGAGTTTACTGCCAGGATGAGGAATATTTCCATCAGGAAACTTATCTTAAAGACTCAGCAGTCATCATGAAATCCTACATATTGTTAAACACGAGGTCAGCACTGGTCTTTCACCACATTCATTCCTGCTTGAGAAAAACTTATAATAAAGTTAATTACAAACATATTAATGTAACTGTGCCGTGTTGTATCTGAAATGATTGTTAAATGTTCTCTAAAGTCTGTAAGGATTTTTTTTTTTATTAAACATAAAACACATTTGAAACTGCTTCATGTTGTGGATTATTTTGTGCACAGTATTTAGCAGACTAATTATTATTGTTATTAATTATACTATAATTTAGCTGCCTTTGTTTTGGGGGGTATCTCAGTCAATACAAAGTCTTATTAAACTTTAAAAAATAATTTACACCTCCGTCAGTTAAATATGACAAGGTGTGCTACTGCAGTATGTGTCAATCACTATTTCACCTGCTTTATCCAAAGTTAATGAGAAGTCATTGAAGGAACAACACTTTAGATCCAGGTTTACATTAATACAAAATTATATATACTGTATCTATGTATAAACATATTCTAAATAGTATTCATCCAGAAAATGAATACTGTAATATGTGTTTTTTGTTATTTTACAAAATATATTAAAATAAAGTATTCAGTTGATGGTAATGTGGAACTGTGGTTTTTGACCTGAAAGAAGCTTTTGCTTTTATGATAACTTGATCAAAAAGGTAAGATATTTGCACATAGCTTTTATCTGCCTCAGTTCATGATTAAAAAGGGTTCAATGAGTGTAAGTTAATGATTTATCAAGATTTCAAAATGGGTGTTTTGCAAGGATCCATTTATAGACCATTGCTTTTTGCTTGAATATTAGTACCTGAAATGTGTGAAAACAATGTTCAGTACTAAAAATCCTTTTTAATCTTTTTTTAAGTTCACAGTAGAGTTTTGATTTAAAAAAATCTGTGTCAAACAAACTAGTCTTCAAGATCCTTTAAAAAATATATGGATACTCTGTGCCTTTTGACTGAAGATTTTAAAAAAGGACTCTTTGAGAGTGTTATCATCCATCCATCCATCCATCCATCCATCCATCCATCCATCCATCTATCCATCCAACCGCTTCTTCCTTTTCAGGTCACGGTGCCCATATCCAGCAGTCACTGTGCGAGAGGCGGGGGACACCCTGGACAGGTCTCCACTCCATTACATCGACACAGAAACAAGACAAACAACCATTCACTCTCTCACTCACACCTAGAGACAATTTAGAGTTACCAATCAGTCTAATGTGCATGTTTTTGGTCAGTGGGAGGAAACCAGAGTGCCTGTTATAAACCCACACGTGCACTGAGAGACCATGCTAACTCCACACAAAAAGGCCCTCGGCTGAGATTCGATCCTGCAAATTTCTCACTGAGAGGCAACAGCCCTCCACTGTGCTGGAGTGTTATCAGCCAATGTCATATTCTATGATGGTACAGAATTGAACCAATGCTCTTGGCAAAGATCAATTCCACTTTTGTGATGGTGGCAGTAATGTGCAAATGTGCTTGTAAATTTTAGAATGAATCCTAGATGGCTTTCATTGAAATAATTTTTAAGTGTCCTCATATATTGCAAACAACATGTTGCATTTATTAAAACTAGCAAAGCTAAGTAGACACATCATGTAATCATGTGTTTATTATCTTGTTTTTTCAGTTTTTCCTGTGTACATATGATAAATGTAGGTTGTCAAAGGAGAATTTATGCTACAATTGTGTTTGACAATAGTTTATCTTATCTTAAAAGAGCATTTCTGCACACCAAAAGATGACAATTACAATGGAAGGCGTGCATCTCTAACTAATACAGGTGCGTCTCAAACAATTGGAATATCATGAAAAAGTAAAAGTTTGTGTCCATGTCCTCTTCTGGTGTTCTGGAATATCTTACAAAAAGATCTGAAGATCTTGACCTTGACCTCTCTAAGTGGCTTTAAGAATCTGTTGGACTCCTGGCAGGGATCAATGCAGACATGTTCCTGTTTTTAGTTTTCTACATTCACCTTAGAATCTAGCTGTTTTTTGTTACTTTTTTTGCCATCTTATTTGTAAAAAAACAAAAGAAATATCTGTATGACTTTTTATAACTGTCTATTGTTGTCGCTGTTGTCCATTGTTGTCATCATTCTTTGTTGAAATCAGGTCTCTCTTGTAAATGAGTCCTCGAGGCTCAATGGGATTTACCTGTCTAAATAAAGGTTGAATGAATGGTGTTGGTCCACTGGCTTTTCTGAAGTCCACACTCAACGTAGCATCTACCAGGACATTTTAAGAGACTTGATGCTTCCTTCTGCTGACGAGCTTTATGGAGATGCTGATTTCATTTTCCAGCAGGACTTTGCTCCTGCCCACACTGACAAAGGTACCAAAAGTTAGATATGGATTATTCAAATTTTCTGAGACCCAGAGTTTTGGTTGTTCATTATTTGTAAGCTATAATCATTAAAATTATAAGAAATAAAGGCTTGAAATCCAAAATTTTTCAGTCAGGTCATCTGGACAGTTTCTTTTTTTGTGCTGAAACGTTTCGCCTTTGATCCGGAAGGCTTCATCAGTCAAGGAAACACACAACAAAACAGACTGTTCCCCCAACAGCTTACTCCAAAGTGGAACAAACCAGTTCTGCTTGTGATAAGATGGTCTCTTTGGCATGCCCCTCCTCCATTGCCGGCCCTCTTCCTTGTTGACAGTCTTGTCAAACTGGTTGAAAACAACAAAGTCCATGCTCAATAATCCAGGTATACAATCCAACATTTTTCAGTCAGGTCATCTGGACAGTTTCTTTTTTTGTGCTGAAACGTTTTGCCTTGGATCCAGAAGGCTTCATCAGTCAAGGAAACGCACAACAAAACTGATTCTTCCCCCAACAGCTTACTCCAAAGTGGAACAAACAGGGCTAGAGTGGAAAGGTTGATGCAGTGGTTTGTGATCGTGTCATTAGGAAGGAACAACATGACTTCAGACTTCTTTTCATTGAAAATTAATAAATTTAAAGCCATCCAGTCCCTGATGTCAGCCAGACAGTCGAGCAGAGGTTGAATAGAGCATGTACCATTGTGTCTTGGGGAAAATAAATTTGACAGTCGTCGGCATAGAAGTGAAAGGGTATGTTGTGTTTCCAGAAAATAGCACCAAGTGGCAGCAGGTATCAGGGTGCCGTAAAACAGGGTGAAATACTAAAAACAAGAACATATTTGCTTTGATTTTTCTATTGACATCATCAAATGTTTGAACCCCCTTAAAGAAATTAAGGAGGACAACTTCAGTTCCTGTTGCAAGGTGTTCCAGGTTGCAGGAGCTGAGTAGGAAAAGGCCTTTTTACCAAGTTTAGTCCGCACTGAGGGAACACTGCAGGTAATGATGGACTGAGAGTGCATGTTGTAACTGCACTGATGGCATGACATGTGGGAGAAGATATAAGAAGGTGGTAGACCAAGGATGGATTTATAGATGAAAATGAACCAGTGTGAGAGCCTATGTGTAGATAATGATGACCAACTGACCAAGAAGTACAGAGTGCAGTGATGGGTATGGTAGTTACAACCAGTCATGACTCTTTTAGCGTGCCATGGTAGACAGCGTTGGATATCTGCAAGGAGCTGGCAGGGGCATTCATGTAAATAATGCCAACATAGTCAATGGCCGGTAGGAAGGTAGCGGTTACAAGGCGTTTTCTGGCTTTCAGAATTAAACAAGATCTATTTCTGAAAAAGAATCCCAGTTTTATTTTCAGTTTCTTTATCAAGTTTTCAATATGTGGTTTAAAAGAGAAATGTGCATCAACTAAAATTCCCAAGTATTTGTAAGAATCTAAAAACTCATTAAGAACACCATGCATGGATGAGATAGGTGGAAGAGTTGCTGGCACCGACTTTCTGTTGGAAAACAACATCCCTTTTGTTTTATCAGCATTTAGCAACAGCTTGAGGTGGAATAAGTTTGACTGAATGATGTCAAATGCAGACTGTAGAAGCTGGAAGTGGAAAACCTTGGTAACTGTGTTAGCTCAGCAATAAACAACAGTGTCATCGGCATTGAGATGCAAGGATGCATCAGGAATGTTTAGACCTACATTATTTATATAAATTGTAAAAAGAGTTGGACCTAAAACTGAGCCAATTGTGGCACACCATTGGTGACCGTTAGGTAGCTAGATGAAATACTGTTATGTCGAACACATTGCCTCCAACCTGAGAGATAGTTTGAGAACCAGCCAACAGTGTGATCTGAGAAGCCAATATCTGAGAGCTTGCAGCATAAGATGTCAGGATCTACAGTATCAAAGGCTTTGGACCGGTCTAAGTGTAGTACAGTAATCCTTAGCGTCCAAAGCGTCAACAACATCATTAAAAACCTTTAGCAAAGCCATCATTGTGCTGCTGTTTCCTGAAGCCAGATTGGAGAGAATATAAAATATTAAAAGAGTCCAAATACTTCTTGACTTGAGTATTTATCAGTTTTTCTAAAATTTTAGCTAAAATACAGAGTTTGGAGATTGGTCATTAATTGTTCAAAATAGTGGAGTCTCCTCCTTTCAATAATGGCAGCACAAAAGCTGTTTTTCAAGCATCTGGGACAGTATTATGTTGTATAGACAGATTGAAAATGTAAGACACCGGTTCTGCTATAATTTGTGTAGCTAGACTTAAGAAGTAAGGTGGGAGGTCATTAGGGCCTGCAGATTTTCTAGTATCCAGATCTTTTAACAGTTTGGTAACTTCACTGACAGAGAATGGTGAAAAAGAGACTGTATGGTTTACTGAGGTTTGACTTGTTTGTGGAGTAGGTGATTTACCTTTAGAAACTGTATTAAACAAGGAACTGGAGGCAACAAAATGAGTGTCTGAACCAATTTGACTTGATGTTGCCCAAAGCTGGTCCCTCCTGTCCAAGAGGTCAGCTAGTTCAGAAGTAAACCAGGAGCTATCCCGGCACTTTACTCTGAGCTGGCGAAGTGGAGTGTGTTTATTTACAAAATGAACGAAACTATTGTGAAAAAAGTTCCAAGCAAGGTTCACATCCTCAATTAATGGTGCAATGCCTGTCAAAGTAGAACAGATCCCAAAGAAATGCTTGTTCACAAAATATTTCATACTGTATTGGAGCAATATTCCAACCAAAAAGTTAGAGTTCATTCAAAAACACTTTGTTGTATTTAGGTGGTCTATAAAGCACAACACACAGAATCGGATTGGAGCAGTCCAGCTCACAACAGAGCAGTTTGAAACTCGCATAATTAGCTGAATTATGGAGATATCTGCAGTTCAAATGTTTTATCAAAACTGTCAGTAATCCTCCACCACAACCAGTTGTCCTTGGAGCATTTAAAAAAAAAGAACAATCCAGAGGCAATAGTTCCAAAAAAATGCAGAACTCACCAGAGCAGATTCAAGACTCCATGATGAAAAGGAAGTCCAGTCCACTGGATCATAAAAAAGCATTTAAGATAAAAGTTTTATTTTCCAGCAATCTAGCATTTATCAGAGCCATCCTTGTAGATTCCACTGCAGCATGAGATGACTGCGGTGCCCAGTCCAGCGGTCTCAAAATTCCAGAGTTCGACCCGCACCACAGGCCAGAAACACAACTGTGCACAGGCCCACTGTGAAGATCGGAAGCTGCCAATGGGACCAGACAGCGCACCACAAGATCAGCACAGCGCAAGGATCAGCAATGGAAATGTTGACCATCAGGGCTTTAAGCTTCACCAGCTGGCTAGCATGTTTTCCCCAGTGTCTTGGGCATTGTCTCTGTGCAGGCAGGTGTGCAGCATGGCGCAGATAAACAGGCACGTCCACACACGGGGGGTTCCAGATGTCCACTCATATCGATCAAAACAAACAAGGTTGGTGGCACAAAGTTGAAGATCCAGAAGTTGTCATTCATATACCTGCAGAGTTGACGTCACAGATGAGAAGCAAAAAAAAACATAAATAGTACGATCACCACCAGCAGAATTGGATGGCAAGCCATGTACACAGGCGCCATCTTCCCAGAAGTTCCAGAAAGAAGAAATGTGGTCAATTTGCCCTCTAGTCTAAGCCTACAGGTATAGTAGCATCACTATGGGATAGCTCAGGAAACCCAAGCCAACCCTAACTATAGTATTTATCAACAAGGAAAGACTTAAGCCTAGTCTTAAAAGACTTGGCTGCTTCCTGGTGGTGTGACGTTGCATGTTCGTGGTGAGACGTATTGTGTCATTTCCTGTTTGTCTGTTGGTAGCTCAAGTGAATTGTTCGCTCGAGTCATCTCTGTTTCTGGATTTATCTGTCTTTTGCAGTTTTTCATTCTAGTTCACAAACACTCTTAGTACAGTTATT
Source organism: Nematolebias whitei (assembly GCF_014905685.2). NCBI lineage: Eukaryota > Metazoa > Chordata > Actinopteri > Cyprinodontiformes > Rivulidae > Nematolebias > Nematolebias whitei. Next base: position 32,551,604 of record NC_056500.1, read on the forward strand.
TTTCTACTGTTGGATAGTGCTTAAAACACCTCTTATCTTTCAACACTTCTCAGTTTTTATTGGTGTATTGGGATCTGCTAGCTCTTGGTAGCGTTAGCTTAGCATGGCTGCTTAAATGTTCATGTTCCTAGAACAACTGGCCGAGGTGGAGGAGTAGTTTCTATTTTTCAGTCAGGATTATTGATTAATGCCAAATCGGTTATTAGTTATGATGCGTTTGAATTGTTGTCCCTGAGTCTTTCTCATCCAAAATGGAAATCAGAAAAGCCACTTTTACTAGTTGTTATATATCGTCCACCAGGCGCTTACTCTCAGTTTTTGTCTGAATTCTCAGAATTCTTAACTGACTTACTATTAAATACTGATAAAATCATCATAATGGGCAATGTCAATATTCATGTAGATGTTGAAAGTGATAGTTGGAAGTGAAATTCCATTTGGGTCACAGGGGTCGCTGGTGCCCATGTCCAGCAATCACTGTGCGAGGGGCGGGGTACACCCTGGACGAGTCGCAAGTCCATAACAGGGCCACATAGAGACAAACGAGACAAACAACCATTCACTCTCTTATTCACACCTAGGGACAATTTTAGAGTTACCTATCAGCCTAACATGCATATTTTTGGTCTGTGCTAGGAAACCGGAGCACCCGGAGAAAACCCACGCATGCACGGAGAGAACATGCAAACTCCACCCAGAAAGGCCCCTGGACCGGGGTTTGAACCAAGGACCTGCTCACTGAGAGGCAGCAGCTCTACCAGTTGTGCCACCGTGCTGCCCTACTTTTGATAATAAATAGTGGAAAATAATATAATATGGATTGGTGAATATACGGTTTAATTATGAATTATGGAAAATAAATCATATAAAGATGGCTAGAATTTCTGTTAGATGTGGCCATAAGTTGATAAATATCTTTTCAAGGACTGTTAACTTTAAAATCAAACTATGACACTTTCTGTTGTCAATAAAATAATAGTTACTTATTTCTAATGAGGCCTTTAATGACAAACAAAATATCTAAAATGTTCTTGCTCAGGTAACTGAAATTAAATTATAGTTCACATCATTTGAGTGTTGGTGGAGATCAAAAAATAATTAATAATGAGTACACGAGTAGCTTAATAGGTCAGAGCAACCCTGGCTCTTAGTGGAGCAATCGAAAGACTTGATAATGTAACAGGCTGCCAAGGGGATAATCAGAATCTCACAGCCTTTGTAAGAATATGTAAGATTTGTGCTTGTAATGTGTCACGGATTCAGTGGAAAGAGATGACGACTAATGTGCGCCTGGTTGATTGGACAGGGACTTCATAGAGTCTGTAACGTGTTTATTGGACAGGAATTGAAAACAGGAAATGGCACTGGGTGGAGAAAGACAGTCTATAAATGTGGGAACAGACTTGAGCATCTTAGAATTGTACAGAGGGCCTCTGAATTCAGTTAATATAAAACAATTCTCTCTTGTTCACACATTTTTAAGTCTGTAAAAATAAAGATGTTGTTTAATTCTGACTTAAACGTGCGTTCCTTCCTAGCAAACGATCCGTGCAGGGGAGAGGAACAGAGATCTTTGTTTCCCTTTACATGTGAAGAAGAGAAAAAAGTGAAGTCAGAGAAGAAGACCAAATGGTGGAAGCTGACAAACGAAGAATGTTGTGAGGAGTTCAGAGAAGAGCTGTTAAATGGGTCCATGGGTAAATTTTGACACACTTTTTTTGATGTTAGGCAAAAAAAAACTACTTAAAGCTAAAAATATGGATGTTGTTTCACCTTGTAGCTTAAATTTATCACAAGTAAACTTTGCAGCATTACAGGAGCCAGTCTGACACCTGCTGTCAGGACTGAGCTGTCATTTTAATGTCACGTTGGTGAATAGTTATGATAGTAAAAAGAGATCATACTTAAAGCTGCAGTTGCATATTGTAAATTAAAATATTTGCTGGTGTTTTAGTCTAACCTAGTTTACATTAATTTAGCATTAAAGACTATAGAAATATGTTTTACTGTAAATTTATTTTGCTTTGAATGCTTTGGTTTTGTGTTCGATCTGTTGTGCAATGAGCCAGAAGGTTCATGGATCAGAAAGTGGTGTGTAGTTTCATAACCTGTAACAAAAGAATAAAAGTCCAGTGTAACTATGCAGGCACGCCAAATTAAATGCTTCACAATTGTGTAGAAAGTTGAAATACTTTGACAAAACATTAATGATGATGATACCTTGAAGAGGTTGGACGCTGTCTATCACAGTGCACTTAGATTCATAACTGGCTGTAACTATCGCACCCATCACTGCACTCTGTATTCATTGATCAATTGGTCATCATTAACTTCAGAAAGACTCACTGGTACAATACATTTTCATCTATAAATTACTCATCGGTCTGTTGCCTTCATACGTCTCCTCCTACATGTCAACTTTATGAATGCGGCTACAGCATGCACTCTCAAGACATCATTACCTGCAGTGTCCCCTCAGTACAGATTGAATTTGGCAAAACCTGTAACCTGGAACACCTTGCAAAAAGATCTGACACTCTCAACTTTGACCTTTCTAAGGGATTTTAATTAATTTAATCGATTGAGTTCAATGCAAAAATCAATGCAGATATGTTCCTGTGTTTAGTATTTTACCCCGTTTCATAATGTAGCTTGTTTTTACTTCATTTTTTATATTACTACTTTTATTTACATTTCATTCTATATGATTTTTATGACTGTTTAATGTTGTGTGTACCTCATCTGTGTTTTCATAATTTATTTTTAAAAACGGTCTGTCTTGAAAATGAGTCCTCGTGACTCAATGAGACTAACCTGTATAAGGAAAGGTTGAATGAATTAATCTACTTGTTTTGTGTCCTCATGACTGACAGCTATTCATATTCTTCAAATGCTGTCATTTTAGTCACAACTTTCAATAAAATCTGCTTTTTTTGCTCTTTGAACAAAGGAAAAATCTTTGGGTGTCATGGAACATTCCATAGTGGCAAATAAGTGTCACGTGAAGAAAAAGGTTCAGCACAAATGCCCATATTTCTTCCATGTTTGATAGTGGAGCAAAGAGGTATTAGGCATATATTTGTCTTCATATCGACATAACAGGGTCCTTATTCTATTGTTTTTTGATTTATCAGAAGAAAGTAAATATTTTTACTGTCAGGTACATCTAAATATAAATATCATGTTTGAAATTCTATCTGCATTTATACTATTTCCGTTTTCTTTAACTAAATTTAACTTAAAATTAATTAAATTAAATTAACTTAATATTAACTTAAAATTTAATTTAAAATTTAAACAAATTTCGTACCATAAAGATGTGAGCTGGTATGACAATAAAAAGTCCTTGAATCCTTAAAAGGATGTTTTGTCAGTTTATTTTCTCTACGAGGTGAATGTTCTGTTCCACTTGCTGTGATTTATTTTCTTGCACTCACTGTGAGGCTGTCGTGTGGATTTAGTGAGCTGATCTGATGATCTGGAATAAACCAGTCTTTTAACAAACTGTTTTATCAGAACTGTTTGATTGACCTGTGTCATACTGTGCCCTGTTTTTGTAATAGCAGACTGATAATCTTTCCACTACCATATATTAAAGTGGTAGCTCCTCAGATTTGCTGGACAGTAATTTTAGTGACCAAATCTAACAAGGATAAGTTGGATCCTCTGGATGGATTCTTTGTTGAAACGTTTCGTCTTTTATCCAAAGGACTTCTTCAGTCTGAAGAAGATTGTCTGTTGAATAGATTTTGTACATTACATTTCCAGAGTGGGCAGCATGGTGGTGTACTTGGTGGAGCTGCTGCCTCTCAGTAAGCAAGTCGTCCCGGTTCAAATTTCGGACGGGGATCTTTCTGGGTGGAGTTTGCATGTTCTCTCCGTGCCCGTGTGGATTTTCTCTGGGTACTCTAGTTTCCTTCCACAGACTAAAAACATGCATGTTAGGCTGATTGGTAACTCTACATTGTCTCTACATGTGAGTAAGAGAGTAAATAGTTGTTTGTCTCATTTGTCTCTGTGTCCCTGTGATAGACTGGAGACCTGTCCAGGGTGTCCCCTGCCTCTGGCACAGTGACTACTGTATATGGGCACCTGTGACTCCTGCGATCCAAAGAGCAAGAAGTGGGTAAAGATAATGGATGGATGGCATTCCCTGAATTTACTGTCAGTTTGAGGAATATTTTCATCAGTCAACTTATCTTGGTTTTTTTTACCCTAACGCCCTGTTGAAACAGTAGATAATAATGTGACTTATGATTCAGATATATCTAATGTGCCCCGAGAGTATCACGACCTTAAGAAGGTCTTTAATAAAACTAAGGCCACCTCGCTTCCCCCTCACCGTCCGTACGACTGTGGTATTGATCTTATTCCAGGTTCTACTCCTCCTAGAGGAGCTCTGTACTCTCTCTCAGCCCCAGAACAAGCCACCATGAGAGAGTACATTCAGGGGTCCCTGAAATCTGGCATCATCCGCCCTTCCGCCTCTCCTGCCGGTGCTGGGTTCTTTTTTGTTAAAAAGAAGGACGGGTCTCTGCGTCCTTGCATAGATTTCAGAGGACTTAACAAAATCACTGTTAAGAACAAATATCCTCTTCCCCTTATGTCCACTGCTTTTGACCTTATCCAGGGGGCTAGCATCTTCACCAAATTAGACCTTAGGAACGCCTATCACTTGGTCCGCATCAGAGAGGGGGACGAGTGGAAGACGGCTTTTAATACCCCCGATGGGCACTATGAGTATTTGGTAATGCCATTTGGTTTAACCAACGCACCGGCCGTGTTTCAGACTTTGGTGAATGACGTATTAAGAGACATGGTCGGCAGATTTGTTTTTGTGTATCTCGATGATATTCTTGTGTTTTCTAAAGACATTATTTCACATCGTAAACAAGTGAGATCTGTTCTCACCCGCCTGTTACAAAATGGACTATATGTTAAGGCTGAGAAATGTGAATTTCATGTCTCTTCAACATCATTCCTAGGTTTTGTTGTGTCCCCCAATAGGGTCGAGATGGATTCCAGCAAGGTCTCTGCTGTGGTGGATTGGCCCGTTCCTAAGGACCGCAAACAGCTTCAACGTTTCTTGGGGTTTGCCAATTTCTATAGACGTTTTATCAAAGGCTACAGTATCATCGCTAAACCCCTTCATGAACTCACTTCTACCAAGTCTCGTTTTTTCTGGTCCACTGCAGCAGAGACCGCATTTACCGAACTTAAGAGACTTTTTGTTTCTGCTCCCATCCTGCAGTCCCCCAATTCAGAGGAGCCGTTTGTAGTGGAGGTGGACGCTTCCAGCACTGGTGCGGGGGCTATTCTTAGTCAGCGCAATGAGGATGGGCGTCTTCACCCATGCGCCTTCTTCTCCCGCAGCCTGTCCCCGGCAGAACGAAATTATGATGTTGGGGACAGGGAGCTGCTTGCTGTTAAGCTCGCCCTGGAGGAGTGGCGTCACTGGCTGGAGGGTTCCAGGTTCCCGTTGCAGGTATGGACTGACCACAAGAACCTGGAATATCTCAGGTCCGCTCGTCACCTAAATCCTCGTCAGGCCAGGTGGGCCTTGTTTTTCTCTCGATTTAATTTCACCCTCTCTTATCGACCTGGGGAGAAAAATGTTAAGCCCGATGCCCTGTCTCGCATTTTGGAGGAGGATAATTTCCCCTCGGCTCAGGAGGAGAGTTTTATCCTTCCTGAGAGTGCCCGCCTGGCCATCACCCAGTTAGAGCAGGACCTGAGAGACCTCAGCCAGACACGTCCTCCTCCAGCTAACTGTCCACCTGATCGTTTATATGTTCCATCCGATAAGGTTAAACAGGTCATTCATTTTTGTCACAACTCCCTGCTGTATTGTCACCCAGGTTTCGCCAAGACCCTTTTCACTGTCAGGTCCCAATTTTGGTGGGAGACCATGTCCAGGGACGTTCGCCTGTACGTTCGGTCTTG
>NC_056500.1:32557646-32559128 GCF_014905685.2 Nematolebias whitei
TAACAATGGATCATTAGCACACTGATGGCTGTTTACTGTTCACAGAGGGCTGAGTGATACTAGCAATCACAGCATTGTAAGAGGGGGACAGTTGAACATGGAGGCCTCCACCCCTGTTTAACGATGGACGGTTTCTTTTCACAAAGATGGCCTCCTTTACTCCTCTCTCAAACCATCGTTCCTCTCTGTCCAGGATGTGCACATCTTCATCCCTGAAAGAGTGACCGCTGGCCTGGAGAAGAGTGTAGACCACAGAGTCATGGCCTGATGATGTTGATCTTCTGTGCTGGGCCATCCTTTTGGCCAGTGGCTGTTTTATTTCCCCGATGTAGGACTGATCACCCTCCTGACACCGAACAGCATACACAACATTGCTCTGTTTGTGCCGGGGGACTGGATCTTTGGGATGAACCAGTCTTTGCCTTAATGTATTTTGGGGTTTGTTGATTTGCTTTGTTTTGTTTTTTTTGAATGTCCAGAGGACCAGATTTAACTTTTTTAGATCATGTTTTAAATGTTCATGTATGACCAAAGATTTATTTTATTACCCTCTTCAGTATTCCTGCTTAGAAATCTGAAACTAAAGTCATCCCAGTCATCCCAGTACAATTCATTCAACCTTTATTTATACAGGTTAGTCTGGGAGTCACGAGGACTCATTTACAAGAGACCTGTCTTGACAATGTCAAAGAACATGTTTTATATTTGGTTTAAACAAACAAAAAGAATACTTACCGGTATGCGAATTTATCTGATTTATAAATGGTCATTACTGATAATAGGTCACTGAGCTTTAAGTGTTTCAGTGTCAGAGCTCTCCAGAAGGATAACAATAGATTGATGGAGTTCTTGTCATGAATAGTGAAGGATAAAAGGAGAAAGTTCTGCAACAGGTTGGGATTTGCTTCATTTTCATATTTAAATGAATCTTTGCACCAGGTTTTACTGAAACCAAGAGTTTGAAAATAACTGCAAAACGGTGTTTAGACATAATATGAGCTGTTCCAACAAAGAAGTTTACTGTACAAATCAGCTGAAAATTATTAATGTTCAGTGCTTTAGAAATGCATTTAAAAAGGTTTCGATATGGAATTTTACACTGAACAAGCCACCTGTGAGAATATTTTCCAACTGTATCAATCCAACATTATCCATCTGATTGTATCCACTTCATTAAGGTTGTATAGGTCGTGCCTGTCCCAGCAGTTAACAGGTGAGGTGCACCCTGGATAGATTGCCAGTTCATCGCATTAATCGTTGAATAAAATAATTTTAAGGGTCATTTTAACATTTAATAATTCTTAGATTTAAGACAGGCAAGGCAGTGGTCAGATTCTTTTGTGGGGAAGAGTTTCTTAAATACACAAAGTTTGTTTTCTCAGTCATCCAGGTATATAACAACAAAAAAGGTTGAATCATGTCATCTGGACTTCGTTTTTTTTGTTAAAAAGAAACGTTTCGCCCCTCATCCAAGAGGCTTCG
>NC_056500.1:32559228-32562656 GCF_014905685.2 Nematolebias whitei
GCACACATACGCACTCACACATACTCAGACCCATGGCTTGATGCTTTCCAGACGCGCACACCCTCCCTTCGATATCGCCTGGCACTCTCAGCTCCCCACATCTCCCACACACTCGCACACATTTGATCCCCTCCCCAACCATCTGCAGCTCACTTATCAAAGTCTTTGCTCCTTCAGCTTACCTTTCCCATGCTTGATCAAAAACGATTCCTCATCCGCGGTCCTGTTTTTATGATTCACTGTGGTTGCATGTTAAACGTGGTGCCCTTCAAAAGGGTTTACTGTTGAGCTGCTCTCTGTAACTAAGATGGACTTACTGATAGACAGATGAACAGATTGAAGGTCAAACAAAGACATGAGTGATGACCTCAAGATTTGGCTGAACTTTAAGAATTGCTACTCGCTTCACAGTCAACAGCCCCCCCCCCAAGCTTCCCTCGCTCCTGCTAAAACATGGTTTATAGGCCTTTCATTACACTTACACACCTGCACATACAAGGGTGAAGACAAAATGATAAAGGTGTATGATTCAAGAGCCCAGATAAATGCAACTGTTTTGATGGTGCCCTGTAAATATTCTACCCAGACAGACTATTTAGCAGCGGGTCAGAGCCTGTCAGTGCTCTGAATGAGTGCGATGATAAATGGGATGGTAAAAGTGCAGTCGCCCTACGCGCTTATCTTTATCTCTCTCTATCAGTTTCATTGCCTATTTCTTGCTTTTTGTTCCATCTCATTCCCACTTTAGAGACACATTGATCACCAACTGCTGGCATATCATCTGAGTAATGGCTAAGGATGTCTGGGTCTTAAAACAGCCTCTAAAGAGCGCCAAGAGCTTCATCAAGGTGACATGGTAAATGGTTGCTCAGTGCGACTTTATGTAGTAGAGTGTGTGCAAGGTTATTATTCAGGGAACACTGAGAAAAATTAGCAGTGGTGGGCACAGCTAACCAAAAAGTTAGCTTGGCTAACCAATATTCCACTAACTAAAATATTAGTTTTGCAAACACAAAACCGTTAAACGGGTAAAAAATAAAATAAAATAAAAACTGCAGAAGCTAGCCCTAAACTGCTAAGACAACTTGTCACTCAGTCTGCATCACACATCTTTGTCTCCTTCCATTAGAAGCTGCGTCCTACAAAGGAAGCTCATTTCGGCTGCTTTTATCCGAGATCGCCTTCTTTCGATCATGATCTATATCCAGATCATTGGTGAAGGTTACAACGTTGACACACCAGTAAATAAAGAGGTTAGAATTTCAACTAAATGTATTCTTCACCACGGCCAACAAAAACAAAGCCCTCATTACTGAGGACAAGGCCCCAATCCAGCTATCCGTTTATACATATCCCACTCCATACTCCATCCTACCATGACTTGTGAATAAGATGCTCAGATAAACTCCTCTACCTGAGGCAAAGACTCCTCTGTGACCTGAAGGGGTCATTCCACCCATTTCCGATCAAAAATCCTTGGCCTCATATGTAGAACTCGTCTCAGCAACATCACACTTGGCTGTGAACCACCCCAATGCTTGCTGAAGGTCATGGCACAACGGTGTCAACAGATCACCAAAGCAGATATGAGACCCAAAGGTTCCCAAACCAGACCCCCTCTTTTACGGCTGAACATCAAAAACGACTGTAGACTTAGAACAGCTGTGGCAGAGTCCAACTTGTTCCAAAAATGAACTTGACTTTGTGCCAAAAATGCAGACACTGCCCCTGCTTTGGTTGAGCTGTGAGTAGATAGCCCTTAAAAGCAGCACAGACACCGTATACTCCCGCAGCACTCCCCACACAATGCCTTGGGGAATATGGTCATAAGCCTTCTCCAGGTCCTCAAAACACATGTAAACTGGAGAGTCAAACTCAACTCTGCCAACTAAACTAACTAAAATAAGCTAAGATAATGGTGCTCTTACTATAAAGATACATTTTAAAGCAAACCACCAAGTTTTCCAATTATCTCTTTGAGGGTTTCTGACCCAACATTTAGCATCATCCACTCTTTAAGCACATAGAGTTGGAGGTGGAGTGCTTGTCTTTAAATCAAAATAGAGGTAGTTGTAGCCATAGCTCTTTCAAATGTCAAAAAGGTATGCACTAAATCTAAAAAAGGAAATATGTGTCTTGTTTGGTTGGCAGTTTATTCGCAGGTTTATTCTAGAAACCGGATTCCAAAAAAGTTGGGACACTAAACAAATTCTGAATAAAAACTGAATGCAATGATGTGGAGATGGCAAATGTCAATATTTTATTTGCAATACAACATAGATGACAGATCAAAAGTTTAATCTGAGTAAATGTAACATTTTAAAGGAAAAATATGTTGATTCAAAATTTCACAGTGTCAACAAATCCCAAAAAAGTTGGGACAAGTAGCAATAAGTGGCTGGAAAAAGGAAATTGTGCATATAACAAACAGCTGGAAGACCAATTAACACTAATTAGGTCAATTGACAACATGATTGGGTATAAAAAGAGCTTCTCAGAGTGTCAATGTCTCTCAGAAGCCAAGATGGTGAGAGGATCACCAATTCCACCATTGTTGCGCAGAAAGATAGTGCAGCAATACCAGAATGGTGTTACCCAGCGTAAAATAGCAAAGACTTTTAAGTTATCATCATCAACCATGCATAACATCATCAAAAGATTCAGAGAATCTGGAACAATCGCTGTGCGTAAGGGTCAAGGCCGTAAAACTCTACTGGATGCTCGAGATCTCCGAGCCCTTAAACGTCACTGCACCTCAAACAGGAATGCCACTGTCAAGGAAATAACAGAATGGGCTCAGGAATACTTCCAGAAAGCATTGTCAGTGAACACAATCCACCGTGCCATCCGCCGTTGCCAGCTGAAACTCTACAGTGCAAAGATGAAGCCATTTCTAAGCAAGCTCAGATGTTTGAACTGGGCCAGGGGTCATTTAAAATGGTGTGGCAAAAAGGAAGACTGTTCTGTGGTCAGATGAGTCACGATTTGAAGTTCTTTATGGAACACTGGGACGCCATGTCATCCGGACCAGACAGGACAAGGATAGCCCAAGTTGTTATCAACGCTCCATTCAGAAGCCTGCATCACTGATGGTATGGGGTTGCATGAGCACTTGTGGCATGGGCAGCTTGCATGTCTGGAAAGGCACCATTAATGCAGAGAACTATGTTCAGGTTCTAGAACAACATATGCTCCCATCTAGACGTCATTTCTTTCAGGGAAGACCCTGCATTTTTCAACACGATAATGCCAGACCACATTCTGCAGCAATCACAACATCATGGCTACGTAGGAGAAGAATCCGGGTACTGAAATGGCCAGCCTGCAGTCCAGATCTTTCACCTATAGAGAACATTTGGTGCATCATAAAGAGGAAGGTGTGACAAAGAAGGCCCAAGACGATTGAACAGTTAGAGGCCTGTATTAGA
>NC_056500.1:32562756-32608484 GCF_014905685.2 Nematolebias whitei
ATTGTTAGAAGGTGGGAGACCAGTTACAAAGTCCATGCCTATATGAGACCAGGGACGTGAAGGGCAAGGAAGGGGGCGAAGAAGCCCCGATGGAGATCGTCTGGAGGTCTTGGACTGAGCACAGGCTGGACAAGACCGAACGTACAGGCGAACGTCCCTGGACTCATATAGGCATGGACTTTGTAACTGGTCTCCCACCTTCTAACAATTTCACTGTCATCCTCACTATTGTCGATCGTTTCTCCAAAATGATTCATCTGGTCCCCCTCCATAAGTTACCGTCCTCTAAAGAACTGGCTCACGTCATGGCTCGTGAGGTTTTCAGGCTTCATGGGTTGCCTGTAGACATTGTTTCTGATCGGGGGCCTCAGTTTGTCTCCCACTTCTGGAAAGAGTTTTGTGATCTTCTGGGTATTTCCATTAGCCTCTCCTCGGGCTTCCACCCTGAGACGGACGGTCAGACTGAGAGGGCTAATCAGGAAGTGGAGGGCAAACTGAGGCTCCTCTGTTTTAACGACCCCGAGAAGTGGAGCTCTGCTCTCCCGTGGATCGAGCACGCCTTCAATTCCGTCCCTTCATCTGCCACTGGTCTGTCCCCTTTTTACACTGTTTTTGGTTTCCAACCGCCTGTTATCTCTGTTCAGGAGAGGGAGGCATCTGTTCCCTCGGCCCACTTCGCCACTCTCCGTTGCCAGAGGGTGTGGAGGAGGGCCAAGACCGCCTTGCTTAAGTCACGTGCTGCCTACTGTAAAAAGGCTGACCGCCATAGGACCCCCCAACCTGAGTATGCTGTGGGTCAGAAGGTGTGGCTCTCCACAAAGAACCTTCCCCTGAAGGTTGCTTCTCGCAAACTTGCCCCCCGCTTCATTGGTCCTTTCCCCATCTCCAAGGTCATTAACCCCGTGTCTGTTCGTCTTACTCTGCCCAAGTCCTTACGTGTCCACCCCTCTTTTCATGTTTCGTGTGTCAAACCTGTCTCCTCCTCCCATTTTCATTCCCCTGTTGCTTCCCCCCCTCCCGCCCGTCTGATCGATGGTTCACCGGCTTACACCATCCGCCGGCTCCTCCGTTCTAGACGGCGGGGTCGGGGCCTGCAGTACCTCATCGATTGGGAGGGGTACGGACCGGAGGAGCGGTCCTGGGTGCCCTCCCGTCACGTCCTGGATAAGCCCTTGATCCGGGACTTCCATCGCCTGCATCCTGAGCAACCTGGTGGAACGCCGGGAGGCGTTCCTTGAGGGGGGGATCTGTCACGTATCACGTCTGTCAGTTAGGTTTTTGTGTCACTCTGTTCACTTGTTTGTGTTCGGGGGATCTATTCTTTTGCTTTTCTCTTTCTCTGCATGTGGGTTGAGGTTTGTCTTCACTCCTAGTTTAACGTTGTCTTCACTGCAGCCAGCAGCGCTGATTGCGCTCAACTGGCTGCACCTGTCTTCCTCTCCCTTTATAAGCTCACGGCTGACTCTTTTTCGGTGCCCGGTAGTTGAACACTTTTTGTTAGTAAATACCTCGCGCTCATGACCACGCTCTGTCCCTGTCCTGTCCTCTCAAGTCCTTGTATTCCTGTTTTACTCGTTTCTGTCCTCCCGTCGTTTCCTGTTCCCTTCCTCTCGGCTCGACCTCCCGGCTTCTGGACCCACGGACCTCCTGACTTCGTCTCTCGTCTGCTCCTTTGGATTGTCTCGGCATCTGATCATCGGTTCTGACCCACGCCTGCTCGACCACGTCTCTCGGATCATCCCCACCTGCTCCACTCTCCACCACTCGCTTGTTTTGGATCACGCTCGGTGCTGGAGACACCATATTATCCTGCAGACCTCGCTGCAAGCTACAGCTGCTGCCGACTGTCGTCTCTCACCAGACCCAGCTCCTCCAGCAGTCATCCGGGTCAGCTGGACCCGCTTCAGCGCTTCGGAACCCCCATCATCACTGAGACGGTTAGTGGTTGTTTTTTCATCTGACTTTGTATTCACTCTCGTCACCTGCACAACCACTAACCGTTCTCCATCTTTAGACTGTTCGTGTGGATCGGTGATTGGAACCTGGAACCGGTTCACAGTCTGCGTCAGCTTGCCGAGGTCCGCCCTGCCGTTTCATCAGTTAATAAACTTTATTTAATTGATTTTTTGTGGTGGTGATTTTGGTCCATTATACGGGGTTCGTTACAGAACACTCCCCTTGAGGAGACAGATATTTCTGTCATTCCTCCTGATTATCATGACCTGGCCCCTGTCTTTAGTAAACAGTGAGCCCTGTCGCTTCCTCCGCACTGCCCTTATAATTGTGCGATTGACCTCCTTCCTGGGTCTCCGCTACCTGCCAGTTGGCTGTACAATCTCTCCGGACCTGAAAAAGAGTCCATGAAGAAATACATTGAAGAGTCCCTTTCTTCAGGCATTATTTGTCCCTCCACCTCTCCTGTGGGGGCTGGCTTCTTCTTTGTGTCCAAAAAGGACAAGACTCTCCGTCCCTGCATCGGCTATTGGGGGCTAAATAACATCACTATTAAAAACAAGTATTCACTCCCATTAATCAACTCCATTCATGAATCACTTCAGTCAGCCACCATTTTCACCAAACTACACCTTAGAAATGTGTACCACCTAGTCCACATTAAGGATGGGGATAAGTGGAAAACTGCCTTTAGGACCCATCTTGGACATTTTGAGTATTTGTTTATGCCGCTTGGCTTGATCAATGCTCCCAGTGTGTTTCAAGCTCTGGTTAATGACGTACTCAGAGATTTTATTGGCAAATTTGTCTTTGTGTGCCTGGATGACATCCTTATCTACTCTAAGAATAAGGATGAGCATGTAAAGAGAGTCAGGACTGTGCTTCAGAGACTCTATGAAAACCAACTGTTTGTAAAGGGTGAGAAGTGAGAGTTCCATGTCTCCTCTGTGTCATTCTTGGGTTTCATGTTCAAAGTGGGGTGTTACAGAACAGACCCAGAAAAAACCAAGGCCGTGGTCGAATGGCCTTTCCTGAGACTAGGAAGCAGCTTCAGCGTTTTCTTGGGTTTGCCAACTTTTATAGGTGATTCATTAAAGATTACAGCCAAATCGCGTCTCCTCTCTCCCAACTCCCCTCTACTAGTAGAACCTTTAAATGGAACCCTGAAGCCAACTCTGCTTTCTGTAAACTCAAACGACTCTTCTCTTCCACTCCAGTTCTGTGCCATCCCAACCCTAAATGACAATTTATTTTGGAGGTGGATGCCTCGGACTCAGGAGTCTGAGTTATTCTCTCCCAAAGGCCCCCTGAAGATAATAAGGTCCATCCCTGTGCGGTTTTCTCCAGATGCTTATCCCCAGCAGAGAAAAACTATGACAAAAGGAATCATGAGCTACTGGCTGTTAAATTGGAATTAGAAGAGTGGCGTCACTGGTTGGAAGGCACGGTAACCCCTTTTCTGATATGGACTGATCATAAAAACCTGACCTATCTCAGGGACGCCAAGCAGTTAACTCCCTGGCAAGCACGTTGGTCTTTGTTTTTAACCGCTTCAATGACATCTTGACTTTCAGACCTGGATCAAAGAATGTTAAGCCTGATGCCCTCTTGCAGCAGTTTTCTTCCCCAAACAGTTCTGAGACTGAGAAGAGCATCATTCCCCCAGTTTGTGTGGTGGGGGCCCTCACATGGGACATTGAGAAGGAGGTTTGGGAGACTCAAAGAGACAAACCCAACCCTGGCACCAGACTCGCCAGAACCCTCTTCATCCCCTCTGTTATGAGGGCTAAGGTATAGGACTGGTTACACACCCACAAATTTTCTTGTCACCCTGGCACTTCTCGCATGCTCTCCCTTGTAAAGAGTTATTTCTTGTGGCCCACCCTCACTGAGGATGTAATGTAATGGGGTTCGTCACTGCTTGCTCCAAATGCGCAAGAAATAAGACTGGCAACCAACTACCTGCCGGACTTCTACAATCCTTGCCCACCCCCAGCCATTCCTGGTCACACATCTCAGTGGACTTTGTCACGGGTCTGCCCCCTAGTGAAGGTAACACCACAATTCTAACAGTTATCGACAGTTTTTCTAAAGCGGCCCATTAAGTTCCCCTGCCTAAGCTCCTGTCTGCTTTTGAAACTGCCCAACTGTTGATACAGCATGTGTTTAGAGTCCACGGTATACCCTCCGATGTGGTCTCGGACTGTGGCCCACAATTTATTTCCCAGGTCTGGTGATCTTTCAGCAAAACTCTAGGGGCATCTTCCAGTCTCACATCAGGATACCACCCCCAAACCAATGGCCAAGGCGAGCGCTGTAACCAAGAGCTGGAGACCACTCTTTGCTGCATTGTAGAGAGAAACCCCTTAGCCTGGAGCCAGCACCTGGTGTGGGTGGATTATGCCTACAACACTCATAAATTATCAGCCACAGGTATGTCCCCTTTCAAGGCCTCCCTTGGCTATATTCCCCCCTTGTTCCCTAGCCAGGAGACCGACATCTCTGTTCTGTCGGTTCAACACCACTTTCGCCATTGTTGATGAGTCTGGTGGCAGGCAAAAGCAGCACTAAAGCGGACAGCAGCCCAAAATAAAATATTTGCTGATCGTCACTGTTCCTCAGTTCCATCCTATCAGGTGGGTCAGAAAGTGTGGCTCTCTACCAGAGACATCCATTTCAAGGACACACCCAGAAAGATGGCACCCCGGTTCATCGATCCTTTCCTCATCATTAAAATCATAAACCCCTCTGCAGTTCACCTTCAACTCCCCAGCTCCATGAAAATCCATCCTACTTTTCACGTTTCCCAGGTAAAACCCATATCAGTAAGTCCCTTGTGCCCTCCAGCCGACTTCCCTCCACTCGCCCAGTTGATCGATTACCACCCGACTTTCAGCGTCAGGACCATTTTGGACGTGCGATGCCGAGGTCGGGGATTCCAGTACCTAGTCAACTGGTAGGGTTATGGACCTGAAGAGAGGTTGTGGATCCCACAATCAGTAATCCTAGACCCAAGTCTCATCACCGCCTTCTTCAGAGCTGTAAGAGTTCCACTGCCTGCAGCTCCTCCTCCAAGATGGCAGCCAAATACCACCAGCTGTCGGCCATCCACCTGATGAGGCTCCACTACTATTTAAGGCTGCAGTCCAGTGTGACTTTTTTCTGGAGCATTGTACCCTTTTTGGTATCTATGCTTTTGGCCTGTATATTGTATGACCCAAAAGTTGTGCTTACCTTGTTCCTTGTGCCCACAGTCATCCTGCATCCTTGGATCCTGTCCAGTCCTGGTTCTACTGTGATTCCTGTCCCTGCCTCCCGTAACTTACCTTCCAGCCACTCGCCTGTTTGACCTGCCTTGCCTGTCCTGCTTGGTTCCTCATCTCTGGAGCTCTTGGTGGATTAAACCTGTGCCTAACATCCGCGCCACCACCTGTAAGAGAAAAAACAAACAAATTACCAACTGTGCTCTGCCTGGCAAGTGGACATCACTGACCCAGTTCTCTTTCCATGATCTCCAAGAGATGAGCTCCTGTACAAATTAGCAGTGTAAATAATAAACACTGTTACTTTTTCTATCCGAGTCTTGTCCTGTTCTGGTCTCGTACCACTCTGGGTTCCCAGCGTTCTGACAATGAAGGAGATTGTTTTGTACGCTGATCAATTTTTTTTCAACGTTGCAGAAAAAAACATCTTTAAGAAACTGGCGGCAGGATGTTTTCTAATTAAACTTTATATATATATATATATATATATATATATGTATATGTATATATATATATATATTTATATATATATATATATATATATATATACGTATATGTAGAAGTCCAGCTTCCACACAATATTTCATTGCACAAATAAATGTTAATTAGAAAGTGTTCATTTTCTTAATGGTTTTGCATTTTTATATAGTTGCAAGGTGGAAAAAGAAAAGTGCATTTAAAAACTTTGATTAAAACTGGTTTACTTAATATGTGTGCCCATATGTACGCACAGACCGAGTGACAATGACTGCCTTTGTTTCTCGGCCACTGACCAGCTCTCTCCCACTCACATGAATCAGGGCACAAACTGAACTTTAGTCAAAGTGGGTTAGGTTTGGGTAAAGAGTGCTCAGTTTGCTCTACGAAAAAACAAACAAAAAAACAATCCTCTATAAAATGCCATGTTCAGGTGATTCTCATCCATCTTGACAGAGAATCAGCACAGGTAAGAAGGTAAGACACACTTACACTATACCGTAACTTACACATTTTGTAGTAGAGTGCCACAATTTGTGTGCAGTCATGAAGCTACTAACTTTGGACAGTCAAACGTTTTGTTCTGGACTTTTATATGCAAACTACAAAATGACTTTTAACAAGAATTGCACAACTTTCAACATTTTATTTACAAAGGCACCAAGTTTGTAACTTGTTAATTTGCACAAGGTAATCTCATAATGATAACATCATAGTATAACAGTGTAAATTATCTTCATATGTTAATATTGCTGTGATACAGCAGGTCTTTAATAAAACGTTTAGTGCTGTATGATTGCCTTCGCTCATCCCTTTACTTCTCAGAACTGCAATCATTTTAAGACAGAACATGGGATTAAAAGCAGTTACGTCTGAGTCTACTTTCAACAATGGCTGATCTACTAATTGCTTTGTTCTGTGTGCAGTCTGTCAGAGTGTGCACAACAAAGTGATTCAGCCATGTAATGTAAATTGTAGAGTTAGATGGTGCAAAGGTGAATGTCAGGTTAAAAGCCTCACTGAAGCATTTACAATTATGCTGATAAAATACAGTGGCTGAGCAAGAACACATAGATAACAGATATTAAACTAAACAGTACAATTACACAGAAAAGCAGAGTGAGGTTTATATTTTTTAGTTTAATTCTTTATTGCAAAACTCTCACTACTTCCAAGGTGTGTGGAAAAAGTGAAAATTTGCAACATCATAAAACTAAAGCTATATATCTAAAAATAATACTAGAAAATGAGGAAATGTAAATAACCAAAAATGTAAAGCAATATTTATATTATTGTTATTGTGAGAATCTGTGTTCTGTCTTTTGTTATGTCTTTAGATTCTTGTGTTTATATACTTGTTTCCTTCGTTCCCCAGTGTTTCTTCCTTCATGTGCCAGCTCCTACTTCACCTGCTCTCAATCCCAGTAACCTCAGGTGTTCGTCATTGTGACTCGTTTGTGTCTCTTTAAGTTCAATGTCTTTGTATTTCCTGGTTGTCCATGGGCAGCATGGTGGCGCAACTGGGTGGAGTTTGCACTTTCTCTCCGTGCATGTGTGGGTTTTCTCCAGGTACTTCGGTTTCCTCCCACAGACCAAAAACATGCATATTAGGCTGACTGGTAACTCTAAATTGTTTCTAGGTGTGAGTGAGAGCATGAATGATTGTTTGTCTTGTTTGTTTCTATGTGTACCTGTGATGGACTTGCGACCTGTCCAGGGTGTACCCCGCCTCTCGCATTGTGATGGCTGGACATGGGCACCAGTGACTCCCGTGACCCAAAAAGGAAGAAGCGGGTAAAAGATAATGGATGGATGGATGGTTGTCTGTGTATTGTGCTTCCCACAGCCATTCATGTTCTGTTCCTACGTGCCTCTTTGTGCTCACTATTTATGTAAGTTCTGATGCCATGTCAGCCTTTGTTTGTTAATATATTAGAATTCTTTATTTTATCTTAGTTTCCCACTCCTGTCTGCATATTGGCTTCAAATTCCACAGAACATGAGGAGGCCTAGAGGTTGTGGTTCTCCCATTGCCCCTTTTTGTGGATGAAGAAGAGAGGAGGAGGTCTGAATGCTGGGGATCCTGCTTGATGTTTAAGTCCATTTCCTTCTCTCCACCACCTCACTCGCCTACTGATGCCTCACGGTTCTTCAGCAACTCACTTTCCTCCATCCCACTCGCCTCCTGAGTTCCCCGAATAGCTATCAGCGGAGGAACCAGGACCCAATGATGAGCCCTGATTTGAACCTGTTCCTGATTCATGCTGCCATGGGAGGGATCAATGGCAGGCCTGATTCCAGTTGCCATCTCCAGTTGGTCATCTCAGTGTCCAGAGTCAACTTTACTGCTCTCCGGAGTTGTTGAGACACCATTCTCCAGAGTCCTTGTTGCAGGGACAGTCGCTCTGGTCTCAGCCAAAGAAGCAGCCCAACTCGTCGTCCCGTGTCTCCATGGTGCTCGACCATGGCACCTTGCGTTCCTGTGTCTCAGTAGGGGTCAGCCATGATGCCTCACCTTCCTTTGTCTCCATGGGGGATGGCCATGATGCCTCGCCTTTCTTTGTCTCCATGGGGGTCGGCCATGACACCTCACCTTCCTGTGTTTCTGTGGGAGTCAGTCATGATGCTCACCTTCTTATATCTAGATGGGGAAAGGTTCCCCGTCTAGTTCGCCTGTCACCACGGTCTTCCTGTTGGTCTCTACATCCCTTGCACCATGGATTCTAAGGGGTTATGTATGGCTTTCTGGCCACCTGAACTGCTTCCAGGTGCTGGACGATCTCCTGGCCACCCACCTGAACTCTGGCCCCACTCTGGACAATGATGAGCTCTAAACCCTGACTGAAACTCCTTGAACAGATTATTTTGGTTCAGATGTTCACACAATTTATTTGCAACTATTTTCTCAAGAATCTTTTAAATCAGATTAGATTTAGATATAGGTCTATGAGCTACAGTTCACTGTCATATCCTCTTGGGGACATTTACCTTGGACTCAAAGTGCAAGGTACAACAAGACTTTTTGTTCTTTTTGCAGTGGATGACTCTTAACCATCTACCTGAGGGCTAAGATGCATATTCTTTGCAGTGAATATAGAAGAATCAGTCTATATTCTCTGAGTTTGCAAAAGAAAACACTGATCATATCCTGACCAAAAGGACTGAAATGTTCTCACAATCACTTTTATAACTGTGGTTGTCAGGTTGTGAGATCTTTGTGAATTTTGTAGTTTTTACTGTGTACCTATGTCCACAAAATTTCTTGTTATCACACTTTTTTTTCCTTTGTGATACCTGGATTTAACTCATGGCCCACTTGTTCCTCATTTGCTCATCAGCCCAGCTGCACCCTTCTGATCACATTTATACCTCTTGCTTTCTTTACCCAGTCATCAAAGCTTACTGTTTTGTTTTCTGTCTGCTTGGGGCCCAGCTCACGGTTGATTTAAGCAGTGGTGGAGACAGTACTCAAACACTGTACTTAAGTAAAAGTACAAATAAACAGACAAAAATGTACTCTAGTAAAAGTAGAAGTACCACATTAACAATTTTACTTAAGTAAAAGTAAATAAGTACTTGCTTTTAAAATACTTATAGTATTAAAAGTAAAAGCACTTCCTGAATATATTACCTAATGCAATGGTCTACATATCTTTAAGTCTGCGTACCATATGTATATTTTCTGTAATACATTAATAGTGTTGAGCAATTTTAATGAACAATGCTGCAGATAATACATGTTTTTATTGTGTTTACTCTGTGACACAGTTCATTCTTGAACTTGTGATTCTGTGCGTCAGAATTTCAGGGATGACCTGCAGAGTTAAATGCCATTAATCAAAATAAGAAAGAGGAATGATTATACGTTTGAAAGTTTTTATTTAACACAAAGCAAAACCAATGTGTCATTTTAACTGCAGTAAACACATTTAAGTAAAAGTTGTCTGCCTGAACAAAAGGAGCATTAGACACAACTAACAAAGGAACAGACTCTGATCATTTCCACTGATAATTCAACTCCAGTTTGTCATCAACTCTAGTTAAAATACTGTCTATTCAACCTTGTAATGGGTCAATATTGAACAATATTTTAACTTCCTGTCACCATTTTTAAAACTTGGACCTGAGTGTTGAGCCATTTGGAGACCTCTCTTGTCTCCTAACATCATGAACTGACACATTTTAATATTGCAGCAATAATTTATTGTTCAAGTTCAGAAGAAGTTGGTTTTCAAAGATTTTTGAGTCCAGTCTGGCTCTTTTGGGAGAGAGAATCTGTCCTGCTGTACTGAACAGTCTTTCAATAAGGCCATGGATGGAGCATATCTTCTGGGTGACTCTCTTGCAGTGGAATACATTTTGGGTGTGTTAGCGATGCTGTGGGTGCATCCAGCTCAGTGACATATATACTAGAATATATGTCATTGGCCCAGCTCTTCTTGAAGGCGGGCCTAATGTTACCTGCCCACTTTGCAGTGATTCACTGGACCTACTCCCCTCTCACCATTGGTTACTTTCAAGCTGCTGATTTGTTTCAATGTTGATGTGTTCATGCGTGCTCATCTGCTCACACAGACTCATGTTCATGTTTGTGCTGATGTTCGATGTAATGGTTTTATGTTATGAGTGCTCAGTGTATATTTAGTTGATGTTTTTCTTAGTTCATATCTTAGATGTTATTACTGTTTTTCTTTTACATTTTATTGTTGGATGTAACTGGGACCCTGCGTACATAATTTTGCTCCACCACATGTACCAGATGAGGTGCTAATGACAATAAAGAAACTCTGACTCTGACTTTCAAAGTAACAAACAAATCAAAAAGCCGCAACATGAATGTAACTTGTAATGCAACGCATTATAGAAATGTAGTGTAGTTGAAAGTACAGATACTTGATGTAAAATGTAGTGGAGTAAAAGTAGAAAGTACCCACATTTAACTCTACTTAAGTAATGTACAGATACATGAAAAATGTACTTAAGTACAGTAACAAAGTATTTGTAATTAGTTACATCCCACCACTGGATTTAAGTCAGTTCAATGCTCTCTGTCATTCTGCAAATTCACTCTTGTAAGTAGTATTTTTCTTAGAAGGGTTAAAGTTTTGTTCCAAACTAGTCAAAGTTTGACTTTATTAAAGTTTTTGTTTACATTTAGTCACTTATCCTTGTCTGCACTTCAGGGCCTGTTTAAAACATACCAAACAGGACTAGAAACCAGATGAACTAACTAGGTTTTTAGCTGTGTTCTCAGGCTTTGTGCCATGCTGACACCAC
The DNA here is from genome assembly GCF_014905685.2 of Nematolebias whitei. Taxonomy (NCBI): domain Eukaryota; kingdom Metazoa; phylum Chordata; class Actinopteri; order Cyprinodontiformes; family Rivulidae; genus Nematolebias; species Nematolebias whitei. The sequence goes on from NC_056500.1 coordinate 32,573,727, forward strand.
TTGCCTAATTTAACGACCTAGAACAACAGTGCATTTAAAATTCCAGTCTTGAACATGGTAAACCTGCTTATTTGAATTTAACTTTACCTCTACCCTCTTGCAGCTTCATCATGGTGCGTAGAGTAGCAGTGATCGGGGCAGGTCCCTCAGGTCTGACCAGCATTAAAGCTTGTCTGGATGAAGGCTTGGAGCCAACCTGCTTTGAAAGCAGTGATGACATGGGTGGACTGTGGAAGTTCAAAGCAAGTTGCCATTTTTAAAAATGCTTTTTCATGCTTTCAAGCTATTTAAGTGAAAGCAAATGAGATGTCATCAATCTTGAAATACAGAAATACCCTTGAATGACTAATGAAATAATTTATTTTTACAGGAAGTGTCAGAGCCCAGCAGGGCCAGCATTTATCGCTCCCTTACTATCAATATCTCCAAAGAAATGATGTGCTACAGTGACTTCCCCATCCCAGCTGATTACCCCAACTATATGCGCCACTCTAAAATCTTAAAATATTTCAGGATGTATGCAGATCACTTTAAACTACTCAAACACATTCGCTTCCAGGTAAAAAACAATTAAAGAAAAAAAAAAAACATAGATCAGAAAAATTGTTTTTTTTTTTAATAAACTGCAGTTTAACAAATATTTACATAAATACATCTTAATCTTAGACCTCAGTGAAGAGAGTCACACAGAGACCAGACTTTTCTCACACCGGTCAGTGGGACGTGGTCACAGAGGATAAAGATGGACTAGAAGAGAGGCATGTCTTTGATGCAGTTATCTGCTGCTCTGGTCACTACACCTATCCCAATCTGCCACTCAAAGATTTCCCAGGTATGTGTGTGTTTTGCAAAACAATTGGACATAATGTTTTGTTAAACATGCATTTTGTTTTTACAAATTAATTGTATTGATGACGCACAGAGACATGATAATGGTGTGTAATGATTCTGTGCTGCAGGAATTGAGACGTTTGAAGGAAAATACCTGCACAGTTGGGACTACAAGGGACCCGAGGACATGTACGGGAAGAGAGTGGTGGTCATCGGCATTGGGAACTCAGGAGGGGACATCGCTGTGGAGGGCAGCAGAGTTGCAGAGCAGGTTCTTCTTGCTAATGTTGTCTTTAAAGACACTTCATCCCTCAATGAAGTGGGGAGTGGTGGCACAGAGGTTAGAGAAGGTGGGTCTGTGATCGGAAGATCGCCGGTTCAAGCCCCGGTACAGACAACATCAAAAATGTGGGTGGGGTAGGTAAAGCACTCACACCTGCCCCCACCCTCATTCGCCCCACTCTGGGCCCCTGGGCAAGGCCCTTAACCCCCATCTGCTCCCTAAACAGGTCTCTCTTGAAAATGAGTTCTCGTGGCTCAATGAGACTACCTGGATAAATAAAGGCTAAATGGGAAAAAATAAAAAATAAATTGTTTGAATGCCTCATGTATGTGTTGCCCCGCAGGTGTATGTGAGCACTCGTCGTGGTGCGTGGGTCATCCGTCAGGTTTCTGATAATGGTATGCCTGTGGACATGAAGTACAACACACGCTTTGTCCACATCCTGTTCCAGCTGCTGCCCATCAATGTCCTCAACTGGATTGGTGAGAAGAAGCTCAATGCCATGTATGATCACACCATGTATGCACTTAAACCCAAACACAGGTGGGTGTTGTCATGACAACTTAATGTAACTTAAGAAAATTGTTCTCTTGATTTAGTTTGTATTTAGTCTATTTTATTTCACCTGTAAATTTTTACGTGTGATTTTTCTTATTTATTTCATTGATGGTTCTTCGTGTTTGTTTTTTACCTCCTTGTGAAGCACTTTGGTCAACATAGTTGTTTTTAAATGCACTATATAAATAAATTGGACGTTTTTTACATAGAAAAATATTTATTTACTGTCTCAAATTTTTGTTCAATTTCTCAACAGACTCTTCAGTCAGATTCCGGTGATCAACGATGACTTGCCACTGAGAGTCCTGTCAGGATCAGTCATCATCAAACCCAATGTGAAGGAAATCCGTGGTTCCACTGTGGTGTTTGAAGATGGCACCACTGTGGAAAAGGTCAAGATTGTCTTCCAACATATCTACAAGTCTTCTTGTATTTTTGCCACAATCTTCAAGGCTTCCTGTTTTTATTACAGGTGGATATGATTGTTTTTGCCACAGGGTACAACTATGGTTTCTCCTACTTACCAAATGATGTTATGTACAAATCTGGACACCGTGTGGGTCTTTACAAACATGTTTTCCTTCCACATTTGGAGCATCCAACTTTGGCAATTGTGGGTTTCATTCATGCCCTTGGAGCCATCATGACTCAAGCAGAAATGCAGGCTCGCTGGGTGGCACATGTCTTTAAAGGTAAGACTCAGAGGCTGGTTTCTCTTTTGTAGATACTTCATAACCATGATTTGGTCAGATTATCTCTGCATGATAATTATATTAATATTAATACATGATAATTTTATTTTTACTTCAAAGGACACAAGAAGCTGCCCTCAAACCAGTCCATGATCAAGGCTGTGGAAAAAGACACTAAAGATATTGAGAAAAAGTAAATATTGTTTCCATAAGCCTTAAAGTAACTTGCACTTCACTGTCTTTTTACTGAATAATCATGTTTGGTTATTTTACATTTCCACAGCTATAATGTGTCTAAGCTGACCCCCCTGCAGGTGGACTTTGTTTCTTATATGGACAATATAGCTGGAGAGATTGGAGTACGACCTAGTCTTCTCTGGCTCTTCTTCACGGACTACGCTCTGTTTAAGTGGGTTTTATGGGGGCCTGTCACTGCATACCAGTACCGCTTAAAGGGACCAGGCAAATGGGAGGGAGCCCGAAGGGCAATCTTCACCCAGTTTGACCGCATGTACCAGCCCCTAAAAACCAGAAAGGTCTGAACAAACAATGTTTTTCAAATGTCTTTTCTAAACTTCATGACAGTTTTGGTTTATCACTAATGATAGATTAATGTTCTTCTTCTCTCTTCCATGTCCTCCAGCTGCCTGAACAAGAGTCTTCCATTACAGCCCGCCTTATCATGCTGAGCCTGGCTATTCTGACTGGAGGAGGAGCTGTTTACTATATTCACACACGCAACCCAGACGCCATACCCAACTTGTTGTCCAACCTTCGTCCACAAAGAGTCTAATGAGTCTAATGAGCTCTGATTAGTCTCATTAGAATGATTTGTTCAATTAGCTTGGTAGCGATCTAGTAGAGTGCTGTGTGAATGGGTAAATGAGGACACAGATTGTAGTGTAAAGCGCTTTGAGTATCTTAAAATAAGATAGAAAGGTGCTATATAAGTACATTCCATTTACCATTTACCATGACAAACTGGAGTTGAAATGATCAGTGCCTGTTCCTTTGTTAGGTCTAATGTCCATTTTTTCAGACAGACAACTTTTACTTAAATGTGTTTACTGCAGTTAAAATGACACACTGAAAGTTTTTATTTAACGCAAAGCAAAACCAAAGGTATAATCATTCCTTTTTCTTATTTTGATTAATGACATTTAACTCTGCATGTCATCCCTGATATTTTGACACACAGAATCACAAGTTCAAGAATGAACTGTGTCACAGAGTGTAAACACAATAAAAACATGGATTATCTGCAGCATTGTTCATTAACATGGCTCAACACTATTAATGTATTACAGAAAATATACATACGGTAGGCAGACTTAAAGATATGGTAGACCATTGCATTAGGCAATACATTCAGCAAGTACTTTCACTTTTAATACTTTAAGTATTTTTAAAAGCAAGTACTGTACTTACTTTTACTCAAATAAAACATTAATATGGTACTTCTACTTTTACTAGAGTACATTTTTGTCCAAAGTGATTCTGGCAAACCCTCGTGTGGCTGAGTATGGGAAAGCAGCACTTTACTAACACTGTGTTCAATGAAGGTGGGGTGCTGTTGACCTCAACCAGTGATGTTGTCAAGTGGTGGAAGGAATACTTCTCAGACTTTTTCAATCCTACTAGGACATCTTCCATGGATGAAGCTGAGTCGGGGGACTTCGGTGTTGGTCTGTCCATAACCAAAGCTGAGGTCGCTGAGGTAGTTAAAAAGCTGTCCAGTGGCAGGGCTCTGGGGTGGATGAGATTCACCCTGATTTTCTTAAGGCTCTGGATGTTGTTGAGCTGTCTTGGTTGACACGTCTTTGCAACATCGCATGGACATCGGGGGCAGTGCCACTGGATTGGCAGACTGGGGTGCTGGTTCCCTCTTCAAAAAGGGGGACCGGAGGGTGTGCTCCAAGTACAGGGGCATAACTGTCCTTAGCCTAACTGGTAAGGTCTATTCAAGGGTAATGGAAAAGCGAATCCAACCGGTGGTCAAACCTCAGATCCAGTCAATGTTTTTTTCTGTCCTGGCCATGGAATGCTGGACCAGTTCTTTACTCTCACTATTGTCCTCAAGGGGTCTACATGTGTTTTGTGGACTTGGAGAAGGCATTCGACAGTGCCACAGGCTGATTACCTCCATGCCACGCCGCATTGAAGCAGTCATTCATGCAAAAGGATTCCCGACCAAGTATTGAGTGCATAACTGAACATGATTATTTGAAGGTTGGCGTGTTTTGTATTAAAAACACTTGTCTTTCATTGGTGGGATGAAATATGCTAATTTTTTAGGACAGGCATTTTGGGTTTTCATGAGCTGTATGCCATAATCATCAGTATTAAAACAATTAAAGACCTGAAATATTTCAGTTGGTGTGCAATGAATCTGAAATATATGAAAGTTTCATTTTTATCATTACATTATGGAAAATAATGACCTTTATCACAATATGCTAATTTTTTTAGAAGGACCTGTATATGTCACAGTTCAACAGAGGCTGACACAAGCTGTAAAAGTAAACGTTGCTTTAAGATTGTGTGTCTCCACTCAGAGTTGATGTAATCACCGATTGATCACTTGAGTAATTAGAAAAATTTCCATGCACTTCTATTTACTGAGAAGTTTGCACCCTAGGTGAGTTTAACAAAACTATATGGTGCAGGTTGCAGAACAAAACTTTATTCATTTTAATTTTAACATGTTTAAGTGACTAAATAAATTGCATGCGTGTACACAAATTTTTACTTTTTTGCAGGTTTGAGAGCCAAAATATGCCAGAATGAAAATGTTATAGTTGCTATTTACTTACATATTTAAAATGTTGTAATATATATTTTTTTACAATAAGAACAATCTTGGTAACATTTGCACACTGTGTTGTGCACTGAACTTACAGAACTTCAGCTTTGGTCTTTCCTGCCAAGTCAAATATAGGAATTTACATCAGGCTGGGCAAAGTCGACATGTCTATGTACACATTACCTTTATGACCTTGAATCAGATTTTACATTGAAGAGCTGATCTTTTTCTAATTTTTTCAAAGTCTGGACCGCCGGATAAGCACAAACAGGTGGTTTGGAGGACAACAGAATAAGATCAAAAGCAATCACCTCTCTGACCTAAAAATAACTATTTGGAAATCAAAAGCTACATGTTGAATAAACTTGTGAAGTTTTGATTATTTTGATCCTGATTTCCATAAATGCCTGGAAATGCAATATTCTAATTTCTTAGAGTTAAACCATTTTAAATATATTCCACCACTGGAAATACATTTTGAGGGGGAAAACTACAGGCAACAAACAATAGATGGACACAAGCAATGCTAATTTTGGGAAGGTATCAGTTTCAAATGATATAAAAAAATATATATGATTATTTCATCATCCACAAATGTAAACTGGTCCGATGTTGCTTAGGTCATCCTTGTGCAGGAATAGACTTTACACGACTCCTAAAGATATCCTGAGTTTGCACAAGCCATTATCAATAGTTTCTTGTAAGTTGTGCGGTGTGGACTTCAAAGAACAAAGTTGTTTGTCTCAGCACATTACAGAAATGTTTAATCAGGCTATAGCCTTCACAGATCTTATAAGATCTGTGGAGTCAACATCTGGACCTCTTTGTCTCGTTTGTTGAACCAGTTTTCACTGTTTATTGGAAAGTATTATAGAAGAGGGCCACTACTATCAGAAAATACTGATATGTTCATGTGAAAAATGGTTTCAGCAGTGTGTTCATGTGTAACATCCACAGGAATGTATTAAAAGCAAAGATTTGACTCTCAGAAAACACAAGCAAACAGCATCAGTACAGGATTTTTGAGTAAGCCTATAATGAAGCCATGGTAACATAGTTCACCCGATTATAAAGAACTGACCCAAGCCCCAGTTCAGTCCTCTGAAGTGCCCTGCCTGAGCACACAGACTGAAACTGCAATCAAAGAGAAACTCTGAGTAAACATGGCCAGACGAAAAGATGGCCCCTATAAGTTGGATGAGCTGCAATGAAATTCACATAAAAATGTTCCTGTGTTTGGAGATAAAGTAGCATTTAAAACAAGCAGCATTTAAAGCAATACAATTTTAGTCAAAGTGGGCTCTTTAAATTTAGATAGCTGTGCAGGACACATGTTGATCCTCATAATTCACCAGTTGTTCTGATTGATGCACTCTGTTTGATTGATATGACTCATTTAGCAAGCTGGGATGCCCCATGTTTTTTTTTTTTTAATATATGCATCAAATTAACTTGCAAATAAAAGGCTTGGCATTCCTTGAAGTAATACATGTCCTTTGCCACCTTTAATGCCAAATGTTCAAAATCATATGTGTAGAAATCTTGGTGTTGTAACTGCTTTGTTCAAACCTTCAAATTAGTATTTACAATATTTTGCAATGTTACAGGATGTCATGCTCAATGTTTGCTATGAATAATTCTCAGCTATTACTACAACAAGACAAAACCTAATATTTGTAAAATGAGTTATAGCCATTTTTGTGTTGTTTTTTTTGTCTCCACTAAATGTGGTAGCCATCTTTGGTTGGATTGAATTGAAAAGTTATTGAGTTGTAGACGGACATCCAACGCATTCTGTCTGTAAGTTTCAATAAAATTTGGCCTGTGGCTCAGGAGAAATTTTGCTAACAGACAAATAGGGTGGACTCCCAACAGTTAATGCCACAGTTTTGAACAAATACCTTGCTCAATGAACTGTACATGAAGTATGTATAGTGAGTGACTCTCAGCTACTACAACACTACATTTTAGTGTAAAAAATAAAATAAAATAAAGAATTCTAGCCATTTATGTAGTTCTGAGGTTAGTGGGCTCAGATGAAAAACTTAGATCTGGTTGGCCCCAAAAGTCAAATAGTTGTACATGCGCATTCGATGAATATTTCCTAAAGGTTTTATTAAAATTCACCCTGTGGTTCATGAAATATTTTACTAACAGATAGACAGAGACAAAATCGGTAATGGCAAATATTTTAAAACAGATGTGCATTCAGTGTTCAAAGTCTGAGTTGAGGTACAATCTCAGCCACTACCACACCAAATTTTAACTCAGTATCTGTCAAACTGGCAAAGTTATAGCCATTTTTGTGTTTGCTATAGTTAATTAGCTGTGGTGGCCATTTTGAATTGGTTTAACTCCAAACGTCAACTGGCTGTAGTTGTACATCCAATGGTTTCTTTCTGAGACTTTCATTCAAATCCGTGCTCTGGTTTTGGAAATAACAGACAAAAGATCACACACGCTGATGCACAACCAGATTAGGGAGTGCACACGCAAACATCTGATTAGTCTGTTCGTACAACTAACTTTGCAAACTCTAAAGCAACGTGGCTGATTTGTTTTAAGTAACAGGTCGTTTTGTGGCCATTTATTAGCCCAGTTACTTCAAGCGACGGCTGAGGTTTCAGATAAGGTGCCAAGGTACCTTTAATGATTATTTGCGCTTTTATCAAGTCACAAGAGTTGAGACCGCCCCCTTGTACAACAAAGCCTAAACTATTAATTTTAACTTCCTTAGGTTAAACTAACCTGTCCTTCTTTAAATAAATCTAGCCACATTAATGTATGAGTGCATATTTTACTACTGAATAGGTCAGAACCCCCTCCTGTACAGACACAGTTTATGTTTTCTGAGGGACAAAAGAAGTATGCCATGGGTCTCCGTCTTAGTATAAAAGCCATGCTCTGTTGCCTCTCCTCCCTCCTTTCAGACTCAGACAAAGAAGCACACAAGGTAAGTAAAACAGCTGCTTTTTAACATGCTGCACAGATTATATTTATTCACAGTTTTTGTAATTATAGAAATCAACATGTTATTTGGCTGTGATTTGAACTGACATAAATAAATAAATATCATCCTTTATTTTTCAGTTTTCCTCTGCAAAAGATGTATGTTTAAATATGGGAACTGCTTTTTTTATTTATACTTTTGTGTTCTTATTGATAATGTATACCAGAATTATATTTTATAAATGCAAAAAGTCAAAACTAGACTGTTGGTTTTAAATTTATTGCCAACAAAACAAAAAGTATTTTTCAGTTTGCAGGAATGTTGTCCTCTTCATTTGTTTTCTTTGTTTGTTTCATTTTGCTGTCATATTAGTTTTAATTATTTTGCCATTAAAAATGCAGAGTAAAATACTTTATGTATTATCTTTAGAAAGGGGGTAAGATAACAATTCCTGTATGGACTGCAAAATAAATCCTGATTTCTGTTTCTAAGCTGTACATCAATCATTTATTATGGACTGATGTCTTCATTCCTGCAGTGTAAACAAAGTTAAGACAGAGACAGTAAAATGCAGCTTACATTTAGGCATTCCTCAACCAGAGGAAATACAGCTGATGGTGAAAGGTTTCAACATACTCGACTGGTTGCTCGGATTTCACACACAGTAAATCACATTCAGGGAGGTCGTTCAGTTCAACTGATCTCACAGTAAAATCACCTTTGACCTTCATGTAGTTTCTAGGAACTGTTTTATAACAGAGGCTGCAGTTACATGTAGGGTTTGGCTAACAAAAGAGCTGAGAAAACAGTGCTGGAGTTACTAAAAATGTGTTGTAGAAACGTTAGAACACTGCAAAGGCATTACATTAAGTTTACTGTATATATACATAACCACAAACCCACATAAGACAGTGCAGCATGTAAACAGCTGACTGTGAAAAAATGTAGAACAATCTTTGCTAACTGGGGTTTATGAAGGCTATGTCCTGATGAATGCTCAATAATCCAGGTAGATAAATCTAATTGGTTAAATCAGGTCCTCTGGAGGCCCTGAGGCCCTGACTTAACCTTGTTAGATTTATGAAGGCTACTTTTTCTGTGGTATTAGTTAAGTTCTTGGGATAGCCTGCTTTGTTCCCACTGTACATAAGGTTATATGGTTCACATTATATTTTGTGATTAAGTACAGTTTAGTAATAGTAGTACAAGACAAACTTGTGGTGTTTGTCCATCCATTCATCTATTCACCCATTATATTCTGCTTGTTCCAAAGTCGGGTCTCAGGGGCAGCTTTGGGAGGCTCAGATATGTCTTTCCTCAACCATCTCTTCTAGCTCTTCTGGGAGGATTCCAAGATGTTCTGGCAGCATAGAGACATACAGTAGTTCTTCCAGCATGTCCTGGGTCTTCCCCAGGGTCTCCGCTCAGTCAGACATGCCCAGAGCACCTCCCTATAGAAGCACCCATGGGATATCCATATCTAATACCCAAACCAGCTCAAATGGCTCCCCTTGATGTGGAGAAGCAGGAGCTCTACTCTGTGTCTCCCAGATAACCAAACTTCTCTCCCTGTCTCTAAGAGAGAGTCCAGCTACCCTGTGGAGAAAACTCATTTCGACAATCTGTATCATCTTTCTTGTTTTTTCGGTCACTATCCAGAGTTCATGGACATAGGTGAAAGTAGGAATGCAGCCTAACTGGTAAACAGAGAGCTTCATCTTACAGCTCAGCTCCTCCACAGCTTCACCACAACAGAATGTCACAGAGTCTGCAATACTGCAGAAGCTGCATCGATCTGCCTGTCCGTCTCATGCTCCATTCTTCTCTCACTTGTAAACAAAATCCCAAGATACTTGAACTCCTCCCTTGAGCTAGCACCTCACCCCCAACCAGAAGGGGGCAAGCTACCCATTTCCAATTGCGAACCAAGGCTTTATATTTGGAGGTGCTGTTTCCCATCCTCGCTGCTTCACACTGGGCTGCGAACCACTTCAGTGGCATGATAATGCTAACAGGACCACATCATCCACAAATAGCATAGATGATGGAATCCTGAGGTCACTGAACTGGACTCTCTCTGCCCCCCAGCTGCAATGTGAAATCAGTGACAATGGGGAGCCCTGGTGGAGTACAGCTTCCACCCTGAAGGAGTCTAACTTACTGCCAGCAATGAGAATCAAACTCTCGCACCACTTGTATAGGGACTGAATAGCCTAGCAGAGCACCCTCCACAGTGTATCTCAAGGAGCATGGTTGAATGCCCTCTCCATGTCCAAAAAACACATGCAGACTGGATGGACAAACTCCCATGACCCCCTGAGAACCATAGTGAAGGTAAAGTGCTGATCCAGTGTTCCAGGGTAGAATTTGTATTGTTCCTCCTGAATCCAAGGTTTGACCATCAATCTGACTCACTTCACCAGTACCGCACCCCTAGTACCCTCATGGTGCTCAGTGTGCAATAAAAAAGGCTAATGCAATTTTCAAATATGATCTTTAACTTAGGTCAACTTAAAGGCTAGTTATCAGTGTTGTATCTTCATAATATACAGATTTTATATTTTTTTATGAATCCCAAGAATTTAGTAAAATGCACTTCAAATGGCTGACTATTTTATTTTATTTTTTATTGTAGGGGGCATGAATGTTAATTAATACATATGTTTCCATCTTTGCCATCAGCAAATGTTGGAATGCATGGTGTAGACTTTTGATATCCTGTGCCAGGGACTAGATTTTTGGATACAAAATATAGCCAGACAACAAGAGTGCAAAACAAACAAAATAACTGATTGACTTGCAGCTGCTGGAGGAAATACATCTTTACAGGCGGGTGGGTTGAGAGCCAACTGTCAGAGCATGCAGCGATGACGTCACTGGCACTGGTTGCAGGACAGAGTTGTGATAACATGGTTCATGGGGAAAATCCAAGAGTGGGGTCAGAGAGATGAATAAGGGTCAGGCACAGGGGGTCAGAGATCCAAAGACAAATCCAAAGGGGTGAGCCATAATTTGAAGTTCATGGTCCAGAAGGAGTAGTCAGTAACAGGGTCAGAATGGCAAGATGAGAACAGACAGGGAGCAGGCAGAACAGTAAATCCAAAGAACAAGGCATGAACATCAGGCGTGAACAAGAACTAGATGGCTGGATAACAGATACCAAGAAAAGTCTAATAATATGGCAGAGTGGCGAGAGGATTCCTTAATTCAGGAGCAGAACAGGTGCAGTGAATCAGTGCTGATGAGGCTGCGGGTGAAGAGTGGGGTGTGACAGAGTGACAGAGAGGCAGAAACATGACATCCTGTTTCAAATTCATTATGTTGTTAACTGTTTGAAATGGACAATGTGGTTTCTAAAATAAAATAAGGATAATATCAAAGGCAAAAATATTAAGCCTTTGTGTGAGTGCATGTAAATTGTCAATGAGAATTTGAACATGGTGCAGGTGGTGCTGCCTAAAAACTTGCCTTGGGTGCCAAATTGGCTAGTGCCAGTTCTGGTCTTACCTGTTGTAAAGTGGATTTTGTGAAAACAGTTTAGAGAAATCATGAGTATGTCTCTGGCGGCATGGTGGCTCAATTGGTAGAGCTGTTGCCTCTCAGCTATAAGGTCACCGCCAGATCAAATCCCGGCTGGGGGCCTTTCTGGGTGGAGTTTGCATGTTCTATCTGTGCATGCATGGGTTCTCTGCAGGCACTCCAGCTTCCTCCCACAGACCAAAAACATGCATGTTAGACTGATTGGTAATGGTAACTCTAAATTGTCCCTAGGTGTGAGTGAGAGAGTGAATGGTTGTTTGTCTCATTTGTCTCTATGTGGCCCTGTGATGGACTTGCGACCTGTCCAGGGTGTACCCCACCCCTTGCACAGTGATTGCTGGATATGGGCACCAGCGACCCCCGTGACCCAAAATGGAAGAAGCGGGTAAAAGATAATGGATGGATGGAAGTCACAACAAAAGTTATCTCAGGGCACTGAACAAAAACATTTGCATACGTTAAATATGCCAATTAGTGAAGTTATCTACCTAAGGAAAGAAGAATGAAAAGGAGTTAGAATTATTTTAGAGTAACTAACTGGTAACTCTAAATTATTTGTCTCTTTGTCTCTATGTGTCCCTGTGATGGACCTGCAACCTGTCCAGGGTGTCCCTGGCCTCTTGCACAGAGACTGCTGGATATGGGCACCAGTGACCCCTCATGGAAAAAGCGTGTAAGGATGGATAAATGGATGGATGGATGGATGAATGGATGGAACAGTTGGACTGATGGTTGGTCCTTAATTATGTAGTCATGACCAAAGTGAATTTCTGCTCTAATCTCACAGATGTCTTCAGGTATCATGCATAGACCTTGAATCCACTGTCATTTCTACTATTCACTATGTAACCCAGTCAAAATAATTATATTTTGCATTGAGGTAAATACATAGTAGTATACATAAATGCGTTAAAATCATTGTGTTAAATACAGATAAGTAAAGAAAAAGCATGCATCAGGATAAAGAAAAAGCTGTTTGTGAAGACTAAAAGTAGTATGGAATAAGAAGTTTTAAAATGTACTAATGTGTGGTTTAAGATACTTTTGGTTATAAAAGAAGCTTTGCCACATATTTTTTTAAATTTTGAAAAGCTCATGGTTGAAAAAGGAAGTTGTGCAGTGCACTGGGGTATTTCCAGGAAGTGAATGGAGACGGGGGTGGGGGTGGGGGTGGGGGGGGGGGGGGGGTGAGTTACAAAGAGGAGTCGCAACTTGCAGCTTGAGAGTGTTCCCTGCAAAAGACGTGGCAAAGTTAGTTGAACCCGGTGTCTCGGTGATGTTTTAGTCGTTCAACTGGACAGTCTGTGTACGTGCATCAACTCTACCTCGGTGTTTTGAATATTTCAACCCGGACTTTGCAGTACATTAGTGGTGAGTTTATGTTTATTGCTCACTAATGCATTAGCGTTCATTAGCGAAGTGAACGGACGTTAAGTGGCGTGTGGCTAACCCAGCTAACAGGAAGAGACTAAACTAATGTTTGTGGCTTGGAAGCTCCTGGTTCTGTGCAGATAGATGAGCCTGGGAGTTTTATGTGACTGAGCTGGAGCACTGCATCTTCACTGGACCGAGAGACGGGTTAAAGGAGCTGAGAACATCCCGTACTTTTTTTTTTTTTTCAACTTGGACTGACAGAGACAGATGAAGTTCCAGACAGGGCTATTCAACTGGTGGCCCGGGGGCCAAATCAGGCCCACGGGTGAGCTCCGTTTGGTCCACCAGTGGTTAAATAAAACTAGAATTTAAACCGTAAAACAAACTTAGACAATAACCGCTGGGTGTCTTCTGAACTCTTGGCTTTCTGTAACAAGCAATTTAGTTGAATTGCCCAGACCTTGACTTTGGAGTAAGGCACCATATTCCCTCCACTCTTCAGCAACACATCAGGTCTGCAATGGGGTTTTATTTCATTTGAACAAAATTAATTTAATTATATGCCAGTTTAGTTGTATGTTAGAGAGTGTGGGCCCACTTGATGTTGTGTAAACCATTTGATAATCCCGATGCATGCTCAATAATCCAGGTAGAAAAATCTAAAAAAGTTAAATCTGGTCCTCTGGACATTCAAAAAACAAAACAAAAAAAATTGTAGAAATGTTTCGTCTTTCATCTATCTGAAAGACTTCCTCAGCCTGAGGAGCTGTATTCAGCTCAGTCTCTTAAATAGCACCTTCTCAGAGTGGATCAACCAGTTTTGCTGCTGACAACCAAAACCAGCTGATCACATGCTCAAGAAGGACCATCAGCCTAACAATGGATCATTAGCACACTGATGGCTGTTTACTATTCACAGGGAGCTGAGTGATACTAGCAATCACACCATTGTAAGAGGGGGACAGTTGAACCCGGAGGCCTCCACCCCTGTTTAATGATGGACGATTTCTTTTCACAAAGATGGCCTCTTTTACTCCTCTTTCAAACCATCGTTCCTCTCTGTCCAGGATGTGAACATCTTCATCCCTGAAAGAGTGACCGCTGGCCTGGAGATGAGTGTAGACCACAGAGTCCTGGCCTGATGATGTTGATCTTCTGTGCTGGTCCATCCTTTTGGCCAGTGGCTGTTTAGTTTCCCCGATGTAAGACTGATCACCCTCCTGACACTGAACAGCATACACAATATTACTCTGTTTGTGCTGGGGGACTAGATCTTTGGGATGAACCAGTCTTTGCCGTAATGTATTTTGGGGTTTAAAAGCCACTGGGACGTTGTGTTTAGAAAATAAACGTCTCAGTTTCTCTGATACTCCCTCAACATACGGAATGACCACTGGTCTGGGTCTGGGTTCCTCCTTTTCACCTGTTGGCTGACTGGAGTCCTGTTTGGGTTTCTTCTCTGCTTTCAGGAAGGACCAGTTAGGATATCCACATTGCTCTAGAGCCTGTCTTGTGTGGGATTTCTCCTTCTGCCTGGCTCCTGAGCTAGTGGGGACGCTGTCTGCTCTGTGATACAGAGTCCTGATCAGTTTACTTGCTGACATTTGATAATCCGAAACTGTGAGACTTTGTTACGGAGTGAAATATTTTGGAATTACTATGGATGTTTTTTGTTTGTTTGAATTATATGAGATCATAAAGTTCTAAACTTTAATCCTGTGTTGTTGATTATTTCTAAGCTAATATTAATAATAAATAAGCATAAATAAGTTTTGTTAGAAAAGGGTATGTCGTTTGCATCACTGACAGTGTATTCACAATATGTTGAAATGTCCATACATGGTCATATTGAGTGTAGAACATTTAAACACCAGTGTGTAACCAGTTGTAACTCACCTATGAGGTGAGTTACAACTGGTATTTACATAAGATTTTGTGGGATTTTACAATCATTAAGAAGAGCATCAGCAGGTAGCTGTAAAACATTCTCTGGATCCTGGGATCATTTTCAACAAGAATTTAATCATATTTCTGCCATAATGACTGGTGCAAAACTTTTGGAGATGTACAAGTTTTAGAAAAAGTGTGTTTTCATCAAATGCTATCAAATTTAGGAGTGGTTGTTAAGAATAACAGCAATTTTGGTCCCTTCAGACAAACCATTATTAGTTTTTCAGTATGACCAGAGAAGTCTGATGTCCATTGGCAGATTGAAGTTGTATGAAAGCAACTCCAGTCTTCAAAATGTTATAGTAGTTCATGCGTGCAGTTATATTTCAGCCTTTACATTACCATAAAGTTTGCACTAGTCCTTGTTATTTTGGTAGAAATTTCTGCTGATAATGATCCCAGACTGCATTTTGCTAGAACAAGCTACTGTTGCCTCTTCTTGTAAATATCTATAAATTATATGGAAATTACCACTGATTACAATGTAAAGGAATTTTTTTTAAATAATGGTGTTGCATTGAAATGGCAGCAATCCACTTTGGTCTTGGCCTTGCCCAGACAAGTTCCTAGCTTTTAATCAGGTTAGAATTAAAATGTTTCTTAAAACAGAAGGCACTCCTACCTACAACAGATAAGTAAATTATTTACAATATTTCCACAGAATCCAATTATCCTTTAAATCAAACTTAGTCCAACACAACAATCAGTATACCTGGTGACCGTCCATCCGTCCATCCATCCATCCATCCATAATCTTTTACACGCTTCGTCCATTTTGGGTCACGGGGGTCGCCCATGTCCAGCAATCACTGTGCGAGGGGCGGGGTACACCCTGGACGGGTGACCTAGTGACCGATCAGACCCAAATGTGACACTAGTACAAACAAGAAAATATGCTGCTGAACCCACCAGGATACTTTGTTTTTTAGCTCAAAAATTGCTAACTTGATGTATGGGTTTGAGTCCAGATTTGTGTATACTTTTTGTTTCTACAGCAATTTTGTCTTAAACTTGTTTTTAAGCATTCTACAAGGTTATTTTGTTGTTTGAGCAGGAGCCAATCACAGATGGGTTCATCATTAATATATATTATGTTCTGAAAAAAAAATAATCAGTGTGACAGGAAACTGGATTGAAACATCATAATGAGCTGACAGGCTAACTTTAAATTAGCTGCTCAGTTAATAGTTTAATTGTTATTTAGTTTCTAGTTTCATCTTTCTCTTGTCCTTTTGCAGCTTCATCATGGTGCGTAGAGTAGCAGTGATCGGGTCGGGTCCCTCAGGTCTGACCAGCATTAAGGCTTGTCTGGATGAAGGCTTGGAGCCAACCTGCTTTGAAAGCAGTGATGACATGGGTGGACTGTGGAAATTCAAGGCATGACTTTTTGTGGGAAACTTATTGATCACAATTTCATCTTTTGAAGAGCTGAATAAGATGTCAGGATTTCCCCATAATTTCTTAACATCGACTGTTTAACATCTCTTCTTTGCAGGAAGTCTCAGAGCCAAACAGGGCCAGCATCTACCGCTCCCTAACTATCAATATCTGGAAGGAGATGATGTGCTACAGTGACTTCCCCATCCCACCTGATTACCCTAACTATATGCATCATTCTAAAATCCTAAAATATTTCAGGATGTATGCAGAGCACTTTAAGCTACTCTCGCACATTCGCTTCCAGGTAATGAAAGATCATATTTGGCTAAATGGTAATGCATTGTTTCACTTGTAATAATTGTGTTTTAAACTTTAGACCTCAGTGAAGAGTGTCACCCAGAGACCAGACTTTTCTCGCACTGGCCAGTGGGATGTGGTCACAGAGGACAGAGATGGTCTAGAGGAGAGGCATGTCTTTGATGCAGTTATCTGCTGCTCTGGCCACTTCAACTATCCTAACCTGCCACTCAAAGACTTCCCAGGTACAAATTCACAATAGCCTTAAATATTGCAAATTGCATCCTTGTTAAATTATTTTTGGCTGAACAATATACCGTAATTGCCGGTCTATAGAACGCACTTGCCTGTAAGCCGCGCATACTGAATTTAAAATAAAACACAATTTTGTATAGGGCTGGACGATACGGCCAAAACTTTTATCACAATATATTTCTTAATTTCGGTCAGTAACGATATAATTCAATATTGATATAAACAATATAAAAGCCTAAAAAAACTGTACAAACTGTACAAATAAATTAATGTTTACCTTTCATTTGTATTTTGTCTTCAAATAAATTTGAAATCACTGTCAAATAAACATAAAACTCTCAACTTTGTCAATAGTTTTAACTTTAAACAACATAACCTTCTCTTTTGATACAGCTGGGGTGTTTCAGGGACACGTTGGCTCAAACTTTATTGTGCTTCATCTTCAGAGTCTCAGCATATTCTATCGAGTGGAACAAGTTAGATGTTCACACCGCTAGTTGGAACGACTGTCCGTCACATTTTGCAGCACAATGACTGAAACCTGCAGTTCATCAGATCTCACTTCCACACCGCTGAATTAATCTTTCCTCTTTTATCATTTATGTCATCTGCTTTCTCTTCGCTTGTGAAAGCTTGTTCAATCACATTCTGGCGGTCATGGGCACTCATTTTGAAGCAAAAACTTAACGCGCGTTGGAGATTAGCCTAGCCTAGCCTGCTACCGCTAACACCTTCTGGACTCGAGCTCTGCGTAACATCTACGTCACCACGCACTTACATAGCTGTGTCGCACCTTTTTCTGTTCGGGTTGAAACTGAAGCAGCCGCTTCAACCCAAACAGAAAAAGAAATGCGTCAGTGAAACGCTGTAATCATATCGAAATATCGAAAATGTGCTTAAAACTCATATCACCGTTATTGAATAAAAGTATATTGCGACATATATAGATATCAAGCCCTAATTTTGTACATCATTTTGTACAGATTTTGTACACCATCAGATGTGTTAAGAGTTACCCAAACAGATAACCTTGGCTGAATGCAGAGGTTCGCACCCTGCTGGAAGCCAGGAACACTGCCTTCAGGTCTGGAAACTCACAGGAGCTGAGAAAGACAAGGAAGGAGCTGGTTGCTGGTATTAAAAGGGCCAAGGCCACATATACATAGAGGATTCAGGGTCAATTCACCTCAAAAGACCCCCGGAGCAGTTGGAGGGGCATTAAGTCTATAACAGATTAAAAACGCAGAAGGGAACAATGCCCTAAAGACCCATCACTGACTGATGCCCTCAACAAGTTCTATGCACGCTTTGAAGACCCATCAAAACAACCATCAACATCAACGAGGATCCTCATCAGTACGTATACCACGAGAATTGATCAACAGAGGATGCCATCTCCTTTGTGGTCCACACTGCTCTCACCCACCTGGAGCAGAAGGACTCCAACGTCCGTATGCTCTTTGTGGACTTCACGTCTGCCTTCAACACCATGATCCCCCAAACCCTGATGGACAAACTATCCACACTAGGACTAAGCCCCTCCATTTGCAACTGGGTACTAGACGTCTTAACAAAAAGACCACAGTCAGTGAGGATCCACAACTTCTCCTCCTCCACCATAACCCTCAGCACTAGCTCCCCTCAGGGCTGTGTGCTGAGCCCTCTCCTGTTCACTCTGCTCACGTATGACTGCAACTACCCATCCAGGCTGTTACATTTTAAAGTTTGCAGATGATACAGCGGTGGTGGGATGCATCACAAACAATGATGAGTCCAGCTACAGGCAGGAGGTGGAACACCTGGAGAGCTGGTGCAAAGAGAATAACCTTCACATTAGTGTGAAGAAGACAGAGGAGATGGTCGTGGACTTCAGAAGGAACCCCCCCCCCCACAAACATAGGAGGATCTGCAGTGGAAGTGGTCTCCAGCTACAAGGACCATGTGCACCTGAATGACAACCTCAGCTGGGGCAACAAGCACAACCAGCCTGATCAAGAAAGCTCATCAGAGACTCTACTTCCTCAGGCGGCTGAGATGAGTTGGTCTGGGAAGCTCAGTCCTCACCTCCTTCTACAGGTGTGCAGTGGAGAGCATCCTGTGCTCCAACATCAACGTGTGGCATGGAGGCTGCACAGCTGCAGAAAGAAAAGCTTTGCAGAAAGTGGTGAAGGCTGCACAGAAGTCTGTTGGAGTCAGCCTCCCCACCATCACAGACATTTACACCTCCAGATGCAGGAAGAGGGCCACCTGCATCACGAAGGACCCCACTCACCCAGCACATACACTTTTTATCCCGCTCCCCTCAGGAAGGAGGTTAAGGAGCATCAAGTGTAGAACCACTAGACTGAGGAACAGCTTCTACCCTGACGCTGTTAGACTCATGAATCTCTAACCAGAATAATCACTGTGAAAAATCACATCATGTTGCTGCTGATCCGTTTCATGTTGCTGCTGATCTGTTTCATGTTGCTGCTGATCTGTTTCATGTTGTGTTAATTTGTACTCATCTGCTTATACAGACTCGTGTATGTGCTGCTGTTCGGGGTATTGTTTTTATGCTATTAGTACTTAGCATATTTTTAGTTGATGTTTTTCTTAGTTCATATCTTAGATCTTATTACTGTTTTTCTTTTCCATTTTATTGTTGGATGTAACTGAGACTGTTTACACAATCTCGTTCCACCACATGTACCACATGTGATGCTAATGACAAATAAACTCTGATGGTCACTGATGATCATCATCAATATGGTAAATAACCATTCAACCTAGAGAATGAACACAAAAACCATCTAAGCATAACATAGTACTGGTAATCACTGGACAGAACAGTGCCAAGCACGTACGTAACCGAAATTATTTAAAAATTACATACCTGTAAATTTGACCCACAATCCTTATTGAGGTCATGTGACCAGGAGTCAAAAAGTACGGGTAAAATACAGTAAATATTCATTAAATTAATACCATTGATTTTTATTGTTAAACACTTGGTAACAGCTGCAGCTTTTAAATGTACTCTGTACATAAATTTGATGTGACTCCTGCTCCATGGAGCCTGCATGACTCATGAGTCACATGACTCATGGGAGAGGGGACCCCCCCCCCCCCCTTCTCTTGCTAAGAGCTTGTAACATTATTTAAAAGAAAAGGGGGGATTAAGCTCAATCATCCATGATTTTTACATACACAGAAAGATTTTTTTAAAACTTTTATTTAAATATGTGCCAGTCTTGACTGACTGTGACTGCTTTAAAAATAAATGTGATGTGACTTCTGCTCCGCTTAGCCCACATTACTAATGGGGAGGGGGAATAGCCCCTCCTGTTGTCTCCGCTCCATTTCATGTTAGGATGTGAGCTGAAAATGAGATGCCGGTATTTAAACACATATTTACCATACACAGAAAGATGTGACACAGAAAGAATTTTAAAGCTTTTGTTAAAATATGTACCCTATAATATGCATTTATTAAATATGTGTATGTAAAATTTATTTGTCCCTACATAAATCACATTGTTAAATAAAGTAGGCATATAGTCTTTTGTCATGCTGCTGATGCTCTGGTCTGATTTGTTGTTTCGTTTACTTGCTGGAATGTATGTGGGAATGTGCAATATGTGTTTTTATTGAGTAATAGGTGATTTTAATTTTTTATTTTATTGTGATGTTCACATGATTTTATTGTTTGTAGTGTATTTAATTGTGGAAGAAGCTTTGTTTAGCGCATGATGTCCAAGACAAATTTCCCCTTGGGTACAATAAAGTATACATCTAATCTAATCTAATCTAACGTACCAGTACACAAAACGTGGCTGGTTAAAAAACAAAGTTCGATAGAATTTTCCTCTTGGGTGAAAGTGAAACTGTTTTCCTCATATTCTGAGGTGACAGACTACGTCCCCGGATGGATGGATGGATGTGTCTGTGGCGATTTAAAATAAAATTTTTGGCCAGCTTTCAGTCGGAATCTGCACAGTGAAACCCCCGCTGCTGCAAACTGTGTTCACGTAGGTCTCCTCCCCTCATCTATTCAGTTTTTCTTTTTAATTTACTTTATTTAAATTGAAATCTAATTATTACCAGTAAATATAAAAATATTTAAATATAAATATTTTAAATTAGAAAAAAAAAGTCACTGTAATGCCACTTTGATTGTTGGTATACGCTGCTGATTATCCATCCTGCTGATCTCATGCTGCTGATTTATTTCATGCTGCTGTATTCATTCATGCTCATCTACTCACACAGACTCGTATTCGTGCTGCTGTTGTTCGTATTGTTTTGCACAATTAAGTATTTAGCTCATTTCTTAGTTTATATCTTTGATCCTTAGTACCGTTTCTTTTACAATTTATATTTTTGCTATTGTTAGATTTAACTGGGACCCTGTGTACATAATTTCATTCTAAGCAGAACATGTTCCACATGTGATGCGAATGACAAGAACCTTGAACTTTTGTTTATTTATAGCGCAAAGTCACAACAGAAGTCGTCTCAGGGCACTGCACAGAAAACATTCACACATAAAAGTTAGTTCGTGTTATTTAAGGAGCCAGAAGATTTTTGAAAAAGAAATTTGATAAATGCACGTCTGTCTTGGAGGTGTGTTTTTGTGACTCACTGAGTACGGTAGGTACCTCACTGGTCAATAGGGTGTCCTCTGGTAACATGGCTACAGAGTGGGGATTATGGGTACTTACCATCCATCCATCCATTATCTTTTACCCGCTTCTTCCTTTTCGGGTCTCGGCAGTCACTGGTGCCCATGTCCAGCCATCACTGTGCAAGAGGTGGGGGACACCATGGACAGTAGTAGCAAACTTGGAACCATGAGCGAGAGATATCTGTCATGAGTACCTGTGGCATTCACTCTGTCACAAAAGCCCATGTTGGGCAGCTATATTAGAGCCCAGGTGTGTCAAAATGTTAGTATTTTTATCTAGACTGACCTTGGGTTTTTGATCTACTCAGAGATAGGATTATAATGACATTATGACCTGGTTTAGACGGGGCCAGCAACTCTAAAAAGAGTCTCCCAGGGATTCAATATCCGTCAAGGAATAGTTTTATTTTGGCTTCCATCACGCAGAAAGGCTTTTAAGCACATTCTCATTTTTTCCTTACACGTTAAAACCACATAAAGTCCAGTTGAGATCACACTTAGTCCCTCCCCCTCATCCACATGATTGGCTGTGCTCCCCTTCCGCGAAGGAGGAGTCTAGCGGCCTATAAATCTATAATGCCATGGGACATCCGACCCTTCCAGTTCCTGATCTTGCGTCGTGTACCAGACCGGCCAGCGCTGTAAACCGTAACCTTCTCCTGCCTTGATTTAATACACTTGGTAAAACTTAATTCACGTTTCCTTGGTTTATTGATAGTGTGAGTTGCCACTTCTAAGGGAGGACTGAGCCAGGGGACAGCGTGAGCTGGAGGTGGACCTGGGGTCTGATGAGGCCTGAGACCCACAGCTAGCAACAGCTAGCTGCAGTAACTCGGGACCCGCAATCAGCTCGCCTTGTAACAAAAGGAAAATGTTATTCAGCGGCAGGAAGCTTGGAAGCCTGTCAAAATAAAATATAAAAATAAAATATTCTAATTTTAAAAAGTACATATTAGCCAATTAGCCACTCCTGTGTATAAGCTGCAGGGTCCAAAGCATGGGGAAAAAAGTAGCGGCTTATACACTGGCAATTACAGTAAAAGTGCGTTTTTATGTATTAATACATAATTCAATGTATGGCAGGAATTGAGACGTTTGAAGGAACGTACTTTCACAGTTGGGACTACAAGGGACCTGAGGACATGTACGGAAAGAGGGTGGTGGTCATCGGCATTGGTAACTCAGGAGGCGATATTGCTGTGGAGGGCAGCAGGGTTGCAGAGCAGGTCAGAAAATGTTATGATTTGTCTTCCTTGTAATGTTTTTATTTTATCTTCAGTGATGTGATGTGCTGACAATGTAGGATAACTGTGTGTTGTTGCTTCTCCTGTGCAGGTGTATCTGAGCACTCGCAGTGGTGCCTGGGTCATCCGTCAGGTTTCTGACAATGGCCGACCAGTGGACAGGTTCAACTCACGCTTTGTTCATGTCTTGTTCAAGCTGTTGCCCATGAGTTTGCTCAACTGGCTGGGTGAAAAAAAACTTAATGCCATGTATGATCATGCCATGTATGGGCTCAAACCCAAACACAGGTATGATATTCATATTAGAGTTTTGTTTATTGTATATTTCAAATCTAATATTAACAAAAATGAATGGTGAAGATGAAAGATGAATGAAATTCTAACATTCAGTATTGAAAAAGTTGAAAATACTAGAAAAAGGATGTTCTACTTGATTCATAAGACTGATGTGTTAATGAATAATCTGCTGTTAGCTTGTCATCAAAATGGGACTAACAATAAATGACAGTGGCCTTAAAGTTAATACTGACTGGTGTAATGATAAAGAAAATGTTCAATCGTGTAGAAACTGGAGGGAACATTTAAATAGCAAATGTCCACTAATTGAAGTGCATTAATAATTCCTTTTGTAATGATTTACACTGGGGAACCAGAAATTGAACCACAACACAGGAGTGAATGAAAAGATTTATTGAATATTTGTCAGGAAAGAGCCCTCTGAGGGAGGTTGTCAGCTGAAACTGCAGGGAGAGAAAACAGGTTGGTGACTGAGATGGTTTTGAGACCCTGCTGTTCAACTGTGAACACTAACCTGCGGCATTTGGTCACGGGCCCTAATGCAGCAGCTGCAATGACGTCAGAAGGAAGGGAGGGTAGGAGGGACAGAGGTACAGCCAGATCACGTGATACGTTAGTGCGACCTGGAAGATCCAACAAATGCTCCTCTTCAGCTCGTGGAGCTTGGTTGTAGAAACTCACAACTCCTAGAATCTGGGGTCTGAGATTGTGGTCAAAATTCAGACATGGGTCATTCACAGAGAGGCAGAAAGGGCAATATGTATCGGGGGGGTTGTGAGAATCGGTGGTCAGAAAGCAGAGCGAGAGTCGAGGTCCAGATATCCAATGGGCAGAAGTTATCTGTCATGGGCAAGGCAAAAGATGAGAATCCATGGTCATGAAGTGGGTCGAAAAAGGGAGCAAGCGAGATCAGGCAAAGAACGCTGGATTACTTAGGCACGAGGTGGTCATAATCTGGCAGGGAGGCAAAGACTGGGGAGCGCTTAAGAAGTGCAGTTCACAGGTGCAGCAGGGGTAAAATTGGGAGTGGCACAGGTCAGCTGCATGAAGGTGTTGAGAAGGGATAAATTAGCAGAGCAATCAGAAAAACACTGCATGGCTGGCCATAAAACATGAATCATTCCACTTTTACCATAGAACATGGAAAGTTAGCATAAAAAAGATTGCAAGTCGTATCATAACTTCTGGTTATTCCACAAAAAATGAATAGGTTGCCAAAAAATGTACCTGATAATTATAACCACTATTTAAATTACTTTTTTTTTTTTTTATCATTTTTTATTGGAGTATTTTATAATGAATATATGATGTTTTTTTCTGTATGTTAAATAGGCTCTTCAGCCAGATTCCAGTGATCAATGATGACCTTCCCTTTAAGATTTTGTCTGGATCAGTCCTCGTTAAACCCAACATAAAAGAGATCCAAGGGTCCACTGTGGTGTTTGATGATGGCAGCACTGTGGAGAATGTCAGTAAATTGTGTGATATAATGCAACTTATTAACCTCAAGAACAAACTCAGCAACTCTTATACTCTTATGTTGTCTGCATTACAGGTGGATATGATTGTGTTTGCCACAGGATACAATTATGATTTCCCTTACTTGCCAAAAAATTCAATATACAAGTCTGGACACAGAGTTGGTCTTTACAAACATGTCTTCGCTCCAAACCTGGAGCATCCCACCTTAGCTATTGTGGGTTTTATCCACTCTGATGGAGCCATCATGCCACAAGCTGAAATGCAGGCCCGTTTTGTTACCCGTGTTTTCGCAGGTAAGACCGTGCTTTAACAAAAACGACTGAGGTTCTCACTTAAAGATCAAATCATTTGTTCTTTGATTCTGCCTTGTCTGTTGGCTGCATGTCATGTTTTTGTGTTTGGCTTTTCAGGACATAGGAAGCTGCCATCAAACCAGGCCATGATCAAGGCTGTTGAAAAAGACACAAGAAACATTGCAAAAAAGTATAAACATTGCATTTTCACACATTGTTTCATAAATAACCAGCCACTAGGGAGCACAAGCCAGTGTATCTATTGTGCCGGTCCCAAGCCCGGATAAATGGTGAGGGTTGTGTCAGGAAGGGCATCCGACGTAAAACACTTTTGCCAAAACTATAATTTGAGTTCATCAAAGCGAAACCATACCAGATCAGTCTAGGCTCGGTTTAACAATGGCCACCACGGCTGCTGTTGACAAACATTGTGCCGGCAGAAATTGTGCTACTGTTGGTCGAAAACCACAAGGAGGGAAACATGTCAGGAGACAGAGGGAGGAGGAAAGTCAAGAGTGTAGGACTGAGGGTTGCAACTCTAAACATGGAGTCAATGACAGGCAATGGTAGAGAGCTGACTGACATGATGCAGAGAAGGAAGGTAGATGTTTTGTGTTTCCAAGAGACCAAGTGGAAGGGCAGCAAGGCTCACAGCATTGGAGCAGGGTTTCACCTGTTTTACCATGGTGTGGATAGAAAGAGAAATGGAGTAGGGGTGGTTCTGAAGGAGGAGTTGGCAAAGAATGTAGTAAAGGTGAAAAGAGTGTCGGATAGGGTGATGTGTCTGAAGGTAGAAGTAGAAGGTCTGATGTTGAATGTTGTCAGTGGTTATGCTCCACAGGTTGGATGTGATGTGGAGGAGAAAGATACATTTTGGAAGGATCTGGGGGAATTGATAGAGAATATTCCCTGGGAGGAGAGAGTGGTGATCAGAGATGACCTGAACAGACATGTTGGTGAAGGAAACGGAGAGGATGAGGAAGTGATGGGTAGGTTTGGTGTCAAGAAAATAAACCAGGAAGGACAGTTGGTGGTGGATTTTGCCAAGAGAATGAAAATGGTTGTAGTAAACACCTACAGACCCTTTCCAAAAATATTAGAATATCATGGAAAAGTTAACTTACATAATTCAATTCTAAAAATTGAACTGTAATAGATGATGGATTCAGGACTCACAATTTAAACAATTTCAAGTATTTATTTGTTTATTTTTACATAATTTGGGCTTTCAGCTCATGAAACCCACAAAAACAAAAAATTTGTATACTATGAAGAAATCAGCCCACACTACTCAGTTTTTGCAGAAAAAAAAGAAAGAAATTAGAATCACAACAAATCAATAAAAATATGGTACTTTCAAAACGATATGTCAATCTTTGCCTTAATCACTGCCTTGATGCCATGTGGCATTGCCTGGGAGATACAGAAGCCCAGATTTCCTTGATGCTTGCTGTCAGCTCTTCTTTGTTGTTGGGTCTGGTGCCCCTCATTTTCCTCTTGAGAATACACCATAGATTCTCAATGGGGTTTAGGTCTGGCGAGTTGGCCGGCCAGTCAAGCACTGTGATGGCATGGGCATCAAACCAGGTTTTGGTGCTTCTGGCGGCATGGGCAGGGGCCAGGTCCTGCTAGAAGATGAAATCTGCATCTCCGTACAGATCCTCAGCAGAAGAAATCATGAAGTCCTTTAAAACATTCTGGTAGACTGTTGCGGTGACTTTGGATTTAAGAAAGCAGAGTTTACCAACACCTGCTCCAGACATTGCACCCCAAATCATGACTGACTGTATATTTCACACTGGACCTCAAGCAGTATGGGTTCTGCTCCTCAACCTTCTTCCTCCAAACCCTTGGACCTTAATTTTTGAATGAAAGGCACACTTTACTTTCATCGGAAAAGAGGACCTTGGACCACTGGCCAACGGTCCAACCCTTCTTTTCCTTGACCTATTTGAGATGCTTCCTACATTGACTCAGGTTCAGAAGATTCCTTAGATAGAGAACTTTACTAATTGGCTCTTATGTATGTGAATGTTTCTGTAAAGTGCCCTGAGACAACTTTGCTGTGATTTGGCGCTATATAAATAAACTGAATTGAATTGAGTAGAAGTGGCTCGACCCGAGGAACCCGACAGTTGTTGCCCATGTCCCGTATGCGTCTGAATGTGGTGGTTTTTGATGCGGTGACTCCCGCCTCATTCCACTCTTTCTGTATCTCTGTCAGATTCTGGAAACTTCTCTGTTTGATAATCTGCTGAAGCCCACGGTCATGTATTTTGCTGGTGCATCTTCTCCTGCCACATTTTGCCCTTCCACTAGACTTTCCATTGATATGCTTGGACACAGCACTCTGTGAACAGCTAGCCTCCTTAGCTATGAACTTTTGTGGCTTACCCATCCTATGGAGGGTATCAATGATGGTCTTCTGGCTAGTTGTTATGTCTGCAGTCTTCCCCATATTGAACCGAACTGAGACAAATGAACCAAACTGAAGCAATTTAATGGCACCTGGGGAAACCTGTGCAGGTGCTTTGAGTTTAGTAGATGATTAGTGTGTCACACTCAGTTTAAAACATTCATGCCCTGCAAAATTTGGGCTGATTTCTCCACAGTATTCACATTTTTTGAATTCCTGTTTTCTTTGGTTTCATGAGCTGGAAGCCCAAATTATGTAAAAATAAACAAATAAATACTTGAAATCGTTTAAGTTGCGGGCCCTAAATCTATCATCTATTAAAGATTAACTTTTTGAATGGAATTATGGAAGTTAAACTAATTTTCTATGATATTCTAATTTTGTGGACAGGGTCTGTATTTCCAAAAGAGGGAGGAACATAAAGTGACCTACAAGAGTGAATGAAGAAGTACGCAGATCGACTACATTCTGTGTAGAAGAAACCTGATGGAGATTGGGGACTGTAAGTTTGTGACAGGGGAGAACATGGCCAGACAGCATCGGATGGTTGCGTGTAGAATGACTGTTGTGAAGAAGAGAAAAAGAGTAAAATCATAGAAGAACACCAAATGGTGGAAGTTGAGAAAAGAAGAATGTTGTGAGAAATTCAGAGAGGAGCTGTTAAAGGCTCTGGGTGGTGGTGGAATACTGAAGTGCAGGAAGCTTTTCAAAGAAAGAGATTAGCCTAGAAGAAGTATGACAGTGAGAGGACTGAAGAAAGGAGACAGGAATATAAGGAGATAGAATGTAGAGCAAAGAGGGAGGTAACTAAGGCAAAGTGGAAGGTGTATGATGAGGTTTACGGAAGGCTGGACACTAAAGAAGGAGAGAAGGATTTGTACCGATTGGCAAGACAG
This sequence comes from Nematolebias whitei, assembly GCF_014905685.2. Classification (NCBI taxonomy): domain Eukaryota; kingdom Metazoa; phylum Chordata; class Actinopteri; order Cyprinodontiformes; family Rivulidae; genus Nematolebias; species Nematolebias whitei. The sequence continues at coordinate 32,601,934 of NC_056500.1, forward strand.
AGGGATCAGGCTGGAAAGGATGTGCAGCAGTTTAGGCTTGTTAAAGATAGGAATTGTAATGTTCTAACAAGTGAGAAGAGTGTGACAGGAAAATGGAAGCAGTACTTTGAGGAGCTAATGAATGAAGAGAATGAAAGAGAAAAAAAGAGTTGAGGTCATAGAAACTGTGGACTAGGAAGTGGGAAAGATTAGTGAAGGTGAAGTCCAGAAAGCTCTCAAAAGAATGAAGAAGGGGAAAGCAGTAGGACCTGATGACATACCAGTAGAGGTTTGGAAATGTCTTAGAGAGATGGCAGTGAAGTTTTTGACTCAAAATATTCATTGGGATATTTCAGGGTGAAAAAAAACCTGAGGAATGGAGAAGAAGTGTGCTGGTGCACATTTTTAAGAACAAGAGTGATGTACAGAGTTGTAGCAACTACAGGGGAACTAAGTTGTTGAGCCACAACGTGAAGATCTTGTAGAGAATTATGGAAGCTAGACTTAGATGAGAGGTGACTGTTTATGAGCAGCAGTATGGTTTCATGTCAAGAAAGAGCACCACAAATGCCATCTTTGCTTTGAGGATGCTGATGGAGAAGTACAGAGAAGGTCAGAAAGAACTCCATTGTGTCTTTGTGTGTTTAGAAAAAGCATATGACGGTGCTGTGCGGAAATCTGGAGTGACGGAGAAGTATATTAGACTGGTACAGGACATGTATAAGGACAAGAGGACAGTGGCGAGATGTGCTGTAGAAGTGACAGATAGCTTCAAGGTGGAGGTGGGATTGCATCAAGGATTTGCTCTGAGCCCCTTCTTGTTTGCTCTGGTGATGGACCGACTAACAGATGAGGTCAGGCAGGAATCCCCATGGACCATAGGCGTTGCAACCATTATATGTGAAGGGGACAAGTCCCCCACACATTAAAAAAATGTTCATTTGGACCCCCCCACTTTTACTATGAAACATTAGTTCAAACGGCGCAGTTTCTCTTTCTTTGTGAACAAATCTATTCCACTTGATTAATAGGAGAATACTCAATCTAATAAAACTCCACTCCAGGTTTTCCTGGTTACCTCCAACTCTACACACAGAGCAGAAACTGTGCAGGCAGCAGCTGCCGAGTCTCCTGCTTCGGTAGAAAACGCGCACAGGTGCAGGAGATGGAGACACCTCTGTGTTGCTCACTCGCCAGTTTAGCGAGCTTAGTGTGGGCAGTTGTTGACCAGGGGGTTGATCATCAACATATATTCAAGTTAGGAGGATGCTTGAGAGGAACGCTACGTCTGTAGCATGTTCTGTTAGCAGTAACTGTGACGCTGTAAGACGCTGCAGGTGTAAGAGATGCTGTGTGTTCAGGTGCATTAAAGATGAAATGTCTTTAAAACCCCACACTTTATTGTCCTCAAGCTTCATTAGAAACATCATTTAGATGAGTAGTGTTGAACACAAGTTAAAAAAGTCCAGTGGTGATGTTTTTTATTTCTTTACAAACACAAATAGTGCAGATCAGACGCTCTGTATTAAAGTGTATTAAAGTTAAAATGTCTCTAAAACCCACAGCTGAATTTACACAAACCTGGTGAGAAATATGCTTTAAATGTGTGGAATTAAAGCAAATCTAGGTGAAATGTTGCTTTTTTTGTACATTAGTGTACACTTCTTTTGCGCGCACGCTTACGCGCGCACACACCTACACACATCGTTGTGTCCCCCCACATTACGGATGCTTCTGACGCCCTTGCCGTGGACTATGAAGTTTGCAGATGACATTGTGATCTGTGGTGAGAATAGGGAACAGGTGGAAGAAAACTTAGAGAGATGGAGGTATACACTTGAAAGAAGAGGAATGAAAGTCAGCCCAAGTAAGAAGAAGGGCCAGGACCAAAGTAAGATTGATCAAAGAGCTATCTACAACAGGTAAATTATTTATTGTTCATAACCTTCCCATAGATTAAATCTTTAAAAAGTCTGAGCAGTCCCTTCAATTGTAGAGATTTCCTTATTGTCCTGATATGCATTAAACATCTCTTGCATTCTAAATTTGTCCTCCTGAAACATTTTGTTGTTGTTCACACTACCACTTTGTATTGCAAGTTGTCTGCTCTCATTGCAAAGTGTTTCCACTTTACCAATTAATGCATATCCCAAAATGTTTTTTTTTTTTTTTTGCAGCTGGATGTCAATTACTCATGTAGTCACACAGTCATTAGGGATGCACGATATTATCGGCATGGTATCGGTATCGGCCGATATTAGCGTTAAAGTTCAATATCGGACATCGGCCCTTCCATCAAAATAACTCACCGATATAAAAGACGCTGTTTTTGTATGGCAACCCAGTGACAAGGATGCCTGCAGCGGTAACACAACGTGATGACATCACACGCGCCTACCTGATCTCACGGCAGAGAGGAAAATTCAAAATGTTGGCGGTGTGGAAGTTGTTTTTTTTTTGTTGTTGTTGTTGAGGATGTCGGATTCCAAAGATTTATGGACTACATTGAGCCTCGCTACATCGTTCCCAGTCGGAAGTATTTTTCCAACATAACCTTACCCAAGTTACAAGCCATCATTTCTGACATCATTGAGAAGCTAATAGCCGATAGCACTTGGGTGAGTTTTACCACAGACATTTACACGTCGTGTTAGCCCCGTTAGCATGATTAGTCTTACAGCACAATGGACAGACAAAAACTTTGAACTTAAAAAGGCTGTCCTTCATGCACACAAGAGTGCAGGATCCCACACTGCAGCTAAAAACCTGGAACAAGCCTCCACAAGTGAGAGCATCGCAGGTGACTAATGCTAATAAATAACATTTTAAATTTTTCATTTAATATAAGTTAAAGTGCTGTGCATATCATATGGCTGTTACTGAGTATATGTCACCAGCTCTTACAGCTGTTACACATTTTTTGTACTAAATAAGAGGGCTATGTTCTGACAAAGGAAAGTATATAAAATATCAGTATCGGTTATCAGCCAAATAAGTTTTAACATATCGACCAAAAATCCAATATCGTACATCCCTAACAGCCATATCACACAGAGCAACAATCTGTCAGTGAGCAACAAACAAGACGTCAGCAGGCTTTTCTGTAAAAACTACTAAACAGTCTGAACAAGATTATTGTCCCTCCATGCAGTGTGAAGAAATGTGGGATTCAAATATTGGGTTGGCACGTCAAAATCCAAGATAGTGGCTGTCATATACAGACCCTTTCCAAAAAATTAAAATATCATGGAGAAGTTGTTTAACTTCCATAATATCATTCAAAAAGTTCATCTTTATTACCTATTCAAAAAGTGGGGGCGTAGAGTGTGTTCCAACTATAGGGTAATCACGCTCTTAAGCCTCCCTGGTAAGGTCTATTCGGGGGTTCTGGAGAGGAGGGTCCATCGGATAGTCGAACCTCGGATTCAGGAGGAGCAGTGCGGTTTTCGTCCTGGTCGTGGAACACTGGACCAGCTCTACACTCTCAGCAGGGTCCAGGAGGGTGCGTGCGAGTTTGCCCAACCGGTCTACATGTGCTTTGTGGACTTGGAGAAGGCGTTCGACCGCGTCCCTCGGAGAACCCTGTGGGGGGTACTTTGGGAGTATGGGGTACCGGGCCCTTTGATACAGGCTGTTAGGTCCCTGTATGACCGGTGTCAGAGCCTGGTCCGCATTGCCGACAGTAAGTCGGGCTTATTCCCTGTGAGAGTTGGACTCTGCCAAGGTTGCCCTTTGTCACCGATTCTGTTCATAACTTTTATGGACAGAATTTCTAGGCACAGCCAAGGTGTTGAGGGGATCTGTTTTGGTGGCCTTAGGATTGCTTCTCTGCTTTTGGCAGATGATGTGGTCCTATGGCTTCATCAGATCGTGATCTACAGCTTTCGCTGGAGCGGTTCGCAGCCGAGTGCGACACGGCCGGGATGAAGATCAGTTCCTCCAAATCCGAGGCCATGGTCTTGATCCGGAAAAGGGTAGAGTGCCCTCTCCGGGTCAGGAAGGAGGTCCTGCCCCAAGTGGAGGAGTTCAAGTATCTTGAGTTCTTGTTCACAAATGAGGGAAAAATGGAATGCGAGATTGATAGGCGGATAGGTGCAGCGTCTGCAGTGAAGCGGGCGCTGTACAGGTCTATCTTGGTGAAGAGAGAGCTGAGTCAAAAGGCGAAGCTCTCAATTTACCGATCAATCTACGTTCCTACCCTCGTCTATGGTCATGAGCTTTGGGTTGTGACCGAAAGAACGAGATCTCGGATACAAGCGGCCGAAATGAGTTTTCTCCGCATGGTGTCTGGTAGGGAATTAACAGAGTACTCGAGTAATCTACACATCGATTGCTAGGACATCTATCGAGGTTAAAAATGTATTGTCAAATAACCGTAGTGACTTCATATTATGTGACCACCGTATGACCATAGGGGGCGGTGTTGCACTGTTGCAGGTCACAGAGTATGGTGTAACACCGGGTCCAATCCATCACCCATCCACTGTTTTAAGTTTCGTTTTTGACGTGCTGCATGTTTCTTCATGTTTGCAGTTTAATAATAATAACTAATGTTTAGTTTTTCCTGTGACTTATTTGCAGTATGATAAATGGTAGGAGCATAATATACGCTCCCAATATTTTGTTGGTCTTTTTTTTTGTAAATAATTACCTACTGCTTCTCCACGTCGAGAGGAGCCAGTTGAGGTGGCTCGGGCATCTGTTTAGGATGCCTCCTGGACGCCTCCCTGGTGAGGTGTTCCGGACACACCGGGAGGAGACCCAGAGGAAGACCCAGGACACGCTGGAGAGACTGTTTCTCGGCTGGCCTGGGAATGCCTCGGGATTCCCCCGGAGGAGCTGGACCAAGTGGCTGGGGAGAGGGAAGTCTGGGCCTCCCTACTTAGGCTGCTACCCCCGCGACCCGACCCCAGATAAGCAGAAGAAAATGGATGGATGGATGGATGGATGGATGGATGGATGGATGGATGGATGGATGAAGTTAATCTTTAATAGATGATAGATTCAGGGCCCACGAATTTAAACAATTTCAATTATTTGTTTATTTTTACATAATTTGGGCTTCCAGCTCATGAAACCCACAAAAACAGGATTTCAAAAAATTAGAATACTGTGGAAAAATCTGCCCAAATTTTGCTGGGCATGAATGTTTTAAATTGAGTGTGACACACAAATTATCTACTAAACTCAAAACACCTGCACAGGTTTCCCCAGGTGTCATTAAATTGCTTCAGTTTGATTCAATTGTCTCAGTTCGGTTCAATATGGGGAAGACTGCAGACATAACTGGCCAGAAGACCATCACTGATACCCTCCATAGGATGGGTAAGCCACAAAAGTTCATAACTAAGGAGGCTGGTTGTTCACAGAGTGCTGTGTCCAAGCATATCAATGGAAAGTCTAGTGGAAGGGCAAAATGTGGCAGGAGAAGATGCACCAGCGAAATAGATGACTGTGGGCTTCAGCGGATAATCAAACAGAGAAGATTCCAGAATCTGGCAGAGATCCAGAAAGAGTGGAATGAGGCGGGAGTCACAGCTTCAAAAACCACCACATTCAGGATGTATCCGGGAGATGGGCTACAACTGTCGGGTTCATCTGTCCTCTTTTCCGATGAAAGTAAAGTGTGCCTTTCATTCGGAACTCAAGGTCCAAAGGGCTGGAGGAAGAAGGGTGAGGAACAGAGCCCATACTGCTTGAGGTCCAGTGTGAAATATCCACAGTCAGTCATGATTTGGGGTGCAACGTCCTGTGCAGGTGATGGTAAACTCTGCTTTCTTAAATCCAAGGTCACCGCAACAGTCTACCAGAATGTTTTAGAGGACTTCATGATTCCTTCTGCTGAGGATCTGTATGGAGATGCAGATTTCATCTTCCAGCAGGACCTGGCCCCTGCCCATGCCCCCAGAAGCACCAAAACCTATTTTGATGCCCATGTCACAGTGCTTGACTGGCCAGTCAACTCGCCAGACCTAAATCCCATTGAGAATCTATGATGTATTGTCAAGAGGAAAATGAGGGGCACCAGACCCAACAACAAAGAAGAGCTGACAGCAAGCATCAAGGAAATCTGGGCTTCCATAACTCCCAGTCAATGCCACAGACTGATTGTCTCAATGCAACGTTGCATTGAGGCAGTGATTGACTGAAAAATCTTTCAGGCCCTCGTCGAGATGGCTGCTTCTGTTTCTCCTCCCCCGTTTTTTTCCTTCTTTCTGCTCTGCTCTTTTTCTGTCTGAAGCGCCTGGGTCTCATCTCCTGAACATAAACTAAGAAGATTATGGATTTGGTATCGTGGGCGTTCAACTCTATTGATAAGATTTTTTCATCAAAACGACAAGGTCCTGGGGAACAGGCGTGTCCAGCTGAGACTCACGCTGTGGGGTACGTCATGGATTTGTGGGGAGTGTGGCAGTTGATGTGCATTACAGTCCTGTCTCGGGAGTATGTTAAAGACGTTTACATATTTGGAATTATGATAGCAGGTACTCTGCTATTATGCATCGGCGGGGCTCTGTTTTATCGACTTTTGAAAAAGACATTGGCTGCAGTTTCGGCCATGGAAAAGCTTC
>NC_056500.1:32608584-32612901 GCF_014905685.2 Nematolebias whitei
GAAGAGTTTAAAATAATCCTGAAATTCCAAACGGACGACGAAAATGTACAGTTAAGTCCTATAGTTATATCAAGAGAGATAAAAAAGAAAATAGGGGATGTACATTTTGCGAAGACTCTCAGAGATGGTAATCTGTTGGTTATTGTTAAAACTGAGGAACAGAAGAATAAAGTTATGCTTCTGGAAACTATTTGTAAGAAGATAGTGAAAGAGAAGAAAATCATTGGAGAATACAAAATGGCGAAGGGAGTAATTTCAGGGATCCCAATTGATGAAGATCTAGAGAAACTTAAAAAAAGTATCTGTGATGTAAAAGTCAACAAAATAATGAGACTTCTAAGAAATGTCAATGGCCAAAGAGTTAATAGTAGATCAGTCATGTTGGAATTTACTGAATCTAAATTACCGGATAAGGTCAAAATAGGATATTTAAGTTTCCCAGTCAGACCTTTCGTCCCGCCACCTCTTAGGTGCTACAAATGTCAGAGGTATGGTCATGTAGCAGCAGTATGCAGAGGTCAAATACGATGTCCGAAGTGTGGAGAAGCACATAGATATGAAGAATGTGGGGAAAATACCATAGAAAAATGTTGTAACTGTGGGGGTCAACACAGGGTTACATATGGTGGATGTGAAACACGAAAGAAGGCAATAGAAATACAACAAGTGAGGGCAGTAAATAACATCAGTTATGCTGAAGCACTTAAAAAAGTGCAAGGACAAAAAGAACGAGTAGAAAATGTCAACATTCAACAAACCATGAAACCAAGCGTAAACCAGGCAGAAAACACAAAGGAAGAAATCACAGTTGAGAAAATCATGTTGTTCATAGCATATGTAATCAATTGCTCAGATCAAGTAAAGCACAAAACAGAAAAAATTAAGATCATTGTTAGAGGAGCAGAAAAATTCTTTGGGATGACTGATGTAACATGGGAACACATTAATAAAATACTTGGGGGAGATGGGAAACCAGGAACACAAGGGGAGAGAGTATAATGAATATTTTACAGTGGAACGCTAGGAGTTTAATAGCGAATGGTCAGGAGTTTAAAGGGTTCATTGAAAAAAGTACAAAGAAACCAGATGTAATATGTATCCAAGAAACATGGCTAAAACCTAAGCTAGATTTTGTCATTAAAGGATATACCAGCATACGGAAAGATAGAGAAGGGGGTAAGGGAGGTGGATGTGTTACTTTCATAAGAGAAGGAATAAATTATAGATTGGTTAAAAAAGGATTGCAATTGGAATTTATAATCATTGAAATATGGACAAGGAAGGGGAATATTAAAATAATAAATTATTACAATCCAGGGAATAAATTGTCAGTTGGGGCACTAGAGGAAATTAATGAAAAGCTGGGTGGGAAAGTGATATGGTGTGGTGATTTTAATGGACATAATACAATGTGGGGAAATAAAAATGATCACAATGGCCTAGTGATTGAGGAATTTATGGATAATAGAAATCTGGTATGCTTAAATGATGGTAGTAGTACAAGAATTAATTTAATGCAGGGTACAGAATCAGCAATAGACCTTACAATAGTTTCAGACTCTCTGGCAGGGATGTGTACGTGGACAGTTCTTAAAGAAACGACGATGGGTAGTGACCACTATCCAATAACAACCAAAATGGAGTTGGAAGCGTTGAAATACGATACGAGGGGAGAAAATAGATGGAATTTCAACAAGGCTGATTGGGAAAGATTTGGGAGTATTTGTGACAGAGAGATGGCAAAAATAGATTTAAACATAGGTATTGATGAACTGAACATGTCAATATGCTCTATTATAATAGAAGCAGCAAATATTTCAAGAAAAAAGAAAAAAGGAGCTGTTAAGAAAAAAATAGTTCCTTGGTGGACAACAGAGTGTGAAAAAGCCATAAAATGTAGAAATAAAGCTTTTAAACAGTTAAAACGGAATCACGGTATTCAAAACCTTATGAATTATAAAAAACTGCAAAGTATTGTGAAGAGAACTATTAAAATGGCAAAAAGAGATTATTGGAGAGAATTTTGTAGTTCAGTAGGTAGAGAAACAGAAATTAGTAGAGTGTGGACAATGATAAAGAGAATGAATGGGATTAAACAAGAACGCGGATATCCAGTTTTACAAGAAGGAGAAGCAATAGCAATAGACAATAAGGATAAAGCAGCATTATTGGTAAAAAAGTTTGTTACAATACATAGTTCACAGAATATTAGTGCCGAAGGCAGAAGAGGGAGAGAAAATACCATCAAAGAAAATGGAGCAGGATTAGAAGAAAATGAATGTGGAAATGAATTATTAAATATACCATTTAGTAGAACGGAGCTGAATTGTATTATTCGACGTTGTAATTTATCTGCACCAGGAAAGGATCAAATCTGTTATATTATGATAAAAAATCTTGGTGAATCATCAAAAGAAATCCTTTTGGAATTATATAATAGAGTTTGGGACAAGGGTAAATTACCACAGTCATGGAAGGAAGCCATCATTATACCAATAAGGAAACCGGGTAAGGATCATACACAACCAGAGAACTATAGGCCAATAGCTTTAACATCAAACATTTGTAAAATTATGGAAAAAATGGTACATGAAAGATTAACACATTATATAGAAAAGAAAGGATATATGTCCAAATTTCAAAGTGGATTCAGAAAGGGTAGGAACACAATGGATCCGATTTTGTGTTTGGAACATGAAATCAGAACAGCTCAAGTTAATAGAGAAAGTAATATAGCTGTGTTTATTGATGTGGAAAAGGCATATGATATGTTGTGGAGGGCAGGTTTAATTATAAAACTGAAGAAAATGGGAATTAAAGGGCAAATGTTAACATGGATTCAGGAGTTTTTAACACAGAAAAATACAGGTAAAGGTAGGTCAAGATTACTCAGATAACTTTGGAATAGAAAACGGTACACCACAGGGAAGCATTGTTAGTCCATTACTTTTCTCTTTGATGATAAATGATATATTTGATGAGGTAGAAGAGGGGATGGGACGATCTTTATTTGCAGATGATGGAGCTTTATGGAAGAGAGGGAAAAATATAGAGTTCATTGTAAAGAGGATGCAAATGGCTATCAAAACTGTTGAAAACTGGTCACTTAAGTGGGGGTTCAAATTGTCTGTGGAGAAAACAAAAATTGTACTTTTTACAAGGAAAAAAGTTGTCAATAAAATCGAAATAAAATTGTATAATCAGGTAATTGAGCGAGTGAAACAGTTTAAATTCTTAGGTGTATGGTTTGATGAAAGACTAACATGGACATTCCATATTAAAAAAATAGTGGATAAATGTAAAAAAATAATGAATTTAATGCGCTGTCTGACAGGAAGAGATTGGGGTGCAGACAGGAAGTCTATGAAAATCATTTATACAGGACTGATCAGATCAACAATAGATTATGGAAGCATAGCATATAATTCTGCATCAGATACATCATTAAAGAAACTGGATAGAATTCAATATCAAGCTTTAAGAGTAATCACAGGGGCATTTAAAACAACACCAACAGAAGCAATACTGGTGGAAATGGGAGAAATACCACTAAACATTAGAAGAGAACAGTTGGCGTTAAATTATTGGGTTAATCTAAAAGGTCATGATCGACATCACCCGACTCAAAAAGTATTACTACCATGTTGGGAAAAAGAAAAAAAAGAGACACAAAGTTTTGGTTGGATTATGGATCGGAAAACAAGAGAAGTTCAACTTGATGAAGTGAATATTAGTCCTACAGTTCCAATGCCAATCCTACATAGGTGGTTATTCATAGAACCGTCAGTAACGAGAAATAAAAATAATATAAACTCAAATGATTGTATTGATTATATTAACCAATATTATGGATATGTGCAAATGTATACAGATGCATCAAAGGATACGTTAGATAGAGTCGGTGTAGCTTTCATCATACCAGAGTTTGGGGTGTCAGTAGGGAAAAGGATCACTGATAAATTATCGGTATATACGGGAGAAATGGTCGCTTTATTATTGGCTGTTCAGTGGGTAGAGGATATTAAACCGATGAGAACAATAATATGTTCGGATTCTAGCTCTTCTTTAATCAGTTTAAAACATAATGGTTCAGAGTGTCGGCCGGATATATTAGTAGAAATACAACAAATGCTGTACAGGTTGAAAATGATGGGACTAGCTGTGACTTTCTTATGGATACCAGCACATGTCGGTATAACAGGAAATGAAAAAGTAGACAAAATAGCGAAAAGTGCTACCAAAAGAGAGGTAGTGGATATAGAAATAGCATACAGTAAATCAGAATTAAAAAGCATTATTAAACAAAAAATGAGAGAA
>NC_056500.1:32613001-32615071 GCF_014905685.2 Nematolebias whitei
TATCTATATATATATATATATCTATATCTATCTATCTATATATATATATATATATATATATATAGAGAGAGAGAGTAAGATAGAGAGATAGATACTATGGATAGATATGATAGATTTGATAGATACATAGTTACAATACATAGATACATTGATACAATACATAGATACGATAGATACGATAGATTTGATAGACAATATAGATACGATTGATATATACGATAGATAGATATGATAGATAGATGGATACATAGATAAGATACATGGATAGATATACAGATAGATATATAGATAGTAGGGGTGTAACGGTACACGTGGGTGTATTGAACCGTTTCAGTATGGCATGTTCGGTTCGGTCCACTTGTGTACTGATTCGGTCATTTTTTTCACTCATTAAATTTTATTAACGAAAGATTATGAGCTGTGGAACTAAAGTTCCTAAGCATGTTTCAGCACAGCGCTATAGTCTCGCAGCACGCATAGCATTCTAGCATCTCGTTGCGGTCTCCTGTTTGGGAACATCATGGCTTTCTTATTAAAAGACAAGTGAACAAATCCAAAGCTGTGTGTTGATGTTGTTTCATGGAGATTGGATCTGCAGCAGCAACACGTCTAACTTCTTAACACGCTTGAAACTACATCATCTGAACGTGAACGTCTCTTCTACAGAATAGCAGCTTGATTGGTGCAAAGAGCGATAGCATCATTTAAACAACCTTTATCAGGTAATTCAGATCAGTCCAAAGCAATAACACAAGCTGTAGGAGTTTTTAAAGCTCTGGATCTATGTCCGTATTCTGTTGTTGATGCGCCGACTTTAAAGTTCTTGAGCCCCGCTATGACATCCCATCACATCAACACTTCAGCCAAAAAGTTGTACCAGCACTTTATGAACAAGTTAAAATTGATCGTCAACAAGCCCTGGAGCCCAGAAATTAAAGCCCTGCCACATGATAATGATGACTGAGAGAATATTCAACCACCTCATAACAAAAATGATCACTGTTCAAGAAGAGGTATTGCTTATTGTATTATTATGATTTAATTAACTTTTTTTTAATTATAATCTTATTAACTCGTTTCTTTTACCTCTGCATTTCATTTCCAGTCTGGGACAGAGGTAGCAGCTGAGTCTTCTTCCTCTTCAGGGAAATCCACCAGAGATCACCTCCAGCTAAAGAGTCTGTGATGATGGAACTCTGAACTTTTCCAGAGACAGGTGGGAGCAGGTCCAAGAGGTTGTGATTAATGAGGCCAAATACAGCCACACTGCAAAATTAGCAAAAATCTACCTCTTTATTCCTGCTACTGTTAGTGAGTGGTTTTCTCCACTGCTGGATATTCACTGCAACTAGATCTTTGTTTTTGGCAGAAAATGTGGACAAGTTGGTCTTTTTAGCCAAAAACTTACAAATTGATTAGTTAGATTGTAAACGGTCTGTTGCTGCTTATTGTTCTGGTTATGACTGTTATTGTATTTATTAAGATTTCTTATTATTGTTAGTATAGTTTGTTTATTGTAAAGACTGCCATTTATTTAAAATATCATCCAAATGGGTCACTTTTATTTATTTTTATACAAACGTATTGTTAACTTGGCCTATTTTCAAACTAAACATTTTGCAAGTCCTTATTTTGTCTTTTTTGTACCGAAAATTAACCGAACCGAGCCCTCCTTGAAATTGAACCGAACCAAAATGTGATTTTAGCATACCGTTACACCCCTAATAGATAGAGATAGATATATATATATATAGACAGAGATAGATGTATATACAGGTCCTTCTCAAAAAATTAGCATATTGTGATAAAGGTCATTATTTTCCATAATGTAATGATAAAAATGAAACTTTCATATATTTCAGATTCATTGCACACCAACTGAAATATCTCAGGTCTTTAATTGTTTTAATACTGATGATTATGGCATACAGCTCATGAAAACCCAAAATGCCTGTCCCAAAAAATTAGCATGTCATGAAAAGGTTCTCTAAACAAGCTATTAACCTAACCATCTGAATCAACAACGTAACTCTAAACACCTGCAAAAGATTCCTGAGGCTTTTAAAAACT
>NC_056500.1:32615171-32615442 GCF_014905685.2 Nematolebias whitei
GCAGTGAAGCCACAAGAACTGAACCACAATAGAGCGAGGAATGATTGTACCTACAAAGTAAGGCAGGTCCTGAAGAGCCAGCCAAATGGCAAGAACAAAGTCCAAGTCATTGCTTGAAAGCTCCTCACAGTGCACGGAGAGTTTCGTACTATGTACACTAACAGGGTAGCATAAGACTCAAGCTTGAAATAAAGTGGACCCCAAAACAAACACACAACACCCCCCCACACACACACACACACACACACACACACACACACACACACACACA
>NC_056500.1:32615452-32622519 GCF_014905685.2 Nematolebias whitei
CACACACACACACACACACACACACACACACACACACACACACACAAAGCTGAGACAGTGAGTTGCTCTTACCTTTGCCTCCTGTTCCCTGGCCTCCAGGTTTATTGTAAAGGTAGATATCACCATTAGACAACTCATTGCCTAAATGATAGTAGTGCTGCAAACACAAAAAAGATATAGGAGACCCAGAAAAACTAAAACATATTTATAGTATTTCATTTGAACAGAGCCCTTGTAGAGCACCTGAACATGTTGGACTGCCATCTAATAATGCAGAAGGTAATTTTGATTTATTAGAGGATTTCACAGTTTTTAAATTCTCAGATAAAAACTGTAAGCAATAAAATTATTTATAAAATTACATTGTTGATTTTGGTCCATTTTAGCATGTGTTTTTATCATGTGTCTTGCTCAAGGGCCCAGACTGAAACAAATGAGAGTGGAGGCAGGTGTGGGAGCTTCACTTTTCCCACCCACATTTGGATGTTACGGTCAGTGGGATTCGAACCGGTGACCTTCAGATCATGGTCTCACCTTCTATTACTATCGCAAATTATGATACAGCAATTAAGGTTGTAAAAGAAAGCATCAAAACCTGTCCTTCAAAATTACACTCAGAATAAAAGCGATAAGACATTTTGTTGTTGAAGTTCAGGTATGATTATTCATTGATTCAGCCATCAACCATAATTTATGAGGTTGAAAATCTTAGTATAGTATGAAGCAGTCAAAACAAACTAATGGTGCTTAGTGTGTAAAAAAAAAAAAAAGTTAAAATAAAAAAAGGGTATTGCAATTTTCAAGTTTGATCTCAAAGTTCATCTTCAAGGCCAGAACTTGTTTATTGCTCCACCTTTCAATGAATACTGTATATACTCTACCGATTTAGTTTTTTGTTTAATCCAAGTAAATCTGTAAAATGCACTTCAAAAGGCTGGAAAATGTATAGTTTTGAGTAGATAAAAAAAAAAAAAGCCCCCCACACCACCACGACTGGCGCTTAACACCATAGAGAGGGACAGTGATGCCATGAGGGACAACATATAACATCCCTCATTGCCATCAGCAAATGTTGGCATGTACGGTATGCTAAAGATCCTTCTGCTAATGGTTATTTTACTATTGTTAAATATATTATTGTTAATTCTGTTATTGCTACAGTATATCTACTAATACTAGCTCTACTTCTGCTAATTCAGCTAATATTTGGCCTGCTTTCCGTTAGTTTCGCTACTTTTGGCATTACTATAGCCAGGGCTTAATTTGTAAATTGATTGATGCCGGAACACAAATAGTGGGTGGGCAGGGGGGAGGGGGGTGGTGCGCAGGTGAAGTGAAGGGAGCTTGCAGGTCCTCCTCCCCCTTAAATTTTTTAATAAAGTAGATGCTATTTCCTGCAGTTTGGTGTAGCTTATTTTGGCTATTCTGGCTATTAATGGGTCACTTGGCTTGCCATATGGATGAAGACACTTCACCCCTGCGGTACATGCCATCCACTTCTCTGTTGGGCAGGAGCGCGTGCGTGAGCTAGTGCACCTGCTGCAGTTGTAATATCCACTCCACAGACTGGGAAATGTCTCCTCTCTTTGTAGTATTAATAAATAATCAAAATAAAATGTGCAATGACTTTGGACTTTTAGGGGCGGATATTTGAGTTGCCAGATCCAAGCAAACAGTTGCCGGAACACACCCGGTCAAAACGAGAGAGTTCCTGGATCTTGCTCCAGCAGGATCTGGCTCAAATTAAGCACTGACTATAGCATTTTCTAGCATTATACTAGCTTTTTACCAATTCTGGTTTTTGGGTAGCTGTAAGAGAATTTTCGGACAAGGGTTATGAATGTTTTTATTGTGTTTGTATATTGCGGCTGACGTGGCTGAGAACACCTTTCCCTCCTGCCTCGACAAAACAATTTCCCAAAACAATCTCTTATCTCAACCTGGAGGCCGATTCACAGTGCCTCCTTGGCGTTAAGGCCATGAGAACATGCCCAAAGCATTCTCTTTTTATGACCTGGAAGCCGATTTGTGGAGCCTCTGAATGCCATGGACCATGTCGGTGTACTTTTGTGAGATGGGACTTCATCTGGCTTCAGGATGAGGGAACGCCCACTGAACTCCACTGAACTGAACTGTTAGCAGATGACTGTTCGAGGTTCATTATGTATACATTCTGCATTCTGTATTTGTGTCTACAATCTGTCCTGAATGTGGCCCTTGCAAGTAAAGTCGGTTAAAAAATTTCACCTGCCATGAGTTTGTGGTTCATTTGAGTAAATAACGTTAGTGAACGAGAATTTTTCCAACAGTAGCATTTTCCTGCTTTCTGCTAATATTTAGCCATTTCTGGCTAATAATAAGCATTTTCTTTCATTTTTGCATTTAGCATTTCCCCTACTTCTGGTAATTTACTAGTGTTTTCCTATCTTTAGCTAGCATATTGCTACTTCTGGCTCTCAGCTAGCTTTTTTCTCTTTATTTATTTATTTATTTTTGTAGTGTTTTGCTACTTCTGGCTTTTCTAGCTAATTTCTTCCTGCTTTTTCTAGCTTTTCACTATTTCTACTAAGACTGGCTTTTTATTTTAATTTTTTTAAATTTATTAGCATTTTACTAACTTTAGCTCTTAGCTAGGGTTTTCTTAGCTTTCATATGCCTAGATGCAGCCACACACCAAAACGAAAGTCGAAACCTTACTTATTTTTCAAGCTTTGCTCACAAGATGTACAGACATTATTTCCAATTCCGTCTCTTCGCTTTGCAATGGGGGACAATAATTTGCACTGAATAACCAAAACCTAGAACTCATATCCAAACCTACTGTGCCATGGTTTCAGAACCTCCAAACACTGATTACCCAGAACCAAACAATAACGACCAATGAAATTATTAAAAAAACTGATCATCTCTCACTTTGTCAAAATACAAGCCATAAAACAAAAGACAATTTATTGTTTATTGTGTTGATTCATCATCAATTCCATTCCAAGGACGTATAAATATTGTAATCCAACTATTTGTCATATTAAAAACACACTGAACAATTAAGTAAAATGACTTAAAATGAGTCCTAACTGTACCTTGAAGTGGTGTGCTGTGTTGCTGTCAGTGTACTTGGGAACATGCAGGAAGATGAGAAGGTTCTGTCGGAGGTAGTGGGCCACGGCGGGCAGACAGGATCCACAATACTGAGGTAGGCTAAAAATCATCACCTCCGTTGCTGGAGACCAAGATGGTTGGATGAACTAACAAGACAACAGTTACCCAATGAGAATGTAATCGTTTTCAAGTTTTCTCTGTGGCTGCACCCACTAACATGAAGCGGAAAAATAAAACCTGAATAAGACAGATGGAGCCGTTTACCTCCACATCAGCTGGAGTCAGTTTGCAGTTCCTGACAAGCATTACTGTGATGATGTCCAATGTGGTCTCATCCAGCCGTTTACGCAGCAATTTCACCAGCTCGTCTGTGATCTCTGGACCTGGACAAAATGTAAAAAAAGCAAAACAAAGCATGTGCAGCAGTGAGCTTTATCTTTGGCTAGAGCAGAGCTATTCAACTAAACTGCTCAGGGGCCGGACATCGAAGCAATTAAAGTCATTATGTAACTAAGCCAAGTACTACAAATGATCTGTTACTTTGTAAAACATTTTTATTTTGTTGCAATGAATCATAAATGCAATAAACAGAACCCAAACCAAACCCAAAACCAGAAATAAATAAATATTAACATTGTTTTTTTATGCCTAAAATCATCCCAGGAAGGACCAATATAGAGTGTAAACAGCAGAAGGCCCAGTTTGAACATCTAAGGTATACCATAGTTCAAAGAAGCTAAATCTGTTAAGAGTAAGAAAGAAATGGGATCTGGATAAAGATCTGTTGGTTTCCAGTAACATGATGCAGTATACCCACAGTTTTAAGATTTTTTTCACAGAAAATGTTTCAAAGAATTGTTACAGAAACAATAATGTAAAAATATTAATTGAAGTAGGAGAATATTAATCATAATTTGTAACATTGGAGGATCTTTGTTTTACTCATACTCAGCCCCTCATAGAGCTGTGATTTCTAACCCAGGCCCGGGTGCTTGATGGGTGGGCCAGGTCGGTCTCAGGCTTTTGATACAGTTTTACGAATCATACAGCACAAAAAAACCTAAATAAGAATGCACGAGATAAAATAATGTTAATCTACTTGTTGAGGAGGAGGCAGGCCCAACCGACCTGTTGAAAGAGGTAAAAAAAATGTCCTGATAAGCTCAGATGGATCAGCTGATCACCGGCTGCGCGCGTCTCCGCACCTGCTATCATCTGCGGTGAAGGAAGTAGCAGCATCTGAAGCTACAAAAGTCGAAGCGAGCAGCACGTTCAGTTAAAATAGACTTGTTCTGTATTTTTCCAAGTAATTTTACTCTAAAAATATTTTTGTTCATCTGTGTAATAGCCTATCTTTAGAGTTGATTTTTAAGCTATTAGTTGTGTATGTTAATATCCATTTGGTGACTAAAACATAAATAAACTAGTAAAATAAACAAAAAATCTTACATCTTCCTTTCTTTGAAATCATGTCAAACTGATTTGCTTACAAAAGCAGTAAAAGCTTAATTTAACAAAAAAAGTTTGTGGGTTTTTTGGGTTCGGGCCTGTAATTACAGTTAAATGATAGGGTCGGGTTGGGTCAGGTTCGGAAAAAATGGCTACAGGCTGGGACCGGGTCGGGTCAGATTTTTTAGGCCCGAATGCAACTCTTGCCTCTCATACATCCTACCTGCATCTCCCACTCCATGCACCAGCAGCAGGATGTGCTTGTCTACCTGTCCAACTGGCCGAGAACCCTGAAGGAAAACATAATACAGGTGTGTAACACAAATAGAAAAAATTTTAACACAGCATACAAGCACTTCTTCACAGTTAGGTTGGTATACGGGTCACATATAGGTTGGTATGGGGATAACAGTTAAATTGGTATGATAAACTGACCAACAACATTTTTTTTTAATTCCTTCCTGTTTTCACTATCACTGAATGTAGTATAGCTACACCCCATTTCATTGTCAAACATGTCAAGTCTAACAGAAACTTCATGACTACAAACAAACAGGGAAAGTCTTGTGGATTCTTCAAAAACTCTCCTTCAAATTTATTTTCCATCTCAGGGTCGACCTGTAAATAAATGCTAAGGTCACACCTTCCTCCTCCTCCTCCTCCTCCCCTTCTACATAGACTGTACCTGCTCCGGCCCCCTCCTCCCTCCCCGCTGAAAATATTTCTCTGTTGCAGAAATAATATGGTCTGATCATCAATAAAAAAAATTAGCACTTTTTAAACCCAGCTGATGTTCTGCAGCTGCCTGAGCTGTGATGAAAACTAGTCATGTGTACGGACCAGTACTGAGACTTATTTATCGCGTGCATTCACATACGAAATGAAATACTTTTGTCTTTTATTTTATCCTTTATCTTTAGAAACCAGGTTGTCCAATTAGAGTGAACATGATATTGAATTTGAAACAGAATATCAGCCCATCTTTGCTGATGGTTAAGAAGGACACCTACATGTATCAGTGAGCAGCTGTGGGGTGAAGCAGTTTTAATCACTAAATAAACTCTAAATAAACACTAAATAAACTACAACTACTTCCTAACAAAGTTGTGAAGTCATTGATGAACCATGTAGGAGGTGTTTGCATGTTGTGCATATGTCATCCTGAACATATATGTTATGGATGACAACATACATCATATTTACAGTACTTGTATCTGCATACATGATGTATTTGGCTTCTGTTAAAATGACAACACACATGTTTTGTTATGTTTGTGTGAGTTTGCTAACCGTAATGTCTTCAGGATATAAAGACTCCTGACTCCTAGCCAGAGCAACGGAACGAGTGGTGTGGAGGTTTCCATCCACATCTGAATACTTCCCTGTCAGGGAGGTTTCGCACAACCTACAAAAATCAACACAGCAAGAAGGTTTGAATGTTACGATTTTGTCTAAGTACAAAAAGAAAAATGTGAAAGCTGAATGACTTGCTTCTGCTAATTGCAGTTTTTTTATGAAAAAGTTGAAAAAGCGATGAATATTAGCTGAATTTTCAACGTTACTTAAAATATTTTATTATATCATATTTTTATTTATATTATTGGGGAGTGGTGGCACAGAGGTTAGAGAAGGTGGGCCTGTGATCGGAAAGTCACAGGTTCAGCTCCCGGTACCGTCAACATCAAAATATGGGTGGAAAAGGTGAAACACCCACACCTCCCTCCACCCTCATTCGCCCAAATCTGGGCCCCTGAGCAAGGCCCTTAACCCCCACCATCTGCTCCCTAAACAGGTCTCTCTTGAAAATGAGTTCTCGTGGCTCAATGAGACTACCTGGATAAATAAACGGTAAATAAAAAAAAAAATAAAAAAACACATATACATATATACATATACATAAACTAGGGGTTGAACGAGTATATAATTTTTAAACTCGACATTAACATAATAAAACCCAAGTAAAACTTGAGTATTTGATGACGTCTTAGATTTCAAGATACAAAAATAAATAAATAAATAAAACCGCAAAAAAAAGGTTATTATTTACAAAAAAAAAGACCAACAAAACATTGGGAGCGTATATTATGCTCCTACCATTTATAATACTGCAAATAAGTCACAGGAAAAACTAAACTATTAGTTATTATTATTAAACTGCAACCGTGAAAAAAACATGCAGCACGTCAAAAACGAAACTTAAACCGAAACTGGTTCTGGTGGATTGGACCCAGTGTTACACCATATTCTGTGACCCGCAACAGTGCAACACCGCCCCCTACGTTCATACGGTGGTCACATAATATGACGTCACAATGGATATTCTTTAACCTCGGTAGATGTCCTAGCAATCGATGTGTAGATTACTCGAGTACTCTGTTAATGTCCTAACATACAAATATTCAAATATTACATATATACACATATACATACATATATACACATATACATACATATATATATATATACATATATATATATATATACATATATATATATATATACATATATATATATATATA
>NC_056500.1:32622619-32622888 GCF_014905685.2 Nematolebias whitei
ATATATATATATATATACATATATATATATATATATACATATATATACATATATACACATATACACATATATATATACATATATACACATATACATATATATATATATGCATATATACACATATATATACATATATACATATATACATATATACACACATATATACATACATATATACATATATACACATATACACATATATATATATATACATATATACACATATACACATATATATATATATACATATATACACATATACACATATA
>NC_056500.1:32622988-32631622 GCF_014905685.2 Nematolebias whitei
TTTATATATATATATATATATAAAGAATGATTTGTAAAACCATGTAGAGTTCAATGTACTGTTTGCTCTAGTGCAGGGATGTCCAAACATTTTCATAGGTGGGCCAGAACTGTAGATGAAAGGACTCGCTGACCAGATAAAAAATCTGAATTTAAGAAAATTATTATTATTTTTTTTAACGTGATTTTTTTTCTTCTAATTTTTAACAACTTGAACAATAGTTTGGAGAAATGTTAAAAGTTTAGTTTAAATTTTCATAGATCCAGAACATTAGGAGCCTCATAAACATTAACCTTGTTTTTTAAGAATTTAATTTAGTAATTTTTGGGGTCTATTATTTGTGTTCTGAAAAACAGTTGTCAGTCACTAAAACAGATTCATGGAAGGTTTGAAGGGACACTAATAAAGTTGATCAACTTGTATGCGATGATACCCCTTTATATTCTATTAGAAATGTTCAATCGATTATTAAAACAACTGAAATTTTATTTGAAAACACTTGTTATATTTAGCCAAGTTTTATAAATTATTATCAGAAATTCTACTTTTTGGTTGGTCAGTGAAGGATAAGGATTAATTATAGATAAACTGTTGTATTGTATTTAATATTGAGATTATTTTCATCTTTTTGGCTGTTAAACCTAAAAATTATATTTAAAAAAGTATCAGCATTAAATCTAAATAAGATCTCCATCTGCACCAACCTCTGCGGGTCTAAATTATTCCAATCTTTAATTGTAGTCGAGGGCCGCACAAAATCACTCCAGGGGCCGCAAATGGCCCTCAAATGGTCCATACTTTGGACACCGCTGCTCTAGTTAATAATCTTTTAAAATGAAGGTTTGTTAGTATAAACTTTGACGCAACGGGTCATAATCAGTGTATGAGGGACTTGTTATGTACATTGTCCTGCTTATCACTAAAGATGCATGTAACATTGTTCAAATCTACAATTATCAGTTCCTGATCCTCCGACGGACTCACCTTTGCTGAGAATCTTTGTGAGGACACTGTGAAAACAACAAAAGACAAAGTGAACCTTAGAGCGTGGCTACACATCTACTGAGCGGATTAAACATTAGTCAGCAAGAGTAACAACAAAAATGCAGGTACAGACACGAAACAATCATCATTTAATTTATAAATAAATCTATAAAGGCATTTTTCTTGCCTTGAAAAATGATCTTAGTGCGGTCCAGAGGAGCGATGACTGTCTTGGCCACAGCTCCGGCAAACGCACCACACAGCAGGGACTCCGCGGCAGTCAGTCTGGGCCTCAGCTCCTGCTTTTCCAAGACATGTTCCCGCATGTTACTCAGTAACAATAACAACAATATTCACGCACTAGTTGTATTTTAAATGTGAGAATGCAAGAAATGTTCTATGTTGTTAATTTTAAACGCTCAGCAGTGAAAATGCTCCGTTTTTTTTAACAGTCTGTTTCAATATGCACATCGGTTCGGGACACAGAAACACAACCATGATAGTCACACCACCTCACACTTCAGCAGGCCTTCAGTGAGATAACTCAGCCTGATAAGCTATCGCACCGACTGATAAGAGTAGCACTGTGCATCAAAAACAAACCCGTTTAATATTGCCTTGTAGCTTAAAACCCGATACCCAGTCCTCTGTGCAATACTTTATATACACACAAATGCATTTGTTTAAAAGGCGAGGCCTGCTGGGGATTAACAAGCATCTGTGTTTACGGCTGTGTATCAGCAAAGTCATGCCCTTCGAGTGAATGTTTACCACCAGGCAGACTGAACTAAAACATGAACCAGGCAAACTGTGGCCTGGTTTATGTGTAATCGTTCCGCAATCATTGTCATGGTGACTAAGTGATTTATTTAAGTGCAATGTTCTTGCAAAGTCATGCAAGAAGAATTTTATATTTAATTTTAGAACCCAGTACCGTATTTTCCACTGTACACGTCGCACCGCCCTGTACATTGCATCAGTCCAAATATGTCTAAAAAAGTGGAAAAATCCATAAATATGTCGCTTTGCCTTGCCGTAGACGTCGCATCTATTATGCGTCACCGCTGACGTTTCGCGTTTGTTACGCGTCACTGCTGACAACCTGGAAATGTGCGCCGGTGTTGTGCCAAAAATCGATGGGCTGCCAAGTTGCAGCCACAGGAGCATGCACGGGAGGATTTTAACAAGAATTTAACAAGTTTAACACTTAAAAACAATTATTTGTTTGTTTAAAATTATAGTAAAGGTGTGTCTCAGTCTAAAGTTTGCTTAATAACTGCACTTTGACGGTCAAATCAGCTGCATTTCAAAAGTCAATACGCGGAAGTAACCACGTGCACACGAGTCGCTGAGCAATTTTAACAACATTAACACCTAAAAACAATTATTGGTTAAAGGTTTGTCTCAGTTAAATTATTCCTTAAAAAAAATGTACTTTAATGGTCAAATCAGCTGACTTTCAAAAATAGTTTTGATGCCTCGGTGCTCCGGGAGCGCACAGAGGGAGGAAAAAAGGAAGGAGGAAAGCTGTTTCTTCGAAATTTAACAAGAAAAGCACCTAAACAATTATTTGTTTGCTCGAAATTATAGCAAAGGTGTGTCTCAGTCTAACATTTGCTTAATAAATGCACTTTAACGGTCAAATTAGTTGCAATTCGCCGGGGTGGTGCAGCTGGTTTAACTTGCTCCGAGCAGAACGAAGGTGGGGCACTGAGGTAAGCCGACTGTGTCATTAATAGCTGGTGAATATTCTCAATCATCCAGGACATGGTGAATTCAAAAAAGTTAAAAGAAAAAAAGTATAAAGTATAAAAATAAAGCCCAGCTGTTTTTGTCTTAAAACTTTTTGAATTGGTCATTATAGCCACATTTACTTATTACATGATACAACGGAATGCCACAGAGTACTCTGCTGCCATCTAGTGGCTGAAAATGATACTCTTCAAATTTTATTTTTTTTATTTTGTCAGAATGAATGAAAACGGTCTATCTCAGCCAAAAATTGGTTTATAAATATGGGGGCGGGGGGGGGGGGGATCCATAAATATGTTGCTGAGCATAAAAAAATACGGTATTTAGAATGACAGCTGGCAGGAGATTTAGGTTATTCATGTTCTTCCCCCTCTGAACAGCCTCTTTTTTTAAATCCACGCCCAAACAGCACTAACTTGTTCAAGCTTGTTGCTACATGTCTGCACACCTCCATGTGTGTCAGAGTCATGCTCACCTTTGCTTGGCTGGACGCTGGCAGGGTCAGCACGGTGGTCTGGGCCACGGGCAGACGGCCCTGGTGGTCGTGCACACGGTGGGCCATGTGTGCCTCTCAGAGATCACCAAAGCAGCTGATCGCGTCACTCATCCAGGACGAAATCGCACTGCGGAAAATAAAAATAAATACGTGATCAGGGGGGGGGGGGGGGGGGGACACTCGCAGTTCCTCTCTAAGTGTCATAAACACGACGGGAGCGCGCGCACGTTCCTGCAACAACAGCCTGGCTTGTAAACAACAGCGCTGCATGAGTGCCCATCCACCACTTTGTCTGTAAACCACTCACATCACGGCTATCTGTTTTAAAACAGCTGCGACGAGACAATAAATTCAAAGCCACGCCTAAAAAAAAAGGTTTATATAAGTTGTGCAGAAATAAATAAATAAATACACGTGACAGAGACTCAAAGTGTGGTTCAATTAGTTTGTGTTAGCATAAAATGCTACATGACTTTACCTTCGCTGGCGTTTTAAAGGACTCCGTGTTTACAAACATTCACCGTGGACTCGGTCAGCAGTCTGTGCTTCTTCCTCACACACCTCCTGTCTGCACACAGGGCGCGCGTCCCTCTCTTATAACCTCGCCACACGCAGTGATGTAGTGTATTTCCACGTCTCCTTGCGTTGTTGACGTCCTTGGAGGTGTGTGGAGAAGATAAGTGTTGATAGATGTTTACAAGTCAATGTCCAACAGATAACACTCAGTTCGGACCCACCCCCAGCCTCTGCGCACAAGATCCTTCTGGATTCTCTCTCCAAACTTAGACAGCCACTGTTTTTGACTACAATACCCAGAAAGCTAGGGGCAGAATCTCACGAGAGTTTCTGCGCGATTGGGTTGCCATGTAAGTTTAACTCACTCATTGCCTTTTTTTATTTTTATTTTTAAAAGCTTTTCATTTATTTAAATCGGAATATTTGGACAATTATTGTTGTGTTTTGCATTGTAACCTTTTAGAAATGCAGTCCATTATGAGAATAAATACAAAAACTTTTAATAATTTTAATATTTCAGGAAAGAACTGGTGTTTTTGTTTGCAAGTATTTCTACTGACATGTTGATTATTCAACCTAGGTAATTATAATAATGCTTAAAAAACTTCTTTTTTTTGGTGGTGGGGGGGGGGGGGGGGTGTTGCCCCATTATTTTGAGCTTTTTTCTTTTTATTATCTGATTTAACAAGCAGTTTTCATAATTTAATGCGTTTGATTACAAACTTTTATTTGATTTTGTAAAATATATAAAAAGTAACACAAGAAAGATGTTTTGCAAACAAACAAACAAACAAAACTATTAACTCTATGTCAAAATTCATGCTCAGTAATCCAGGTAAAATATCCACCAAAGTTCAGTCAGGTCATCTGGACGGTTTCTTTTTTTTTTTTGGTTGAGACGTTTCATCCTTCATCCAAAGGACTTCATCAGTCCGAGGAGCCACAAACAAACTCAGTCCTACAAGCAGCACACTCATAGTGGACCAACCAGTTTGCTGGTGATACGATGGTTTCTGGGGCCCACCCTCTCCAACTTTGACTCCTCTGAGGCAGCCATAGCCAAGTGATTCAAAACATCAGTCCATGCTCAATAATCCAAACTATTACCTCTAATTCAATCAGGAACCAAGTTCACTATGAAAAAGTTGTAAAAATACTAAAAAGTACAGTCACAAACAGTAACAAAACTATAAGTTAAATGGAAAACTTTTTACAATGAAAAAGCACATCATGTAATTTAAAATAAACATGATTTATGGTTACTATGAATACATACTTCTTTCTAAGTATTTTTTAAATTCAAATAAAACTAGAACAACTGATGATGATGATGATTTTTTTTGCAGCTACTGGTTTTAATAAAAGCAATACAAGTGGTTTGTGTTTTCTTCACAATTACATTGAGTTAAATTATTATAATCAATTAAAACACGTATTTTAGCTCTTGATGTTTAATGTAAGAGAAGAAAAGTAAAGATGAGGAATAGACTAGGCTTGTCCTGTTGCCACCTGGCAACCCGCAGGTCCGCTCACAGCTCTGAAAAACTTGTTGTTGTCTGGGAAAATGGCGTCAAACGTAGAGGCCCCGGACCGCTGGTACCTCGCCCTCCTCGGCTTTGCGGAGCATTTCCGAACCTCCAGTCCGCCTAAAATACGACTTTGCGTACATTGTCTCCAGGCCGTGTTTCAGTTTAAGCCCCCGCAGAGGATCGAGGCTCGGACACATCTCCAGCTGGGCTCGGTTCTCTACCATCACACCAAGAACAGCGATCTGGCCCGCAGCCACCTGGAGAAAGCGGTGAGGGGCGCGTGTGTCTGGGAAAGAGCGGGGATGCTGCGGAGTAGGGAGACGGGTGTAGGCCGCAGGCGGTGAAAACAGCGAGCGGCGGAAATGTTTCTAATTGCTGTTGATTTAAGAATATTACATCTATAAAAAAGTTAACATGTCAGCTGTAGCGGTGTCTCATTTGGACATGTATGATATAATTTTGTTTC
Source organism: Nematolebias whitei (assembly GCF_014905685.2). Classification (NCBI taxonomy): domain Eukaryota; kingdom Metazoa; phylum Chordata; class Actinopteri; order Cyprinodontiformes; family Rivulidae; genus Nematolebias; species Nematolebias whitei. The sequence continues at coordinate 32,628,732 of NC_056500.1, forward strand.
GTATCGACCTCACTTGTTCATTCGCTGGTGTTTGCTAAACAAACTGCTGTTCGAGGTGATTTTACTTTGAACGAGCTAAAGCTAACATGTTTTTGTCTTTTGTGCTACAGTGGTATATATCTCAACAACTTCCTCAATTTGAAGATGTCAAATTTGAAGCTGCCAGCATTTTGTCTGAACTTTTCTGCCAACAGGTAAATGTAGCATAGCTCTCACTGGTTTTGATCGCGCAGACAACTTCATGCATTATTTCATCAAAGGTTTATAGAACCCGGTGAAGATTGGATACTAGTTATTGATCTTTTTATGATTTTTCAGAATTTGGTGGACTCTGCTAAACCCTTGCTGCGTAAAGCCATCCAGATTTCCCAACAAACACCATACTGGCACTGCAGACTGCTCTTCCAGTTGGCGGTATGTGATTAAACCCTGCAGCTTTTACTTGTTTCAACTGGATGTATACAGCAAAAAAAAAAAAAAATCCTGGCAATTAGTCTGAATGTTGTTAGCTGACAAATGACCTTAGTTTATATTTACTGTTTGCTCTGTTTGTTTTCACATCGCAAAAGAGCACGAAGTGATAGTTGAAAATTAATTTTTCAGCAACTTCATACACTGGAGAAGGACTTGGTGTCAGCTTGTGACCTTCTGGGTGTTGGAGCGGAGTATGCTCGAGTGGTGGGTTCAGAATATACCAGGTACATATCTCTTTCTTTGTCATTAAAGTTAAGTTTCTGTTTTTGTTTCTACTGGATATCTTTTTTTTTTCAATAATTTCAGGTGCAAAAGTCAAAGTGTTAATTGACCCCATTGAAGTAAAAGTTATTAATGTGTCTAAATCTGATTATGTCAGGCTGGTTTTAAACGTTCATCTAAGATTTTATGTCTGTGAAACTAGCCGTTATGTTTATCTGTTGCTGTGTGTACCTCACTGTCTTCAGACGTATAATGCAAAAACATATAAAATATAAGTAGAAATACTTGATTACAAATCATCCTTGAGGCGTACATAGCTGATTTGTTGTGGTGTACTTCTTGATGGACACCAGGTTTCACAGAGACTGTTATTACTGTCCGATATCTTGTTAAAGCTATGTTATGTGCAATGGAAGGAGGAGGAAAATAACTAAACGCTAAAATGTGAAGGACAAGAGTAAGTCAAATATATTCAGTTGTAAGATGAAAATCTTCGTACTGCAAATGCACAACGTCGGCAACTTTGAAGCGAAGTCCCTGCAGAAACGCTCTGCCTTTATAGTGAGACCTGACATATTATGCACAAACTGGAGTTAAGAGCAAGAACATCGGTCTACATGAGATGTAATAATCCCATTGTAGCTATGGACTTGCAGCTTGCTTTAAAATATAAATTTAGTCTGTTTTATTGACACTAATAATTTAAGGAAAAGGATTTGCAAATTGTTGGACTCGAGCACATCCAAAAGGACTTCTAATTAGGGATGGGGCCAATCTAGTATCAGTATCGGCCTCCGATTCCAGCATAATTTACTTATCGGATTTTTCCGATCCAACCTGCAGAGATGTCCGATCCATGATGCATGATGTCTGTCTCCAAGTAAAACGTCTCCATGTAATTCCCTGCCAGCTGCTCTGCACGTTGGCTTCAAACTATAGAATGGATTTCCTGAACGGAGGCGTGTCTCATGAACCCAGAGTAATAAGACCCGCCTCACATTCAGGAAATCCATTTCATAGTTTGCAGCCAGCTACAACGTGCAAGTAGCACTGTGGCTAACTTCAAAAAACATTCAATACAAAAACAACTGGACTTTATTTGTAACAGAAGACGTTTCGCTCCTCGTTCTAGGAGCTTTCTCAATTCAAAGAGCAGAGAGTGAGGGCTTCAGGTTATGAGGCTGAGTGAGATAAAACACACATAAATATGTAGATTTGACAAGTCACACCTCAACAGTAGGGGTTTCTTAAGGTTTTTGTTACTCTTAATTCACAGATGAGGCCCCTCTGTTCCCATCAGGTGTGAAAACTGGCTGGGAATCAGTCTTAAAGCTGCATTATACATTTTTGAAAGTGGAAATCTGAGGCCTCCTCCTCCGCAGTTGAGACAGTTTTTCTCTTTTTACATAAATTGCTTCCTTCACTTCCCTTCCTTCAAACCATTTGTGTTCTAAGTCCAAAATATGCACATTTTGGTCCTCAAATGAGTGTCCCTTATCTGTTAGGTGGAGGTGAACAGCTGAGTCTTGTCTTGAGGAGGTGGCTCTCCTGTGTTGAGCCATGCGTCTGTGAAGAGGCTGTTTAGTTTCTCCATTGTAGAGGTCTGGACAGTCCTCGCTGCACTGGACCACATACACTACACCACTCTGTGTATGGGTGTTTTGTCCTTAGGGTGGACCAGCCTCTGTCTGAGAGTCCTGCTGGGTTTGAAATGTACTGGGATGTTGTGTTTGTTGAAAATCCTTCTGAATTTCTCTGATACTCCAGCAACATAAGGGATGACAATGTTTTATCTTCTGTTGTTCTCCTTTTTCTGTTTAGAATTGTTTTGTAGATTTCCTCTCTGACTTGACAAAATCCCAGTTAGGATCATGTTTGGAGAGCTTCTTTGATGTTTTTCTGTTCCTTTTCCTTCCCTTCTGTCTTTGTGGGGATGTGTTTGGTCCAATGCTGTAAAGTTCTGATGACAGAGAGTTTGTGTTTCGGTGGATGGTGAGAGTCAAACAGAAGATACTGGTTTGTGTGGGTTGTGATGTAAAATAAAATCTGTTTCTGCTTGTACAATTTCTAAAGCTTAAAGTGTGACTAGTATACTTCCTGTTTCTTATTTGTGACAGCACCCACCCAACCGGACTTTGCACAATACATGTTGAGCAAGTGAATATTCTAGAAGCTAGAGTGAGTCACTGCCCTAT
>NC_056500.1:32631722-32637875 GCF_014905685.2 Nematolebias whitei
ACATTGCAAGAGTGTGGGAAGGGTTTCTAAAGTCTTAATATAAAATTGAATGTATTTGAACTTGAACTTGGACTACTGTATCCCTACTTGGCAGTGTTTCACTTATCGCAGGGCTTCAGGGTACAGATCCCCCTGCAATGAACGAGGGACTACTTTCCAGGTTAGTTGCTTTTGATTTTGAGGCACAAGTTGTTACAATTCACTTTAATATGTTTTTAAAAGGTATATCCTGACCTCAGTTGTGGCTATTAAGGTAGCTGCCATTGAGACAGTGACCGCCATGGTCTGAAGGTCATATGCTGTGTTGTAGAAAGCTCCAAATGGGATGAAGAAGAGAACAAGCGATGTGTAGACAGCATACAGAAGATACAAAATCAGCTTCACATGGATGGGGAGCTTTGTTTTCAGTCCACGCTTATACAACTCAGGGGACCTCAGGCTGCTTTCTGCACTCACATCCTATAACACAAACATGCAGGCTTCATCATAAAGGGTTTTATTTGAACATGATCACTTGGTAATAAATACATTTAGCTGACCTGTTCAAAGATAGCGATGCACATTACTGGGGCTGCAGAGTACAGGACAGTGTAGAGAGCGATGAACCATGTCTCATACAGAGACTGTGAGGGAGAGAGAAACCAGTCTAATGTTCAGTATGTTTTTTATCATGTGATTTTAAGGCATTATTTCATTCAGATTCATCAGTGCATTTCTAACCTGAGCACTGAAGCCATTAAAGAAAGCAAACCAGATGTGCACCAGAGCAAAGCCACATGTTTTAAACAGGAAGAAGCACAGGAAGAGGGAAATGCGGTGGTAGGACCAGCGGCCATGGACCAGCAGCAGCCTCTGTAGAAACTTGAACTGGGACACTGCGAAGTCTGCGTTCTGCACTGCCTGACCCCCCTCCACTCCAGCTAGGCCCACTCCAACGTGAGCCGCTGGTTTTGTCAAGCAGAGGGAGAGAAAATGGGAAAACATGAACCCAGTAAACCAGAATACAACACACGTTTTATAAGAGAATCAAGAGCAAATTAAATGAGCCAGGAATTCATTTTTTAAACAATAAGTCAGTTTCACTTGACTTACTTTTGATCATGTTTACATCATTGGCACCATCACCAATGGACATGATGATTGAACTGGTGTGTTTTCTGACCAGTGTGACGATTTCAGCCTTCTGTGAGGGAGTCACTCGACAGCACAGCACCGACTGACACTGTTCAGCCAGGCTCATGAAGGAGGCCCCCCACTCTGGTCTCTGGTTAAATTCTGCCTGGGGTAAAAAAAAATAAAAAATAAAAAACACCATCAAACAGTTGGACACGATCTTAAAGATGCTTTGAAATTTCTCATGTGGAAGTGGGATGTTCAGATTTTCTCTTAAAGTCGCAAATGCCTCTCCAAAACTCAACCTTTATTCACGCCACTCATGTCCGTGATGCTGATGGTGCCGGAAGATCTGAAGGCCACCCAAACTGTCTGACCATGGCTTTTACATTGTGAGCATACTTCCATCCATTATATTTTACCCACCTCTTCCTTTTTGGGTCACTGGTGCCCATGTCCAGCTGTCACTGTGCGAGAGGCGGGGGACACCCTGGACAGGTCTCCAGTCCATCACAGGGACACACAGAGACAAACGAGACAAACAACCATTTACTCTTTCACTCACATCCAATTTAGAGTTACCAATCAGTCTAACATGCATGTTTTTGGTCTGTGGGAGGAAACAGGAGTACCCGGAGAGAACCCACGCATGCACGGAGAGAACATGCAAACTACATCCAGAAAGGTCCACCAGCTGGGATTCTATCCAGCTCCCTTCTTGCTCAGAGGCGGCAGTTTACTTGTATCTTGTTATTATTATTAATAATGATGCAAATTGCTTTTATATCATGTAAGGTTCTGGAAAAAAATCTCTTTTTTTAACACATGTTATGAAAAAAACAAAATATACACTTACAGGTAAAATATAATAAACAAAAATCACAGATTCATCAATCTTTTCTCAACATGATTAGGTTGGTCAGAGAAAAAAGCTGAAAGTTACTTTCTCTGTAGTTATATATATTTATACAAATGTCCAAAGGCATGGAAAAAGTCCAATGTTTTAGATAGTTTTCTACGTTTGATGAAATCTTTTCCACTGCATGTCTTAACAACACACGTTTTATAAGAGAATCAAGAGCAAATTAAATGAGCCAGGAATTCATTTTTTAAACATTACATATTATCCATTCACTGTGCAGACAGTGGTTTACCAGCTCAGATCCAGTGAGGACCACAGATGTTTTAGCTCTTGAGACAGATTTGTGTTCGGCCCACAGTTCTGTGCACCCGGCTGTGGTGAAGCTGACCTGTGGGTCTGGGGACTGGAGTATTTGTCTGCATCAAACAAACAAACTATGATTAATCAAATGTGTGCATGTGTGTTTTGGGTTTTTAAATTTTATTTCTTTTATTTATTTTTATGTTGCTACAAACCTCATCTCCTGCCAGTTTAACAGTCTGGCTTCAGGATCCAGCAGCCTGCAGGAGTATCCAATATTCACAGCAGTCTCTTAAAGCACAGAAAAGGGAAGGGAAGAGGAAGGAAATCAGCTTGATACTTAGTTTATGTGCATCACATTCTAAATGGTGACATTTCCATCATAGCGTGTCACAGTACCTTTTTTGTCTCCAGTCAGCACCCATACTTTAACCCCAGCTTCTTTAAGAAGAGCGATAGTCTCAGGAACTCCCTCCTGAAGTCGGTCCTCGATAGCTGTCACGCCCAGAAGCTGCAATAAAATTTGTTTTTGCATTTAAATTTTTTGTTTTCTCACTGAACTATGACTTACAAAGAGTAAAATAAGTAAAATTTGTTTTAATGAAACTCAGATTGAAGTAAATCATGCAGCAAATTAAACAAATGCCTTGAAGCAAATGTTCTTTTCCCTAAAGTCTGCAGATAAAGATCTAATTTAGACAAAAATGAAAGGCAGAATCTCTTAGCCAGAAGTTTTAATGAATGAAAAGTTTATTAGTATAATTCCTTCTGTAACTCAGATTAGTGGTCTTTTAAAAATAGCTAATTAGTAAATTAAGGCAGGACACACCAGCAGCTCTTTCTCCATCTCATCATACAGGTTCTCCAGCACAATGTCGCGCTCGGATGTCGCCATAGCAGCAGTCTGGGTCAGAGTTTTACTCCACTGCTCCCATAATGCCTCAGGAACTGATCGAACTGCAACACACAGCGTCCTCAGACAGGCTTCTGCAAACAGCTGACAGAAGATGAGTGAATATGATTTATGATCATGGACATATTTTAAGCACAACTGTAATGCTACCTGGTAAAAAAGACCCCAAAAGACTGAATTAAAAGGCCTTATGTTCAAGTGAAGATCTTTAGTGTTATCAACAATCAGTATCTTACCTGCAGTAGGCAGCAGTCAGAGCAATTTCATTTAGGAGAATCTGAGAGAAGTTCTTATTGAAAAGTCAAACTAACAGCTCGTCTGAGCAGGGCCAAGACCAAAACAAGTTTCTGATGTTTTTAAACAACTTCAGTTTCAGAAATGTCATTGCTTTTCATGCAAGTAAATCTTCGTATTGCTGCTAATTTATCATAGGATTGTTATTTACATGGACACCTGAGGTTATTTACACTGAAGACTGAGTCCTCTGCAGTCCACTGACAATACGTTTCATGTGAAACATCCTGTAAATGAAAATTGTTCAGCAAACAGAGAGGGAATGTGTTTGATGCAAACCAACCTTTTTCAGTCAGGTCATCTGGACAGTTTCTTTTTTTTTGTGCTGAAACGTTTCACCTTTGATCCGGAAGGCTTCATCAGACCTGACTGAAAAATGTTGGATTGTATACCTGGATTATTGAGCATGGACTTTGTTGTTTTCAACCAGTTTGACAAGACTGTCAACAAGGAAGAGGGCCGGCAATGGAGGAGGGGGCGTACAAAAGAGACCATCTTATCACAAGCAGAATTGGTTTGTTCCACTTTGGAGTAAGCTGTTGGGGGAAGAATCAGTTTTGTTGTGTGTTTCCTTGACTGATGAAACCTTCCGGATCAAAGGCGAAACGTTTCAGCACAAAAAAAGAAACTGTCCAGATGACCTGACTGAAAATGTTGGATTGTATACCTGGATTATTGAGCATGGGCTTTGTTGTTTGATGCAAAAATATTGCATTATAGAAAAATTAAAATTTAATGTTGGTTCAAGAGAATGCTAACATATCAATTTTTTTTTACTTATTTTTTGATCAGATTAGTATTCTGTTCGATTACACTTAACGTGTTCAGTTTTCCAGTATGATTCAACAGACACAGAATGAACCACTGGTAGAAATGAACTGCAGGGGACTCTGTGCTCAGAGTAAATGACAGTGTGATGCATAGCTGACAGTAATGTAAGGTTTTATAAAATAGCATTTGCATAGATTGCTGTGAAATTCCCCGTTGAACCTATGCCTGATATTCCAAACTGATATAGCTCTAAGCATTTTCTACTGCAGGTAAATTATAGATTACTAATAAAGCAACAGAACCTGACTTAAAACCATTTCCCAACAATCCCCTTAAAGAAACAGCTATATTTCACTTTTTTCGTACAAATTTTAATCTCTAAAAGGACACACTAAATAACGATTTTACAACAGTTGACTGAAAATAAGGTTTTTATCTCAGTGACAAAAGAGCAGCAAGAGTGAGGCTGATTTAGACTAAAACGAAGGTGGACAAATTTACCTCCAGCGCTCTTTCAGTGCTTTCTTGATATGGACAGTCCTTCTGTAGTCTATCAAGGATTATTGTGTCTGCTCCTTTACAGTAAAGTTTTATCCCACCATCTGGCTCCCGCACTATCAGAAACAACACAAACCCATTACAGAAGTACACCAGTATAACAGGCAAAAAACATCTAACTTTTGGACAATTTGACAAGTTTAAATAGAGGAACTAGAAAGCTGAAAGTATCACAGTTGAGCCTCCCTCACCCAGGACTGACATGCATCTCCTTTTACTGGTGAAGTCCAGCAATGCCAGCAGCTGATACTGGCAAGAGACGCCCAGCTCTGAGACAACAATGAAATCTCTTGTCCTGGAAAGAAAGACCCAGCCAAGTTCCCTGGCTGCACCGACAAGAGCTTCCTCATCTGGGGAAGCCGCCTGGTAAACTGGAGAGTCTGGAGTAACGTGAAAAGTACATAAGGTTAATGGGAAGGCACATTCTGGTAAGAAGTCTGAGATTTATCAAAAAGAACAGAAACTTTAGGCTTTGCAGATAAGAAGTATGATTTCTTTACAATATCACTGGCATCATCAAATATCAGAACTGAGCCCATCAGAATCAGCATCACAAACAACCTGACCTTCCTTCCACTCTGCCATAACTGTATGACACAAAGCCAGCACAGTGAAGAACTGTCTGCTGATTGGACACTGCTGTCCCCTGAGTCTCTCCACGAGGCTGGGCGCTGACATGCACAGACCTCCACAAGAGAATGGATTCCAGCGTAAATCCATGGGCTGCAGAACCAAAAGGGAAACAAGATAAAAGCAAAAGATCAGTGTTGAGTGTCATTACATGGACAGACATTAATACCTTAGGATTAAGTTGGAACAATAGAAGTACGGCCTCAAATGAAAAAGCAATGCTATAAAAAAAGAAAAGAAAATGCAGTGACTCTTGCAACACCATTACTTTGACTTACATTAATAAAGCAAATTAAATATTTTGGGTGTGTATGCTGTCTGTAGACATTTTCTGTGGAAATGCAGTGAGAATGCCAAAAGCTGAATGACTGCAGCAATTTACTGAAGAAGCTGAAATTAAGCTGTTAAAACTGTTAGTAGCAGAATGGTAAAATTTAAAAGGAGCAAAACACATACAAAAAGTAGCAAATGCTAAAAGTAGGGAAAGAATAGCTAGAAGCTAAATGTAGCAAAAGGCAAGCTAATAGATAAAGTAGCAAAACACTATCAGCAAAAGGTTAGCTTAAAATTGCTAAAGGTTTGCTCAGAGAAGCAAAAGGATAGCTCCAAGAAAAAGTAGCAGAAGAATAGTTAAAACATAGAATTAAAATGACTTGCTAAAAGTATCAAATGGCTAGCTAACAGCTTTATATATATATATATATATATATAT
>NC_056500.1:32637975-32640517 GCF_014905685.2 Nematolebias whitei
TATCTTAGATCTTATTACTGTTTTTCTTTACAATTTATACTTTTGCTGGATGTAACTGGGACCCTGTGCACACAATTTCGTTCCACCACATGTACCACGTGGTGCAAATGACAAATAAACTTTGACTTTGATATATATATATATATATATATATATATATATATATATGTATGTATATATGCCTACAGTTGCACAAAGTATGCAGAAGTCCGTTGTAGTTAAATTGAAACAAACTTACAGAAATAAAAAATCCTAAATCATTCGCACAATTAATATCTAAATCAATGCAAGGATTATTCTCACAAAGTACATAAAAGGGAGATTATTGCAGTACCTTTACATCCTCTGCTGTGACTGATGCATCACCTATGAAAGTAGTACATAGATCATATTATATTCCATCAGTTACAAAAAAGTTATAAATGAATGTAAAGTTACTTACATGTACACAAAGAACAAAAAGAGAGGGAAAAGACAAAAAGCAGTCATGTGGACTGAACCAAGATGTACCTCAGGTAAATGACACAATGGTTTCATATGAGCCTTACAGTGCAAAGATTCAATTTGTTTCTGCATGTGCAACCAAGTTTGTCGTAATCTGCTTTTTTGTCTCAAATGGATTTTCCAAAAGTTTTTTTCCACTTCAAAACAACCATTTTTTCCTCTGTAAGTCACGAGGGAAACGTCGTCATTATCAAACTCATTTTAAAGCAAACTCCTGATAGAAGTAGCAGGTTCTGTTCATTAGACAGTACTCAGTCCTACAACTTGACACAGTCCCACAAGAGTTTTTAAGCTGTTTTATTTTGCGTTATGGTCAAAGAAACTTCACTGATTTTAATTGATTTGCAAATGGGATGCTTTTTACATCGAGACAGAAAAATACTTGCCTTCTGAACAGTTTCATAAAATATTCTGGACACAGGCATAACTAAGCACTTCACAGCTGTTTGGCAAAAATAAAATATTATCATATAATAAATTATCCAACTTGTTAAAGTTACAATGATGACATTATGTTTATTGTTCCTGCTTATAGGTGATATGTTTTAACAAACGTTATAAAACGTAATAGCACAAGAATAACAAGAGACCACGTCCTAAAATAACTTCAAGCATGACAAATCAGTTACTTTGTCTGCTGCAAAAAGAAAACCTGGCAACAAATCATTAACTTATACTGCGTTAAAAATAGAAGCCACCATAAAAAATATATATATCTTTGATGAGTTTGGAGGTTGTCTTTGAAGCAAAAAAAAAAAAAAGGAAGAAAGAAGTCATTTTTTAAAACTAGAAAACTGAAAGATGAAACCAAAGAGGACATCTTGGTGTTTTAATTTGATCAGGTTGTTTCTTTTCAGGATTCTGTTACCGTAAATCTCCCCGCCGATGCAGCACTGTCTGAAGAGCAGCCGGTTCTGGGTTAGTGTCCCAGTTTTGTCACTCAGCAGGTAACCCACTTGGCCAAGCTCCTCGTTCAGTGAAGTGTTCCTGGCCTGGGCCGGTCCGTCTGTCTTCTGCCAATACATCTCCAGATCCCAGCCAATAAATTTACTGTGGATCGTATGGATCACCTCAAACCTGCAGGGACACATACACACAGCAATTTAAACAAATCTTATTTCCTGACCTCCCACGAGTGATTGACTGCTGGAACTAACGTGATGTAGAGTGCGATGGGCATCGCCGGGCTGAGGAGGATGATGTAACTCCAGTAGACGAGGAATCCAGTGTAGGCGGGAGTGCCCAAAACAACCAGAGCAGATAGAGCCTCTCTTTGCCTTATGACCTGACTGGAGAAAACGCCACAGCCGATGGCGAGGAGCAGAGCCGTCAGCAGAACTGAGACCACGATCTGAAAATACAGAACATGTTCCTAACCACTCCATGAAATGTTTGTCACCCTCCTACACTTCACCCACTCACCCCGATCACCACTTTGTTGAAAACTCTCTCCAGATGTGTCCTCTTCACTCTCAGTGTCCCACAGTTTCTCAGGATTTTTGTGTCTGCACCTAAAACGAACAACTGTTAGCTGCTACTGTTGCAGCAAGTGACACAGGAGGCCATCCTGCAGCCAAGGGGTTAAAGTTCAAGCTCTTGTGTCAGCAACCCTCTGCTGATGTGCCCTTGAGCAACATGCTGAACTCTTTCCACTCCCAAGGAAGGTTTGACCCCCCCAATGCAGAGGTCAGGGAAATTTCCTGGCTGGGATCAATAAACTATCACATTATGTTTTTTTTTCTGAAACGTTGTCTCAGTCTCATGTAAACAGTTAAAAGATGCTGAACTTTATGTGTAAAACTCTCAAACTGTTTTTTATTTTTATTTTTTATTTTTAGCAGGTTTCTATTTGAGGTTCATATCACAGTTAAAGCAACAGGTAAGATGTTATGAGTTCATAAACTTCACACACAAACACAATTTCAAAATGTTAGCTATTCTTTTATCTTTGTTCAGGCGAGGCTAACGGCCAGCCTGGACAAAAAATAATTTCCATCCATCCATCCATCCATCCATCCATCCATCCATCCATCCATCC
>NC_056500.1:32640527-32643570 GCF_014905685.2 Nematolebias whitei
ATCCATCCATCCATCCATCCATCCATCCATCCATCCATCCATCCATCAATCCATCCATCCATCATCTTTACCCGCCTCTTCGTTTTTAGGTCACGGGGGTCACTGGTGCCCATATCCAGCAGTCACCGTGTGAGAGGCAGGGGACACAGGACAGGGCGACATAGAGACAAGCGAGACAAACAATCATTCTTTCTCTCACTCACACCTAGGGACAATTTAGAGTTACCAATCAGTCTAACATGCATGTTTTTGGACTGTGGGAGAAAACCCACGCATGCACGGAGAGAACATGCAAACTCTACCCAGAATGGTACCTGGCCGGGATTCGATCCTGTGACCTATTCACTGAGAGGCAGCAGCTCTACCAACTGGCCATTGTGCCACCCACAAATTTTCAGACCTTTAAAACAATTTACTACTAAAAAAACATACTGGTGTGACAGAATGCTAGATTACGCCTCTACGCTTTTGCGTGAACTGGGGCCGAGATGTGGTGAAGTAGGGCAGCCGACTTGGGACCAGAAAATTGTGGTTTGACTCCCAGCCATGCCCACATGTCGTGGTGTCCCTGAGCAAGACACCTAATCCCTAATTACTCCCTGGGCACTTATATAGCTGCCCACTACTCCACCTGGGTGTATCCCAGGTGTGCTGGTTAAATGCAGATAACTAATTTCATCATTGAATGGGAACATACAATGATGACAATCTCCCACTTCCCTTCTTTAGCTTCAGCAGCATGTACACCTTCTACCTATTGTCAGCACATGCACATTCTAGTACACATTGTTAGGTTGAGATAATAGCAACAAGTGTGTCATGCCAATGTGCAGAGGTTTAATATGAGCTAATTTAGCTGTTTTTTTTTCATACAGGTATGCCATTAAAAAAAAAAAAGAAGTTGTTTCATACGCATGAAAAATGCTGAGAGAGAGGGGCTCATTAGACAAGCAATTAGCCTAACCTGGACAAAAACTTCTGGCAATTCTCTATACCCCTTTCTCCATGACTGATATAAAGGAGGATAAAGTACTAACTAATGATAACTATTTGGCAGAGCATCACTTATAGAGACCAAAACACAAGGTGATGTAAGCATACACTCAGCAGTTTGGAAATGTTCTTATTTTTGTTCCATTTCTGAGAAACTCTTAATCACATCTGTTTCTTTGAAGTGAAAGAATCTTCCCATCAGTACCAGCATATATAGTCAGGCAGTAGGCAAGTTTTGTGTTCCGCAGAACTGTTCCTCTCAGAAGAACGTGCTCGTTGTCCAGGAGAAAGGTCTCGCCGCGCCAATGTAGCTGACCTCTGAAGGTGTACAGACGATTGTTGGGTTCCTCGCAGAGCACCACACCTGCAGTTTCAAAGTTTTCACTAGTTTACTACACTTTAAATGAGCACAGTTGGAAAATGTGGTTTTATTTGAAAACGTTTATTCACCATCAAAAGCTCTGAGGGCCTCCTCTGAAGGGTGAGGGGTCAGCTCATCGTGTGTAGCACCCAGTGCCTGTCGGTATTTCAAGTTAGTCTCACTGTATTGAAAAAAAGAAGCAACAATGCTTCTTTTAGCAGAAAATACAAAGCCAAAGTCATGTGGATGCAATCTGTACAATTTTATGATTTAAAATAGTAACAGCAAGCATGCCACGAAAATGTCCTTCAGTTCTTTGAATCTTTTAGAAATATTTCTGTTGCTTGTCTTGTTTAGCATACACATAGTTGTATCATTGTCATATCAATGTTATATCAACAGAAACTGGGTTTATTTTCCAGAAATAGATCCTGTCTAACTCTGAAAGCTAGGAAACATCTTGTAACTGCAACTTTCTTCCATCCATTGACTACGATGACATCATTTACATGATGAAAGTTTTTCCTTTCCATTGTCACCTTCATGTTCGCTCAAGATGAGAGTTCTGTGATGGAGTTAAATTCACAGCAGTCTGGTCTTCAGATAAATAATGTTATTTTGTTATTTTTATATATGAATGTTTATGTTCAGTGCCCTGAGACAACTTCTGTTGTGACTGGGCACTATACAAATACACCAAATTAAATTGAATTGAATTGAATTGAATGCTTCTGCAAGCACCCTGCAGATGATGGATGCTGTCTATCAAGGTGCACTAAGATTCATAACTGGTTGTAACTACTGTACCCACCACTGCACCCTGTATTCACTGGTTAACTGGACAACATTAACTTCATGCAGACTCTCTCACTGGTACAGTTTCATCTTTAAATCACTTCTTGGTCTGCTGCCTTCATAAATCTCCTCCTACATGTCTCTGCGTGAGTGCAGCTACAGCGTGCGCTCTCAGGACATTATTACCTGCAGTGTCCCCTCAGTGAGGACTGAACTAGACAAAAGGACCTTCTCCTACTCCGCTCCTGTTTCCTGGAACATCTTGCAAAAATATCTGAAGCTCTCGACCATGGCTTCTCTAAGGGATTAAACAACTGATAAGTTCATGGTAAAAACCACTGCAGGCATGTTCCTGTTTTTAGTATTTTATATCGCTTTACAATAATGTTGCTGTTTTTGTTTCTTTTTTTACATTTTTTTGTTCATTTACTTTTCATTTTATATGCTTTTTTAAATGATTGTCCACTCTTGTCATATGCTCAATGAAACTAACCTGTATAAATAAAGGTTGAATTGAACTGAATTGTGCAAATGTTCAAGCAAAGATGTTGAATTAACACATTTATTGGGTGGATTATTATTATTATTATTAGGGTGCTGGTCAACATGTTTAACTCCTCCCTCACCCTGGCAACTACCCCCACCTGACTAAATACTGCCACCATCATCCCAATTCCAAAGAGCTCTGCAGTGATTGGTCTGAATGACTATCAGCCAGTAGCCCTCACCCCGATAGTCTTGCTTTGAAAAACTGATCATGGCCTAAATCAAAGCTACTATCAACTGCAGCGAGGACCCTCACTAGTACACATACCACGAGAATCGATCTACAGAAGACGCCATCTCCTCGGTGGTCCACACTGCTCTCACCCACCTGGAGCAGAAGGACTCCTA
>NC_056500.1:32643670-32646293 GCF_014905685.2 Nematolebias whitei
TATAAACACACACACAGATATATATATATATATATATATATATGTTATAGGTGTGTGTGTGTTTAATACAACATTCTAGATTGGTAAACTTATAGTGGAAGGAGGACCATTCCCTCCATAAAAAGTGTTGCAGTTGAAGCACAGGAAGACAAAAAGAGGATCAAAGTGTTTGCTGCTGGAGTCAGGATGACTCGTAGCAGGTCACGTTTGTGTTTTGTGTACATGTGAATGTTACAGATTCATCCGAGCGGTCCATCATTTTCCCTCAAGCTGTGTCACTGTTTCACACACCGAGCCGTCTCTGTGAAAACAACAAAAGCACAGTGGAGTCAGCCTGCACTTTAAAATATAACTACGCCTCCGCTTTTCTGTCTCCACACAAAAATATCAAACTGCACAGAGAGAGCGAGTAAAGAAAGCACTCACAGCATATTTGGGCTTGTAATCACCCAGTTTGAAACACTTCCACTGTGCCTGTTCTTTCAAAAGATAAAGATTTATTATTCCTCACATTCATTAAGGAACAATTATAATGATAAAAAAATGGAGGGGGTTTTGCAGAACCCCTGCATGCATGTGGATTCTTACTGTATGGATGCGTTTAAAGTGCTCAAATCATTGCATTAATATTAATAATATTAAAAATGAATAACGTTTCAAGAGGCATTGTTCTGTTTTAAGAGCATATCCTTTTGATCTACACTTAACGTCTGATCCCCTTTGAGGAAGATGTGTTAGTAAATCTTTAAGCCTAATAAATCCACCGTTATCTGTACTTAAGAGGGAAAACGCTGTGGGTTTAAAACCAGGAGGGCAGAGGAAGAACAATGAGTACGCTTAAAGCTTGCGTGATAATACACACATTATATTCCATAATCATCTACACTGTGTGAGGTAAGTACACAGGTTGATCAGGGGAGGTTTCATTTTCCAAAGAAAGTAAAATAAAGTGTGTCCATGTGTAAATAGATTTATATTATAAGCTTGTGTTTATTCATACATTTCTGCAGTCACTACTTTTAACAGTTTGATCACATTCATGTCGTCAAACGCAAACAGCAGGTAGATTTAAAAGGGAAACGTCAGACGTTAATCCAGATCTTAGAGATTTTATTAGCTGAACAGAAGTCATTTCATTTTCTGATCAGTTTATTGATTATTTGGTCAATAAATCACATGGACACACAGTTAGAGGGGAGCAGTAAAATGAAGATGCTGCACCAAGAATGTATAAGATGGTGCAAGGAAGGAGGAAAAGCTGGTATAAAATATATTTCTGTAACACACATGCACAAGTCGTCATTTGCAGCTGTAAACAAGCAGAATCAATACCTGATTTTTAATTTCAGTGACATCTTAGTCGATTTGAGGACTAAACATTTAGCTTAGGTTTGTGTGAAAAACAGCTTTGTTTATTTTAATTAGTTTTTTATTCTTCTATATAGTAAACCATGTTTATAATAATTAAACAGAGGCCATTAAATCAAAAATAAAGACACAAGACTCCACTTTCTGAAGCTCAATTCCTTTAAAATAATTCAATTGTCTTTATTGTTGTGTCAACTCATCCAGCTGGTTGTTGTTGCAGAAGAAGAAATGTTCAAAACAAATAAACAAACAAACAAAAAATATATAAAAGCAATAAATTAATCCGTCTGTTCTATAATCCATCTCGATCGGATCGATAGACTATTGATCGTGTTTGTGATTAGTAGCCCTAGTGACCGCGGTGACATCACGTGCACGCGCCTGAGTGATGGGCATGTCGCTAACAGCTTGTCAGATTAAAAACAAATCCGCGGGGCTTCCACGACCTTTGTGACAAAACAAAAAAACATTTTTCCTGCAGCCTGATCGTTTTGAGTTGTCCTCTCATGATTTACAAGACAAAGACGGAGGACAGCGTTTGTCTCGTTCCCATGTCGGATCATTGAGTTATAGTTAGTTGTTTTTTACAGTGGCAGCAATTTCACAAGAAAATTGCTTTATGACTGAATTTATGATTAAACTCTTCCAACTCGACTGAACTCTTTTTGTCTTCAAAACCACACGCGCGTTATTTTCAAGCTTTTTTTTTTTTTTTAAAGAGATCACTTTTTTTTTATTTTTAAGAGAAAATATCCGTATTGAATATTGCTCAGCCTTCAGAGCTGCGGGTGAGGCCTTCCTTTGGCACCTGTTGTTTAAGATATTTGTAGAGGCGCTTCACGCGCAGAGTGAGGCCTGTTTCTGTTTCTGTTTCTGTGTGAGCTGATTTTCATTTCCAGAGGAAATGTGCGTCCAATGCTTCCTGCAGGTCGATCACACTGCAGATGGATCGATGTGGCACCAGGGCTATTGATCACTATATGCTCCTCTATTGCTGGACTCTTTCAAATGCAAATGCACCTAAATAGTAATCCATGGCAACACACTAATTCCTTTACAAACTGCGGCCAAACGTTTTACAAACACACCGATTCAATGCGCAACTGATTCAGACTTCTTTTTCTTTTGTTTATATATATATATATATATATATATATCAGAGGCTGTTTGAAAGTTTGAAAATGTTCATGAAGAATTTTCCTGCTCAAGAAAAATACATAAATAAATTAATAATAAATAAATAAATGTGTGTGTG
>NC_056500.1:32646393-32653090 GCF_014905685.2 Nematolebias whitei
ATATATATATATATATATATATATATATATATATAAAGGTGTTTAAAGCCCTTCCCACACTCTTGCAATATTCTAAACAATGTTTCTAAACTCTAAATACTTTAAAAGAGCACAAAATGTCATTATTTCAGCTCTCTGCCTCCGCTGCTCTTTGCCACCTGGAAGCACTCTTGGCCAACCTCACTTCTCCACTCTGCAGCTGAACATCTGATCAGCTGTTCAGCTGCAGCAGGAAGTTTATCCTACAGTATGGGCTGCACAAAGCTGCAGGAGGAAGCTTTTTCTGCAGCTCTGGGCTGCATAAATGTGCAGCAGGTGCTAAATAATTTAAAATAATTTATTTTAAATAAAAATTTCATGCCGATTGTGTGGCTTATCCATCAATCAGCCAATTGTGTGTCATGTTCAATCTTGTTTTGAAAAACCACGATAGAGCAAATCCTTGATAAACGAACCGCGAAGTAGCGAGGGACTACTGTAGTCCTTTTTTTGTTGTTTGCATAACAACCTAGGGGTGGGCGATATGGCTCAAATATAATATTGTGATATTTCAGAGCATTCTGACGATAACGATAAATTTCATGATATAACAAAAACACCCAGAAATCATAGTTATTTATTTGACAAAATTAACTTAACATGTTGCTTTGCATTAAATAAAATAAAAAAAAACAAGGGGTAATTTTACTGAAATTACTTTATTTATAAAGTATTCAGTCTCCAAGTATAAAAATAAACAATAAAATTGATCCTTCTGCTATTTAGATTGAAACAGTCTGCATAAAATTTAGATCAATAAATCCACCACAAAAACTAAAGTGCAGGTGTAGTTTCCCAAAATAACTAAATGAAATGAAGCTTAAGATCTGATGAGTATAAATGTAACATACAACAAAATATGTGTTGCCTTTAAATGACCTATAACTTCCAGAACTTGTAACAAGGTGATCATCTGACCCTGAAGCTTGTGGTGTGTTTCATCTTCCTCTGTTCCTGCAGGAATGATTAATTTCTCTGATGCTCCATCTCTGATCACCTGACTCTGTTCTTGGTCCATGGACTGTGGATCTCAAGAGACAAGTTAAGCTGCGCGTGTTTGTACTGGCAGTTTAGAGCTGGGGAGAGATGCAGCCCACACCGGCAGCCCAGAGCAGAGTGGGGGAGAGAGAAAAAAGACGAGTGTCAGCTTAGAGCGGGGGAAGGGAGAGACAGCTGAGTTGTCTGTACCTGCAGTTTAGAGCTGGATGGAGAGACAGCTGAGCTGCACATTGTTTGTTTTTAGCTTTTTAGCTAGGTAGTACTGTGCGCAGCTATTTAGCATTACACCAGTATAGACAGGTGGAGGGGGGGTGCGCAATTCGGTGTGGTCGTTCAGCGTGCTCGGTTCTGTTAAAGGGGCGGGGCGCCTTGATGTATTACGTCATGAAATTAGCATATCATGATATCATTTATTTGCCCTGGCAAGCTTTTTTTACCGGTATTATCGTGAACGATATGATATGGCCCAGCCCTACAACAACCAATAAAATTCAGTTTTATGTGAGTTTTGGTCAAAGCTTGAAAGATTCGCTGCGGAGGAACCAAAGAGCCGCATGTGGCTCCGGAGCCACATGCGGGTAGCAGACCCCTGGTCTGAGGGCTTGTAACAACATGTTCAATTTATCAACACTAGCAGGCTATTTTTGCTAAGTTTTGGCTACACACAACTACTGCCCTTCTGTGTTTTACTGTAAATAATAAAAATGATCTTAAATCCAAAAGAAAACTATTGATTGACAGAGAAAACCAAAAGAACATGTCTTTTTTTTTTTTGCATGTAGAGGACATGACATCATAAGCTTTTAGTCACACTATAAAGTAACAAATCCAGTCAAATCCAAAGTATCAAACTGATGGGTCCCCCACTTCAACATCTAATGAGAATAAGTTTGTACCTGAGGTTTACACGGGAGCTGATACAGCAACACAAACACAATGAACAGTAAATATAAGCCAGAGTGACCCCTGACTGGATTAATATATCTCTATGCAGTTACAAAATCTCCCTAAAGCATGCTCATGTCCTCTTCAGCTTCTCCATTTTACCAGAATTTTCTCAGGTGTGAACAAGTCATTGTGTTTCCTATGGACACTAATGTTGGACACTATTCTTCTGGAATGCAACTTTAACCCATTTCCCCTTACTTTCAGTATGCCCCCCGCCCCCACAACTCCACATCACTCTTCAACTTTAAACTCTCTCCAGAGACTAATAACAAACAATCCCCCAGAAACACACTGGCCTTGGATTTTAGACACAGAAAGGAGACTGAGAGATTAAATTTAATCCGTCCGTACTTGAAAAAAAGGTGACCTTTCTGCAAGTTAGTTTCATTTGTGCTGCTCAGTGATGGAAGTGGATTAGAGGATTAATGTAGAGGATCAAAAAGTTATCTCTAAGCATGAACTAAAGCTTAATTTAGTTGATCTATTTCATTCTTTTTTATTTTTAGACCAAGAAAAACAACTCAGCTAATAGTCTTCTTTGTCCCTGTCGGACATACAGTAAAAAGAAGCAGGTCAATTTAGAGAAACTTGTCCTACAACATCAGCACAGAGAGATGCACTCTCGGGGATGTACCATCTGTCACTCTCACACTCTTCCACCTGATTATGAGATGCCAGTTCCTCTTTAAGCCAACCTTCTGCTTGACGTTATACTAACAGTGCAGTTAGCATGATGGGTCAGCCTATGAGGTACTTTTTTGATAGTACTGCAAGTTGTTTTTATAAACTTAGAAACTTAGTTTAAATAACCTTTTGAAATGTCTTTGCTAGGCATGCATGGCACTTATCTGCAAAGTTGCTGGCACACATCCACATTTTATCTCTGCAATGTGTTGCTGTCAGGATCTCCATAGTGACAGACAACACATGCATTGTTGTCGAGCTCTATTACAGTTGGACCTCTCACAATAATCGCAATACACCATCAATGGCATCCTCCAGCAACAAACCAGTTGAGACTTTGAAAGCCCAAGTGAAACTATCTAAAGCAACAAGCACTTTAAGCCCAAGTGAAACTATCTAAAGCAACAAGCACTTTAAGCCCAAGTGAAACTATCTAAAGCAACAAGCACTTTAAGGCGCCATGATGGCTTGACTGCACAAAATACTAATATTAATGATAATAGTTTATTTTATTTAAAGTGTGGTTTCTAAAGTCCATCACTGGATTTTAGTTAGAAGTCTCAAGGTTTCTTTTTAAGTTAAGGAAAGTGGATCTACTCTCATTCAAATGTAGTCTGGAAAGGTAATTAATTCAAGTACAAAATTAGGAACAGCAGCATTTGCGACAGGAAAACAGCAAGCTATTTCTTTACAAGCAGCAGACAGAAGCACATTATTATACTAAGATTTCTAGACTGCTAAAAGCAAATACACTTTAGAAAAGTGTTAGAACTTAAGAGCTCTTAACCAGCACATTAAAAATATATTCAAACAGTTAAAGATGTTTCCTCAAGTTTTATGCTGCAGCATATTAAATCTAAAATGAAACTAAAATAATAAAAAAAAACGCTCAAGTGAAAAGTCAAGTGTTTAAGAGTTGCAATAAGACTTAGACAATATAAACAATTCGGATAAAGACAACATGTGATGATTTAAAAATACAAGTAATTAAACTAAAAGATGTCATACATAGTTAGTTGGTAAATACATTTTCTGTTTGACCCTAAACCTCTAACACTGAAAGAACCGCTAGAATGAACTTCAAAATACTTCAAAATGTAACTGTGTGTGTGTCAATACTCATTCAGGTCACATGTGGTCTGTGTTACAGAATGTTCCTGAAAAAACGACTTTCTTGATTTAATAACCTGCAAAATTTAATGTGTGGAAACAACACTGTGTAGTAAAGTTAAAGTGATGATTCTAAATATCTGACTGCCTCAAATAGCCAATTTGTCTAACTAGTGTGGGTGTGTGTGTGTGTGTGTGTGTGTGTGTGCGTGTGTATTTATTTAGGATGGATAATTCAGGCTGATATAGCCATTTGGGGACCTATCGGTATCTGTGATAACTGTCCCATTATGCACTGATATAAGCACTTCTAAGTTTCACCCCTAAAATGCTGGAACCAGCCGTAATTGTACAATGTATCCAGCAAAGGGCACATGAAGACTACTTTCAAGTCATGGCCGTTCACTTAAGTTTCACTTTCAGCACAGATGAAGCAGAGAACAATACTGTGTAGCATATTTTGCTGAACAGAGCATGGTTATTTTAACTGACCTGTAAAACAAATCAACAATAAATGATCTTCAATAATCCAACCCACTTGTCATTAGCTACGTGCCTCTCAAGTTAGCAAGCTAACATTTAGATAACCTAGCATAGGCTGTTGCCTTGTAAAACTTTACCCAGAACAATAAATCTAAAGTATAGGTAAATATATATCAGTATTAGTAACGCTATCTTTGTCGTCCTCAATGAAATGCATTGTTTTATCTGAAATCTTAATTTCTCTGCAAAGAAAAATAAACGCCACTGTGGTCAATACTAATTAGGCCTTCACCATACGTGACTGTTTAAACAATGAACAAAGAAGGGCGTTTCTTTGTTTAATTTATATTTATGTAACAAACTTAATATCTTTATGGTGAAGAGTGGAGGATAGAAAATGTGAGCGCATGTTAGGAAAACTATTTTTATGACCAGTGCTCTATTTGTAAATCTACTGAGGGACTAGGTATAGCATGGGTTTAATTTGCTTAGCTTTATGGTTGTTAACAGCTGTGCTAAATAAACAGGCCCCGTTCCACTCGGTGTTTTGTTAGAATCTTGGGGGTGGACAAAGCTCAATTTTTTTTACTCATTATATCAGTTATTGGCAGTCGACCGACTCTTCCTATATCGGTATCGGCAATAGCCAAAATTTCCATTTCGGTCGGGCTCTAATTGAGAGAGCTGTGATAGGTGAAACAAAAATTAATAAAAAGTTAAATTTAAAAAGTTCAGAAAACGCAAACAAATATGGAGAGGCTTATAATTTTTTTTTTATGCCATTAGTGCGTATTGCATTTTTAGTTTATGTTTTTCTTAGTTCATATCTTAGATCTTATTACTGTTTTTCTTTTACATTTTATTGTTGGATGTAACTGGGACCCTGCGTACATAGTTTTGTTATGTGGTGCGAACGACAATAAAGAAACTCTGACTGACTCTGATAATTGGGGATGAGATGGTGTAGAGGCAGGGCAGCCAATTCGGGACCCGAAGGTCCTGGGTTCGATCCCTGGTCATTGTACATCTCGTGTTGTCTCTGAGCAGGACACCTAATCCCGAACTGCTTCCCAGGCGCTTACATAGCTGCCAACTGCTTCACCTGGGTGTATCCCAGGTGCGATGGTTTAAATGCAGAGAGCCAATTTCATCTTTGTATGGGAACATACAATGATGACAACATATAGCACTTTATTTATTATTATAATTGACTAGGCTGACTAAATGTGAAAGCATAAAGTTTACTAGCTGATTAAAATGCTTTGCCACAACTTATACTACAAATGTGACTTCTTCAAAAGTACCAATCCCTCAGTTCACTGAAGGCCACTGTTTTTTGCGGATTCTGCAGTATAAAGACAAAAGCAGCCTGTCTGAGGTGAAACTTACCACTTGGTTGCGTGTGCGGTGGTAAGGCTGAAAGATGGGTAAACCCAGTGGTGTGACCCACTCCACGGAATGCCCAAACTTAGAGATAAGCCTGGCACTCTCTGTCAGCCAATCCTGCAACAAAGGGATGCCAGAGGTAAATACAGGGCACATATGATTAGAAAAACTCCACCAAATATGTGTAAATATTCTGTTTTTGTCCTTGTGACTGTGTATGTAAATACATACAGATCACAGAGTGCACATTAGGGAGCTTGTATGGTACTCCCAACACATTAACATGATCTATGATCTTAAGCTCTATATCTGTTGCTTTGTTTCAAAATTCTGCTGTTGCAGACTTGCTGTGGAACAGGTGAGAAGTTGTTGCTTGAAGTAAAAACTGGAATTGCATGAAGCGTTTGGCACAGATTTCCAAGAATGGACGTTTTTCGCCTTCTTAAATGTATACACGCATGCACACAAACACAAATCCACACACACAGTAGCAATTAGACCCAAAACTTCTCCATTCATCAAAACACCCCTGCCAATCACCTGAAGGACAGTTAAATGAAAACTTTTTAAAGTGAAGACAAAAAATTAAGACAATTAGGTGAATAAGAAGCAAGAGAGATTAAAAAAAACTTCCAACAGATTGATACAGGCGAATGTAAGAGTGGACACAGAGAACTGTTTGATGAAATAAAAAGAGTTCACAGAATAAATGGAAGATGGAAAATGAATGCAGCAGAAGTCAGGATTGACCAGCTTCTTCTTCTTCTTCACTCTTACTTCATCTTCCAATGAAATGCCAGAGGATGTGACCCATATAAAATATATCCCTCCACACATACATATTCACACAAGCATCAGGTCAGTGTTGAAGAGTGAAGAAAGGTTTTTTTTCTTCTCTTGCCAAATTTATTGTGGTACTTGTACATGCCGAAAAAACACAAGTGCTCACTAACTGAGGTGTTGTGGTCCTGTGGGCTTGCTACACAACACCCAACTCCCCCGTGGGTAATGTGTGCAATCTACAACTATGGTATAATATCCTCAATCT
>NC_056500.1:32653190-32656693 GCF_014905685.2 Nematolebias whitei
TGGATGGATGGATGGATGGATGGATGGATGGATGGATGGATGGATGGCTGCCCAGGCGCAATTAAACTGTTTTGACCTTTGAATAAATATATAATAAATGCGATGGGTCAGCGGTGACGCATAAGAAATGTGACTTCTACATGTTTTTTTCCTCTTCATGATGCTTTTTTTGACTGATGCGACTTATACTCAGGAACGACTTATGCGCCGGGAAATACGGTAGTTCAAGTTTAAGTGTCTTTGTCATTCACATCACATGTGGTACATGAGATGGAACAAAATTGTGTACTCAAGGTCCCAGTTACTCCCCAAAATAGCAAAATTATAACATATAAAAAGAAGCAGTATATAAGGACCTAAGATATACATTTATAATGTAAAATAATATGGTATATTAAACAGCATCCTGAACATGATTCTGTAGTGAGTAGATGGGTATGAATGAATACAGCAGCATGAGATATTCAGCATCCATAGACGTGGATCTCTGAAGAGTTGGTCTCAATAGTCACCATGACCATGTTCACCTGTACTGATCAAAGCGTGCCCACACCTGACTGTTGTTCTAAAACTGAACTGTGCACCCATCAGAGGCCAGGTTGGTGAGAGCTTCATTTAAAAGGTTAACTCAGCTCTACTGATGCTCCTCTTCCGACTCTTTCCTCCTCCCTCCCCCGTTCCCTTTGCCAGACGCTATGATAGTTTAGACTCTGCCACCAACGGGCGCAGCGATATCGACTCAGGCTCAGGGTCGAGCCGGCGCACCAGTCGTCAGTATTCTCTAGACAGTAGGCACTCGCTGTCCGATAGGTGGGTCTCTGTGCCTCCTCTGCAATTCTCATCCTGTTGCTCCTCTTGCTCCGGCCTGTGACTACGTCTCGCTGTGACGTCAGTGGTGGACTTGTCCTGTCCTCCTCGCTGGCTGTGCTTGCATGCATGTGCTCTTATCCTATATCTGTATTGTATATTTTCTATATATTTCCATGAAAAACTACCAGCTCTGCATCTCTTCCTTGTATACTACTGGTGAGGAATCACAGATAGAGTAACAACCTAAAGTAATACATTAAACTCATCTCCTTCATTGTCTGAACTGTTGACTGTTTGTGTCGGGGGTGGGGGGCAGTGATTGACAGGATGTTTGGATGGGAAACAGAAAGGTTAACTGTTAGCTGGAGTTTGTGGAACCGCCTGTGTGAGTCTGTGCACATCTGCTGTCGTGACAGCTTGTTATTACAGCCTCCCCCTATATGAGACCGCAAGAAAGGTCTCGTTTTGTTCTGGGTGTTCAACACTTGGTAATTATGCACATTTTAATCTCACTTGTGAGGCAGCAAGAAGATGTTAGGTCGATAACAGTGCCTTAGCAGAGACACCAAGAAAAATTACTTTAATTTTCAACTTCATTTCATTGTGCTTTAATTTTGGCTTTATGAGGAAAGAAATTGTCAGTAATGAATTTAGACATTTAGCATAATGCAGCATTTGTCTTTCAGTAAGCTAGAGACAGTGAAACAGGTGACGAATAGGAAAAAGATGGACTTGTTTCTGCATCCATTCATCTATACTTGTGTATTCCCTCTGGCTCACAGCCATAAGACCGTTCTCTCCATTACTGCTCCTGCGCTGTGCATTATTGAACCAACACGACTGGAATCAATAGAGATAAAAAAAAACAAAGTGTGAGTGTTTGCCTGAGAGTGTTTAAGAAGCTGTTTATCTGTGTGTCTGAAAACTCTTTCTGTGACTCATGGTCTGTCTCCGTGCTCAGCAGTCTCATTCATTACTGGGGAGAAATGTTCTTTCCCTACTTTTCTCCAAAACAAGGCTGGCTTTGTTCTGCCAGGAAAACAAATTAAACTCACCGTATCAGGTTCAACTTGTTTCCATCTAAATAGGTTTAGTTATATCTTCTCTTTTGGAGGAATGTGTTATGATTGTGTTGTCAACCGTGTTTTTATATGACTTGTTTTCCTGTATTATTGTAAGTTAGTATTTAAATAAACTTTTTTCTTACTAAAATAAGACACCCCTTGCAGTTATGCTACATAGATGCAAAACTAACCAGAAACCCTTGCTTTGATTTACCTCCTTTTAAGTCTTTTCCTAATATTTACTTCCCTTTTTGGCACAAAACATAAGCTCCTTAATTGTGACAAACAGTCTCCTTATCATGCAGAGTGGGGATCCCCTGTCATTTACTTTTTAAGCCTCTTTGAGTGTGTTTATCTAACACGTCTCTCTTTCTCCCACGCTTTAGTCCCACAGACAGTCGTTATGCCTCATCAGCTGAGCTGAGCCGAGGCAGCTCTCAGCTTAGTGAGGAATTCGTTCCTGAGGATGGCGAGAGCTTCCAAGGTTCAGAATTCTACGATGAAAATGACTCCTACCACTCGTGCCACTCCTCTGTCAGCTACGGCAAAGAAGACTCCCCAGGCTGGGATGGTGAGGACCACCAAGGTGTCTACAGTGACGAGGGAAGTTATATCAAAGATGGAGGGGAAGAGGGTGCACTGTATGATGAGGAGGAGGGGAGCATGTATGCAGAGGATGGAGAATACAACTATGAAGATGGGGAGATGCCATATGGGGAACATGAAGACATGTTTTCACTGGGCACCACACAAAACAAAGACCAGGAGCCTACCTACACCCCTGAACCCCCAAGCTCTGCCTCCACCCTGATGCCTCCCTCTGATGGGCTGTCTTCCACCAGACCACCTTTGGAGAAGCAGGCGTCAATGCATCAGCAGCGGCTGGCCCAGGATCAGCCCCAGTCACCCAGCACAGCTCCTGAACTGCCTTCAGTCTTACAGGAAACCACGTTGCCGTCTGATGCTACAAATTCCACCAAGCCATCCTTTGCACCCTCAGTCACAACAAACTTCACCCCTACAACGACGTCACAAGTTTCAGCTTTTGACGACAAAACCTTGGAACCGGAGCCCAAACCTGAAGCACTTCAGGAGAAACCTAAACCCCTTGAAGAGACTCCGGCAACAGAAACAATGCCGCCTGTTCCTGAGGAGAAACCAGAGGAACCTCCAGTTCTGAGGTGACCACTGGTTTTGCAGTAATCTGCCTTAATAATTAAAACATGTCACATACTGTTATCTAGACACATTGCAGTAGTCCCTCGCTACTTCATGGTTCATTTATTGCTGACTAGTTCTATCACGGTTTTTCAAAATAAGAGTTGACATGACACACAATTGGCTGATTGATGGATGAGTCGCACGATCGGCATGGAATTTTTATTTTAAATAAATTATTTTAAATTATTTAGCACCTGCTGCACATTTGTGCAGCCCAGAGCTGCAGGATAAGCTTCCTCCTGCAGCTGATCAGCTGATCTCCGTGCAGAGTGGAGAAGTGGGCGTGGCCAAGAACGCTTGCATGTGGCAAAGAGCAGAGGGCAGGGAGCAGAAATTATGACATTCTGTGCTCTTTTAGAGCGTTTAGAGTTTAGAAATGTTGTTTAGAATATTGCAAGAGTGTGGGAA
>NC_056500.1:32656793-32659582 GCF_014905685.2 Nematolebias whitei
ACTAAAATAAACTACTACTTACTACTTGTACTACTATTCCTACTTCACAGCTTTTCACTTATCGCGGGTCTTCAGAGTACGGATCCCCCACGATAAGCGAGGGACTACTGTACATGTCTTCACTTATTTTTACTTAAACAAACCAAAACTAGTGATAAAAATGCCAGTTTAAATTTCATATGATTTAGCAATTTAAGCCATGCAAACATTTACTGTTTAGCACTAAACTATACCTTCTACATTACTGGATATATATTTCATAACTTCATTTATTGAAATAACTTTTAGAAAACTGGATTGTTTTTTATTTCTTTTCATATTTTCAGCTTCCCAAAAAGAGAAATCATGGAGCCGGGTCACGCAAGAGCAAAGGCTAACTGGCTACGACTTTTTAGCCGAGTTCGACTGCAATTGCAAGAGGTACAACCGACATATGTGTGTTTCAGTGTACAATTGTGTGTTTGCTTGCATACCTGCCAGGTGGGTGCCTGTGTGGGTTACATAGTATAATTTTCTTGTTGGTGCTCTGCTTTACTTCATAAATGTTTGATCACTGTAATCTGTTGCATCAATCCCTGCATGTCTTACAGTCAATATGCATTTTTAAAACAGATTTTGTTGCTGTTTTACCTAGTTTTTGGTTATTGGTGTGGATTCTACTGTGTCGTGTTTATAGTTTCTGGTCACCCCTTGTATTTGCCATTTCATTGTTTTCTTTTCAGTTTTTTGTCATCCTCGTAGTAGCGATTTGCATGTAATCCATTCTGATTACCTGTGGCTGGAGCAGACTCTCAGGTAGGTGTGGCCAGCTGTGTGTCTGTGTCAATGACGATCATAATAGAAAGCTGCTGCAAGTCTGTTAAGTTTCATTGTCAAATCTAGGCGTGTATTTTAGCCATACTGTGCATCAGTATGACGGTATCAGTGGTCTGCGTCTTCTTTTTTTTCAGTGCAGACAAATCGTATGCCTTTTAGCAATGAAACAGATAGAATTACCAGATTATTATGATTATATACTTATCTGGCACAAGTATGTTTTATTTTTATTTTTTAAAATCCACAGCTCAAGGCAGAAAATACCACCTACCCCTCCAAAAAAAAAAAAAAAAAAATTAAACAAAGCTTCTGCATCACTTACTTGTTCTACCTTTTTCTTATTTTTTACTAGCTTAATGTTACACATAAACAACAGAAAATGGAGCCTTTTCCAAAGAAAGACCACACTGTACCTATTTTAACCTGATTTTCTTAATTATAAAAAGGCCAAATAAAAACATTGTCTGCGCTCATTTATGTTTGTACACTTTTCATGTTTCCAGATTATTTCCAATGGCCCTCTGTTACTTCTTACTTTTTTCCATTTCATCCATCTGTTTCTCCACAGGCCCGAGGAGAAACTGTTGGAATCGCCTCTTTGCTTTTATCAGCAGGGTGCGTAGCCAAAATGCCGACACCGTCAAGGCTTTTAAAATCTTTACACTACCAACCAGAGCAAGAGTCTGTCGTGTAACAGATTTGTTGTGTCCAGCTGTTGGTATCAATAAAATTTATGATACGTGTGTTTTTCTGTTTAGCATGGGTGGTGCTTTGTACAGCATTGACAGCATGCCAGACCTTAGGAAGAGGAAAGCTATGCCCCTGGTCAGAGATCTGGTGAGTTTATTCAAAAATGTCATCATTTTCACCAACATCTCTCCAGTCAGGTTCCGCCTGTTACGTTCTCATATAACAATGTATTTGTTTTCCTCCTTATTCTTATTTGTCTTATTATCTTACTCTTTTATCCTCTCCATCTTTTTATCTTCACTTCAACCTTTTTTATTTAGCTAATATACATTTTACAGTACTTAAAGTGTGACCGGGTGAGCTGCAAGGTTGAGAGGCTGCTGACAAGGCTAGATATTCTGACTAATGCTTTCTGACTCAGTTGCTCGTGTGTAAAACAGACTTGTTATTCCACTCCCATCAAACCTATGCCTGTCCAACATGCCTCAGACTTTAATAAACAGAAATATTTCACTAAAAAGAGTATAGACTACTGTACAGCATATTTTAAACTAGATTAGTTTAGCAAAAGCTGGAAAAAACTAAGCACAGCTTCTTACAGCCTCTTTTTGCTCTTCTTTTTTGTGCAAATGAGATAAAAACAAGGTGGCATACATTACTTTCTAGCTCAAGATCTATTAAGAGGCAAATTTCAATACCTTTTTAAGCGTGCATTTTTCTTGTCACGCTCATCCTATCTAGCATCACAAATAAGTAATTGAATAAATGACTTTCTTCAACATCATTAACCATCCAGGACACGATGACTACTGGACACAGGCAGGTGCACCAGTGTTTTAATATTACCACACTTACTGTTTCTTACACAAGAACAAACACACACTTGTGTTTCGTTTAATTTTACATTTTGGGTTGTCTAAAAATAAGTATGTTTCAGAGATGCACGATATTGGATTTTTGACCAATATCCGATATGCCAATATGTTAAAATTTATTTGGCCAATAACTGATAACCGATACCAATACCAATACCAATCTATATATTTTTCCTACACCTACGTACAAAGACTACATAACTTTCTCTATGTGACATTAAAATACTAGATTATTATTAGATTAGGTCTTTTGTCAGTTTGGCCTGCTACCAAGTACAGATGTCAAAAGGGGGGCTGAAAATGATGTAACACTTCAACCTGGATTGTGTTTAATGTCAAATTAATTCATTACATTTACTCTCTAACACAATGACAACACTTGAACAGTGCAAATTTGTAAATTTTCAT
>NC_056500.1:32659682-32673454 GCF_014905685.2 Nematolebias whitei
TACATATGTATGTATACAGCACTTTTTATATTGGTGAGTTATATTGGCAGATGCTGATACCATGCCAATAATATTGTACATCCCTAGTATGTTTTTATATCATAGCCCATTTCACTTCTTTCTTATTCTTCTAACATAGCCTTTCTTTGGTTGAACAGCTTTAAACAGAAAATATATATATAAATAAATGTAATGCATCAGTTTCCAAACACCTTTTTTCTTCCTGTCTTGTCTAATACTTGTTTTTTCCACCTTCTGTTCCCAATGCCTCAGGCGATGGTGAGTATTATTTGTAACAGAAACATGTACAGTTGCTTGTGAGAACGTGCTTTTGTGTTATTAATGAATTAGCCACTTTTTAAACAAAGAATTGCCTAAAATGTTGCTGAAACAATTCAGAAACAGGATAATTCGAAATGTAAAACTATAAGTGAACGTAAATACTTAATTTATTTAATTATCTTAATGTGATGTTTTAATGTGTGTATGGCGGGAAGCAGCTAAACTGAATAAAATGCATTTTTTAAAAGCCTGCAAAGTTCATTATCAATTTTCTATTGCTGTTTTGAGCCACATTATATGGTAAACATTTTTTTATTATATGTTGTTAATGTGGTAAAAAAGTCTGCATACTAATAATGGCATAAAATTTGTTGGATTTGCATATTATTTATTATATTATGTAAGTCACGTTTCCTTCATTAAACGTTTAAAGTTGCAATTTAAATTGACCAATGAGCAGAACAAACAGAACATATTCTGAGCAACACATTTAAATTAAATGTGTTAATAAAAATTTTTGCAATGCTAAAAATATTAGATGTTGAAAATGAAATAGTCTCTCCTCTCCCACCTCCCAGTCTTTAGTCCAAAACTCCAGGAAGGCAGGCATCACCTCAGCTCTGACATCCAGCACCCTGCACAACGAAGAACTGGTCAGTTCGAACGCACATTAAATAAATAAAATGTCACACAATGTAAAACGTCCGTCTGGAAGAACAGCATGAACGTGGTGTCTTTAACTGATCTTTCTGCACCCTTGTAGAAGAGTCACGTCTATAAGAAGACCCTCCAAGCCTTGATATATCCCATCTCCTGCACCACCCCACACAACTTCGAGGTGTGGACGGCCACCACACCCACCTACTGCTATGAGTGTGAGGGGCTGCTGTGGGGGATTGCTCGCCAAGGCATGCGCTGTACTGAATGTGGGGTCAAGTGCCACGAAAAGTGTCAAGACTTGCTCAATGCTGACTGTCTGCAAAGTAAGAAAACAAAGTTCAGGTTGAGGCAGAAACTGCATCAATGTGGTGGTGACATAAACACAATTTTACTGAAATATGCAGTAATATTAAACATAAACAAAGCCCCTTTTTCACTCACACAGGTTTGATGTATTTTCATTGTTTTGATGTCTATTATTATCATCAGTTATTTTGTGTAATTTAAAGTAATAATTAAGCATGTTGGGAAACGTATTTAAACATTTCAGATAAGATTATTTCTTATTTGACATAGCCCAAATGGTTTTGTTTTAAACTGTTACACATGGATGTTTTTTTAGGAAATTATTTATGTTCAGTAGCTAGCAACAATAAAAAAATGTTTTTGTTAGCTTAAGTCAGGGGTGTCCAAAGTGTGGCCCAAAAGCCATTTGCGGCCCTTGAAGTGATTTTGTACGGCCCACGACTGCAATTTTGACCCACAGCTTAAGACGTTGATGTACCTTCTTTAGATTTAATGCTGATACTTTTAAAATTTATAGGTTTAACAACAAAACACATTAAAATAATCTTCCCAAAATGAGCAATATTAAATACAATACAAATATTTAGTTATAATGAATCCCTTTATCCTACAACAAACATTCACTGACCTACCAAAAGGTTGAATTTTGATAATAATTCATAAAACTTGGCTAAATATAACAAGTGTTTTCAGAGAAAATTATTTCAGTTGATTTAATAATTGATAGAACATTTTTAAAAGAATATAAGGTGGTATCATCGTCATGCAAGTTGGTCAACTTTATCAGTGTCCCTTCAAACCTTCCATGAATCTGTTTTAGTGACTGACAATTGTTTTTCAGAACTTCGATGACCCTTTTGGGCCGTCCATGGTCCAAACAGGTGACTGAAGATCCACCCCTTTGTTAAAGACCAGTTACTCATGTTTGGCTTTTACCTATGAAAACAAATGAAAATGAACTTTCAAAGCACAAGAAAACACATAATAGAGCCAAAAAATCTAATAAATTAAACTCGTTAACTAATAAATAAATACATAAAAATAAATAGATAAATAAAAGTTTAATGTTTATGAGGCTCCTTAAGGATCTACAATAATTTAAACTAAACTTTTAGCCTTTCTCCAAAATATTGTTCAAGTTGTTGAGAGTTTAAAAATGAGGAGGAAAAATAAAATCGCGTTTTTAATTTTAACTTTTTTTTTCTTTCTTAAATTCAAATTTTTCTGACCCACGAGTCTTTTCATCTTGACAGTTCTGGCCCAGCTATGAAAACATTTGGACACCCCTGGCTTAAGTTAACTCTTCGTGGCTAAAATGTCTCACGTCACACTTTGTTAAAATAAATCATAATTGCCTAAATGACTTTGCAAAATAATATTTTTGACACATCTGAAGAGAAATAAGTCATTGATGGTGCTGTTCAAACATGTTTAGTGAGAAAAATGATACATGCATGTTTTTACAAGCAAAATATTGTAGACTTTTCACTAAATTATAGAAGAAAACTATCAAGTCTTTTTATTCCCTCATGTTAAAGCCAATTATTCTCCCCCTGCTGCTTCCTTACTCATTATTTTTTCTTGTGTGGATATTAAAAGCTGTTTGTCTATTTTGTTGTTATTATTCTTGCTCTTTTCTGTATCATTATTGTCAAACTTTTATTGCTCTCTGGGTTGTTAATTTATTTTTTTACCTCTAATTCATAAAATAGATTAAAGCTTTTTATTGTATAAAGGCTTACTTTCTTCTCTGGATTTTACAGTTTTACTTAAAGTTCCAAATATTAGAAAAAGTATATATCCTCAATAATGAAACCATATATTGTTTTTTGATATATATATATATACCACATCATCTCCTATGTTGCTGCTTTTGTTTGATTTATGACATTTAGTCTCTTTGTGTGTGTGTGTCGTCTAACCAGGAGCAGCAGAGAAGAGCTCCAAACATGGTGCCGAGGATCGAACTCAGAACATTATTATGGTCCTTAAGGATCGTATGAAGATACGTGAGAGGAACAAACCGGAGATCTTTGAACTCATTCAGGAAGTGTTTACTGTTCTCAAGGCCACCCACGTCACCCATATGAAACAGATTAAACAGAGTGTGCTCGATGGAACCTCCAAATGGTCAGCCAAAATCTGCATCACAGGTGAGATGGGTGTCCTCTCAGGGTCAGTCCAGTAGATTTGATGGTACCCGGCCAATAAGGTCAGCATCATCGTCAAAGAAGATATCATGTGTCGCACTCCCGCGTCTATAAATAGAAACAGATAGCCGTCTACCCAGGTGGCACTTATGGAGTAATCTGTTTACTTCCATCATTTTTCTTAGTTTTTTTTTTTCCTTCCAGTTTTGTGCGCTCAGGGTTTACAAGCTAAGGATAAAACTGGTTCCAGTGATCCTTACGTGACCGTCCAGGTGGGAAAGACAAAAAAGAGGACGAAAACCATCTACGGCAACCTGAACCCTGTCTGGGAGGAAACGTTTAATTTGTGAGCTACAAATGTTTTCTTAATAAATCAAGCAAAGATCATTTTAAAGCATTTGATTATTTGAAAAACTGCAAAAACTCATTTTAAGTAATATATGTGAATATATGTGTTTGCCATATACAATCCTGTTAGTAGATTAAAAAATATATACCTTTTAAAGATGGTGTTTTTTTTAATATATGCTACTGGGCATGACAGTAATCCATCAGTTCATCTTGTTTAACTCTTAAGGGCCATCACTGTATTTGGTGGGCGTGGCTCATTGTCTGCTTCCGTCTGCAGTGAATGTCACAACTCCTCAGACCGCATTAAGGTGCGAGTGTGGGATGAAGACGACGACATTAAGTCCCGTGTGAAGCAGAAGTTTAAGCGAGAGTCAGATGACTTTCTTGGTCAAACTATCATTGAGGTCCGCACTCTGAGCGGAGAGATGGACGTCTGGTACAATCTGGGTCAGTTGATCTTGTAGTGCTTTCCTCTTACACCCCGATAATCCTTCCTAATATCGTGGTCAGTTTATATCATGGAGCACCTGCTGTAAGCCTGACTAAAACATTTATAAATGGATTTTTTTGTTGTTGTTGCAACTTTTGAAAGCGTTGTTGTATGCTTTGTGCTTTTGACAGACAAACGAACGGATAAATCAGCCGTGTCCGGAGCTATCCGCATGCGCATCAATGTGGAGATCAAAGGAGAGGAGACGGTCGCCCCGTATCACGTTCAGTACACCTGTCTTCATGAAGTAAGATCGTTTTTGATATTCCTGTCTTTAATAATTCTTTAAATACACATTTGAAGTACTACTTTTATAGCACTGTAGACTTTACATAAACGTAACTTTAATGTTGTAAAAGGACCATTTTTTTCACAGCTGTGTGTGTTTGTACCTGTGTGTACTAATGAGCCATGGTGAACAAGTTAATCTACCTCACTGATGCTCACTTGTATTATTGATCTAAGTTAATACTCTGTGAAGTCAAGTACATGTACCACTTCTTAAAACAAAGACGTTAGGCACATTTTTGTTCTGTCTCTGTGCATAAAACTCCCCTGATTAATTGCAGACCAGTCATAGGGTTGAACGGAGTCGTTACTCGGCTCATTAATCAACAGAGTATATTAGGTGAACCTTAACTGACAAATGACCATTTCTTATTGCTTCACACAAAAACCCATAAAGTCACTCAGAGCGTTTTACAATGCTCTAACATTTTATGGCCTAGAGAGCTCCTTAACTGGCCTCACAATGTAGTTTTAGAGAACTTTATGCAGGGTCGATTCTAGAGTCTGATCTTTAGGGGGGTGCTTAGCCGCCCAGTGCTGACAAAAGCTCTTGGCTTGAACAACTTAGTGACCATTGGTGTCAGAAGCATTCATAACATGGGGGGACACACTGGCGGTGGGAGGGGAGTGGGGGTCTGGGGGTCCTCCCCCATAAAATTTCAAATAAAGTACCAGTAGAAGCCATTTCCTGCATTCTGGTGTATTTTAATGGGTTGTTAAACATCTACATTTATCTACATTAGTAAACACCTGATTCAATAACTATTTTAGAGAGCCCGGTACAACAAGTAGTAGTGCTAAGCTAATGATGTGCAATACAGACGTGCTAGCTAAGATACTAGCGTAGCACTGCTTTACATTACACACGCAGTTGGCTGCAGGGCTTTATCCATTTTTTTACATTTTTCCAGACTCAGATTAGGTTTTGATATGGAATAAACTGTATTGCACCCTCTAAAGCAGGACTATTCAACTTTATTGCTCAGGGGGCCACGGTTACTGAAAGTCAGCAGCTCAGGGGCCGGAAACCCATCAACTAAAGTCGTTATGTAAATAATCCAAGTATTACAATGATCTGTTACCTTTTAAATTTGTTTATTTTATTGCAGTGAATCATAAATGCAACGAACAGAACCCAAACCCAGAATCGTTTTATTTTTTTGTTTTTTACTTTATTTTTCAGGGGTGCTAAGTTAAAATTTAGGGGTGCTTGAGCACCCCCAAAAAGAGGCTAAAGTCGCCACTGACTTTATGAATCATAGGGGTCTGAGTGTTTGCAGTGTGGTCTTAGTATGGTTAATAAAACTTGATTACAGCTGAGAGAATTGTGAAAATTTGCTTGAACTTGTTGATTATTAATTGATTATTAATCTTCATGCTATAATTTTGTCCTTTCAATGTTCTTCCTTTAAATTCTCTGCAAACCTTCTCTCCTTTTTTTTTTTTTTTTTTTTTTTGTAGAACCTCTTTCATTATGTGACAGATATCATGAATACTGGTGTGGTGAGGATCCCTGATGCCAAAGGGGATGATGCATGGAAGGTTTATTTTGAAGAGACTCCCCAGGAAATAGTAGATGAGTTTGCTATGCGTTATGGAGTGGAGTCCATCTACCAGGCCATGACGTAGGTTTTCATCAGAATATCTGACTTTGTGATGAGATTATGTTCAAGAAGAACCTAGACTGTTTGATATCCTGATGCATGCTCAATAATCCAGGTAGAAAAATCTAAAAAAGTTAAGTCGGGTCCTCTGAAGAAGTCTTTCGGATGAAAGACAAAACGTTTCTACATTTTTTTTTGTTTGTTTGTTTTGCTTTGCTTTGTTTTTTAAAAGTCCAGAAGACCAGACTTAACTTTTTTTTCGACTGGACTGTTTGAGTTTGTTGTTATTATTCACTCTATGTCTTGGGTCCTCATTTGCAGCCACTTTGCCTGTTTATCATCGAAGTACATGTGTCCGGGTGTGCCTGCAGTTATGAGCACCCTGCTGGCCAACATCAATGCCTACTACGCCCACACCACCCAGGCAACCAACAATGTCTCTGCATCTGACCGCTTTGCTGCTTCAAACTTTGGGGTGAGTCTACAAGAACACCAAAACTAACTAAAGAAACTGCATTTTCACAGAAAACGAACCACAGTGAATGCTGAGTGCTAACTTTTCTGATTTAACTGAGTTGTTAAAGCTAAACAAAGCAGAACACAAGTATAAAAAAAAGATCAAACCTCCAGCTAAATGCTAAAAGAAGCTAAATCCTAACTAAAAGTCAAAGGTAGCAAAACACTAGCTAAAAGCTAAAAGTAGCAAAAGGCTAGCTAAAAGCTAAATTTAACAAAAGGATAACTAAACATAAAATGTTTGTTAAAAGTAAAAATAACAAGAGTAGTTAAAGCAAAAAGGATAGGATAGCTAATAGCTTCTGTGTTGCTGGGGCAGCTGTGGCTGAGAGGTTAGTGCAGTCGTCTTCCAATGGGAGAGTTAGAGGTTCGATTCCACCAACATGCACATGTTGAAGTGTCCCTGGGTAAGACACTGAACCCTCATTGCCTTCGATGTGCCTCCCATCGGTGTATGAATGTGATCAAAAAAGCACTGATTAGTCTCTTTAGAATGATTTGTCCGATTAGCTTTGTACAGATCTAGTAGAGTGCTGTATGAATGTGTGTGGAGGTGAATGAGGGCACAGATTATAATCTAAAGCACTTTGAATATCTTAATTCATAGAAAGGCTAAGTACAGTCCATTTACCATAAATAGACAGAGCAAGTATGCTAATGCAGATTTTAAAACGAACAATGTTTTTGAAGGGTCTGAAAAGGACTCATTGCTAATTAGAGAAAAGTTTTATATATATATATAAAAAAGAAACAAGTGTGCATTGAAATGTAAGATGTTAATGCATGATGAGCATGCCTCAGCATAAATATTATAACAGCTGAAATTTAGGCCAAAACTCATTTGAAACCAACATGCCTCTTTGCAGAAGTTGTACAAGAAATAGGAGTCATAGCATCGTCTCCTGACGGTCATGAATTTTAAATAATTTAATATTTTAAGATGTAGAATTTTTTTGCAAGCACATCATCTCCAACTTGTTCAGTGTTTGACCTGACTGAGGTTGGATTTGAATCAAGGTTGTCTGATTAGTAGGTGAGAACTAAGATTCAAGGTTCTTTATTGTCATTCGCATCACATGTGGTACATGAAGTGGAACAAAATTATATACTCAAGGTCTCAATTACACCCAAAAATAGCCAAAATATAAAGTGTAAAAAGAAACAGTATACTCTACAAGGATCTAAGATATATGCTAAACAATAATAATGTAATATAATATGGTGTATTAAACAGCAGCCTGAACATGAGTCTGTTGTGAGCAGATGTGTCATGCCTTCATTTATAAAGAATGCAGTTGTGGTAGGGTATTTTTTTGTATTTATAGCCTGATGGTCCCTGTTAGTTAAATTTCATAATCACAGTCAACAAACAGAAAAAAAAATCTTAATTTCTTGATCCTAATTATAGTTGGGGTTTTTTTTCTAATTATAGTTTTTTTTTTATTCTAATTATAGTTAAAAATGTTAAGCAGATTATTGACTATTTCAACTAAATTTTGAACATGGAAGACGCGAGTAAAGATAATGGATGGATGGATGAAATAATTCTATCATCGTGTTTTGTTGTACCCACAGAAAGAACGATTTGTCAAGCTTCTAGATCAGCTGCACAACTCTCTGAGGATAGATCTCTCCATGTATCGGGTAAGACTGCTCTTTATTTCAGTGGCCACAGCCACTGTTTCCTGTGTAGATGAACAGATGCTGGGATATATTCATCATTTAACGCGAGTTCCTCATTTTTCTGGACTGAATAAAACGTGCACTGAATTTAAGGAAATGCAAAGTGAGACGTCATTTAAATTTGACCCATCAAAATGAATGCGGTCATTTATTTACAGAATCAAATTTAACATCAAACATTTACATTAATTTGGCAAATTATGAAAATAACAACAAAGCAATCAATCAGGAAAAATCATACGGCCATGATTTCTCCGTTGCTGCACCAACAGACATTTATAACTGTACAACTATGATCTTTTACCCACATGAATGTGGGTAAGCACTTTACACAGACATTTCTAAATATCTGGGAGAATTTCTACTTGATAGAAAAGTTTAAGATGAAAGATGAAGTTTAAAGGGAGTAAAGGATGGTGTGTGAGGGAAATTAAGTGTTTTCCAGAACCGACACTCTCCATCAGAAGCCCAGCTCGCCTCGGTACGCTTGGTAGGAAACTTGACCCATTACCTCTCTGATGATAATCAGCAGATATGGTGTTCCGTTAACGCTACCGGTCCAGCGTCTCCTTAGAATGGCTGTTGCCCGTCAGAAGTAGTGGCGAGGCTCTGTTCGACACACATTCACCTCAGTGGAAAATGTTATAATCCCATGGAACTCGGAAGAGCTTCGTTGTCATGTCAGGAACTCCAACAGCACTCCATCAGAACTCCAGAACTCTAGAAGTCTGACAACTCTCCAACTCTGAGTACCTGTGTGTCTCTCCGTGTCCCTGTGAGTCTGTGTAGACCAGGAAGTACTGACATTTTAAAGACTCTTTCCCGGTTCACTTTTTGGGATTTTTCATTGGTCAGAAACGACCAGAAGGGGTGTGTTTTTGTGACGTAAGAGGTTAGAGACAGCGAGAATTGTTATGAGACAGCTCAGAAATGTTCTCACAGACCGAGAGGGTTCTGTTTTGGCGTGCCTTAAGAAACAGGTGCAAAACATCTCTATTTACGTCTGAGAGGATTCTAAAACATGACAGTTTTAACATAACAACTTGTTTTTCGTTTGACTGTAACCTTGTAAACGCACACACTTGCTCATTCAAAAGCAGAAATCAGAAAAATGCATAAACTCTGCACAGCTTTTAACATGAGAACAAAATCATTACTCAGTTAATAAAATTGATTAGTTCACTGCAACATCTAAAATGGTTTGAACTAAGACACTTTGATTATCAACATTTGTAAGATAGTAATGATAATAAAAAGAGAGTGTTCTTTTCACTTGAATCTTCAAGAGAGAAAGTCTCAGGATGGGTGAACCTGTATCTATGTATTCAAATACATGAAATGACAGCTTCTGTCCCACAAGGTTCTAAAGGTCAAGAGTTTTGACCTTAGACTGGGTTCCGACGTAGGCTTAGTCCACTACACCTGGAATATCTATAATTTTTCCATTTCTTCATTTATGTGTCTTAGCTTTGAGCAACACCAAAAACAAGAGACGGTGGGTTAATTAGAATGACATTTCCTCTCAAACATGCACATTCAGGAAACACGGCACGCGCACACCGAAGGACGAGAGTTCAGCGGCACTGAAAATCATTTGAGCATGTTGGATCTTGCCCACAGACACACTGGACAATAGATGTGGTCATGTGTTGTGACTCAGTGTGTGTGTGTGTTTCTCTTTTCTTTTCACTGCAGAATAACTTTCCTGCCAGCAGTCCTGAGAGGCTGCAGGACCTCAAGTCCACAGTGGACCTCCTCACAAGTATCACCTTCTTCAGAATGAAGGTACATGTACATCACCTCTTTCCACATTTATCAGAAATGTTTAGTTGTTCTGAAATTCATCCACTCCACCATCAAATATGACTTATGTGTTTGTTTCTCATTCACTGTCAAAGCATTTGATCAAATAGTGAGCCAGTATGGTTTGACTTTTGTGTTTTCTTGGTGTTTCCAGGTTCAAGAGCTTCAGTCTCCACCCAGAGCCAGTCAGGTTGTGAAAGATTGTGTTAAAGCCTGCCTCAACTCCACCTATGAGTACATCTTTAATAACTGCCACGAGCTGTACAGTCGCGAGTACCAAACAGACCCGGTAGGAAGCAGCAAAAGCACTAAACTGAGTGTGCATTTAGATGTTAGTCACAAGTCAACATGTTATAGACCTTAAGACAAAATTTCTGGGGAAAAAAAAAAAAAGCTTTACTTTCTCTTCGGTTTGAAATAGAGGCAGATTTTGAACGTTAAAGAAATATAACTAAATGAATACAACTCTAATAAAACCAGGATGATGAGCTACAACAATAATTAATTTCCTTTTGGGATTAATAAAGTATTTTTGAATTGAACTGAATTGAAATTAATTGAATAACTAGAGGTTTACAGTAGTCCCTCGTTTATCACGGGTGTTTGGGACCATAAGTAAAAACCCGTGAAGTAGGGATACAGTAGTCCAAGTTCAAGTTCAGTTCAAGTTCAGTAAACTTTGTCATGACATGTGCCAGGCTGCAATCACACTCACTCATCATCTGTTACTCCCAATCTCCCTCCTTTAATAAACAATTTAAATTTAAATTTAAATTGTAGAGAAGAGAAGTGCAGCAGGATAAAAAGAGATGTCACACAGCTTCAGCTCTGCAGCACGGAGCAGAAATGTACTTTTTGACCAACTACACTTTAGCGGCTGAACATAAAATTTCTAAAATAATTCAAAATAACTTTTAACACTTTTACATTTTGGGATTATATTGATTTTTACGATGCAACATACTTTGAATTTTAAGTTGGAAGACAGAAGTCAATCGGTGCATGTGGACAGCAAAGGGTTAACCCTTCAGAAAGCTGCAGCAGGAGAAATGCATGTGGTGGCAGAGGAGGATATCAGCTGATCTGCTGCAGGAGGGAGCTTTCTCTTGCACTTGTGGGCTTCACACATGGTGCAAAATTATTTAAAATAATTTATTTAAAAAAAACATGGCTCATCCATCAATCAGCCAATTGTGTCATGTCCAATCTGACTTTGAAAAACCGTGATATAGCTTACCCACGATAAAAGAATTGCAAAGTAGCGAGGGACTACTGTACACGTTTTGTTTTATCTAGAATGCATTCGTACAGTTTGTGGTGATCATTTAAAACATATTTTTCCCTTCTATTCCAAAGAAGAAAAAGATTTGTCCTTGTTAGTGTGCTTTCCATCCTGTGTGAGTGAGTTGTCATTATTCGATGTGTTAAATGCACTGCAGCAGTGTACACGTTTATATCTTCTTACATGTGGCAGATTCCCATAGTTTTTACTCTCTGCGTAGGCCACGTTATTCAAACAACAATTTCTGCAGCTAGCTTCAAACCTTTATTTAAGCCCACCCTGTGAATTTTAGATCAACTTTTTTTACTTGTAAATAAAACATTTCATCCTGAGGGACAACCTACATCTACACTTTCTAGGTAAAGGCTGACCAAAGAAAAGTATCTCATGAAACTAAGTTCTGTAGGATCTTAACGGCTTTTAGACAAAGCAAAAATAATAAATAAAAATAAAAGCATCAACAAAAAAGACAGTTCATGCACAAAAGTAAGATCTTTCCCCAAAATTTCTGTGTTAACTTTCTTGCTCTAACTTTGCTTTTAAAGGCCAAGCAGGGTGCTGTGCCTCCTGAAGAGCAGGGACCAAGCATCAAGAACCTGGACTTCTGGTCCAAACTCATCACACTCATTGTCTCCATCATTGAGGAGGACAAAAACTCTTACACTCCCTGCCTAAACCAGTATGTATCCACAGTATATCTCATTTACACTTGTCATTTTTTTAATCTTTCAATATAATCACATATTTAATTTGAACCCAGTTGTACTTTTCGAAGTTTGTATGTTTATTCACACTGAAAACAAAATGTAAACTACACTCTGTCCCCCGTCTTCATCTTCATTCTTGTTGTCCATGAAGATTTCCTCAGGAACTCAATGTGGGTAAAATAAGCGCTGAAGTGATGTGGAACCTGTTTGCTCAGGATATGAAGTATGCAATGGAAGGTGAGTGTATGTCAGCTCTTTACCATGTGAACTGTGAAGACTTAGATGTTGCTGTGAACGACACAAGATACTACAATGCAGCAAATATTTAAAGACAGGTTTAAATTTAAAAGTATTACTTGTGTATGGAATAAAATATGGAAACATAAACACTGTCAAATAAATATGAATTTGCGTAGTTCTGCACATGCAGTCAAGTTGTATTTATAGTAGAGCCCGGCCGATATGGAAGTTTTGGCTATCGCTGATACCAATACTGGGAGGGAAAGGTGACTGCCAATATCTGATATAATGGCTGAAATTTGTTGAGCTTTGTCCACATCCAAGAATCTAAGAAAACAGCAAGTGAAGTGGGACTTGTTTGTTTAGCACCACTGTTAGCAACCATGAATCTAAGCAAATCAGATCCACGCTATACCTAGTCCCTCAGTAGATTTACAAATGGTGCACTGGTCATAACAACAGTCTTTCTAACGTGCGTTCACATTTTCTATCCTCCACTTTTCACTATAAAGTTATTAAGTGTGTTACATAAATATACATTAAACAAAGAAAAGCCATTCCATGTTCATTGTTTAAACAGTCACGTATGGTGAAGGCCTAATTAGTATTGACCACAGCAGCATTTACTTTTCTTTGCAGAGAAGTGAAGATTTCAGACAAACAATGCATTTCATTGAGAATGACAAAGATAGCGTTACTAACACTGATATCTGTTTCACCTCTAAGTTAGATTTATTGTTCTGGGTAAAGTTTTACAAGGCAACAGCCTATGCTAGGTTATCTAAATGTTAGCTTGCTAACTTGAAAGGTACGTAACTAATGACAAGTGGGTTGGAGTATTGAAGAGAATTTATTATTGTTGATTTGTTTTACAGATCAGTTAAAATAACTACCATGCTCTGTTCAGCAAAATACACTACACAGTATTGTTCCCTCCTTTGTCTGTGCTGAATGTGAAAGTGAAACTTAAGTAAACAGCCATGACTTGAAAGTAGTCTTCATGTGCCCTCTGCTGGAAACCTTGTACAATTACGGTTGGTTCACAGCATTTTATGGGTGAAAATTAGAAGTGATTATATCAGCACATATTGGGACTATTATCACAGATATCAATAGGTCCCCAAACATCTACAGTATATCGTCCTAAATTATCGTCCCTACCAGTATAAATCAGTTGGGCTCTAATTTATAGG
Organism: Nematolebias whitei; assembly: GCF_014905685.2. Classification (NCBI taxonomy): domain Eukaryota; kingdom Metazoa; phylum Chordata; class Actinopteri; order Cyprinodontiformes; family Rivulidae; genus Nematolebias; species Nematolebias whitei. Next base: position 32,673,238 of record NC_056500.1, read on the forward strand.
CATTAAAAATGTATCTGATCAGCACTGAATGCTTGGTATATTGATTCTAACTATGCCTCATGGTTTGCATGTGAACATTAACTTTGATAAATAAAAATGGAGTTGAATTAATGACAATATATTGTATAAATATCTTAGTTATGGATGCAGACAATAGGTCAAATTGTTTTGTATCTCTTGAGGCATGTATATATTTTTAACATACAGTTATTCAACT
>NC_056500.1:32673554-32675511 GCF_014905685.2 Nematolebias whitei
ATATATATATATATATATATATATATATATATATAATGTAAAAAAAACATCTTGAATATTTGGTTTATATAGATGGCGCAAGATGCATTTGAACATAAGCCAACCCGTCTCTATGGATCAACCGTCATAACTGTTGGGCAGCATTTTGAGTCACGCGGGCGTGGTGCTGGGAGTGGTGGCACCACAGGTCAGACCCCCACCCACCTGCTTTCTGCTCATTGTCTCAGATTGTGTTGGAGAAAGAAAACGATAAAAAAATGTTGATTTGATCGAGACGCTATACTTGATAAACCTGTGCAACAGTTGCAAAGCTTTCTGAGAAGGCTGACCGTGCTGGATGTTGAACACGCAGCGTTCTCTCTGCATCAGCACCGTCTCTCTGTCTGTGAGGGGAACGGCTGGATCTGGCCTCCATATAGACCTTAAACAATTACAAAACGAAAAGCCAGCTTACAAATCTGCACAGAGGTGCCTTTGTTTTGGCCCAACATCCATCACATTTAAATTACTGAATATTCACCGCATTCAAAAGCTTAATAAATGGTTTAACTTGGGAGAGAAGCTGCTGCTTTGTATGGTTTGAGGTGTGATCAGTAGAAATCTTTACAGAAATAAGTCCCCCTCTTATGAATATTTTAAAGTGGCAAAACATGATCCACATTTCAAATCTACCAAATCACTTAAAGCAGAAAACAGTTGTGCATTTTGTTCCTGTTGCTAATCTGACCACACCTCTGTTTCACAAGTGTTTCTCAAAGGCAGAATGCCTGCTCACTAAGTGAGCGGCCACATGTAACTTACTGTAAATTGTCCTTTTTTAACCTACAGAGGGCATCAGAATGTTCCCCCCTTTCTGTGATTCACTGCTTCATTTCCTCTTTTTAGTCTTTGCATCATCTGTCCATGTCTGTCCGAGGCTGCAGGAGGTATATTTGTGATTTCTGTTTTTAAAGAATTTGCACTTTTTGGCAACGGAAAGAAAGAGTATTGTATATGAGACCACTAAATCCACACAGTCTAAACCATGTAATTCCATTTTGTGTCCTCTTATGTTTATTTTTTTTAATTTGTTCTTTTTAATATATCCAAAAATGTCTGGCATCTGGTTTTCTGGTTTAAAGAATATAAAATCTTTCTATTAAAAACAATGGTTGCAAAGATTTTGCGTGGACTTTTCTGTCTTTTTACACAAACATGTTAACTGACGTAAAGTTCTTGAGTGAAAGGGGAGCAAGAAAGATAAAATTCAAATATAATCTTCCCCTGAACAAAGTACATCTGGCCAGGCTTTAAAACATCTAACCACAAATGAAACAAATACAAAATAAACTGAAGAACAATTAGTCCTAAGTATAATTCCATGAGTTCATGACTTTTATTTTGTAACGTTTCCTAAATTGATTATTAAACTATTTTATTGTAAACATCTGTAATTTGAACTCCATGCACTAAGATTCACATCTGCTTTAGTGTAGTTTAAGCAAATTAAAATTCCTCATGATCTGGATCTCAACACAAAACATGTTGGGTAACTATAACAATTCTGTACTAAAATATGTTAAAGTTGTCTAAATCTTTAAAGTTCAGTTCAAACATCCATCCATCCATTATCTTTACCCGCTTATTCCATTTTGGGTCACGGGGGTCGCCAGTGCCCATGTCCAGCAATCACTGTGCGAGGGGCGGGGTACACCCTGGACGGGTCGCAAGTCCATCACAGGGACACATAGAGACAAACGAGACAAACAACCATTCACTCTCTCACTCACACCTAGAGACAATTTAGAGTTACCAATCAGCCTAACATGCATGTTTTTGGTCTGTGGGAGGAAACCGGAGCACCCGGAGAAAACCCACGCATGCACGGAGAGAACATGCAAACTCCACCCAGAAAGGCCCCTGGACCAGGGTTTGAACCAAGGACCTGCTCGCTGAGAGGCAGCAGCTCTACCAGTTG
>NC_056500.1:32675611-32684171 GCF_014905685.2 Nematolebias whitei
AAAAAAAACGAAGTCCAGATGACATGATTCAACCTTTTTTGTTCAAATAAATAAACCTAACATAAGACGCTATAACAACAAAATGGGTCCTGACGCATGTAGTTGTTCAACATCAAACTGTCTTCACCTGTGTAATATCACTTAGTGACACCAAAAGCTAAAATACATTTATAGGCAGAATAAGTAGAGTAGGAGTGTGTAATGAGACCACCAATCAGCATGACTTGACACCAGAACAAGCAGAAAAAAAGGAGGGGTGGATGGACTTTTTTTTCAGCTTTATTAATGATTATGAATTTTATTGAAGGAATATGAATACAATCAAGGTTTATTGTTGTCATTGTGTTGCATTAAAGCATCTCAACACAACAATAAAATGCAGCCAGGTATGATCTGGAGACAGTGGCACTGACAAAAAGACAGGAAGTGGCAGAAATGAAGATGTTGACGTTCGCCCTAGGATGGATAAGATTAGGAATGAGATCATCAGAGGTACAGCACAGGTTGAACAACTGGGAGATAAAGTTAGAGAGTCCAGACTGAAATGGTTTGGACATGTCCAGAGGAGGGACAGTGGGTATACTGGTAGAAGGATGTTAGAAATGCAGCTGCCAGAGAAAAGACAAAGAGGAGATGTATGGATGCAGTTAGAGAGGACATGGAGGTAGTTGGAGTGAGGACAGAGTGAGATGGAGGAGGATGACTCACTGTGGAGACTCCTGAAGAGGGAAACGCCAAAATAACAAGATTTTCTTGTGTCCAGTTTAAATCATCTGTGCATCCTGTTTACAATAAATGTGTGAGCAATTATCACTCTGCTATGTTCATGAGAGTTACTCACCTGATCGACATACAAAACGACAATGTGATAAAGGTAAAAAGATAAAAACATGACAAAACACACAAACACGCACACAACTTGTATATATCTAATACCTTGATGGTAAAAGAAAAAAAAGTGCTGTGTTGGCCTAATCTGCCATTGTTTGTTTAATCTCTTGTTATTCTGTGTAATATTCTGTCAAAGATCATTTCAAGAGCTTTTCAGGGTGAGGATTCTTGTTAAAATGGTTCCTATTGTTTTTATTAACAAACTATCACCCATAGTTTGAAATAGACACTTGTTTTGCACAGGTAGAATGAATCATCATAGGGGTTTACATTTAATTTTTATTATCTGCCTTCTTCTGTCCATCTTGAACAAATGTAAAAAAATATATGTTTTTAATTGTCATCAAACTGAGGCGGTCATTATGTGTGACTCCCTTGTCTCCTTTTCTCCTCCACTCCCTGCCCTGATCCTGTTCTGCGTGTGTCAGATGTGATACAGTTGCCACCTCAGAATTGCTTTGGTAATTAAATGTTTCTGCTTGGTTGATCAGAAAGGCCACACTATTCCCCTTTAATTAGGCTTAAAATTCAATGTCCTGATTCTTTTTCTGTTTCGCTCTCATGTTGACCAAGAGGGCCGCTTCTTCAAATGTGTCACATTGTCTTTGCTGCTTCATGTCAACTTTATTTTTCAACCTTTTTGCCGTTTTGATTATCTTTGCTATCCTTCCCTTCGTGTACTCGTTCTCCTTTTGTCTTATGAAAACAAGAAAAGTAGGAGATATCAGGTGAACGTCTCTTGTTGGAAAGGCTCGACGCCAACACATCATCAGACTGAGGCAGTGTGGCGTCTGCATGCAAACAAAGTCCAGCACTTTTAAACGGTGGTCGGGCGTCGTTAGGAGCAGCACTTAGTGAGATTGTTTAATCAATACTGAGTTGATGGCGCTCTTTGAGGAGCGCTGGGTTTTCACTCATTCTAAATAGTCTCCTCTGCATTTGACCATGAAAACATTCAGATTCATTGCTGTTCTTTTGGTTGCTCAATTAATGAATATTAAAATTATTAAAATCCCATGTGTATTTATTTGTGAAGGTGTTTTTTCCTCCCCGCTAAAGCGTGATTCTTGTTCATTTCCAGCTCTCTTGATTTTTATTTTAAGGACTCTTTAAAGGCACAAACTTAAAACTTGAATAATTCATGTTTAAGAATTTTTTTTTCCTGCTCTTTGCACCCTATCAGGTTATTTTCAGTTTTTTTCATTTTTTCCTCACCTGCTGCCAAAAGGTGAAAGATGGGCAATAATGTTTTCACTTGTGTCTCTGTATGAGTGAATTTGAGCAAAATATTTCAGGAACAACTGGGTCGGTTCAAATGAAACTCTCGGGAAGTAGAAACAAGATGGACATTTTCAACTGTTTACTTTTTGAAGTTTGGTGTGGTTGTCCCTGAGACTAAGAACTAAACCTATATTATGAGAGCTTCATATTGCACACAATCTTTGCTTAAAACATTGACCTTAGTTGGCGTCAACTTTGTTTGTCTGTTAGCAAAATACCTCATGAAGCAGTAGAAATTTTTTTACAAAATCACTGGAGACACAAAGTCCAGCACTTCTAAACGGAGGTTGTCTCCACTAAATAACAAAGCAATCAGTGCTTTAATACCAGACATTGCACGAAGAAAACTTGTGAAACTATTTTTCTTTTCTTTAGCCTTTTTTTTTTTTACTCTGTTTACTTGCTGAGGTTAGCAACTGATTAACTTTTGGAGTCAAACTAAGCTGAGATGACTCTGGCAGCTAATTGACTTTGGCCAACACAAAAGGGACTATGACAGTCAATTCTACAGACATTAAGTTATATGTTGACATGCTCAGTGCTGATAGTCATTCTTAAAGCATGCATTGAGCACTAACAGATTGTGTGAGATCTTGTTTAATGGACAGTATTTTTCAAAGGTGGACTAAAACATCTACATTTCCCTCGTTCCATTGTACTTTGCCCTCGTGACTCGTACACTTGAACTGCTTTTCACAAAGTAAATTTGGGGCCAAAAACATGTATACAGCATAAAACAAACAAAATGGCAGAACTAGCAAACAATAAATAAAGATCAGTGATTCTGACACCTTATTGCACCAGAGATAAGAGCAGAAGACAGTTTATGTTTTACCTCGTTAATTTTCATTTGTTTAGAGGTCAGTTCTTGCATTTGCTCTAGACCAGGGGTCTGCAACCTTTGTGATAAAAAGAGCTATTTTTGCTACTTTGCTTACTAATTATTATAATATCTGGAGCCGCAAAAACCTGCTACAACTGTGTACTGTCAACTGGTGGCCCATGGGCCACTACCAGTTTGTTGGAGATAGTTTTTTCCTGCCAGTGGGGGTGATATTATAAAATAAATAATGTCTATTATTAACATTTATTGATATTTTTACATTTTAATACAAAAGAAAAGACCAAATTCATGTAAAGAAAAAAAATATATATATATACTTTTTAACAATTTTATAAAAATTAAAACACTGAACTCTGCAGGTTTATATGAGTTCTCTTAATTGTTGAAGAATTAAGTATCCTCCTTAAAGCATAAAGTTAAAGATGGTATAAAATGAGGCCATGTTTGTTGGATATCTAATTACATTTTTAAAGAAAATTAAATAATTCAGTTTACTTTGACTTTGTTTGTTGTGTTTTATTTGTAGTGTTATTAAAGTTACTCACCATTAATCCTTCTCAGCAACTTGTCTTAAAGATATTACAAAACATTCTGGGGGTTTTGAGAGAAAGATCACGGAGAGACTGGAAGTCGACTTAAACTGTCTAACAAACTGCTAGCATGATGTAGTCCACATGTCTTACGCCTTGCATTTCTACTATTCTTCACATATTTGAAAATGGCAGGAAATCTGATAAAACTAGTTATTTTCATTGTTGGCAGAAATTTAAATAAAATTCAGTTTCATAGTTTTGGTCAAAGTCTGAAAGAGCTGCTGTGGAGGGACCAAAGAGCCACATGTGGCCCCAGAGCCGCAGGTTGCAGACCCCTGATCTAAAATAAAATGAGACAGAAACTCCTTTACAATGTAGTAATGTTGCCCTTTCAAATGATTTTAAACACCATTTGTCCAACAAAAAAAAAAAAAAACTCTTCAGAGCTTTTTTGAAATGATTGTGTGCCTTTACTTATGGTATTTCACACATAAACCAAGATTTGGGTTTGCATTTTATTTCAGAATTATTTATTTGGAGGTGCAGGTCAGTATTGCATGTGCAGTTCAGGCCACCTTCTTTCAAAGTCATGCCTTTCTGGTGTGTCATCTATCATTTTGTAGGGAAAAAACCATCATCATTGATAAAAACGATGCTATCTTCAAGGCTGCATAGATCTCAAAATACTTTCCTGGTAAATAGATGCCATTACAAGAGTGGAAATTACCCATGCCTAAATGTCTCATAACCCTGGCCTCTGGACTCATTACTGATAACAATCTGGATGGGTCCGTTTTTTTGTTTTGTTTTTGTTTTTTTTAGCTCAAGCATGTGGCATCCATTAAAAAAAGATCTTTAAAACTGATTTGTTTGACCACTTGTGTGTGATGGCTCAGAATCCAGAGGGCACAGACTCACATGCAAACAATCACTTTCTTCATATTATTTGTATTATTTTTACACTTTGCAGTTTTATATAACATTTGTGAATATGATAGCATTTTATAAAGTTTCACAATGGTTTTCCAGTCAGTAATCATTTGCCTGTGTGGTTATATCAGCTGTAAATAAGTTTTCTTGATCACCGGCATCAAGTCTTAGACTTTGTTGTCAGACAATCTCACATTTCTACCACAGATAATGAAAGAAGTGCTTAGTTTTGTTTTTATTTCAATAGGTTTCTGAAGCATTTTGTTGAAAACTGCAGACTCTTTATGTAGCTCTGCTTCTCAAAGATCCAGTTCATTAGTCGTTTTATTTTTCACCAATTCCTGGTTACATTTACTTTTAGCATCACTCTTTTGAAATACAATAATTTGCAACATCATTGCTAGCCTCAAATCATCTCCATTCTTATGTTCATTATTTTTATTTTGGATGAAGCAGATTAATTAAAACGAATAAAACTGTCAACTGTGAAACTGTTGAGTCACTGTTAAAAATAAAGCGTGTTAATTTATGTTATTTTGCCATATTACAGTCAAATCTGTTTTTCTTGTAACTTCCTTTTTGTGTTGATCAAAGTGTTTTATTGTTTCTGTGAGGCTATCAGGTGGAGATCTGTGCTCAAATGATTGAGGTTAAGTGTAGCGGTTGAGGATTATATCATAATTATATATATATATATATATATATAACTTTAAAAATATATATATATATTTGTGTGTGTGTGTGTTTCCTGCAGGGAGTTTCCACCTGAGCTGACCCCACTGTAGGTCTTATTGCAGGTCAGCTCTATACGTTTGGGGCTACCAATGGTTAACCTGCTGAAAAATCTCTGCTTTTATTTTTATAGTTTTCCCCCTCCTCTATCCTTGTTTATTCTGACATCTCCACCATCTTAACCCCGCCACCCTTCATCTTATGACTGTCGTTTGTGGCTCGTGGCGTGCTCAGTCAGAGTTACCGTCAAACGGCGAAGAGGGGATGCAGATTAGCTTTAACACGCTGAGTAAGACCGCAGCACTCACAACAGCACATTGCTGCTAATTTGGTACCGCAGTTAATTCATCCCCCACCCACGTGCATACAAACACGGGCTCACACTGCGTTCCTGCCTCCAAGAATCACTCAGAACTTTGCATCAGGGATTTTTCTTTTCTTACTGGGAATGACAGACCTGTCCTTAATGAGCAGAGAAGAGGCTTTGTGTGCATGTCCATTGTGTATACAGTACGAGTGCATGTGTGTGGGAGAGCTCTGGCTCAGTGGCAGCTCTTGGCAGAGCAGCACTCTCTTCTCCCTGGTTGCTAACATCAGGGGACCAGCCAGGCATGTAATGGAAACTTTAGAGATTCAGAGGAGCAGCCTGCTAAATACGACCCCCTGATGTACGGCCTTAAATGGCTCCCATTGTGGAGGTTATCATAATAACTTCATTATATTTTATTATATTTTATACTGCAAAAATAAAGCATGTTTTTTGCTACTAAAATGAGGCAACATTCGGAGGTCTGAAGCAGGGTTGTAATTTGGTTGGTATAAACACAGGAATGCTGATTGTAGCTCGGGGTCAAACTTATATAGATATATTTTTCTCATCATTAGAGTTGGAGGAAAAAAAAAAAACTTAGCCTAGAAACATTGTTTATCATCCAAGAGAAAAGGTTGAGTTACAGACAATAGATGAAAAGCAGATGCTTGAAGGTGGAGCCTCCTTAGTTTTAATGGTGTTTCGCTGCTGCAGGTTGTTTGGAGCAGACGTGTTGTAGCAACAGAGAACTTGGTTTTAGTTTTGTTGGCTGCATGTGAGAGCAACTCTGCATTTATATAACTGTGAATGCTTCTCAAATATGCCTTGGTTCGTGTGTGTGTGTCTTAAAAATGATGATGCCTCTGTCTGCTGAGAATTTTAGAGGCGAGGATTTCACATGTTCTTGACATCTGCAGAGGAGAACTAGCCTGGTTAATATTTTCCTTCAGACCAAGTGGTTGATTTAAAACCAGCTGCCTGCTTAGGGTGTTAATCTGTGACTATTTGCATATCCAGCCATGCTCTTTGCTTTTTTCTTCTTTGTGCTGCAAGGGCAGTAAGTTTCCTTTCGCATCACAACTAAAGCTGTATTTGCATCGAGGTGAGCGGTCCTGTGGAACTCATCTCTGCTGCACATTATTTTTCCTCAGCCCAGGCATCTCTGACACTAAAAGGAGCAGCGGGGCAAAATGAAAAGAGCAGGTCTGCAGCCGTCTGTGTCCTAATGAGGCTTGCCAGCCAGAACAGGTGGCATTTTGTCTAGGCTCTGTCCAGAGAGCGTGAGAGGACGGCAGTCATCGCAACATGAATTTATAAGGAATTGTTTTTAAATAATTTTTTATATGTTGAAAGCACAATTAAGCTCTAATCCTGCAGACAGAATTGAGCTTTGAATAAAGACTTCTCCATGAAAGGGGTGAATTACTTCCTGGAAAAGTTGAATATGGGCAAATTGATGCTGCATGTCTGCAGCTCGACATTTTGATGACAGAAATGGCACCAGAAATTAAAGCAGAAATGGCAATCAGAACTCAATTGTTGACATTACAAAAGCTGTAAATGTTGTTTTTATTCTGCATTCGAGAAATCTTTTTATTTCGTGCGTACAATCTCTGCCAAATGAAGACATTTGTGCAGCCGCTTGGCTCCTTGGTGCGTTCCCTCCCCTCCCCGAGAGGTTGGCAGTTGGGTGTTATTTAAGAGGGCTTCATCCTACTTTGTGATTGCAGCTCTGACCAAGCTGACAACCCATCGACCAACAGCATGCAAATAACTCACACGAGCGTGCACCTACACACACACACGCACACACTGGAAGAGCACCGCACAAGTGCAAGCGGCACATATGTGTGTGTGACACACACACGCAAATAATCTGCCACAGTCACGACTCGATTTGTCACACGGTGCTGCGGCATTAGAAATTACACCTCATGCTTGACAGCGCACCCCGAGCACTCCGACGCCTGCACACTTGCACATGAAAACACTTCCTCTTTTCCTGTGCCTGTTTTTCCGGTGAAAATGAGAACCCTGCAGGGAGTGAAGTGGGAAAGTGGGGGGTGGGAAGAGGGGCGAGCATCTGGAATAACGTTCACTCATCTCTCATATCAGGGCTTTGCGTCTGATCGCCATCTTTCTCACACACACACTTTCATTTGACATATCAGCTATCACCATCTTCACAGCCTCACCTGCTGCTCGTTCTGATGACATCAGTGCAGGAGTTGCTCTTAAAGTGGACCCCATGTTCTGTTTGTCATAGCTGGTGCCATCCTGACTGGGAATGGGTGCTGCTGGGGGAAAGTGATATACTGTACATCATCACACACTTACAGGTGGTTGTAAATGCAAACTGCAGTCGGGATTTTTAATTTTTCACCTCAAAGGGCATGGCTAGAATTTATTCATTGCTGATTTTGAAAACTTTTGGACGCTGTTTAAGTAAATAATAAAACAGAATGCAGTGATTTTCAAATCTCATAAACCCATATTTATTTCACAGTTGAATGGAACATGGTAAAAAAAAAATAAAACTTATAAAAAAATATGCTTTTGAAGGGAAAAAAGGTAGTTTTAAATTTAATGGCACCAATATACTTAAAAAATGTTAGGATGGGGCAACAAAAGGCTGTTAAATAAAGTGGAAGGAGCTTTTTGCAAATAATTAGGTTAATTTGCAACAAGTCGGAAAGATGCTGCCTAAAAAGAGCATTTTAGAGAGGCTGAATCTCAGAGGTTTTGTAAAATTTGCACTGTACATAATCCATCTATACTTTTTTACCCATTTTTTTTTACCTTTTGGGATCGATGGAAAGCAGGTGCCTTTCTCCAGTGGTCATTGTGCAAAAGACAGGCTGCACCATGAACCGGATGCAAGTCCATCACAAGGCGTTGTGTGTAGGAACTCATAAAGAGATACGTTTTGAAAAACTATTTTTTCTCTTTTTCCAAAAGAGGAATTAATAAAAGTGTTAGGACCTTTGCATTTAATTAAAAAACAGTGTCCAAATGAGATGTCAAATATCAAAATAAAGT
>NC_056500.1:32684271-32692840 GCF_014905685.2 Nematolebias whitei
ATATATGAATGTTTCTGTTCAGTGCCCTGAGATGACTTCTGTTTTGATTTGCGCTATATAAATAAACTGAATTGAATTGAAATGAATTGAATTCATACGTCTCTGATGTTGATCAGTTCAGTGGTGCCTGGCATCTAAAAAAACTCAACATTTCTATTTCTGATTTAGAATTAGGCCCTTATGTATGTTTTCATGGAACACGGAAACACATTAATGGAATTACAGTATAACTGTGCTTTGGTACCCACAAAAGCTACCAGACTTGCTTTCACTTTATGATCCCCTTAACAGTCTTCAACACATTACAGCAAAGTGCAATGGTTCTGTGGATTCTGGTCTTTAGATGGTCTTCTCCACTTCTACATATATTGACCAAAACATGCCATTTGATAGATTGTTCTTAAATGGTTTTCTAGTTGAGTCAAGTATAGTAGTTAATATGGACAGACAAGTATGTGGTGCTAAACAGTGAGCTTTTCTGCTTCATCAGTGCAATCTTTAGCCTGCAGCTTCTGCCTGCTTAATGCTTGAAGTGGGGCAGCATGCTGTTCAACGGGAACCTCCAACTGAACACAGATTTCTGCACTGTCAAACATAATTCATTACAAATAACATTACTTTAAATATTATCTCAGTGTATATTTCTGTGCTGTGTGTCTGATTGTGTGCATGTCTGTTCTCTCTTCCAGGTTGCGCCTTCGTTAAGTTCTCCACACACACCGAAGCTCAGTCTGCAATCGGTGCCCTGCACGGCAGCCAGACCATGCCAGTGAGTACCACTCTCCTTAAATCTCACAGACATACAGATGCCACACAGTGTTCACCTCAAGCAAACTGAGCCTGCTGCCCACAGTAATTAAGGGAAGACTCACACTGTGGACTTGCCTCACTTTTAAGGTTTTAACTGACTCAGAGAAAAGTATAGCCATAAATAAATGATCCAGTTTTGGAAGAAATATGATCAGAAGGACTACTCTGTGTCTTTAAATGACAAGGTGCTTGAATAAAATAAACAAATAACGATGAAACCCTAATCTAACTTCCAGATAAAAGTGTTTAGGGTGATAATTGACTTTCGGATGAGTCATCAATCAGCAGTTCTGCTCTCGTAATCGGTGAAAATAAATCCAGTGTTAGATTACATTTGCTCGTTATGTAAGCACTCAGTGTCCTCTGGATTCTCTCTGCATTTCATTTTCTGGGAGCACAAAAAAAACTATAGTTCTCATTTGTATGTGGCTGGTGTTTAGACACACTACCTGTATACCTGATGGTGTCAAAATAAATGCTACTTACGCTGCACTTCAAACCTGAATGGAGTTGCTTTTTGTGACATTTAGGAAGAAGACAGAAAGTCACATCTTGCGTTCTACAGTCCCCTGAAGTGCAGCACTCTTTTCTTTTTATCCCGGTTTTTGTTTCGGTAACTCTCATCTCGGCGAGGCAAAGTCCCTGAACTTGTTCGCCCCCGTGTCACAGGTGTTGTGTTTCACTCCATGATTTCATTATTAATGGTTGCCAATGTTGAGCTCAAGAGAGGGGAGCAGAAAGAACTACTAGAAGCCAGCTGTGCCATCTTGGTGCGACTTTTGACTCAATCTAAGTGCAAATGACTGCGGGTCATGAGAAAAGCCTTTAACTGTCCATTCTTCGCAGATATCCTCCGTCTGTGTTGCGTTTTCCCCTTATCTCTGCTAGCTCTCTGCCCTCGCTCGTCTCTCTTTGGCAGCCTCTCGGGATATTAGGGAATAGACTTGTTTACTCCACCTTTTCACCACATTGGTTGCTGAATTATTCATCCAACTATAAGCAGGGTGTTGAAGGGAGGGGTGGGGGAGTTGAGAGAGAGAGAGGGAGAGAAGCAGAAGCAGAATGAGTGAATGGACAGGATTTATTCCTCCTGCTTTGCTAAATTGATTATAGAAATCTGATCAGCATCTCATATCCTGTGGATGCAGGAGGAGAGGGCAAGGTGCTCCTGCCTCGCTGAGATTAACGGACCACCGGTGGTCTATTAGGCCTCAGCAGGACAGTGCTATTCAGAGCAAAAAAGTCCATTGATGCAGCAGAGATCCTGAGAAAAATCAGGGACTGTATGGGTATGGTGGGAAAAGTGCATTGCATGTTAACACTGCAACCAAACATGGCAGCTTTATAGATCCACTGCCAATCCCAATAGATGTGAACATTGAAGAGTTTAGGAGCGTGCACAAAAACACATGACTCAGTGCATCTGAATACATTAACAAACTATTTATTAACCTTTATTTAACCAGGCAAATCCCACTGAGATCACAGATCTCACAGACGCAAGGGAGGCCTGAAGGCAGCCTAACATGCATGTTTTTGGTCTGTGGGAGGAAACCGGAGTACCCGGATAAAACCCACACAAGCACGAGAAGAACATGCAAACTTCACACAAAAACCCCCAGGTCCAACTGGGGATTGAACCCAGGACCTTCTTGCTGTGAGGCAACAGTGCTAACCACTGAGCCATCGTGCTGCCAAAACTAAAATGTTGAGTGAAGTATTTGCCTATACACATAGACGCTCTATATTTCTCAATGTAGCATGCCTGGACTTAGACCATGGTCAGAGACTCCCTGACTGATCTTACTTTCCTGCTCTGAGGATTTGAGGATAATACAACTATTTTTATTTAGAGGGGAAAGGCATCTCTGTATGATTTCAATGTATACCTGCATTGGAGAGGGTAGAGAAAATCTGCAATGCATGTGTGTGCATATAATAAGTGTGTTTGTGAGTGAAAATCAGTGCATATGTACATAAGTGCATGGTTGTGGGAATATACATATACAGTACAAGTGAACGTTCATAACTGTATAAATACAACTATTCATCTTCATAATAATATGATTAATATAAACAATTATTAAGGCATAGCACTTTTGCTGAATCTGCACCACATACTCCTTAAAGGTTTGTTTTGTTTTTGCACTATTAAGTGTTTAGAGTGTTCTTAGTTTAGCATATTTCTTATTTCATATCTTAGATCTTATTACTGGTTTTCTTTTACAATTTATATTTTTGTTGGATGTAACTGGGACCCTTTGTACACAATTTTATTCCACCACATGTACCACATGTGATGCGAATGACAATAAAGAAACCTTGACCTTGTTTGCAGGTGTCAGTGTCTCACCTGCAGTAGACAGCTCTTGAAACAGTCTCAGTTTGTAGAAATAAAGATGAGTTCAGAGTTGATAGTTAAACTATCAGCTAATCAAAGCGAGCCAAGACCTAAGCAGATTAGTGTTGTCCTGAAACAACCCCATTCTCAGAAGCTTCATAGAGATGTGTGTAAATACTATTTCACCAACATTCATACTGCCTTAACTTCTGAACTAGAGGGTTATAAAGTTTTAGGTTATAGGGTTTTTATTTTACATTTTATACTTTTGTTGGATATAACTGGGATAATCCTGTGTTTATTTGTGCTAAACGTTTTGCCAATCTGCAGAATCTTATCAGTACTTTCCATAAGGTACATATTTTACAAACTGGAACATTTTTGAAGCCAAATTAATCTTGGTATTTAAGAAACTGGTAAAAATCAAATTGTTAAAAAAATATATATGAATGTAATTCATTGAAAATGTTTGTTAATTGAAAAATTAAGCGAGTTATTTATTTGTTTTTGTTACTTACAGTAAATGTTTGTTTGAATTGTTTATTAGATAAATAAGGAGCAGACTTAATAAGATTTTTTTCTTCATCTGCTGCCTTTCATTTTATTTTATTTTTGTTTTCAAATTACATACATGTAAATTGATATGTATTCTTATTATTATAAAATGAATAAATAAATAAATTTTAAGCAAAGACAGTATCTGATGCAAAATTAACGCAGTTTTTGTAAAAAAAATAATTAAATAAATGTACGTAATTATATAAACTTTATGGTGTTTTGACTTTTATCAGACAGTTTCCCTGTACACTTAAGACTTTCATCCATCCAGCCATAATACAGAATAAATACTATGTAAATAACTGGAAAACGTTGTGATTTTTTTTTTCCAATTAAAGTTATATTAGGTTAGCACTGATCTACTTTGGTTTGGAGCCCACTCTAACAAGCCATTGTCTCAACTATCCACTCAGAACTAATTTGCATTTTAGAGCTACTGTATCTACTGAAGGTAAGATACAGACTGTTCTTAACCTCTCCACAGAACCCCACTTCAAAAACATTTTTTAATCACACTTGAAATGCACATTTGTTAAAATTTCATTCAAACCACCTTCTGGCCATCTTTAGCTATCACACACACACACACATCCTCAGTCCAGGGTATGAGTGGCTTAATTAAACATTTAAACACTGGGGCTGTAGAGCAATTTGCTGGGATTTACCAAGACCATGTAAGAATCAGATCCCAGGACAGAATTACAGAGACATTATGGGGGGTTGGGGGGGAGGGGAGGGGGTCAGGTCCATAGAGTCGCAATGATTTTTTTTTTTCCCCACTCCACATCAGCTGAGTTTGAGGCTGTTTCAGATGACACAGGCACTGAAAAAGAAAGTCTGTCAGGATGATGGAAGGATAAGCTCACAACAAAAGAAAGCAAATAAAGCAAGGCTTGTTTGGAACAGAGAACTGGTTGGTTGTGAGAGGATAGGGGGAGGAGGTATATTTAAAAAAAAAAAACAAGTAAATGTGCTATATAATCTTCTGTACCACTTCAGACATAGAAAATATACCTATGTGTCATGAGTTCCAAGGATTTGATGCTTTTTGAAACAGGTTGTTTTAATGTCAAGTTCAGAGTTTAAACATCACATGTAAAGGAACATAGAGGAGTTGTACCTGTAGAAGTACAGGTCTGAGACAGGAAACAGCCATCCTGTGTGTTTGGAGAGATGCTATTATCAGTATTTCACAAGGGTCACAATTCTTTGTGTTGTCAGTGGTCAAAAATACTTTTATTTTAATACTTTTTATGTAAGGTCTTTCAGTTCAGTTTGTCTCAGAAATATTTTGCTGTTGTCTTTGCATTGTATTCTTTAGGCCATGCTCAGTGCAAAAACATGAATGTTTAGGCTTCTGTGGCTTAGTTGAACTATTACATGGTAATAATGTCATAATGTCATAATGTCATAATGTGACATGAGTTGTATGTCATGTGATCTCAGTTTGGAAATAAGTAAGTATATAAGTACTATGTGTTGTCATCAATGTATGTTCCCATACAATGGTGAAATTAGTTCTCTGTACTGAACCCATCAAACCTGAGATACAGCCAGGTGGAGCAGTGGGCAGCTATGTAGGTGCCCAGGGAGCAATTAGGGATTGGGTGTCTTGCTCAGAGACACCACAACATGGGAATGGCTGGGGGATCGAGCCTGGGGCTTTCAGGTCCCAGCTTGGCTGCCCTACCCCATCTCGGCCCCTAAATAATAAAGAGTTTATTTGTGAACAGATTGATGAGCTCATAGTTCATAGAAGTGTTTTTAAGCCATTAGTTTGTGAAACTGTTAAGAAATAAGCTCTGTTTTTACAAACAGAGATTGTTCAAAAAGCTATCTATAACAGGTAAGATATAACGGTTCAAAACTTTTTCTCAGAAGGCCACTTCAAAATCAATTCAATACCTGCTGTGCTTTAATTTACTAAATAAAAACTTTTTTTTTAATTGAACATTCTGAACTAAGTGTGATTCCTCTTCATTTATAAACAATTATAGACCTATTGTCTCTCTGTGAAATCTTATTTTATTTTTATTTTTTATTTTAGTCAACATTTTTCCTGTGACAATTTCTGGTTAAATATAGCCATGTAAGTAGAAAGCAACTAATCCACAAAGGATCCAGTTCTTGAGTGTAACTTCTTCAGGGAACTTGCTAATGCAAGCGCAGTTTAACGGTTCTGATTATTCTCCAGTGTACATCACTATTACTCTTTGTGTATTTTTTTTAGCATGCATCATAAACAATGTGTTATAAATGTAGCACAGTTAATATTATTATTCACCTGTCAAAAGACGGGCATTTCAGTAAAGGTCAAAGGTTACATTTACAGGCCTCACTTGTGAATGAGTCCTCGTGGCTCAATGAGACTAACCTGTATAGATAAAGGTTGAATGAAAAAGATTATACAAGGTCTTTGCTAGACTGGGCCATCGATAAATATTGCTGTATTACGATATATTAGTTTGTCAACAAGTGTATAATGTGCCGTATGCAGTACTGTTATTTTACATAATATTGTTTGAATATTCTAAGTTAAAAACAACTTGTTTGCCCATTATGAGAACGTGTTTGATTGTACATAAGGTCAGCTTTGTAAGACAACCTCAGAGCTGTGCCACATGATGCTGGAAATGTATAGTTTCAAATTACTTTGCTATCTCAGGCACAAAGCAGCTCATATGATTGGACTAAGAATTCAGTGTTGAACCAAATGATGTTTGAAGAAGAGACGAGGCTCATCACTTTGAAATTAAAAGTTGAACCAAAGATTGACCTTTAAATGGGTTAATATTCCACAGCACACTTTTTTTAAGTCCGCGGAGAAATAACGTCAAATAAAAATGACGTCTTGGACAGACAAAAAGCCAAGGTCTTAAGATAATTATGAGATTTGAAAGTACAGGTAAAAACATAAACTATGTTGCAATGAACATTTGTTTGAAAGTGTGGTTTCATATTTGAGCAGGCTAATACTGGGTGGGGGACAGGTCTTGACCACAGCAGGTTATTTCAACCAACTGAAAAACAGGAGCTGTTTTTGACATTCTTTATTTTTCCTACGTTGTTTGCAGCTTGGGCACGCCAGAAAACACGTGATATTGGCAAATAAATAGAGCCATAAAGAGACAGACAATTGTTTGGGTTCAAATTCTCTATAGTGTTTTTTTCTTCTTGGGGGGCCGAGATGGTGTAGAGGCAGGGCAGCCAACTGGGGACCAGAAAGTCGTGGCTCGACTCCCAGCCATTCCCACATGTGTCGTGGTTTCTCTGAACAAGACATCCAATCCCCAGTTGCTCCCTGGATGTTTACATAGCTGACCACTGCTCCACCTGGGTGTATCTCAGGTGTGATGGGTTAAATGCAGAGAATTTATTTTGCCATTGTATGGGAACATATGGTGATGACAATCTCAGACTTCCCTTCTTCTCCCTGTTAAACTCCCCTTCCCTCAGTGGCTCTCGCCTGGCCGGGGGATTCTGCTCACACTTGGCAGCTTAAAAATTTAATGAGACTTTCACTTCACATTTCATCCTGCTTTCTTCACGGCAACAACGATTCCACTCCCTGATATCAGGGAGGCAGGCTTAAAGAGGAAAACCTCAGAGATAAACAAATGGGGCAGTGGACGATCGACCAACAAGACACAAGATTCCAGCAGTCCCAAAGAGAGCCAGTGGGGGGAGATGGGGTGGGACTCTCAGTGTGCTAAGCTCCTCATGGAAAACGTTGAAGATATATATATATATATATATATATATATATATATATATATATATATACAAACAACACGTTTTATACAACCAGATGTTAAAAGCCTGTTTTTTGTTTGTTTTTTTCCCAGTAAATGTGAGATAGTTGAACAATGTAAGTGGTGCAACTCCTTATTGCCTGTTTGTTGTTTCTGGTATTTTCTTCTGTCAGTTTGAGTTGAAATGTTTTTTTGTCTTTGCTGGTTTTTCTGCTCTGTCCCTCTCATTTCCTCTCTATGGAAGCCACAAGAAGAAAGTTTGTTCCATGATATAATCTAGAAATAAGTTATCCTGTAATTTCAAGTTGGAAAAAGCTCATCATCTTGAGATAACTTATTGAACTCATGATCTCAGTAACAGCTTGCTGTTTCAAGGTAATGTGTTCGTTTTAGGTGCTGTTTTGTTTTGTCCCCTGATAACTTTAAACTATTTCAAATTCTGAATGAATTAAGAAGAGCGCTTGTTCATCAGAAATTTTTATATATGATAATAAAATAGAGCAATACTTAATAATGAAACTGAGTATAACGCAACAATCTCTTTATTTTGCACCATAATACTTTTGTGAAAATACATTATCTTAAGAAAACAAATTTTCGACTTTTGGCTACTACATAAAACTAGCATGGTTATCACAAGATAACAAAATAACAAAGTTGTTTTACTTCAGGTGACTCAGTTGCTGTTGCCTCTCAATGAGAAGGTTGCCGGTTCAAATCCCAGTCCGGGGCCTTTCTGGGTGGAGTTTGCATGTTCTCTCCATGCATGTGTGGGTTTTCTCCGGATACTCGGGTTTCTTCCCACAGATCAAAAACATGCATGTTAGGCTGATTGGTAACTCTAAATTGTCCCAAGGTGTGAGTGAGAGAGTGAATGGTTGTTTGTCTCGTTTGTCTCTATAAGTGTCCCTGTGATGAACTGGAGACCTGTCCAGGGTGTACCCTGCCTATCGCACAGTGACGGCTGGATATGGGCACCAGTGACCCCTATGACCTGAAATGGAAGAAGTGGGTAAAAATAATGGATGGATGTTTTACTTCAGTCAATGCATTTCATTCACATTAGGCATTTTTACCTGAGCTAAAATAGATTCAACAACTCCCCTAA
>NC_056500.1:32692940-32696832 GCF_014905685.2 Nematolebias whitei
TATATATAATATTACCAGCTTCAAAACATATTCACTGAAACAAAGGTTTGCACAAATTGAGCATTTATATTTGGCTGAAACAGATGTGCAAGTTCAAACAACTTCCCCGAGGAGATCAATCAAAGAGTCATTCCAAATCAGCTGAACTTTATGCAGCAAAGCCTTTTAATGCTAACGCAACATACATTTTTGTTTGTTTACTTGGACTTTCAGGAATCCCTTTCAGTTGTGTCTAGAAAATTAAACATATTAAATTTTACAGTGTAGTCCTGCATTGTGTCATAATGTTGAAGATGCACGAACTAGAACACACAGACAAACCTGCATTTGAGCCAAATGAACATTGAAGTGACTCATCAGTGTTAATCTAAGATGGGTTTTAGGGGATGCCTTCTGGTTCTGTTGTGTTTATTGCAGAATAAACCTCTCTGGCAAATAGTAAGACTGTATGCTTGTCAGTAAATCATTTAGTTAACTAGTCAATCAGTAATTTAGTCAGAAGAGCACCTAACCAACTGGATGTTCACCTATGGTCTTTCAAGCCTGGGATTCGACTGAGAGAGCCCCAAGGAGAGGGAAAGGAGGGGAATATTGAGCAAAGTGTTGAGGAACGGAAAAAGAGGAGCATAAAATCTATAAACTCCAGTCGAAAGGTCTAGTGCCTGTCTTTGAGTATCTTTTGCTGTCTCCAGATGGCTTTATTAGTAGGAGGCCACAGCAAGTGAAGAAGCACAGACAGTAAAATTTAAAAAAAAAAACTAATGAATTATGTAATAAGGTTGTCTGTACAGTTTAAACAACCTATCTGTGGCATCACAGCTTCCTCTGTTGTTCACCTGGACCCAAGCATCTCTTTCACCCTCTAATCCCACAGTATCACCAGTCATTGCTGGTATTGACAAACTTGCATCAATTTCATGGAGCTTCTTATCACGTTTGACACACAACCTTTCTAAACTGTCAGAACAGAGTAATATTATGGCCTTTTATTTGGATCAATTGACCAGTTCAGGGCGCCAAGGGCATAAAACAGGCGGAGCCTACAAAAGGTCAACAGTTGCACTCCATCATTTGAAGATCCTTAATGAAGGATGAAGATTGCTAATGAATGCATAACCTGAGGCTCAGTAAGGAAGATAACACTAAAAATAGAAGACGGAAAGAAATGTGTATATGTGTTTTAAATCCCATGCTTGTCAGATTGTTGGACTGCTGCTTCTGCTAACAGAAACAAAGACAAATAGTGAAATTAGAGCAGCTTGTTAGATGTTGATGTTAACTGTCACCACTAAAAAAAACATTTCTGACTAAAATATCAAAAAAATTAATTCAAATTCCTGTTTTATGTGACTTTTTAAGGCTTTTGCTTCCAATAGGTTATCACGAGGATGATGCAAATATCTAAGCGCATTTTAGGGGTGCACTATAAGCACGTTTGGTTTGTCTGAGACCGAGCTTTAAGTAAAAACCTGTTTTGGTATCTCTAAGTTGCCCTCTTTAACCTAAATGTGTTTCCTCTGTCCCTCAGGGTGCATCTTCGAGCTTGGTGGTCAAGTTTGCAGACACAGACAAGGAGCGCACCATCAGACGTATGCAGCAGATGGTGGGCCAGTTTGGCATCTTTAATCCAGCCATCGCCCTTCCCTTCAGCACCTACAGCTCGTACGCACATGCGGTGAGTTGGGAGAGACAGATAGGAGCAGATTTAAAGCTTGCGAAGAATCAAAGTGCATTGTAATGAATTACTGCATGTTATGTAATGAAAATATTTATTATATATTTAAAAACTGCTCTTAAAATCAGATTGTTGACATTTTTCCTCTCAGGCAATAAAATGGTAAAGATCTTAGTTAAAACTGATAACATTAGGACATGCATTCTTTACTGTGCCCACTTACATGTACAAGTTGCTGCACAGCATGATAAACCCACAAATAATTAATTCATTTAGGCAAGATTAATTTGTCATTCTGAAAGGCTGGTGAAAGGCTGATATTAATACACCAAAAGGTCGAATTAGCCTAAAATCACAACATTCTGGTTAAAAAGTTAAACAAAAAAGGTTGAATTATCAAGAATGGTGTTCTCATGCTAATTCTCCAAGTATTTGTTGATTAGAAAACTAGGCTTATGATAGACAAATGATAAAGCCCAAATTGTTGCTACAATATGTGCTTCCCTCTCATTTTCAAATAGGGTGTTTCCTTACCTAAAGGTGATGCAAAATATCTTTTCAAGACGTTATTTTGACTGCCAGTTGTCATTTTTGTCGCTTTTTATACTGTTACATCATTTAATTCCATTGCAAACATGTAAGGAAAAAAGAGCATTTACCTGTAATCTGTCAATCTATGCAGCCAAACTCAGCGATACAAAAATAGACCCTAATAGGCTAGGAGATTAAGCCACTGCTGTGTGTTTTCAGACGATTCTGTAGACGGTAACCATATCATATCACTTTATTTGCACTTAAAACAACAACAAGTCCAACCAAAGTGTTGTACAGCAGAACAAACAAGCAAAGCAAACAGCAAAAAAATAAAAAAAATAAAGTAAAAATAAAAATATAGCTACAAATGGAAGAAGTTAATGACTAAATGGCTAACATTATAGAATACAGACATATTAAGAACAAATCACACTGTGTCAAAAGCCGGGGAATAAAAGTAGGTTTTTAAATGAGACTTTAAAACTGTGAGAGAGGGAGCCTGTCAGTGGTTCATCATTCCACAGTCTTGGACCTGCAACAGAGAAAGCCCTGTCACCTCTGAGCTTATGACGGGTTCCTGGAACCAAAAGAAGCTGATTCACTAACTTCAGAGAGTGCTGTGGGACATATGGCTGCAGCAGATCAGTGAGATAGGAGCGGGCAGAACTGTTCAGAGATTTAAAAACATACAAAATAATTTTGAAATAATTTTGAAAGTGAACCAGGAGCCAGTGCAGGGAGAAATGTGCACCAGAACTGGTGTAATGTGCTCGCTTTTGCCTGTACCAGTTAAAAATCGGGCTGCAGCATTTTGGTCCAGTTGTAATCATGGAATGGAGGTCTGACTGATTCCAAACAGAAGCGCATAGCAGAAATTGAGCCTGGGTGTTCTGAACGCATGTATTATTGTCTCAAGGTTATTTTGGGACAATATGGGCTTCAGTTTAGACAGTCGCCTCAGCTGAATAAAAAAATCAGGATTTAACAAATGCATTTACTTAACTGTTACATTTCATGGAAGGGTCCATTATCACTCCCAGATTTGTGACTCTTTGTTTCTCTAACGGGGCTAGAGAGGAGAGGTTGATACTGTGGTTTTTGATTGTGTCATTAGGAGGAACCAATATGACATCAGTCTTCTTCTCATTAAAGCTTAAGAAATTTAAACACATCCAGTTCCTGATGTCGGCCAGGCAGTCAAGAAGAAGTTAAATAGAATGTGCGCCAGTGTGCTTCAGAGGGAAGTAAATTTGGCAGGTATCAGCGTAGAAATGAAAGGGTATGTTATGTTTACGGAAAATGGCATCTAGTGGCAGCAAGTATAAAGAAAATAGAAGAGGGCCGAGGATGGACCCCTGCGGTACCCCCACAGAAGAGCTGCAGATGGTGAACTAAAGTCCTTGATGTTGACAAAATGTTCTGTCAAAGAGGTAGGATCTAAATCATTTGAGGACTGAACCTGTGATGCCCACCCACTGCTCCACTCTAGAAACGAAGATCTCATGGTCAATGGTGTAAAAAAAAACCCAGCTAAATAGTAGCTTAAAAAAAAAGAAAAGCTTAAACTTGTAGAAATAAGCTGAAAGGAGCATAACAAGCTGAAATTAGCAGAACGAAGTTAGGAGAAGCACAAAAATGTTTTAGTAAGCAGAAAGAATCTGAAAGGATCACAAAACAGATTAC
>NC_056500.1:32696932-32704796 GCF_014905685.2 Nematolebias whitei
AATTTGCACAAAGAAGCTGAACCAGAACAAAATGTGAAAGGAGCAGTAAAAGATTGTAAACAGATCTAAAGATATGAAATGTAAAATGAGAAAGATTTGCAAGCTCAATTGTCCAGGTAGATAACAAAAAAGATTAAATCATGGCATCTGGACCAGTTTCATTAAGTGAGAAGTGTTTCATCCCCCCATCCAGATGTAAAAGGAGCTCAGTTTATTGTCTGAGAAAAAAAAAAAAAACACACAAAAAGGCTCAATATTTCAAAAAGCCAAAGTTGCACCAAAACAAAAAGTCATAGCAGGATTGTCCTGAAAGAGCTGAAGGTGTTAATATGTGATTTGTTGAAACAGCTTGAACACTGCAGGATGAGAAATGTGCCGAAAAACGTACGGAAGAAAATTGGATCACAATAGTGTGAATGCTTCATAAGCATTCACACAACTAGTCTCATTCCCAGATTTAACAGCGGTGCCATATTTTTTTATTTTTTTTATAGTCAGGCTTACTTTTATACTTTCAGTATGTAGCTACATGCACATTTATTTAGCTTTCACTTTCCAACCCCTTCATCAGCCTACCCACCCCCTCAGGGCATGGCACCGTACACATACAGCAGACCCTCAGCACTTTGATGAGTTCAGACAGCCTATGCAGCCCTCTCTACCCTCTATCACACCACTCCCTCCCTCTGTCCCCCCTCTGGGCCAGTGAGAATCTTCAGGGGCCACGGTTGACTCAGAATATTCCACAGGCAACTAATCTACTCACAAACTTTCTTCTTCCCTGCTGAGGCAAATCACATATACACACCCATACACCAGCACATACCTGCCTACTTAAAGACAACTAAAATAAATTTAGTAAAAGCTCTCCCTCCACTCTGAGATAAAACTCTGGGCTTCTGTCACAACACACTGCATAAATACTCATAATACATATCTGCAGAGAATACATTTTCAAAAAAGGAGAACGATGAATTCATCTTTTCCTGCATTCTTTTGCATTAAAAAGCTGTACATTTTTGCAGTTTTTCTAATGTCCCTATTAATTGTTCATGTTAGCCAGGTCTTGGGAGCTTATCCATTTCCTTGATTTTCATATCACAGCCATGGAAGCCACTGTGAAATGTGCAAATTGACCATCCCAGAGTAATTGCGAGGCCATCTCTTGTGCTCTCTCCAGTAAAACTCCCACCTTCATTACCATTCATGAAATGCAGCTCTTTCTCGGGGAAATATGGAGAAATGCAAATGTTTAAAGGGTGGTGGAGGCCGCAGCGGTCTGCGGGGAGGCCATTGTGCTCCACTCTGGTTGGCCATGACTTTTATTTACTGTGGCACAGACCCGTGTCGACTCACGGAGATGCACACAAGAGTGTACACACACTCAGGCACAGTAGATAGCGAAAGGGCTCTTTCTCCACCCCACCCCCCTCCCCTTCCTCGTTCTCCTGCTCGTTCACATAAGCATATAATATGACAAAGAGCAGAATGATGCTAAGAAATGAAGTTCTGAGCAAAAAAGAAACAAGGGTCCTGAAGATACTTCAGTACCGGTACATTAAAGAGAATCACTTACTATTAAATTTAAAAGAGAAATTGCAAGTCTGTGGTTTGTTGACACAAAATGATGAAGCAAGAATGATGTTAGAGAAGGTGAAACTCTCCTTGTGCTGTGATTATGAATCACGGAAACCATCTGAATATAATGAACTCATCAAAACGCAGAAATTTGCTGCAGAAACTTTGAGGCAAGGCAACCTTGGAGATAAACTCACCCCCGCTTTTGATAAAGTAATGACTGCGCAGAAGCCGGCAATGGATTATCAGTGAAGTCTGTGTTATCATATCTCACTCAGAGCGTATTTAATGAACTCGATTGCGGGTTTTCTGTTTATGTAATGTGAAATAAGAGAGAAATGCTCCTTTTCTTCAGTTTGGAAGTTCAGCTTGGGCATTGTGTTTACATTGGTGCTGGATGCATGCTGTGCAGTCTTGATTCCCCTGTAGCCACCGGGAGTGTGCTGAAGTGATACGATGAACGTTCCATTCGCTGCAAGATAAACTACGCATATTTCCCCAAGATGAAAAAAAAAAAATACTGCAGTGACAGAAAAAAGGACTTTATCTCAAAAGACACACAACATGTTCGCCTACTCTCCATATACACTGGCCAAAAGACGATGTGGGTCTGTATGGGAAACAGACAGGAGGAGAGATGGTATATATAGCTATACCCAGTGAATACAGTAAATGGTAAATTCAAAGAGCTACCTCTCCACTACAGCAGTGGATAGGATTATAGAGTTGAGCTGACAGCCAGTAAATTGGATTTTAGTCAAACCAGGAGGAGGAGGGGAAGGGACTGAACACAAATTGGAGGGGTACAACACTGACGACACATGCCAAAAATGAGAAATGTGCCATTTTTTACGACAAACACAGACGTGGACATACACTGAGAGGAGAAACCCTATTCACAAAAAAAAAAAGTGATTTCATAAAACATAAGGAGGGATTTCAGTCCAGTGTTGCTGTTTGATGATAATAGCTCTCCCACAAATTGTTGAATACAAGTATACAAAAAAAAACCTTTGCCTTTCTGTGTTCTCACTTCAAGACACAAACATGATATTTGCACAGTTAGATTTTATTCAAGTCACTTGTCTTCCCCTCATCTTCTGAAGGAGATGCCAGCCATTTTAGCTCTGCTCGGTCTCTTTGGTTTGACGATCTACACAGTGCATCAGAGGACAAAAAGTGTGAAGTTTCATACTTTCAAGGCACCTCCAGCACTGCACTTCCTTGTAAAAACAAAAACATTAGGTATGAGTGTATGATAGATAAACAAGAGGAGAGAGGATGGTTTAACTTGGTGCTAACAGTGACAGTGCGTGGGTGGATGAGAGGGAGGATGATGGCTTTAAACTCACATTAGGAAACATCTCCCCCTATCGGGAGGATCCACGTCCAAACTGAGCCACTTGCCACACAGCACGCAAGAGGAATGATGACAACAAATTACGCCATCATTTGGCCGCACTATAAGCTGCCCACACATTTACACACCCCAGCATGCGTGAGCGTGACCTGATTTCGCTGTAATACTTGCGAGGTCCTGCTCCTCCTGACAGACTCTGCTTGCACACATGTGCACTCGTTGCAAAGTGCAATTGAAATAATAATAATTATGTTAAAAAAAAAAAAACATTCAGATCTGGCTGCAGCAATGAAGCCTGTCAGCATGATGGAAAGAAACATGCCTTTATCTTTACCACATTGACCCATTGTTTGTCTCTCTCTCATTTTTTCAACCTTTTCCACCCTCTCCCTTTTTGCCCTCTTTGTTTCTTTAGCCCCCCCCCCCCCCCCCACACACACACACACACACACACACACATTTGATCCCCTTGTCATTGGCTGGTTGGGCTGTAAGGAGTCACATGTGACAGCGCTAAGATTCAGCAAGTCACAGAGCAGCACTACAGAGATAATTGCCATGTGATAAAGAGGTGATTGCCTGCTAGCACCAGGGGAGAGTAATGCCATCAGGTTGCAATAAAAAAGCAGATGTCTGACACTAAACGAATGCTACTGGAGCCCAGGCAACTTTCTTTGCTCCTTTTCATCTCGTGCACTTGTCTTTTGTCCTCTTGTGTCAGTCTGTCTGCCTTTCTCTTTGCTCCTCCAAGATGGAAGAAAAGGTAGAAAGAAAAGCTCGTGTCTGTGATGATGAAGACTCAGTGTTTCTCATTCTTCACCGAAGACATGCTATCTGCTGGGTAGTGCATAAATAAAGGAAAGGAATGGCTTTTGAATATAAAGCCTTTGAATTTATGAAAGAGAAATAAGCATAAGAAAAGTAAAATAGAGCGACTTTGTTTTCCCTGTCAACAGAAGCCTACGTCTTCCTGCTTCTTGCTTTATTTTTATTTTTTATTATTATTTTGTTGTTTTTGAAGTCAGATTGCATTAATTAGTGCATTCCAATGTAATTACATGCTTGAGTTTCCAATTTGCTGGATTTTAATCTGGAAGAAAGCATCAAATAAATCAAGTTTTTATCTATGACAATCTGACAGATGGCATTATGGGATGCATTAACTGAGACATGAATTCCATAAAAGGATGACATTCTAGAAATGCTAGTATTTACGCTTACTCCATCCATGACTGCAGTTTGAAAAAAGTTTACAAGACAATTGCAAATTTATATTTGTCCCAAAGTCCTGTGATTCTCGAAGAAAGCAGCAATGAGCAGTGTTTGTACTTGCTTCAATTTTTTAAATAATTGTTCAGATATTTTAAAATTGAGGTTCTGTTTGGACGTTTGGAAGAAAACAAAACTACAGATTGTTGAGCTAATGGCTAAACCAAGCAGAACCATGACACTGTTGTTTTAAACCACTTCCAATCTTTAAAAATATAGCAATTTATGCAAAAAGGACTTGATTAGTCTTTAAAATGCTATTACTTTTGCTTTAAACAGTTATTTATATGAAGTTTTATAATCATTTACATGCACAATTAGCAGCAACAGCTAGCTTTAGCCTGTTTGTTGCAGACTGGGGAACCTTCTACATACATATACTAGTCCTGCTTGAATAAACATTTCATATGAAGTTGATATGGTTATTAGTGTTTTTAACCTAACATTTGCATGAATTGATATTTATTTTTTAAAAATTGGAGTTGCTTTAAGTACGACAAAGCTTTAGGGCCACGCTAAAAAAAATTACATTGCCACGCTAAGAAAACAATAATTAAAAGCCATAAAATTATAAGAATAAAGTCATAGTATTATGAGAATAAAGTCGAATAAAGTCATAATATTACAAGAAAAAAAGTCGTACGAGCCTTTTTGCAGCTCTCGTGTTTTATTTTATTTTTCCACGAGTTGGATCCACGACGCAACCTGTCAATCAATCCAGAAGGCATGTCAGGAAATTACCAATCCGAAACAAAATGAGTCGTAATATTATCTGAACTCCAACATGATAAAGTAGGGTTTACCACATTTAACTGTGGTAAAATGAAGAATATTGAGCCTCTTGTGAAGTTATACTTTGGTATTGGTTTTACAAATAAGGAGATAGTTAATCTGTGAGCACATCAGCATCAGATTATTATCAGTATCAGGACTTTGAACCTGTTTACAGTAAGGTGGTATGCTCTGATGGGCTGCAGCTCTGATGGGCTGCAGCGCAGCTCTCTGCAGGTAAGGAGCATTTAGCTTCGGCTTGGTCATTTGCTGACACGCCTACTGGATTGATTGACAGGTCGTGTTGTGGATCTGACTCGTGGAAAAATAAATAATTAAGAGCTAAAAAAAAATTCTTGTACAACTTTATTCTCATAATATTAAGACTTTATTCGAGTTTATTCTCATAATATTATGACTTTATTCTTGTAATTTTATGGCTTAAAAAAAAATCCTAGCTTGGCCGTAAAGCTCTGTCATACTTTAATATATCCACAAGAGATAAAATATTTTTTATACATAACATTTGCTCAGAACCTTTTTTCAAAGGGTTTGTCCTTTCTAACCTTAATCTGAGGTGTCATGACACAGAGCCTTTCAGACCTCTTTTTTATTTGTTTCTTTGCGGCAGATTTTGTTGCATCTGCTGCTCTGCTTCTGTCTGTTTCTATATATACTTACTTAAAGACTCAATTCATCTTACTCCGAAAAGAAATGTCAGCTTGTCAAGTTGATATAAAATCATGCACAAGGCATTAACAGGTAGCGGTCTTCAGGCTTGTGGTTAATGGATGAAGCGCTTGCATTGGACAATCTACAGCAGGATAGTCACATTCAGATTACCTGACGGAGGCACTTAAGGAGAATAATTGTCCTTTTTGTTGCTGGTTCCACATGCAAATACAAGTGATGTGGCATTCTTTACCTCCACTGCTTCATATTATCGTCAGTAGCATCAACGAAATTGGTAGAGTTTGATTTCTGCTTACAGTATATGAGACAATCCCAGGCCACGGCCATCAGTAACTCCCCTGACACATACTAGCTATGCAGCATTAAACAGATGCAAAGACAGCAGCAAGAGGTTGGTGCTGCCATATTTGTATTCCTTTACCACACAGGTCTGCATGCTTGATTGGCAGCTCCACAGCCTGCAAAAGATTATTGATTCCCTAGATAAACCCGCTGGTTCACAAGCTGCAAAAACTATTATACAATGATGGATTTTTTTTTTCGGCATCAGGCACTCTGAGAGGGTTTTTGCACCAGGATAATTTAAGCAGAGTGCGAAAGCCCAAATAGTTTTAATCACTCTTAGGTGGTGGGTGCGTGTTTGTCTTTGTGTGTGAGTGCTGTACTAGGCAACGGTGCATGTGAGCATGTCCTATGCATATGACAAAAAAACTCCATAAACTGCTATCACTTTACAGGATTGTCCAATGGGAGAAAATAAGCATTTACTTACCGACACATTCCTGAATTTGAGTTCCTGGTTCAATTCAAAGAACTGTAAAAACTGTTAGCAGTAGTGTAATACAGTTTGTAATCTGTATGCAAAATGCCACTTGGTGTCCAACTTAATTGTAAAACAAAGCAGATTTTAGGCTCTGGATGAATGTCAAACTTCAAGCAGTAATCATCACAAATAGATGAGGAAAATTAAAGACGAGCACGAGGAAAATTAGACAGGAGTGGGAGGCGACTGTGGCATTTCTATACAGCCAAACAAAGTATTGTGAAGTCTGACAATTATAAAGAAAAAGGCATTGTAACTCTGCAAACTTTGCTTGTCCCCTGAGCACAGAGATAATGTGCACATGTCAATGCCTTGATTTGTATGAGCCCAACAGACAGCTATTAAATTGTTTCTGCAGCTGGTGACGGGTTTCCAGCTGGGAGGATAGGCAGATTCACTAAACATAGGTTGACAGGCTTCTTTTTTCTTCTCTTTCTTTTATTCCGCTCTACTTTCTCTGTACTTCCATGCACTATTCATCCATCAACCTCAACATCCATCCGTCCCTACGCTCTGCCCTCGCTATGTTTCACTCTTTCTCCCCTTTCTTCATCTTTTCCTGACTCTTTTGCAACTTACTCTATTTTTCATCACCATCTGTCCTCCCCTAACCTCCCCATCACGTCCCCACACCTCCTGCTCTCTCCTCCAAATCCCTTCCAACCACCACCCTCTCCTCCACCCATCTCTCCATGTCCATCTTCTTTAGCTCATGCAGCAGCAGGCTGCCATCATGGCAGCAACCCACGGAGGTTATCTCACACCTAGCGTGGCCTTCCCCGCCACACAGATCCACCAGATGGGGGCGCTCAACATCAACAGCCTTCCGCCCACCCCCATGACCCCGGTGTCGGGTGAGTTTCATCAAGTCCTGGGTGAGCACTTAGTTTCATTCCCTTTCGTTCTGTGTGTTTGTGTTTCTGTAGCACACTGTGTGTGTGTGTGTGTTGGGGGTTATGTTATTTGTGAGGACCATTTTCCAATACATACTACATTGTGAGGACCAGCTGCTCTTTGTGGGGACCCAAAACAGGGTCCACATAAGGTTCAAGTGTCATTGGTGGGTTAGGGGTTAGGTTTACGACTAAGGTGTGAATTGAGGATGGGTTAGGGTTAGGTATGTATTGGTAATGGTAAGGGTTAGCCCAGGGCTATCCAACTAAACTGCTCAGGGGGCCACAGTTTCTGAAAGCCAACAGCACGGGGGCCGGACATCCAGCGATTAAAATCAACATGTAAATAAACCAACGTTTACAATGATCTGTTACCTTTTACATTGGTTTATGTTATTGCATTGAATCATAAATGCACTAAAAAGAGCACACCCCTCCCAAAATAAAAAATAAACATATATATATATATATATATAT
>NC_056500.1:32707796-32717802 GCF_014905685.2 Nematolebias whitei
ATTATTTAGAAAAAAAAAAAAAATGATGTGGGCTGGATTGAAGTCGCCCGCGGGCTGGAAAAGGCCCGTGGGCCACCAGTTGAATTGTCCTGGGTTAGACTATAGAAATAAATGAAAAATTAATGGAAGTCAATGCAAAGTCCCCGTAAAGATAGTAAGACAAATATGTGTGTGAGTGTGAGCAAAGTAAATAAAAAATAAACAAATAGAGCTGCAGCAAGGCCAAAAGAAAGAGTGCCTGTTTACTGGTAAGCCAAATTTATTCCTCCAGAGAGAAAGGAGAAAGTAAGATGAGATTTGCATGTTTATGTTGTTTGTGAATGCTGAAAAGATGTGAGGTTACTGTAGCAGCAGAGGAGTAAGGAATATCAATTACTAAGTTTACAGATAAGGCATTAATTTCCCCGTAGTATTTTGACCTTGTGCTTTGAAGCGCTGGTGCATGGTCTGCATGCACTCGGTTTGTTTTCCATAACAAACAGCCCCCGTGCAGATACATTACAGAAGGAAGGAAAGGACTTTGAAACACCTACCCACTGCATATGATTTGCTTATTCAGCAGTGTTTCAATTCCTTCAAAAAGAAGAAACTTCTAGATTTCTTCCCTCAACAAAAGCATAAGCCTAAATAAATTATACAATATCTAAAAGTCTTTGTTGCGCTCTGCTCTCATACTTTGTCATCTCAGCAGTGTTCCAGTTTTAAGGTGATGTCTTTGGAAACTTTAAACTTGTCATGTGAGAGACACATACTTCACCAGCACAGTAAAAAGAGTTTAAATATTCGATAAACTGTTCCAGACTTGATGCACTGTTCTTTACATATTTTCTATCCTTTGGTTGACGCAATATTTTCAAGCTAAAGAAAGCAGCGGTCCAGGTGTGGAAATCTTGCAGAAGTCAATTTAATCTAGTGCATCTCCACCCAAGGCCAAACAAAAACATGAATGTAAAGTGAGACAATGCACAGACTGTAGGCACTCGCAATATTATCTTCAACGTTGGGCAATATATCTAGAGAGGGAACCCATTTGTCAAATATTCACATGGATGTTTTCAGTGCAAAGTGTGCACTTTTAGGCGGGCACAATCAATCTGAGACAGTGATTAAAAGCAGAGCTCAGTCTTGCTGAGAAGCTCTTATTTTGACGGGTAAAGCAATGACAGTCTTGCAATTCAGACCTTTGTGTTTAGCACCCACACCTGTACTTTGCAATACAATGGGACTAATTGAAGATAGTGAAACTGTAATACAAGGAGCATGGTGTATGCATGTATGTGGGGAGTGTGTGTGTGTGTGTGTGGGTGTGGGGGGGGGGGATGAGTTTTGCCCTCCAGTTAGCTTGAATTGTTTGTGCAGGTTGTGCATCTCTCAGCTGTCAAGTCTCTCAAGCGGCTCTACAAATGAAACAAAGATAATTTTATTGTTGTTATCTGTAAAACATAAAATTAATAACTGCTTGTGAACAAGGACAAATTAGTTTCACATATGGAAAACAATGCCTTTGATAAAGATGATTCATATATCATCATATGATGGCTGATGATTGTGTGCTTGTCTTATCAGTTTTCACATGCGTTTGTTCATTTCTGTGACATGAGCAAATTTTCTCATGAACCACCGAAAGGAGTTTAACAAAACTTTCAGAAAGTAATCAACAAATGTATTTCTACAACTAAATGACCCATTTGGTCAACCTGATTCAGGTGGACTGCCACAGCTAGTTAAACTTAAGAAACCCAGAATGACTAATGAGTTTTACAGATACTGAAACTAAGCTTTCCTGCAGTAGAACTGACTGATCAGTGACTGATCTGTGTTTAAAACTGTGGCATTAACTATTGAAGTCAATTGCATTTGACTTTTGACAATATATATCATCAACCACCAGGAATACTTCAATGAAACTTTCAATACATAGTCATTGGTACATAGTCATTACCTGTATAAATAATACATAGACATTACCTGTATAAATAAAGGTTGATTGATTGATTGGATGACCCTTTAAACTAATTCACGTTTGGATTCAGTCTAAAATATCTTGTAAACCCTTGGGTAGGTTTTATTGAAACTTGCTGAAAGTAATTATGCATGATGCATCCACAGCTGATCAAAGTTGTGTCAATCCAATTCAGAATGGCTAAGGTGTAGCTTTATTTGTCATATGCAAATCAACTCAAGGTCAACAATGCAATGAAATGCTCAGGATGAGAGAAGAGCTGTCACGACTTGCCCAAAAAAATAACAACAACAAAAAAACTAAACTATAGCATGAAACAAAACCAAAAAAAAACAGGTGCCAAAAGTGAATAAGAAATACATCTACAGCAGCATGGTCCTATTAGCAGAGAGTTTCTGTTAGCAGTGAGGTTCTGTTAGCAGTGTGGGTCTGTTAGCAATGAGGTTCTGTTAGCAGTGTTGTTCTGTTAGAAGTGAGGTTCTGTTATCAGTGAGGTTCTGTTAGTGTGGTTCTGTTAGCAGTGAGGTAGCAATGAGGTTCTGTTAGCAGTGAGCTTCTATTAGCAGTGAGGTCCTATTAGCAGTGTGGTTCTGTTAGCAGTAAGGTTATGTTAGCAGTGAGGTTCTGTTAGCAATGTGGTTCTGTTAGCAGAGTGGTTCTGTAGCAGTGAGGTTCTGTTAGCAGTGAGAGCCTTTTAGCTGAGTGGTTCTGTTAGCAGTGATGTTCTGTTAGCAGTTACTTTCTGTTAGCAGTGAAGTCCTCTTAGCAGTGTGGTTCTGTTAGCAGTAATGTTATGTTAACAGTGAGGTTCTTTTAGCTGAATGTTCTGTTAGCTGAGTGGTTCTGTCATCAGTGTGATTCTGTTAGCAGTGAGGTTCTGTTAGCAGTGATGTCCTATTAGCAGTGCGGTTCTGTTAGCAATGAGGTTATGTTAGCAGTGAGGTTCTGTTAGCAATGAAATCCTATTAGCAGTGTGGTTCTGTTAACAGTGAGGTTCTGTTATCAACGTGGTTCTGTTAACTGAGTGGTTCTGTTATCAGTGAGGTTCTGAGAGCATTGAGGTTCTGTTAGCAGTGAGATCCTATTAGCAGTGTGGTTCTGTTAGCCGAGTGGTTCTGCTATCAGTGTGGTTCTGTTAGCCGAGTGGTTCAGTTAGCAGTGTGGTTCTGTTAGCATTGTGGTTCTGTTAGCAGTGTTGTTCTGTTATCAGTGTGGTTCTGTTAGCAGTGATGTTGTGTTAGCAGTGACATCCTATTAGCAGTGTGGTTCTGTTAGCAATGAGCTTATGTTAGCAGTGGTTATGTTAGCGGTGAGGTCCTATTAGCAGTGAGGCTCTGTTAGCAATGAGCTTATGTTAGCGGCATGGTCATACCTGTAGCGTGTATGTGCAGTGTAGGCAGCAGAACAAAATTTAAATCAACAACAGGAACAACAATAGAGCTTGTCGAAGAGGAGCTCCCATCAGTGCCACCATACTGCGGCACTCGTGACATAATGGCTACAACAGATAGTTGATATTAGCAACACAAAAAATGGATATATCTCAATCAGTTTATCAAATTTTGAGCTAAAATTTGATGTGGAAGTAGCTGAAAAGTAATTCGTTACCCAAACTCCAAGAGTGACATTGGTGATATTGTATTATTTTTTATATGTTTTGTGCAAGATTATATTTTTATTACTCTTAAAATGTGGCTTAAACGGTGGTAATTGATATTCCTTCAAGATATCCTATGCCTTTAATTACCTTTTGTTTGGGGACTCACATTTAGCAATCTCCAGAAAAGGACCATTTAAAGGCTATATCTTGACATTGGTTTATATTTGGCAGCACAATGGCTCAGTGGTTAGCACTGTTGTCTTACAGCAAGAAGGTCCTGTGTTCAATCCCTGGTTGGTCCTGGGTTCTTTCTGTGTGGAGTTTGCATGTTCTTCTCGTGCTTGCGTGGGTTTTCTCCCGGTACTCCAGTTTACTCCTACAGACCAAAAACATGCATGTGAGGCCAGGCCTCCCTTACAAAAGCGATCTGTGATCTCAGTGGGATTTGTCTGGTTAAAAAAGTTTAATAAATAAATAAATATAATATTAAACCTATTTTTTCCCTTTTTACAACTCTTTTGGTTGGTTCGGCTGGCAGTGGCCACAGTGATGCCAGCCTGACTTGCTGGTTTTGGTTTGCACACTTAGTTCCCCTCTCCCCTTTTTCATGCTTGCATCTATGACATATTTAGGGTTCATTGAAGGAATATATAACATTTCTGGCAAAGCTGTCTCTATAAGTAGGCCAACAGATTCTGACACTACTGAGAGACTGTAGGATGCCTGCCACAATTTAGCAGAATAATTCATTGTAATATCCCAGTCTGGTATTGGAGAGCTTTGACAGAGGCCTAATTTATGCATCAAGTTGTTTCATCAATCAAAGCAGAGTTTGAAAAAGCTTTCTCTTTGATATAGGCTCTGTGTACACAAGTATGAAAGCCATAAAGGTAATAATGCCTCCCTTTTGCTCCAAAATGAGATCTCTCCAAATAGCTAAAGTAAAGCCTCTTGACGAATGCGCTGATGATTCTTTATACAAATAAAAACATTTTAGGACTTGGGGTAAAAGTGTGATTTTAGGTGTTAATTCGAACAATCAAGTTAACCTCTGCAACAGGAAAAAGTGTTTTCTGACAGGAGGTTGGACTTCAGTACGGCTCAGAGGTTAAGGGTGCTACTCCAGGAACAATGACACATCCACTTGATCAACAGATGCAGAGCATTTAGGCTTGATGGTGCATGCGCTGTTTGCCAGATGGCTTAGCTGATGAGAGTATGTATCCTTACAATGATGCATGATGATGCTTTTTGAAAATAATGTTCACCAGGTGCTGCTCCCAGAGTGCTGCAGAAGAATTAAAAGTTAGACAAAAGAATGGAGAGAGAGAGACAGACAGAGAAGAAAAGCTGGAGCTGGGTGGGGGCGTAGAGAGGGCGATGGGAGGGAAATGAAGAGAGATGCGTATCCCGCTGGGTATATGTGGTGAGGAACATGCGGTGTCAAGGATGCTTTGTTTGGATGAGAGAGGAGTGTAATCAAAGTCTCTCTAATGTTCTGTTGCATGGTGTCGTTCTACAATGAAGATGAACAGGCAGAAGTGCATTTAACACAAAATGTACCGCAGACGCTGCACAGCCAGGGACGGCCTTCTTAACAGTCTCGCTGGATGTGCCACAACATCTCTGCTGGATTCAAACATGCTTACACCACTGATGCAAAACACTTCCATGGTGATGAACGCCAGGAAACTAATGAGCTGTTTGACTTGGTGATCTTTCTTAATAATACCTGTCCTCCATGGTTGCTGGCCACGTGGGATCGAGGCAAAATTGTTTAGGGACTACTTCTAAAACAAGCAATTGGTAAGAATGATTTAAAGGCGTAACATTCCTTGGACATATCGCCTGCCACCTTTCATGACAGAGTTTTAATTCAAGATGGTTGCCACACAAACATAATAATAATAATAATAATGTCATCACAATGTCAGCACTGTATGTTTCCATACAATGGCGAAATTAGTCTCTGCATTTAACCCATCCACCACCAGGTGGTGCAGTGGGCAGCTATTGAAAGCGCCCGGGGGACATTTTGGGGATGAGACGTGCTGCCCAGAGACGCCACGTGATGTGCAGTGACTGGGGATCGAACCTGGGACTTTCAGGTCCCAAGCCGGCTGCCCTGCCTCTACAAAGCCCCTGGCTTTGACCTCTGACCCTTAGGTTCTCTACCAGATTCACCATGAACTGCTTTCTTTAAAGTTACTTTTGACTTGAATAATGTCTGATGTCTTCCCACATTGACTCTCCTTAAACAGAGTATTTTATGCTTTTAAGGAAAAAAACCCACATATATGAAATTGGTTTAATTTGATTATGATGGTGTTAACATGAATAATGATGATTTTTTTTTGCAGTCATTATAATGAAATCATGTGAAATATTATAATGTATTTTAACATACTTTCACTGTTTTATTTTTCAGATAATAACTTTGTTGAGAGTCACCTGTGTGTAAGTGTTTTTGAGCTGGAATCTGTTTACATCAGAGGGGAGTCATAACATCTGAGAGATTCCCAAAACTCTTCTGAGAGCTGAGAGTTCAAACAAAGTTTTTTTTGTGTGACACTTTCAGTTCGTCTGTTTCCCCTCATCCTGATGTGTTCGACTGATGTCCGTCTCGTTTATTTTTGAGCTAAGAAAACAAGTCTGCTCTGTAACAATTTTTATTAGAAGCAGAGTCTGGTCATGCCATTTTTAACTGATGCAACTTGATAAATCATTTTGGCTTGCAGTGAAAACAAATGACTTAATCTGATCACCTTAAATAACTGAAAACAAATGACTTAATCTGATTACCTTAAATAACTGAAAACAAATGACTTAATCTGATCACCTAGCAAAAGTTAAACTTTGTCTAAATTTTGCGCGTATAAAAGGCAAAAGAATTCCTGCTCAAATAATTAATTTTGCCGTAGATAAAAGAGAAGAAATCCTTGACTACTTCATTATTGTTTAGATTGTTCAATATTATTTAAGTAATAATTTTACTACATTTTTAAAATAGTTATTCTCCAAATGATTTTCCTTTATCGCTTGTGTGGTTCAATCTTGTTATTGTTGTTGCTGATTCTTATTTTGATTTATTATTTTGTAATAAAATTGAAAAGGCAAGTTCAGTTTTTTCGTCATTCGGTCTACAGTAGTGCCTCGTTTATTGCGAGTCTCTTAGGGACTAGGCCCTCCCTCCCCCCACGATCAGTGAAAAAGTGCAAAGTAGGGATACAGTAGTCCAAGTTCAAGTTCAAGTAAACTTTATTGTTATTATCTTCTCATGTGGTACATGAGATGGAAGGAATTTACGTACACAAGTAATAATAAAAGTATTAGTAGTAAGTAGTAGTTTATTTTAGTATTTATATACAGGTAAATATTAAGGCATTTTAAATCCTTCCCACATTCTTGCAATGTTCTAAACTCTTAAACAGTAGTTAATTTGAGGCGGATCCTGCCGGAACAAGATCCAGGAACTCTCTCATTTTGACCCGTTGTGTTCTGGCAACTCTTTACTCGGCTCTGTCAACTCCGCCCCTAAAAGTTCAAAGTCATTGCACATTTTTATTTTGATTATTTATTTAAAAAATACAATGTGAGGAGATATTGCCTTTAGCTCAGTGGACCCAGTCTGTGGAGTGGATGTTCCAGCTGCAGCACACACGGCGTACTAGCTACACGCTCCTTCAAGGAGCAGGAGAAGAGCCTCTAGGTGGGGTGGGGGGGACGGGGGGACGGGGGGACGGAGGGACAGATGGTCACAATTACGCACGGAGGTTCTGTGCTGAGTCCTTCTCTCCTCCTCCTCTCCAAATATTGTCCCTACTCAGCAGGGCTGCACACTGAAAAACATTCCCTCTCCCCTCCTCTCAGACCTCTGAAACAGAAACGATCATTTATTTAACAGAATAAATAAATGTCCTCAGAGCAGGAGCAGCTTGGTTCATTTCAGTCCGACTCTGTTGCGTTTCTGCAGACGTACCCTGCAGCAGCCCACAATCAAAGTTTGAAACTCTTAATCCTACTAATTTTAACAACATACTGTACTTATTGGTGGCTACTAAATTTTACTTACCAGCATGTCCCCGCTTGGAGGTCCTCATTGGCCAGTTGAAAAAGATGAAAAAGAGTCCTGTTAAGCTTCAAATGGACAACCAGATCATCAGCCGCATGCATCCAGTGACTGGCCAGTTGAAAGAGGTGAAATAAGTCCTGTTAAGCTTTGGATGGATCACCGGATCATTGGTCGTGCGTATCCCGCTCAGGGCTTTTCGTGAACTGGTTGAACGAGATGAATAAAGTCCTGTTAACCTCTGGATGGATCATCGACCACAGAGCCTCAGGGCACTTTGTGGGCCGGTTGAAAGAGATTTAAAAAGTCCTGATGGGCTCCGGATGGAGCACTAAACATTAGTCAGGTGTGCTTGCTCTATGATCCACATGGGTGGGCTACAAACTCTCAAGAGTCAGCGATGGGTCTGGAAGTCTGGTTATGCTCTGGGGGCACCAATCAGATCAGAAGTAAATGGGGCTTCTGGGCAGGACCCTGTTGCCCTCTGGGAAATGTAGTCATTATGAGGGGAAATTACAGTGGAGGCTTACAGAGAGAAAATTACAAAATGGCAGCACCTGTCCAAAATATTTTATTTTTTTGTTAACTTTTTACTGTACAGTACTGTAATACAGTGAGTAATACAGTATTAATTATTAATTAATTTAAAAAATGTCCAATATTATATATTATGGACTGTACTTTCACAAACCATGATAGAAAGAGTCCACGAAAGTCGAATCGCGAAGTAGCGAGGGACTAATTTAATATTGTGATAAGAATTCCCTGTTACTACAAATTCAGCTTCAGCTGTTGAGTCTGATAATTCAAGGGTGAATTTAGTTGTTGAATATCCATAAAGTGTGCTAACTTGTCTTTGGTCAGTAGCCTGACAGTGCTCCCAATTTCAATGAGTGCAAACAAGTAAATAAGTGTAGTAAAGTGAGGTGCAAATGTTACCATTCCTCCTCCATTTACTCTTAAATGCTACACAGGAGTTCATGACATATTTTGCTAATAGATACAAAGATATTAAGGCTGAGAGACTACAAACCCTAATTTTTCAGGCATCATTTCAAAGCCAAATCAAGCAGCACACACGATGCTGAAACTGTCATCTTCATTCAGCTCACCCTGGACTGTATATTTTATTTGTGACTGCTGACCCTGGAATTGTAGTTTCATGCTAACCTATAGCCTCTACTTTCATTTAAAGCAAAGAAGAAAAAAAATGCAACAAAGCACATCTTTCAGGTGGATGATGAATAGTAAGAAACCTTATTTGGGCAAGCATGCTACAATCAGCAATTTCCAAACTTATAGACTGCAGATGGCATGCAATTCACTGATCTTTGATTAAATGTTACAATAAAATATGCTTTTATCATTTTACTAGAAAAGATTTCAAATTGATTTCACTTTAAAAATATATTTAGGGCAGTGTTCAAAGTCGCACAGTTTGTCTCGATATGTCGACTGGCCTTTGAAAGTGCTTCTCTTCCAATCCCCAGATTTATTATTCACACCAGACAGGCATTTTCTCCTTGACTGTAAATGCATCACATTTTAAATCAGTTAGATGAAAGCATCTGTTTTGAGTGCTTATTACTTGCTCCAGCAAAGACAGTCCTTGTGCTGGTAATGACTGCACTCTCCAGTATATGCATGGCATTCCTCGATGATTTGAATGCATAATTAGCATAATAAATACTTCTGTCACATACGAAGACTTGTTTTGTGAGGCAATCATTGCAGCGAGCAAAGCAAAGGTTCCCACTTCTAGGAAGAACCTGCAATAACATAAATGTAATTTTGCCTTCACAACATAAATAAATGCATGTGACTTACACGTATACATACTGGATAAGCAGTGCAGGCTCCTTCTGAGCAGTAATAACGAGGAAAGGATTGATAGTTATGCAATATATAATCGGCTGTCCCATAATTTTGTATTCAACCATGCTCAAGTGTGGAGCAACATGTCATTATTACAGGCCGATACACAAGCTGACAGCTGCGTGTATATTCACACTATTTTTGCATGTGGATTATAAACAAGCTATGAATACAATTTTCTATCATGACAGAGCTATAAGTCCACAGAGGTATAAAATGAAAGTGTCTCATTTTTTTCAAATTCGGGACAGTAGAAAATAATTCCTGATTTCAGTGGAGGAGAGAAGATGTTCAGCTCTGCTCCTGTTGACTATCAGATAGTGAGAATGATGAGGCCACATAAGTGGCATCTCAGTGTATTGAAATCATTGTATCATTGGGCATGAATTTAGTGGCTATCATTTCATTGTAATTCATTCCACGTCTCAATGAGCAAATTGTTCAGATTATTGAATATATATATATATATATATAT
Source organism: Nematolebias whitei (assembly GCF_014905685.2). Taxonomy (NCBI): domain Eukaryota; kingdom Metazoa; phylum Chordata; class Actinopteri; order Cyprinodontiformes; family Rivulidae; genus Nematolebias; species Nematolebias whitei. The sequence goes on from NC_056500.1 coordinate 32,717,779, forward strand.
ATATATATATATATATATATATAT
>NC_056500.1:32717902-32719458 GCF_014905685.2 Nematolebias whitei
AACCAAGGCTATTACTGCTCAGGAGGTCACAGTTACTGAAAACCAGCAGCTCAGGGCCGGACATCCAGCAATTAAAGTCATTATGTAAATAAACCAAGTATTACAAAGATCTGTTACCTTTTAACCCTTTCATGCATGAATGATGAGATCTTCATACAGGATTTTTTTGTGTGTTTTCATTTTTCTTGAGGCATAAATAAAGGCTGGAACATTTTGCTTATACAAATTTTATTTATTCAAGAACTTCTCCACATGTCCACTCAGCTGGACAGCCTACGTTTCGAGATGTTTTACAAACGAAATACTGCATGTTATAATGTGAACATATTTTGACACAGCTCAACTGAATGTGTTAAAAACCCATGCAAGAAAATGCCTGTTGCAGTGACTGTTTGTTTCATTGCATTGAATCATAAGTGAAATAAACAGAACCCAAAGCCCAAACCCAGAACACCAAATTTTTTTTTTTTTTTTTTTTTTTTTTTTTTAATGAGCTCGTTGATGGTCCGAACTGAAGTCACCGGGGGCCTCAAGTGGCCCACGGGCCTCCACTTTATGAACACTGCTATAAACTCTTAAATTGTTGATCAATTTAATTCTAGGATCATCAAATGTGTTGCAAAAACCTGACTGACAGAAAAATATGTTTTCTGTCACTTTCCAAACATTAAAATAAAATGTCCCTGTCAAAACATTTTCAAATGTGTTTTTATTCCATTAAAATGACAAAACGATTACACGTCATTTGTTTTATAAACACCATTAACATTTTTTATTTAGAAACAGGTTGACTGATCTTATTTTCCAATAAACAATTCAAGATATATTCTTGATATACAACAAAATGAATCTTAACACTGTTTTCAATCTCAGATTATTAAATGATGCAGCGGGATGTTCTGGTAATTAATTGACTATAAAAAGTAAAACTCCATTGAGTAAAATACTAGAAACAAATTGTAGTTCAGGTTTGTTGTTTTTGTTACTTTGAGCTTGAAACTACCACGAGACAGAGATTTAATTCTGAAAACTGAAGTAAATGGAACTCAACATTTCTAAATTAGAATTTGCAAATATTTGACTTTTTGTTTATTCATGTCAAACTATTATCGTAAGGACCAACTCAGATATTTGTTTCTGTGAATCTGATAACGATGCAGAAACTCTAAGCATCCGAAACCTAATGAGCCCAAACCAGACTCTCAGTTTGTCATCACAACTCAAACTACTGGGAATTACAGATTTATTTTAGCAACAACTTTTGTTTTAAATTGCCTTACAACGTGATATAAAATATTTAAAAACCCAATCTAACAATGTAGAAGTCCATCTGAACTGGCACAAAAAGAAACAAGGACGAGGAGTTTTGTTCCACAATGTGTGTGTGTGTGTGTGTGTGTGTGTGTGTGTGCAACTTCAGAGCAGAAATAAGGGTCAGTCATGTGTAAAACACAAAGAAGAGGATTATCTGGGACCAGGCAGAGCTCTCTGACTCACTCACACACGCGAACACACACACACAGACACCATAGATTGAGTTAATGTTGAACAAGGTG
>NC_056500.1:32719558-32727660 GCF_014905685.2 Nematolebias whitei
ACACACACACACAGACACCATAGATTGAGTTAATGTTGAACAAGGTGTGATGAAATCTGCTTCTTACAGTTAAAAATTCTGCATAAAGTCAAACTTTGCATCCGGCTGTTTGTGGTGAATAAACAGCCACCAGAGAAACATCGACAGCTGTCAACAAGCATCTGGTGAAGTTAGTCCATGACCAGAAACCCCCCCCCACACACACACACACACACACACACATGCTTGACTGAAATCACTGTGGACGACCGAACCTCAACCTCGTCTCAGACTTTACCTTTAATTTAAATTAAGACCACAGAGAAGACCTCATGAAGTATTTAAGGTTTGAACACATGCATACATGTTTTTGTTTGTTTGTTTGTTTGTTTTGTCTTTGTTTATGTCTGTTGCACATTTCTGGGGGTTTAAACGTTGTGCATAGTGTCATAAAAGCCTCCAAGCTTTGCTGCTGACCAGGGACAATAACGTTGTGATGTCATGTCACATCTGAGCACCTGGACACTTCAGGTAAAGTACCTGCTCAAATGTTCCAAACCTAGAACTGATCATGAGAATGATAAAGATGAGAATCATGAAATCTCTGGAGATTTAATGTTTTTGTGTGGTGGTGGTGGTGGGGGCAAACTGGGCCATCTATCTTTGAAAATGGCCGCCATTGTTAGTCATTCTTAGAAGTTCTCCTGCAACATCCTCCTCTTTATCTCAGCTTTCCTGTCATTCTTTCCCCTCTCTTCACATTCAAACTCTCTGCTCAGCAGAAAGGTTTTTTTTTTTTTTTAATGAGGGGGTTGGGCCACCAAGTTCTAACTCCTCCCCCTTCTGGTGATGAATGTTAGAGGTGAGGAGAGACAATAGACTGATTAAAGTCTGTGTGGAGGAGAGCTGCTGGTAAGATCAACTCTACAAGTGTTGAAAGAGAAAAAACAAATTTAAAACCAGACGGAAAAATAGGAAGTGAAGCCGGAAGAAGAGGAAGAAGAAACAGAATGAGAGAAGACAGACAACTCAAGAGGACTTTCTTCATTCATCCAAAACAACTCTAAGACATCTGACAAGAAGCTTGCTTGTCCAGAAACAAATTGCAATTTTTCATCTTCATCACCAGTAAGACCAAAGATTTATTTATTCTTTAATCCTGCTGGTGAAGACGTCTTGATCCGCTCCACACTGGAGTATGTCCTGCCATCCTTGCCATCCCTGCCGCTGATGCAGGTGGTCAGCATGATTTCCCAGTACCCTCTGGCCAACTTCCTGTTTTCACCTGTGAGCACCTACTGCCCCGACCTGGACTTCACCTTACTGCTGGAGGGGGAGGGAGGTGTCACCCTGCAGAGGTACCAGCCTCGCTCCCCAGAGAGCAGCACCCACCACTGGGTCAGTACAGCATGTTGCTCAGGGCAGACATATTGTGTCTTCTAAAATCTGTTTTCATTCCTCAGAGAAACACAGGTACTTCCAGTTTCCTTAAACAGTCTGGCAGATGTTGGCCCCTGCGTGGCCTTCCCCTGGTACCGGGGAATGTTTGAGGCGTTACTGTTGTCGGGCATCTTGTGTTCAAGCTGTTCTGTGGTGGATTGAAATAGAAACGAGAGGTGAAATTTCTGGAAAACAAAGGAATTCGTGAGAAAATCAGTTTGGAATTGTAAACACTCACAGAGATACAGTGAAGCTCAGAGATAGGAGCGGCGTTTGTGGCTTCTCCAAGGTCTGTTTGGTAAATATGATTCATAGAATGTGAAGGAGTGATGAGAAGGGGGAAATAAATGTACTGATGTGTAAACTTAAAAAAGAAAGGCATCTATTAAATAAAGACTGTAAGTTCAGGAGCTCCTCACCCGGATACTTGGTCAAATATCTATGAAGTACAGTTACGTATTTTACACAACATACAGCAAAAAACAAATCAAGAAGAGACGTCTGATCTGTCAGGATTGTAAAGATCTGATTATTTGAATATTCTCTTTGAGCAATAAATCAGCAAGTCACAAGGCAACAACTCAAAGTGGACAGTAACTGTTGAACAGAGGCAGAAGAGCTGCTGACTCCTTGTAAAAGCCAATAACTCATACTCATTAGAAGTACTGCTTACTGGATATTTTGTGTATCCTGTGTAGTGTGTGTGCAGTTGTGTCTTACTGACTAATTAGCACTCAAAGGAATGTTCTTACTGTGTTCCAGCACACTTTTTATTATGATATTGACAAAAGTCAGTCTAAGTAAGAAAACAAATTGCTGCTCATTGTATGGAACTTTATTTATTAGCTTCTGATTTATTATAAATAATTATAAGCTAATAAATAATGCTCCTTGTTAATTTTCTTAAATGAAGCATTAAAAAAATCTTAAAATTCGTTTAATCAAGGGGACATAACACTCATTTTAAGAAAATAGTTCTTAAAGAAAGCAATCTTTGCTTGTAAGAAGTGCAATTTTCTTTAATTTTGGACAGTTTTGTTCAGTTTAAGGGCACATAGTTAGATTAATTTGCAAGTTTTGAGAATTCTAGCCAAGCAACTCATTTGCAGATTTATTTATTTTTTCATCAAAACAAGAACATTTGATCACATTTAGGAATATTTGGTAAGCAGTGTATGTAATTAAGAAACACATTTTCGCCATTTATTTGTTGGTAATTATCACATAAGACATTAGAGCCAAAGGTTTTTTCTTTTGGTACGTTATAATAACTATTTTTATTGGTGCCACAAGTGAAGTTTGATCTGGGATTGTGGCTGTCGAAGTGTCCTTGAACAATGGCCTATACTTGCTACGGAGATGACAAATTACAGCAAAAAGAAAAGAGACGTTAATTTAATTCTTAATAAAAATCATATATATATATATTTATATATATATATATATTCTTGGTTCCTCAATGATTTATGCACCAAAGAATGTTTCAGAGCTCTACACATTATGTAAAATCAATTTTCAATGTTGTTTGAGGCCTCAGCTGTTAATTGCACAGTCTGAAAAAGAGCAGAGATCAATAACCTGTTTGAAAACGCCAGAGTGTGGATTTCTAGAGAAAAAAAAATCATTGAATCAATTCTCGAGCAACAAGCTGGACTGAGGGATAGGATTGTATAACTGTGGTCCAACTACATTTGAATTATGCACACGGTCCCAAACAGAACCTACTCAACATGCACTTATTGTATGTAAACATGTGGACCCCCGTGTTCTTTATGGAGGAACAGTTCAATTTCTGAAAATTTATTTAGTCGTTTTACTTTTCCGAAAACTACAATTATGCAACATGTGTTTGTTCCTCAGCTAAAGAAACTTGGTGTCTCTGTCATCAAGTGACCACATGAAGGCTTGCAAGGACTAACTTCTTCTGTACCCATGTTGTCAAGGGTCTTGGAGAATATTCTAGCTGTTACTGTGAAGGGAAAAGGGATCACCAAGTCAAGTACCACGAGTTATATATGAGCAGTCACAGATTAGTTAACAAAGAGCACCAACAATAGAGTAAAACGTCAACTGCAAGGAGAGAGAGTCCATCTCTTAGATGAGTTGAACTTGAATCCTTTACTTGACCCACCCCACCTACCTCTGACAACTAAACACTGGTTGCTTGTTGAAGTTGACAGCATTGGCAACTTTGTTTCTGCCTCCTCAGCAGTACCATATGCATACAACATGTCCATCAGTGGCAAAGCAGAACTGATATCTATAGCCAAACATGCATAGGACACCACTTCTCCATGTCCACGCCGTCTGTTACAACACCCTAATGCAGCCTCTTTGCTCTGGAGTCACCTGCAGCCTACTCATGGGACGATGCCATGTTTTGAGACATAGAAGTTATAAAGTGTCCAATACCTGAGACCACTGGGCCTGGATGTCATGGGGTTGTGCAATGTTCAGCATACATTGATACAATAATCATTTTTCGTGCGGTTTCCTTTGATGAACTTTAAACTTCATGGCCTGTGTGGGTGCCATCACGTACCCATTGCTTCCACTGTGACATCTGTGCTGCCCATACTGAGCAACTGGATAATATGACCATTCGACCTCATGCAGACCAGCAACGTGCCACTTGTGTGTCTGAGAGGTATCCGCTGTGTCTGCTGACCTCCACTCACTGTTTTGAAGAACAGCCCGACACTCGGGAACTGCCTGATAACATTATCTCGTCCCTTGTGATGCCAACGCCATAACCTGATGTACTCATTCTAGACATGCCAGCTCTTTGCAAATCAAACTGTTCACATATCAATCACTGTTTTGTCAGCAAGTAGTACCATCATTGCCCTCAGGATTTCAAGCTAACTGCTAAAAAGCTTCATTTTGGGTAAACTGTGACAAGTTTTGACAAAAAGTTAATCTGAGAACAAACTCTATTCTATTATTCTTTTTTAATGCGATGGACAATTTAATGGTGCAGCTCTGCTGAATTAATCCGGTGATTAGCTGTATTGTTTTTAAATAACTTCCATTTCTAAGACGACTTGTCACAGTGGGTTGCTTGTATATGTTCTGAGTTTGGTTGGTCATCCTCCTTACTGCCTATCTGACATCCTGTCTGAAGTGTCGCCCCATCTCACTGCCCTGTTTCCTCCAATTGTTTCAGCGAGAGTGAAGGTTAGCTGCACTCTCAGAATACTTTAAAAAGCTCCGGTTGTCTGAGGATCGTTATTGTGCCTGTTTTTTACTGGGTCGACGTATTATTGTCTGCTCAGCTGGAACAGAGAATGACAAGATGATTATATAGAGGAGTTCATACTTTCCATGAAGTTAGGTTACAATGAACAGAATAGTCAGTTTTGTAACAACACAACCTTTGAATTCCTCAGCTTTATTTGCATCAACATCTAAAACTGTCCTCTTGCCAACAAACCTGGCAAGTTCATGCAGTCTTGTGATAAGACTCATGTTTGAAGACAATAAGCGTCAGCTGCTTTAACTCAGTCTACGTTTTGTGCTGACAGACAGTTTGGATTTTACAGGTGTCAGGTGTTCTCACCCTCCTTTCAGTTTAACTTTGACTACTTGTATAATCTTATGAAACCATGCCAGTGATTGGAACTGATTTTTTTCTCTGTAATCTTCCTGCTGTGCTGTTTTAGACCTCCATTATTAGGTCCACAGTTCAGGTCAGAGAAGAAGAAGGTGTGCTGAGGTATTGTTTATTGTGGGAACAATGAGCCAAAAATACAAGTTTATTTAAGACAGACTAATGCGCAGGAAAACAAATGGAACTAGAGAAATTGAATTTCCTGTGAAAATGCAGTATGAATGCATATTGCAGAAGAACTTGCTGAAAAACAGTTTAAATTAGCTAAAAACATGCTGAAATGTAGCTGAAACGGAAGAATAAGCCTAAATTAGCAGAAGAAAGCAGAAAGAACACATATTTGCTGAATTTGGTTTAAATAAGAAGAAATGAGCACAAACATGAGCAAATTAGCTTAAAAAAAGCTGAAATTAGCAACAACAACAAAAACCAGCAGAAAAGTAGCTTAAAGGAGAAAGAAGCTTAAATTACTAGAAGGGAGTGGAGAGAGCATATTTTTGCTGAATTATGTTGGGAAAAGTTAAAATGAGTGCAAATAATGTGGAATTAGCTTAAAAAGCTAAAATTAGCATAAAACTGCTAAATATTAGCTGAAATAACTGAAACTAGCTGAAATAAGCGGAAAGGAGCCTAACAAGCTGAAATTAGCAGAAAGAAGTTAATTGTGCTCAAAGTAGCAGAACTTACCACGTAAAACTTAAATTTATCTAAAAACAGCTAAAATTAGCTAAAAATACTAAAAAGGTAGCTGAAAAGTACAAGCTTAAATTATCAGAAGAAAGCAGAAAAAACACTGCCCAATTTGGATGAAAGAAGCAGAAATGAGCACAAACTGGTGGAAATTAAATGGAAAAAAAATGTTCAAAAGCTGAAATTAGCAAATAACAGCTTAAAAGTATTTTAAACAAAAGAAAGAAGCTTAAATTACTAGAAACAAGAGGCGAGAGCACAGTTTTGCTGAATTAGGCTGAAAAAGTTTAAATGAGCTCAAAAAATGTGGAATAAGTTTAAAAAGCTGAAATTTGCATAAAAACAGCCAAATAGTAGCTGAAATAGCAGAAAAAAAAATTTAAATTTACAGAAATAACCTTAAAGGAGCGTAACAAGCCGAAAATAGCAGAAATAAGTAAAAGAAGCACAAATGTGTTGTTGGCAGAAATAATCTGAAAGGAGCACAAAACAGCTGAAAAAAACAGCTGAAATTTGCTAAAAGGAGCAGGGAAAAAAGTTTAAATTTGCACAAAGAATCTGAAAGAAGCTGAACCAGAACAAAATGTGAAAGCAGCAGTAAAAGGTTGTAAACAGATCTAAAGATTTGAAGGATGTAAAATGAGCTCAATGCTTTTTCTATGAGGAAAAAAAGTGTCAAAAAGGCTAAATATTTCAAAAAGCTAAAGTTGCACCAGTACCAAAAGTCATAGCAGGATTGTCCTGAGCTGAATGTTTTTATATGATTTGTTGAACGAGCACAAAAACTGTAGAATGAGAAAGATGACGAAAAATGTACAAAAGAAAAATGGATCACAATAGAGTGTCTTCATAAACATTCACACTATTAGTTTGAATAGAAACAACTTAAATTGGGACTTTATTTTACAAGAAATAAAGACATGACTGGTATTCTGATCCCACTGCATATACGTTAGGAACAACTGCACATTTTTGAATGTTATCGTTGAACATATTACAGCTCTAAGTTCATTTTTAACCTCTGATGTTCATTTAAACCATCCTGACCCTCCCAATGAAAGGACGATGTAACTAGGCTGCAGTCAGATCAATCAAAACTCTAATCAGAGAGAATTTTAACTACTCCTACACACCCGTTGGGGTATAATACCCATCAGGGCAGTTCAATAACCTCAACTGGCCAGTCATCAGAAACTGCAGTTCCTTTAAGCAGAAAAAAAAAACATGGAGGAAAGGGGTAGGGGAAGAGAGGAAGAACTAAGGATTTTGATGATGATGCTTTTTCCATTGAAAGAAAGTCAGAAAGCTGAGTTAGCGCTCCTTCTTCCTCTTTCCTCGCCTTTTCGAACAGAGAACTTCATAACTCAGATGTTTTGTGACGTCTCAGTGTTTCCACTTTGAATGTTTTGACTTCTTTTGATGACTTGACAACAATTTCAGCACTAGGGTTGCTAACTTTTGACCTGAGCATTATCCGGTTCACATGTGACCGAGAGAAACTGTTTTTATTGAGCAACACAGAAAGAACTTCAGTCAGTTCTTATAGCCCTTCGCACAAAGTACCGTACATGAGTTCTGTCTAAAACTCAGGTCACAGTCATCATTTGATCCAGTCAAACACTTCAGATGGTGTTTACTGTCTCGTGTGACCGCCTGCTTGTCGACTGCTTCCCTGCAGCTCTTCAGGGCTTGTGATCTTGACTCTAATTAGTTCAGATAATAGGAACAGTCAATACAGCAGGGATTGTTTGTGTCACCACACGTCCATCACCGAGCCACAACACCACCGGATCTGCTCGCTCAACTGGGGCAGAAAAAAACTCATCACGCCACATGGCAGTGGACGTGCACTTGATGGTGGCACGTGTGTGTGTATGTGTGTGTGTGCTTTTTTATGGTTTAGCAGCTATGGGAAGATGTCTGTTTGGGTGTGAGGGTGAGGCAAGACTATGTGCGTGTTCTGTATGTGTGTGTGCACTTGGCTCCTCCAAAACACAAACACATGCACACCCACACATTCATGCACGTGCACGCACACACACACCCAATATCACTTTTTTCCGCTCTCGCGGCGCATGCAGCATTAGCCGGGACGCATGACTGGGATCAAACTGGCATTGTGTTGTGTGAGTGCGTGTGTGGGTGTGGGTGTGTATGTGTGTGTGTGTGAGGCCTTACAGTGCGAAGCTGTAGATGTGGTATGCATTTTTGAACATGTGTGGTCAACACTTAGTCTTTATTTTGGCTGAGTTTTTTTTTTTAATGCCAAATTTTAAGGTCACAAAACAAAGATCAAACAAAGATCAAACAAAGATCAAACAACAAAGAAAATAAAGTATCTATCTATCTATCTATCTATCTATCTATCTATCTATCTATCTAT
>NC_056500.1:32727670-32733309 GCF_014905685.2 Nematolebias whitei
TCTATCTATCTATCTATCTATCTATCTATCTATCTATCTATCTATCTGACTGCAGTTCAGGGAATCCATCTTATTACAGTGAGTTTGACACGATACCTGAGCTGTCAACATTTCTCCAGGACATAAATGTTATTTTATGTTTTACTGTTCTTTTGTGTCTGCGGCAGCAGTTGCTGCTTCTTTTGTGCATCACTTGTGCAGTTTAATTTCCTCCACATGCTTAAAATTCAGGAAAACACAAACTGCTTACTGCATGAAAATCCAACTCAGATTTAAAATGAATACCAGCTGAAACAGCATGTTGGTTAAAAAAAAAAAAAAGAATGATTTTGCTCAATCTGATGTGCAAAATGGTGAATGACTTTAGGTTTGTTAATTCAAAGTTGTTTTTTGGGAGGGAGGTGCTGTGTGGAGGGGGAGGGGGGTGGAGTGAGGCTGCAGTTTGTGTGTTGTTTTTCTTGCATGTGACAACTTTTGGGGTTACGTGTATTTGCTGTGCAACAGATGGTCCAGCTCCCATTAGCCGACGGGGTCAGACAGACACCCGAGCCAGTTCAGACAGATTCATTCCAGGCTTAACGGGGCTTAGATCCAGAGGGCTTGAGGCCAAATGTGGGGGAGGGTGCTGGACCCTCACCGTGCTAAATGCTAAAAACACTAAAAATGTGTCTTCAACCAGACTTTTAGCATCACACTGTAACGTATTACTTTCACGCAAAGTTACATTTCACTCGATGCATCCTACAGGCCCGTTAACCTGATTCACAATATTTGGTCACAATGAAGCACGTGGACTTAACTTATCTACTTTAAAACTGCTTAAATGTAATGCACTGGGATGGAGGAGGAGTGCCCGTTTGCAGCTCTGGACTTTACTGGAAATTAATGATGTCACCCGAGCAAAGAGAGAGCGAGAGAGAGAGAGAGAGAGAGAGAGCCAGGACAAAAGATGTGAGGGGAGCCGAGACATGACACAAGAGAGGAGGTAGAGTGGAAACAACAAGCTTTAATGAACAACAGGTTCAGTTGACCAAAAATGAATCAACAAACAGAAAGAAGAAAAGCTGAAAGAAGCAGATTGTTTCTGTTAGAAATGATCTGGAGAGCAGTTCCAACAAAATCTGCTGCACGTTGTCTCGTCTGCTGGCCTGCGGTATCTAACTGTATCCGTGCTCTCTGTTTGCATGACTAACTGCTCTTAAATGACCCTTTAAAACTTTAATTGTCTTGTTTGTACATTTTTATTGGGTTATAGCAGCTCATTCTGACCTTCCACCATAAATGCAACGCTTTATTTTGTTGATTTTTTTTTTTTTTTCTGGCCTGGTCGCACAAAACTCTCTGCTGACTCTGGATAAACACAGTGGTTAATGAACTCTGCCCTCTACTGGTAGACATGCTCCACACACACAAATCCATCAGCTGCTCATTAACACCAAGTTAAAAACAAAAAGGCTGTATAAATGTGTATCCCCTGCACAGACAGACTCAAAAAACAGAATCATTCAAAAAGACCAAAAAAAAAAAAAAAAAAAAAGTTTGGATCTGTTACCAGAAAACATGTTCTAGTTTCATATTTTTTACAGAAAAACTCCATTGGATGACGTGGTTCTGCTCACTGATGCATTGGACGTCTCTTTCCGATCTAAAATGAGGAAATTTGTTGTTTTTTCCTCTCTCTCTCTCTCTCTCTCTCTCTCTCTCTCTCTCTCTCTCTCTCACTCTCTCTCTCTCTCTCTTTCTCTCTCACTCTCTCTCTCTTGCTCTCTCTCTCTCTCTCTCGCTCTCTCTCTCTTGCTCTCTCTCTCGCTCTCTTGCTCTCTCTCTCTCTCCAGTTGCATCACACTTGACTTTCCGTAAATATGAATCATTTCAGTTTCATACTGAATTGTGAGCTTCCCTTCAATCTTTCCTTTTATCAGAGATAACGTCCTTTCTAGTAAATCTCAGCAGTGCGGGTTATTTTTTTCTGATGCGTGACCTTCTGATCTTATATCAGCCATGCAACAACCCAAGAGTCTCCCACCATACCTTTAACGTTCATTTCTAGATTAGCGTTCTCATTGACCTAATTTTTGACAGCATCAGCTGGTTTGTGGTCAAGTCTCCTCTCCCTTCTGCTTTCCTGACCTTGCTTCAGGCCTGCAGAAAGGTTCCCCAGCTAGTCAGGTATGAGGACAGCAGCCTTGCTGGAGTCAGAAAGCTGGAGGCAGGAAGCGGGAGATTTCCTGGAATGTGCATTTTTTTCCCCACTGTGGTGCAATAACAGAGCTAGCAGCGCTCCTCCTGTTTTCATCCCTTTCTGTTTGTAGCTCACTGTTTTGACTGCACAGAGGAGAGTACTTGACAGGCTCAGCAGTCCGCCCTGGTGAAGGGCTTCCCTGAGTGCAATTACATCACAGGACTTCCAGAGAAATTAAACATGGGCCTGATTCAAGACATCCTGATGTGTTGTTCAGACACAGTGAACTTTTACATTTAAGCTGTAGGAAAATGTGATGAAGGCTTCCGGACATGAAACGTTTACTCACATCAGCACTTGGGGCTTGGATTACAACATACACAAATAGAAATTACAAAGAGAAAACTATAGCGAGCACATGATAATTTCCATATTTAACAACTTACTTTATACAGATAATAATGAGATAATAAGGATGAAGTGTTTCAAATTTTTGGCCAAATGACAGCTCTTTGAGTTGTTTGCAAACACTGTTTAACAAACATTTACATGACTCTCATTAAGCATTACATGTTTATTCTGGCAGATATGTTTTAACATCCCACCCAGGAGTCTCCCAGACAGCACCAGCTACAGCTAGCTGCTGCTGCTTCTATTCATACTAGCAAATAATCACGATTATTTGTGAAGAACCATGTGTTGAGAAAGTAATTGGCAATGTAAAAGTCTATAAAACTGTGATTTTATGAACCATTAATACAGTTTTGAAGCTGTCAGCTCATCAATAAAGTCAGAATTAAAGCATTTCTCCAACTTGAGGCTGTTCAACAGCTATCTACAACAGATAGGATATTGCTTGTTTACAACCTTTCCATAGATCCCCACTTCAAAGTGGCCACAACCTTCCTCTTAGTTAAAGGAGCTGTGCACAAACACTATGACACTGAAACTGTTTATATATTTTTTTGTCATTACATAATTTTAAAAACCAGGGAAACAAAACTATATTTATTTCTTTAATTCAATTCAATTCAAATATATTTTATTAATCCCAAAGGGAAATTAAATGTTGTTGTAACTCATTATCCTCGTTTCATTAAGCGATGTTATGCTGACGGCTATAGGCAGGAAGGATCTCTTGTAAAGGTCCGTTCCACAGTGGATCTGAAGAAACTAGCTGCAGATGCCGTCCGATCTGTCCACCCAGACTCGACTGGACGCTTGGTTCCTCCAGGCTGCAGGATCGCCCGAATGCCGAGCACAACTCCTCCCAGAGCGATGGCCACTCCTCCCAGCAACCTGCTGGGGGACGATCCTGTCCTTCTGCTGTCACGAGCCGTGTTTCCTGCTACTTCCAGGATCTCAGTGGTCAGGCACTCGAGCACAACCGGCAAGGAGACAGGAATGCATCCATGGCACCTCCTTTTCAACTCATTTGAGATTTGGGGCTGTAGTCGAGGTATTACTTGAGCTTTTTAGGTGTTAATCAGCTGCTCCCGATTGTTAAAAAAAACAACAACAAACAACACCTTGTTGTCATGGTTACACATCATAATAAATGTCCAAAACTAAAAAAAAGTTTCAGTAAAAATCCTTCCAGCTGCACAGCATCTGACACCAGAGGAAACACTCATCCAAAAATGTGATTTACATCCAGCAAAAGTAGAATTAATGTTTCCAAAAGCAAAATCTCAAAATGAATGTAACAGATGCTCCAACAAGAGGCCACCCCGAGCGGTGCAATAATAATAAATATTTATTGTTTATTTATTTTAAAAAGGGTGCAATGGAAAATTAAAAAGTAAATCCAAAAAAGCAAAACTACCCTGGAGCTCTTGGTTAAACTTGCAGCTGAAACTTACAGCTATGACTTTCATCAGACAAAATATTGTCATGTGTGCAAAACTGTCACTTTGTTTCTTAGCAGTGAATAGGAAGCAGCAGTGTTAAAATAAACTTTAAACTTAAAGATAATATTTCATTAAACGTCACATCATAATGCTAAGAATTAAAAATATAATCTAACGTGTTGAGTATTAAACTGAAGTCTCTATGAGTGGGTTTTGAGTTTATCTGAGGTGTGAATTCATAATGTTTCATCATGATTAATTATTTTTGTTTTTATTATGAGGTTTTGTCGTCTCTTAGTTTTAAAAGTAAACTGGGGACACAAGTTTAGAAACAAATGGCTCAGAATTGAAAAGTCAAGTTGAAAACGTTAACTTGGACAACAGAGCTGCTCAGAGTCACACCATCATCTGAAGTTTCACATTTTGAAGTTGAGAGAAGCACATTAAGTGTTCATGAATTAAGTGAATGTTCATTAAGAGCATTAAGTATAGAACCACTAGGCTGAGGAACAGCTTCTACCCTGAGACTGTTAGACTCATGAATCCCTAGCACATCAGTCGTCACGTTTGTCCCAGGTCTTGTTTTCATGGATGTGTGACATCAGCCCCTCCCTGTGAGACCGACGCTACAATCCCCTCGAGACTCAGCTGGAGGTCCTGTGGGGTCGAAACCTTCCCACTGCCCCTCTGGGCTTCCCAGAGTCCTTCAGACCCATGGGGACACTGAGGCAAGTTGTCCTGGGAACTGGAACCCTGCCAGATATGCAGCATGAAGAAAAACTGGTGGACTCCTCACAAGGAGAAGGGAGTAATCCCTGAACTCGCGGTGCCCTTTAAACTAGCTCTTTGGGAGAAATGATGGGCACGTTGTGTGTGTGAGTGTGTTCTGGATGATGGCGTGACAGCCGGTGACGCTGGCTGTGACGTTTCAGTTACGTGCCGAAGGTTTAGAGGCCAAAGAACATCAAACATGGGAAGACTGACCCCGATGACAATGAGCATCCCAACACCTGACAGACTCTGAATCAGCTCGTTGCATTTATGTTATGTTCTTGAGCAAAAAGACCCCTCACAGAGCTGATGCTTGAGTCACACAAGTGGGCTCTCTGAATACGTGTGGAGGCACATTCGGAGTGGGACAGTGCTGCCCATTCTGTCACAGTAAAGCCATTGTCCTCTCCGGTCTCTGACAATGCACAGTGCTGATGACGACATCCATGGCTTTCCTTGTATTGTCCCACACCGGGAGCACAGGGCCACAGCTGTTTCATTTAATAGAGGGAGATGATACTCTTCATGCAGGGAAAATGTGCTTGACAAATGTCTGTTTTATTTAAACGAGTGTCTGGTCGACAACATTTCAGTCTGCAGTCATCGTTGTTCCTCTTATTGCTTTTTTCAGTGGAAATCACCAAAAAATAAACTGTACAGTTCAAAACACAGAGTGAATTCTTACAAACAAGTATAGCAGAATGAAATCAACAGAAAGTGATCTATCTATCTATCTATCTATCTATCTATCTATCTATCTATCTATCTATCTATCTATCTATCTATCTATCTATCTATCTATCTATCTATCTATCTATCTATCTATACATATATAT
>NC_056500.1:32733409-32736751 GCF_014905685.2 Nematolebias whitei
CCACGCTCTTCCGATCTCTCCCAGAGTCACAAGATATATATATATATATATATATATATATATACTTTAATTTTCTAAGTGGCATAAGCAGAGGGAAAAGGTATTTGGAGTGAGGTCACTGATAGAGAAAATCAAACAAAAAATAACTCACAGTTCACCATTGTGTAATAGTGTGCCTGTAAATATATCTGTAAGTGCTGTATTTTATATTTTATCGTTGACTTTGATCCTGGTCCCTTAAAACAGTTTGATCATGCCAAAAAAGAAAAGAAAAAGAAAACTATCGGAAACGTTGAAAATAACAACAACCATTTCCAGACCTGACACCTAGAATGGACATTGTTACAGCAAGATTTCCCAAAGCGGGTGAGGATTTTTTGTCATACATTCTGTTTCAAGCCTTAGGCTGGGATGGATGGTTACAGCAAGAAGGGGATACATTCATCAATCTTATACCGGAGCTGTGATCAAATTAGAAAGGATTTGAATTTGCTGAGCAGTTTAAGGAGTCTTATAGAAAAATATCAAACTGTGAAACACTTCAATGATTTCTTCACTTCTTTAAAAAGGAGGTAATGGGCACTGACGCTCCTGCAGCAGTCCTCGTTGTGTAAAGTTGAAAGGGTTGGCTCGCAGGGCAGTGAACGCTACTGCACATGTGTTTGTTGGGCTGCAGACGTGTGGAGGAGAGTGTGCCAAAGTGGAACGTGCAGGACAGTCAATGGGCTACTGGTTGGTTTTACTTCAAATGGCTGCCACACGTTTTTATCTTCCTCTAAATACCTCTCTGCATCACTACCTTAGTCATGCCATTAACTTAAACTAGCCCTCTGTGGAGTCCGGGAAACTGATTTCACTGCCGAAAACCTCTCGGTACAAAGGAGGAAAAGTGTACGCCGTCTCAGGGTGAACCAGACGGAAAAACTCCAGCTTGTCAATGTGTAGGTTGCAAATGGACCTCATTATGGGAAGCTTGGACACCATCTAGGATTAAAAATAAAGAAGGAGGTCAAATAAGAGGAGAGAGAAAAATATATATATACCGTACTTTTTGTATTATAAGGCTCATTAAGCGAAACAAGTTCATTTTGACAGATTTTTGAGCGCCGTGTACCACATAAAATAGGTTCGAGGTCAATAAGGCACACCTCATTATAAGGCTCACTGGATTTGTGAAACAATTAAAGGATTTAAAGCGCGCCTTACAGTCCGAAAAATATGTTAGATGCAGCATTTGCACAAAGTTACCTTGGCTAGCTTCTCTTCTGACACGCCCTCTTTCTGCAGACATCGCTGCAGACCCACAAACACGTTCTCCTGCAGCTTCCGGATCTTCTGGACATCTGTCAGCCATTGTCGGTCTGAAAGACAAAAAGGTTGATCCCATTATTATTATTATTATCATCGTCGTCATCGTCATCATAATCGTCATCATCATCACACTATGAAGAAGAATCAGAATGTAGTGTTGTTAAAATAAACATATCCAGAAGCAGAAACTTAAGTCTGGGTTTTTTGTAAGTGTCTTTTTAAGAAGCCATACGTCAGTCTTAGAGCACGGAGTATGGGGGAAAGTGCCGAAGTCTTCCTCCATGGTAATGGGTGGCAAAAGGAGGGCTCAACTTACAAAGTTTTTTTTTCAGGCCTATAAAAAGCTCTTTCCTATAAACAACATACTGGTATGAAACAATATTTGCTAATAAACCTCCAAACTCAAAAACATTTAGCACCTCTGGAGATCAATGTTTGGGTTGTAACACGCAAGTTGTTCGATAGAGATGGTGATAAACTAAAACAGAATGTCATGTAAAAGTGTAGAGGTTTGATATTAGCTAATATGACATTCTTTACAGATACAGATATACTTTATTGATGTTCACACCACATGTGGTACATGTAGTCGAGTGAAATTATGTACACAGGGTGCCATTACATCCAACAATAAAATGTAAAAGAAAAACAGTAATAAGATCTAAGTTATGAACTATGAAAAACATCATCTAAATATACAATAAGCACTAATAGCATTAAAACAATAAAAAACAATATGCTGAAAAGCAGCATACACATGAGTCTGTGTGAGCAGATGAGCACGCATGGACACAGCAACATGAAACAGATCAGCAGCAACATGAAACAGATCAGCAGCAACATGAAGTGATTTTCACAGTGATTATTCTGGTTAGAGATTCATGAGTCTAACAGCCTCAGGGTCGAAACTGTTCCTCAGTCTAGTGGTTCTACACTTAATGCTCCTCAACCTCCTTCCTGAGGGGAGCGGGGCCATAAGTGTGTGTGCTGGGTGAGTGGGGTCCTTCATGATGCAGGTGGCCCTCTTCCTGCATCTAGAGGTGTAAACGTCTGTGATGGTGGGGAGACTGACTCCAACAGACTTCTGTGCAGCCTTCACTACTCTCATGCGGGTATGATAATTTTGAAAAAGAGTTGTTTTATAACCCTAAAAGTAATATAGGCCTGGTTTAGCTAGCCATTAGCCTAGCTTGAATAAAGACTTACAACATTATGACTTATAAGGAACTATTTATAACAATTTGACAGAGCATCACTATAAAATTGGTAAAACTGTTTCCTCACTTAAAACAGGTCACGTCACAATGTTCATGACTTCTAAGGATGTTTAAACAAGAATGACATTTTTCTCTCACTTGAAAAAATACTTAGTAAAAATTTGCATAAAAACAAATGTTCCTTGATTACTAATATGAATCATGTCCATAACGTGCATGCCAACAGCGTCTTCAGTTTCACGTAACATCACTGAAGGTGTGCCAGTCGCCTCTGGTGCTACGGCGGCTGTTTAAAAGCTCGATGTCAGAGGAAGTGCAAGTGGATTCCTGTCATGAGTTACAAACAAGTTTATAGCCTGAAAGGTAGGTGTGCTATAATTCTTGACGTGTCCTGGAAAATGTCCAACAGCCAAATATGCAAATTTTCCTTATAGATATGAATCACGAGGTTTATTTTTTTTCTGTACGGTGTCCTAAAATGACTTCAGCTGTGAAGTGGTGCTGGATTAACGAACGAAATTGAACTGTGTGTAATCAACAAAATACATGCTCTCATTTAACAAAGCTCTTCACTGAAATTTACTATGTTCCGAAAGTATTTTATCATTAACTTGTGCTGTTTTATTAACTGCAACTAAATGCTACACAAAAAATTAAATAAATGTTATAAACCAATTATTCATTTTTTGTGTGTACTTAAGTTTACTTAAGAAAAGGTTTTTGACATCAGTAGGATAAAGTTCAAAGATGAACTAAAATGAATTACCAGTACATGATAAACTACTGTGGATTACCACCAATTAAAAAAAAAAAA
>NC_056500.1:32736851-32744832 GCF_014905685.2 Nematolebias whitei
ACAACTTGGGCTATCCTTGTCCTCTCTGGTCCGGATGACATGGCGTCCCAGTGTTCCATAAAGAACTTCAAATCGTGACTCATCTGACCACAGAACAGTCTTCCATTTTGCCACACTCCATTTTAAATGACCCCTGGTCCAGTGCAAACGTCTGAGCTTGTGGAGCTTGCTTAGAAATGGCTTCCTCTTTGCACTGTAGAGTTTCAGCTGGCAACGGCGGATGGCATGGTGGATTGTGTTCACTGACAATGCTTTCTGGAAGTATTCCTGAGCCCATTCTGTTATTTCCTTGACAGTGGCATTCTTGTTTGAGGTGCAGTGACGTTTAAGGGCCCGGAGATCACGAGCATCCAGTAGAGTTTTACGGCCTCGACCCTTACGCACAGCGATTGTTCCAGATTCTCTGAATCTTTTGATGATGTTTTGCACGGTTGATGATGATAACTTAAAAGTTTTTGCTATTTTATGCTGGGTAACACCATTCTGGTATTGCTGCACTATCTTTCTGTGCAACAATGGTGGAATTGGTGATCCTTTTACCATCTTGGCTTCTGAGAGACACTGACACTCTGAGAAGCTCTTTTTATACCCAATCATGTTGTCAATTGACCTAAATAGTGTTAATTGGTATTCCAGCTGTTCGTTATATGCTCAATTTCCTTTTGCCAGCCACTTATTGCTACTTGTCCCAACTTTTTTGGGATTTGTTGACACTGTGAAATTTTGAATCAACATATTTTTCCTTTAAAATATGTTACATTTATTCAGATTAAACTTTTGATCTGTCATCTATGTTATATTACGAATAAAACATTGACATTTGCCATCTCCACAGCATTCAGTTTTTATTCACAATTTGTTTAGTGTCCCAGCTTTTTTGGAATCCGGTTTGTACATGGAAATAAGTAATCGGATCAAACGGCCGTTAGGAATAAAAACGGATCATGTAAACACCCCATTCGGGTTATTTTTTGTTTATTCAGCGTGATCCGAAATAATTTGTGATCAGAACAAAACGGGTGGTTTCCAATGATTCATAACCCGAACGGTGCAAATGTAAACCCTTGATGTGTTCGTTTTTTTCTGATGGTGAAAAATTGACCTGACTGTGATTTTGTCATTTCCACCTGACTAATGTTAATAATATTAGCATATCGGGGAAGTAAAACTGGTCGTTGAGTGACACAACATTTCTACTTGAAACTTTGAAAGAGCTCAAAATGATCTGTATCACCTGTAGCTCAGCCAGGGAGTGCAGTAACGTCTCCACCGTCATTAAAACCTGTCGCCGTTTGGGTGCTCAGGTTTGTTTATATTCATCCCGGAAGTAAACCGGAAGTAGAACTTCTTCTTCTGTTGGTTTTTTTTTTTTTTTTTTTTAAGGAGAGTTTACCAATCTGCACATGCCAGTACTTCTATTCAGAACAAAGCCCGCTGCATGTAAACGCTTGCCACGAACAGATTGTGCCCATGTAAACGATACATTTGAATTATTTAATCTGAAAATATTTCAATCAGGTCAAAAAAATGTGCGCATGTAAACATAACTACTGAGGACACTGGGGGAGGAGGAGACGCTGGAGACACATGCGGCCAGGCAGAGAGCAGAAAATCTGGCGATAGAATGGACTGTGTGTCGTGGGAACAGGAGATGATTAGTTGTCCTTTAGAAGTTCTTATCTTGGCGAGTACTTGATTGTATTCAGGAATAAGTGAGAGTCCAGGCTGGGAAAGTAAAAAATTTTCAATGGAGAGCGTAGTCTTCTGAACACGCAGATCTGGGTTGTGTGAAGCAGACGAGAACAGTTTCTGAAGTTGTTTCTTTATAGCTAAGATCCATGGGTGAAACAGTTGCAGCTTGCATGTAGGCAGAGAGGTGGGTGTTTACTGGGTCCTTCTGTGTTGTGCACTCTGTAGTTTGTGAAGGATTGGACCCAAATGCAGACAGATGCAGGGAGCTCAAAGGTTAAACTCAAAAAAACTTTAGTTTAATAAAGCAAAACAAAAAGGCTGCTGTGGCAACAAAAACAAACTAATACGAAAAACTTCAAATGATTGCAAGAGAACACAGAAACACAAAGCTTTGAGGTGCACAGGCCAAACCCTGAACTGATGAGCGGTGAAACAGAGGCTGAATAAGGACAACAGAGATAAGTGGGAAAAAGAAACACCTGGGCTGATTGGGGACAGATGAGGGTGGTAGACTGTGGAAAATCACTGAGGAAGCTGCCTGAGGGTAATGAGAAATGGCACAACACTGAAAAACAGACTAAGACGTACACAAGAATACTAAAATAAACTTAACAGTGAAGTACAAAAAACACCAAAGGAATAGGTCTAATAGATCAACTCAATTAAATAAATAAGAAAGAAACATAACTATGACAAAAACAGCTACAACTCCGTCGTTTCTCACCATAAGATGATGAAGTCTATAAAACCCCTGCATGAAAGGCAGTGATGTGCATTTCTTAAGGAAAGTTGGGTCTTTACATAATGAACAATTATCAAACATTTGTTGTTAGCTCAGGTAGCATTCATGCTAAGTGTGGAAAATGTTAAAATAAAAAAGTTTTCAGGCAGACAGAACATGAGGAGGGATAAGTAGAAGGTCAGATGATGACGATGATGTTGTCAAACAGCAGAATCTTATCGGTGTTTTGGCTCAGGCTGATTAGCACATCAAGGGTAAAATCTGCATCTTTCATTCTTTGTTTCTCTTTGTTCACCTCCTTGTGGTGCAGCATAAAATCTTCAATGGGCCCCTCCAGGATTACATCATCAATAAGCCATTAGCATCCGTATGTTTCATCTCTTTCTCTCATCTCTTTTCTTTCTCTCTCTCACACATACCCACACAGGCTCAAATACACAGGAAATATAATGAGAATTTTGACAATGGCAGTGAGACTAACTTTATAAATTGGTGAGGAGTGGTTTTAGCTCTGAGGTGAGGAGGTTGTCTTTGAATGCAACGATTGGGGATTTGATCCCCTGCAGCTGCAGAGTTCAGAAGTGTCCTTGGGTAAGATCCTCATTGCCCCCAATATTCTTATCATTATGCCATATATAATTTCATACAAAGACAAAAACATTTATGAGTCCAGAACAATTTTACAATCAGAATCAGATACAGATCTCCAGTTGCGAAGAGGAGGGGACTGATTGGGGAACCAAGGTCAGCCTTGGTGAAGAAAAATGATGAGTCCAAAAGCAAAAGCTCTCACATTACTGGTTCATCAAGATTCCCACCCTCACTTTCGGTCTTAAGGTTTGGATTGGGACTCAAGAGTTTGGAGCAGGACTGGGAGAAGGTTGGAGTAGAATCGCTGCTCCTCTGCATCAAAAATGGTCAGCTGAGGTGGATCGGGCATCTGATTAAAATACCTCCTAGGAGCCTCCTTTTGGAAGTTTAATGGCATGTCCCACTGGAAGGAGACCCCAGGGCAGACCCAGAACTCACTGAAAGGATTGTGTTTAAGAAGAGACTTGAAACACCAAGAGTTGAAGCCTGTCTGATAAGAAGGAGCAGCTGATTTAAAGACCTGATCATCTCTGAGGACCAGCTTGGACCTCAGGACAACTAAAGACCAATGATAATTGATCTGGGCGCATAAAGCTGCAGGAGGTCATACAGGTCTACAAGAGTCTGTCTCTCCATTCAGGGCCTGTTAGGGCGATAATAAAACTTCAAAGTTGATTCTGAAATGAACTGGGAGACAATTATTTAAATGGTTCATCACGATGGTGATATAAAGATTTTTGCCTCTTCCTCCATCCTCTGTGATGATGTCACGGCTCATATTTGACAAAACATCACTTTAACGTTGACTGGCCTGTTCATTCAATGCATTTTAACCCGTTCTGTTTTTTAATGTTCCTCCTGGATTGTTCTGAAAATGTTCGGGGCTGCCGTCCTTCACAGACAGAATCAACAAAACCAAGAGAGCAGTGTCTTTAAACTCCGACTGTTTGTTTCCAAAATTATTCATTCATCTGAACTTATTTTGTTTAAAAAATGATCAGGTCAAACATGGGCCCAAACTTGTTCTGTAAATGATGGTAGGGCCTTACTGTATTTAGCTCTGTTTGCATGTTCTTAATTGTTCTATTTTTCCATTGAAGGGAAATGTTGAAACAGAACAGAAATAAAACAATGAGAGACGCAAAAAGAAATCCACTTCCTCCTCAGATGTCTGCAGTTAAGTGATGTCTAATTCATTTTCTGCAGACTTCTTATTTCTCATTTAGTCACTGTGCTGTTAACAGGACACTTAGTGGACCCTGTCTACTCTAAGATGTTTTAGATTTGACTTCAAAATCCAGAAAAGTACATTTTACCTGAAAGACAAGCTACATAGAAGTTAGCTGTGCTGAAAGAGAGCGTGCACGACCAGAAGTGGGAAACACTTGTGATTAGGAAAGAGGACAGGACATAGATGGAAAGTTGATGAGTAACCGGTGAATTTTCTTAAAGTTGAAGCGTATTAACATCATTAGAAAGAAGAATAAACAGTTCAAAATGATGGAAACGATTCACAAACTCAAACAGGACAAAATAAGAAACTGTCCAGAAATAGAAATAGAACTAATAAAGTAATCAAATTAACAAAGTAAATGCTCTCAGAGTGAAGAACTTAAGTCAGAATCTTGATGCTGTAAAAACATGCAGAGTAATGCAGCAGGTGAGTGTGAAACCTGAGCCATGCTTGACATCATCACATCTCAGCTCATGTTTGTTTGGTTTTACTTTGCATGACTTTAATTAATTTTTCATGGAAGACTGAATGAGTGTAAGAATGTATCCACTGTTCACTCAGATGCATACTGCTTCACTGAGAACATAACTCGCCGGAGTTTAACTCACTGTTTGTTCCAAAGTTCATGCTCAATAATCCAGGTAAACAATCCAACAATGTTCAGTCAGGTCATCTGGACGGTTTCTTTTTTTTTTTGGCTGAGACGTTTCATCCTTCATCCAAAGGATGTCTTCAAATCTGAGAAGACACAAAACCAACTGATTCCCACAAACAGAATGCTCCATAGTGGGGGAAAAAAACTGTTTGCTAGTGCTAACATGGCCTCCGGGTCCAGTGGTGGACAAAGTACTCAACTCTAGTACTTGAGTAAAAGTACTGATACTCATGGTCAAATCTTACTCAACTACAATTAAAAGTTGCCCAGTCAAAAGTTTACTCAAGTTAAAGTCCTGAAGTACTTACTTAAGTATTCAAAAGTACATGCCTTTAAAAATACTCAAAATATTAAATAGTACTAAGTATATTTTCAAATTTCAGTACATTGCTTTGTTTTTGAGTGATTTTACAGAACCTTGTAACTCTCTGAAACCACCTGATGATGTATTGACATGTAGAACCACTTTGCTACATGGCCTTAATAAAACCTGTAAACCACAAATAATATATTCCGTGTATCTTACATGACTGTAGAAAGTCATGGAATCCCTAAAATGGAGGTGTCCAAAGTCAGTCCTCGAGGGCCAGTATCCTGCACGTTTTAGTTCTCTCCTTGGTGATAGTCACTTCATCCTCAGCACGTCAATGTTCTGCAGAGGCCTGCAAACGAGCCATTATTTGATCCAGGTGTGTTGAACCAGGGAGAAAATCAAAACATGCAGGATACCAGTCCTTGAGGACTGATTTTGTACACCCCTGCAAAAGTTGATGCACATTTAGTCCTTTTCCTCAGCTTCAGTATTCATACACCACATTGTTTGTGTGTAAAAGTGCATACGTTGAATAAAACAACACAGGAGAGGAAACAGTAACACTAATAACTGAAAGTTCTGCCATACTTAAACATAGACGCTTACAAAATAACGACTGTTCTGCACAGATGAATCTAGCATAATACCTGAATCAACAACTGGACAACTGCTTTTAAGGAAAGAAAAACAGCAACAGCTGATTACAAAGCTGAGCCAAAAGGAACAAGTAACGAGAAACTTCCTAGAAATGTAATGGAGTCAAAATTACAATATTTGTCTTTGAAATGTAGTGGAGTGAAAGTCACAAGTTCTCATTAACACAAATACTCAAGTAAAGTAAAAATACTCAGAAAATGTACTTAAATACAGTACTCAAGTAAATGCAATTTGTCCACCACTGTCCATGTCACTGTTTGTTCACAAACTCAGAGATCAACAAGATGAAAACCTGTGGGCCGATCAATACAGACTGTTTAAACTCTCTGGAAAAAGTATTTATACCATCAAGAAGACGTAATTATACCCTATACACCAAGCATTATTTAGTTGTGGATGTAAACCCAATGTTTACTTTCTAAGTTTTATTTAAATGCATCAAGTGGCTCATGAGATATGTTGCAAACAGAGAGACAGATGCAGGAATACACACAAAAAAAAACCCCACACACACAAACATGGGCGAAAACATCATTGTCTGCTTTTATCCTTTGGTGGTGGGTGATAATTACACATTAGTTGTTTACTCTACCTGGTTTGAACATTTTGAGAATTGAAGAAGGTAGGTAGCTTGTATTCAGCACACCACCACAACCCCAGCTCCATCTCTCCCGCA
Organism: Nematolebias whitei; assembly: GCF_014905685.2. Taxonomy (NCBI): domain Eukaryota; kingdom Metazoa; phylum Chordata; class Actinopteri; order Cyprinodontiformes; family Rivulidae; genus Nematolebias; species Nematolebias whitei. The sequence goes on from NC_056500.1 coordinate 32,743,412, forward strand.
TTCTCCTTAAAACCCGTCTCCTTTGTTTCAGAATGGAACTGAAGCTCTTTGAAGTGAAGGCAAAGGCAAATCTAAAAAGAGTGAGCGTCTCTGTGAAGAAGTGCCTTTTGGTTTTGGTTATTCCCTGGTCTGCTCTGGCCTCGGGCCTGCATGGCAGCCTCCCTCCAGTGGCTGGCAGCCCGGCACATCCCATATATCCAAGAGACCCAGATTATCCTCTAACGCTTTGAACAGATCACACGTGAAACGGACAAAGCAGGATTCAGCCCCCATTTGATGACATAAAATACTAATGTGACTAAACTTAAAGGATCCTCATTCCAAACACACCTTGACTCAGTGTGAGGCCGTGGACCCTCTCTGGAGAGCTAATGTGATTAGAGACAAGCTGAGGGCATGTAGCTAAAGTCGACCTGCGCACCAGCTGTATGAACTCACTGCAGGGATATTTTTTATCTCAACTTTCAAACGTGACAAAGTTCAGAAAGTCACAAAGTTTTATGAATAATTTAAAAAATGCGGGGTGGGATTATTTGGAAACTTCTAGATGCGCACCAAAACAAACAAAAAAAAGTGTATAAATTTAGAAAATTGGTAGAAAAATGTCCAAATTTCCTTATGTGATATTCACTAATTCTGCGTTAAAAAGTAGTGTAAAGTGATTCACAGGCTAAGAAGTGTTGTGGATCTGTGGTGCACTGGCTGCGGATTAATGAAGAGAACCGTTGGAGTACCGTTTTTCACAAGGCAGCGCCATTTTATTTCTGATAATGGCAAAAATATCTTTATCTCAACTCGCAATATTACACACAAAACAGAAGCAAAATAGACAGTTTTCAATACTGGTCTTTACACTGCGTTAAGCATGAATAAAATGCACCAAGGTACATAAAAAAAGTGAAATTATGTGCAAAATAAAACAGACAACTACAAAAAAGGTATAAACAAAATATTAATAATTAGAAATCTAAATTAATGATAACTGAAATAACAAACTTACAATGAAAACCTAATACAGCGACTTGAAAAAAGTATTCGGCCCCCTTGAACTTTTCAACCTTTTGCCACATATCAGGCTTCAAACATAAAGATATAAAATTAATTTTTTTTGTGAAGAATCAATAACAAGTGGGACACAATCGTGAAGTGGAATGAAATTTATTGGATGTGTCAAACTTTTTTAACAAATAAAAAACTGAAAAGTGGGGTGTGCAATATTATTGGGCCCCTTTACTTTCAGTGCAGCAAACTCACTCCAGAAGTTCAGTGAGGATCTATGAATGATCCAATGTTGTCCCAAATGACTGATGATGATAAATAGAATCCACCTGTGTGTAATCAAGTCTCCCTATACAAACCGGATTCCTAAAAAATTGGGACACTAAACAAATTGTGAATAAAAACTGAATGCAATGATGTGT
>NC_056500.1:32744932-32748651 GCF_014905685.2 Nematolebias whitei
CATATGTATATATAATGTGTATTTATTGTCATCATTGTATGGGAACATACAATTGGCTCTTTGCTTTTAACCCATTCACCTCCAGGTGGAACAGTGAGTAGCTAATGAAAGGGACTGGGGAGCAACTGGGGATAGGGTGTCCTGCTCAGAGACACCATGAGATGTGCAATGACCGGGAATCGAACCCAGGACCTTCGGGTCCAGGGTCAGCTGCCCTGCCCGTGCACCATCTCGGCACTAATGTATATGTAAGCAGACCACCCCAGTCACTTGAGGAAACTGTGCTTTCTAGTTTTTATATTACTCAAAAGTAATGATTGAAATGGCTGAAGATTAATTGCTCAAACATTTAACAGGGTGCACTGTGCTACAGTGTGAAGGCTGTAGCACAGTGCACCCTGACTACCAAAACTTCTGCGAAAAACCGCCCAAAAAAATACAGAAATCCCCCGAATGCATTTCATTTTTTAGATTTACTCCAATTACGTTTAGAGCAAGCAAAATAGGAAATCTTATTCCAATAAAACGTTGTGATTGGCACATAGGTTCTGCTCCAGACAGGTACGTCATCACTGCAGGAAAAAAAACAAAAACAACAGCTGATGTGAATCGGGGCAAACTTCCCTGCCAAGTCTTCTGGGAAAGAGGGGTCTTGTGCCTCCTGGACTTTGAGACCCAAGACATTTTCAACCTTCTGTGACATCATCAGGGAGTGTGTTAATCAGCGCTCCAATCTCTGAGAAGGGGGCGTTCGCCACAAAGCAAAGCATCCACTTGGTGGCAGCAGGCCTGTCTTTGGCACAACTGCCTGGAAGGGAGCCACTATTCCCTCGTTGGTGGAAGAATCATTTGAATACCACCTGCCATTGATGAAATCAAGTGCCTTGTCCAGCAGGTAGTCTGCCACCAGGAAGAACCCCTCATATGACAGGGTGAAGATTGTTACCCCACATTGGCTCTCCTTCAGAAGGAGGACGTTACCTTACAAGTAGGAGGTCTGCGGGGTCTTGTCCAGAACTTGCATGTTCTATAGGGGCAGCCCTGGCAAGTGGCATGCCGGTCATACCTCATGATGTATCAGCTCTGGCAGGCCACACACAGGTGAATCATTCAGCTGGACATTTTCTTGTCTTAAAATCATTGCCTTGGCTGGCTGAGGAAAAAGGGGAGCTGATTGCCCAGCCTTAGCACAATTTATTCAGATCAGGGTGTTTCCTACCTAACAGGTGTGCATGCACTAAAGATTTTAGTTTGGTCTGAGTGTGAAGGGTCAAACTGTATATAATAATAATAATAATAATGAATTTAATTTGTAACGCACTTTTCATTAACAAAAATCTCATAGTGCATATATAAAACAGAATTCAATGCAGCATGACAACAGTGAGCTGAAAAAGTCAAAAATTAGTATATATATATTTTTACATCACAATAAAACATCTGCTCGCTTTTAGTCAGTTTAATAAATTTCCTACCATCATTTCGCATTCTGGGGAGTTTTATGTGTACGCCTCAGTGCATGTGTGGTTGCTCATGTCAGTCAGGCCCTGTTCATCTCTGAGCTGTTGAAAAGGCTCCTTATTGGCCCTGATCCTACATGAAATATTGTGTTATCAGCTGAGCACGAATTGCCACAAGGCATTAGAGCTGGCACATTTCTCCTGCTCCCCATCTCAACCACCCCCATCAACTGGAAGGAGATCACAAATACAGCGCTGTCACTCCCTGTCCACTCTGTTTACTTGATTTCTAGCCATGGTCAAGGCAGGAATGCAAACTCTATGAGTTTAGGTCTTTTGGCAGTTTCTAAGGAGGGTTCCCAGTTTAAATATGTCTGATCCAACAATCACAAGTGTTCTGTACGTATGGATGTAAAGGAACCACAGACTTTCTGTTCTTTGATGTCTTGGAACACAGGTGATAACTCTAATAAAAGATGGCAGCAGACATAAGGAAACAAATTACAGAGCGAGGATTTTCTCAGATGCTGTCACCTCAGGTTCAAATGGCAGACACGGTGTTCAATTATTTATGGAGTTAGTTGATGAAATGTCATCTTTGATGATGTGATGTTCACAGGGAAGACTTGCGTCTAAGAAGTTTAACTGACATGTATCACCGCTGCCTTGCCAAAAACACGTAGTGTTCTTTAAATATTGAAGGCGTACATGAGGAGGAACAGGGAGTTCTTTGTGCTGCTTGTCATTGTTCTACACGTCATCTGGTGCAGCTTAATTGGCTGGATAAATCTCTTTTCTGATCTTCTCTTTTCTCTTCTGATTAAAGACAAATGGATTATCGTACAGAAGTGTTGTGCTTTACTAGAATGTGACCAGACGCACACAGCTTTATGGGGTGAATGCTGGGTCAGCATTTTGCTTTTGGTTATCTATACTCAAATTACTGCAGCAACCTTTCTGCTGTTTCAGCCATTTACTGTATGCGTTAACATATTTAGCTTAATTAGAAATAATGATGAGATTTGCGTCTTGTGACATTTTTAAATACATATTTAGCTTTGTTTCCAAAAAAGCATTATACAAATACAATGAGCTCCATTCCATCCATCCATCCATCCATCCATTATCTTTACCCGCTTCTTCCTTTCCAGGTCACTGGTGTCCATATCCAGCCATCACTGTGCAAGAGGCAGGGTACCTGGACAGGTCTCCAGTCCATCACAGGGACACCTAGAGACAAATGAGACAAACAACCATTCACTCTTTCTCACACACACCTAGGGACAATTTAGAGTTATCAGTCAGCCTAACATGCATGTTTTTGGTCTGTGGGAGGAAACCGGAGTATCTGGAGAAAACCCACGCATGCACGGAGAGAACATGCAAACTCCACCCAGAAAGGCCCCTGGACCGGGGTTTGAACCAGGGACCTGCTCGCTGAGAGGCAGCAGCTCTACCAGTTGCGCCACCGTGCTGCCCCAAATTAGTAATGTGTGTTAATTTATTCCATTACGGCTTTGCGTATCATAAAAACACCAAAATATTTTATGTTTAAAAGTACTTTACGGTGTGTTCAGTATTACCATTTTAATCCACATACTCACTGTTAGTGTTTTATATGATATAATTTAATGAAATTTGGAGTAAATATTACAGATTCTGACGTCAGAACAGAAATAAATGCAGCTGACATGAAACACTGCTCCATACAAACCTGCAGTTTACAGACATCGACGTGTTTTCTGCTAATCACGAAAATTTGCCCTCCGGCAATTTGAAAAGCCTGAAGTCTCACACAACATGGAGGCCTCCTCAAAGGCATATTAATGTTTGCTGCTGCATTTTAACATGAGTGGCTGGAAACAGCTACTTTATGCCTTCCACTCTCACCCTGGAGGAATAATTCTAGAGTATAATGAGTGTATTGTTTACATATTCATCCTCGTTCTACTACTTTTAAATCTTTAGTAATTAAATATTTTACCCCATCAATCTGTCACTCAACATCGACTTATACAAACCAGCTTCTTTCATCTTGTTCTATTTTTTTTTTTACTTTTTTATTATTGCAGATGAAACCAAAGGAGGAATGAATATGTTTTGTGCCTCTGTGTGTTTGTGTGTGTATGTAAGAGTAAGTGTGTCTGTTGGTTGCCATATACATAATGAGCCACTGGACATATTTAAATTAATTTTGCAGAAAGTACTGATTATATGTACCTCTACAACAGTGGTTCCCAACCCTACACCTTGAGGAAC
>NC_056500.1:32748751-32767007 GCF_014905685.2 Nematolebias whitei
ATATATATATACTTTGTATATATATATCAACAGTAGTGTGATATAAACAGTAGTGTAATCTCTGTACATCTCTTTGGACTCTAGGTTTGATTGGTTTTGCTCCTACATGCTGAAAAAGGGTGAATAGCACAAAAATACTCTGCTCTTTGCCATTTATTATAACTGTTCTTAGTGCAGAAAAACTTTGAACTGCAGCTGTTTGTAGTGCGCATGTTCGACTTCACACTTGTGGAGTATTTGACATCTCTGCTTCGGGTTCCCATGAAAATCTCCACTTCAGTTTCAGAGCGAACAGTGGCTGTTGTTGTAAATGAGTGACCGAACCGCAGCAGAAAAGCTGCGGTTTCACATGAAAAACGCTTCATGTTAACAGGACCTCAGCTTTGTCTTGTTGAAATGTGGAAGGCTTTCCCAGAAAAAGACATTGAATAGAAGTAGATGTTGTTCTAGAACCTGTATGTAGTTTTCTGCAGTGGTGGTGCATTTCTACATGTATAACCTGCTCGTGTCAGAGGCACTAATGTACCCCTATACCATTAGAGAGGCATATTTTATAACCGAGTTCAGCTAACAAACTCGATGGCCCCTCTTCTTAGTACAGAGGATGTACTGTCCGTGGTTTTCAAAGGGGGAAAAAATAAAAAATTGCTTCCTCAGTTCCTGTGGAAATGTTCCTGAACCCAGAACAGAACCAGACCTGGTTTTAATGCAGTGGCCCCTGAGGGCCCCGAAGACCACTGCCATCAAGACCGACTTTCAGCCTCGTCCTTTGAGCTCAGAGCTCCCGATTCTTCTAATATTTTGATATTATGAACTGTAGCTGATGGGATTTTTAAAATCTTCACAAGGTTCAATTGAGGAACATTATTTTAAAATTGTTCTATTATTAGTTTTGGTTTTATCCAGACTGATGAACCTCTGCCCATTTTTACTTCTCAAAGACCCAGCCTCTGTAAAATGCTTTTTTATACCTTGTTGCCAGATAATTTAACTACTTACAAATCCAGAAAAATGTGATACGTAAGAACTGTTCTAATGAAGGGTCAAACGTTGTTTTAGTTTTACTATAAAAGTAAAAACCTAGTACTTTTGTCCCAGTTCACTTTGTTTACAAAATCTGTCGAATTTCTTTGTTTTGTTTTTCCCAATGAAACACTTTTGCATTACTGCACCCAGTTAAGTTTTGGGAAAACTTCTGGGGGTGAAACACTCAATTACAACATAAACAGAACACGGCTCTGACAGCAAGTGTCTGTGATGCAGCAGAAAGATTCATGTCAGTGGTGCCCTGCAGAATCCAGTCGGGCCCTCTGCCTTTGAGGAGAGACAGATGAATAATTTGAAAAGGGGGGATGGGGGATCCAATATGAGAAGCTCCGGTGGAAAAAAGAAAAAAGTGGCAAAGCGAAGCAGCCTTTGCTCCGCTGGGTCTTTGAAGTTCTTCCTCCAGCAGACAGTGGTGCACACACAGACAAAGGCAAGCCGACTGTCTCTTTCTCTGCTTTCTCTCAGCCTCTCTCTGTCATCTTTCTCTTTCATCTCCTCCACATCCCTTCATCTTTGCCCATGGTTAGCTCTAGGGATCCCCCTGTCCCCACAGTACTTACCACTCGCTTGCTGTCCAGGCTTTGATATCTGCTCACAGAAAGATCAACAGTATACTTTTGAATGTATTTCTCCAGCTACCATGGCTTTAATAACAGCAACAAAGCTGAAGCTTTTCAGCAGCACTGACTCATATCTATTTGTTATTCATAGCCACTATCATTTCCCCAAAGCACTAAAACGGATGAAAAAAGAAGCACAGACTGTGTGGGTTTTTCAAATAGTGAGTACCTCTGTGAACACAAGTTCTGAAAAGAAAAAGTTCACTACGAAAAAGTGTGTGCCGAACTCCAGGAGTGAGCCAAAGCAGAGCTAAATAACACGGAGAGCACATTAAAAAATGATTTAAGACACATTTAGGCATTAAAACCCCATGTGGTATCTGAAGTCACACTTGTGACACGCTACTGTGTGTGGGATTGTGCTCACTGACCATGCGGACAAACGCAGCCTGGTCCACTAAAGGTTCTGCAGGGCTCCAGGCAAACCATCACACCCGGCATGAATCATGGAAATGTCAAGTACAAAAGCTGCTGCAGAGCACGGTGAAGAGTTCTGCACAGGGAGCCAACTCCAACACTCCCCAAGTCCAATCCAAGAACAGGATGTAGAGTGCTGGAGCTTTATCGGAACATTCTATTTTTACGTGAACAGAAATATTGCATACGTTTATTTAACGGCCTTGGTGGAGTAATAGAAATCTTGTCTTGAGAAATTATAATTTTAATCATTTCAGCTAAACATGTTCAACCTCATGAGATTTAGAAATATTTTGCATGATTGTACATGTGTATGACTCCCAGCTACTACCACACCACATGTTAGCTCAGTCCTCGTATAACTGGCTGACTTGTAGCCACTTTTGTGTTTGCTAAAATCAATTGGAGTGGTTGCCATCTTGAATCTGAACTTGGCAAAAGGGCCTTCTCCTACTCCGCTCCGGTTTCCTGGAATATCTTACAAAAAGACATGAAGCTCTCGACCTTGACCTCTCTGGCTTTAAGAATCTGTTGGACTCCTGGCAGGGACCAATGCAGACATGTTCCTGTTTTTAGTTTTTTACATTCACCTCATAATCTAGCTGTTTTTGTTACTCTTTTTTTGCCATATTATTTGTAAAAAAATATATCTGTATGCCTTTTTATAACCGCCTATTGTCGTTGTTGTCCATTGTTGTCATCATTCTTTGTTGAAATCAGGTCTCTCTTGTAAATGAGTCCTGGAGGCTCAATGGGATTAACTTGTCTAAATAAAGGTTGAATGAATGAATGAATGAATCAGGTTGACTCCAAAAGTCAACTGAAAATGTACATCCAGTGATTATTTTCTGAGTTTCATTAAAATATATGCAGTAATTTAGGAGGAATTTTCATCTAGCATTCAGAGTATGAGTTAGGGATCAGTCTCAGCTACACACACATCACGTTTGTATAATCAACAAGATACCTAGAGTTCAGACTGAGACACAGGAGTCAATGGTAGAATAAAAAGGACTTGTTTATTTGTAAAAAAAAAAAGTGGACAACAGGAACACAGGAGATAGCTGCAGGACAGGTACTGTAGAGACGATAGTCACTCAGAGGGAAGATTGACAGCTTACTTGTCTATTTCTTAGTTTCCAGTTAAGAGAGAGGACCAGGGGATTCCAGAACGGTGGAGCAGACTGATGTGACCAGGGAGTGCTGAGGGCAGGACACACCTCAGGGCTGGACAGCGAGATGTTTAGTGGCACTTTCTTATTGTTTGTTGTAGATAAAAGTTCCAGAAGGTGACCCAGGAAGAGTCAAAGACTTGGGCAAAGATTAGTCACGAAGAGGATCCAGGTAACTGTGGAGCAGGAGTTATAAGGAGGGCAGAGAATATTGGGAATCAAACATGATCACACCATGACCAGACAAAGTACTAATACTGGACAATGTTCCAGCAGAGTCTAGTTGGTCCAGGCAGCCTTAAATACTGAGGATCCTCATCTGCAGACTGGGAACAGCTGAGTGAAGTTGGCTCCGCCCACTCAGGAACTGCAAGAGGTCTTAATGAATGCAGGAAAATACTGAATCCCCACAACAGCACAGCAAATTATAACTTAATGTCTATTAAAATGAATGAGTTATAACCAGTTTTGTTTGCTACATTGGTTTTGCTGTGACGGCCATCTCGAATTCGGTTGCCTCCAAAAGTTAAATACTTGTAAATTTCCACGTATTAAATAATTTCTTAAATTCTTATTGAAATCTGTTCAGTGATTCAAGAGCAAGCAGCCTAGTTCTGTTGATGACTTGTTTAAAGGTTAATGAACTGGACTGAAACGGAAGATTTAACTTCTAATTTAAGGGAATTTGCAGGTATGTGGTATTTTTCTTTCTCCAGCAACACACATCTTTTAGGTTACATCATTGAATATTTTAATAAGCCCATGAGCATTTTTTGCTATTTATATTATTTATTATTAACTTTCATTTAATCAGACAGATTCTCAAATGATATGGGTGATCAGTTTACATATAAATATCATGGTGGCCATCTTAGATTTTGACGGCAACCCAATTTTAGATGGTGACCTTTCTTATGCCGATGTAGCCACACACCAAATGGAAGTTGGTAGACCATGCTATCATGCTCACAACATGCACGGACGGATGGACAGATGAACAGAGGGTATTCCCAATTCCCTGTCTTCGCTCAGTGATGGGGGACCAAAACAGACGCAGAGTAGATGGAGCCACAAACAAGGTGGAAGCAGGTAAAAAATGTCCTATGCTTTCATTTGAACAAAAAAAATGCTTGCTGATATGATTTTTTTTTTTAAATTATTTATATATTTTAGGTTGTTTTTTTTTCTTCATAATTCTGGGTTTAAATTTCCATGATAATTAAAATGCATATTTTGAATTTACTTTAAATCTCAGCCAAGCAGGTGGGAAAAAAAACTTTTACAGTTGTTATTAATAAACTCTGAGATGAACGTTCTCTCACGTTTTTACAGATGACATGCAGTCCTAACCTTTCTCCTGGATTACCTTGAGGAAATGGGCCAGATGATTACAGAGCGATGATAGATGATGAGGCATCTATTTTTACACTTCTGTGTGTCTCATTATCCCTTTCAGGTAACAAATTAGTGAGAAGGTTGTATGTTGATCTTTCACTTCACTCTCCTCAGAATATTGAGAGTTAAAGAGGAATTTACCTTCAGCAAAGGCAAAAGGAACACTATGAGAACCAAACTTCTTTATTGTGACAACAGTTTTTTTACAACATCAAAGTTTGATCCACAACAGATTGCCTGCATCTACACGTTGCCATATATGAAGGCTCCTGCAGCAGATGGATCAAATATGTGCTACGCACAGCAAATCTGGAACTCTTAATAATTCAGCAACTTCTTGTGTGACATTGACTGCAGCTTAGCTCGCTCTGAAAGTGGGCACAGATGGAAAGGCAGTCATGTCTCCTACAGCAAACACTACACTAACAGGAGAAGTCCCCAAAGAGAGCAGGGAAGAAGTGAAATAGGTAAGAGGAGACAGACTGCTGCAGGAGCCCCCCGAGACCCAAAGAGACTGCTCCTCAGCTGTGCCTTCTCAACTCCTAACAGCTTGAGCTGCTGTGCCACATGCTGCCACAGACACTTCCTCCTGTTCCCTCTGTTCCTTCACCAAGCTGAAATGAAAAATACTGCAAACAGCTACCAGGATCAGAATGTGCATCTGAAACTAAACGGCACAAGTTCACCTCGCCGAGCCTAGAAACCTGCAGTTTTATTGTCCCCCAAAGCGGAGCAAAGAGGGGGAATTGGAAGTATCCTCTACCCATCCATGATGTGAGCTTGATAGCTTGAAAAATAAGTGAGATACTGACTTCTATTTTGGTTGTGGCTGCAGTATAGGAAAGAGCAGTACCAAAAATTGGGTTGCCACTCCAAAATCCAAGATGGCTGCCACCTTATATGTGTATTTGTTACCCCTTGTGAGCTGGATAACTTCAAAGATAAGCAACATGCTGAAATTTATTTTGGTGTACGTCTGCATCTAGGCATTAGAAAGTTTATTTAAAAAAAATTGGAAGCCACGTCAAAAATCCAGGATGGCTGCCATCATGTGTAAACCAGCCACCCATATCATTTGAGGAAATGTTGCATTCTAGTTTTTATGTTGCATAAAAGTATCATTTCCTCAAATGATTGAGGTGGCCAAAATTTAATATATGGTAGCCAAGGCCACTATTGGCCCCCCTGGCTCCTCCATTGCTCCTGCTGGTATCCCTCCACTCAAGGATCCATCATTCTGTGCTGCTTCAGAAAAAAACAAACATAAAAAACTCATATCTTGCAACAAAAACATTACTTCATTCTCAGTTCAGTTATAGTCCAGAAAACTCATTTCCCAAACTACAAACATTCACTATTCAAATCTCTCAGAGATGGGGGACATCAGTAAACTGCTTGTTTTAATTTATTTAGCATAATTATGTTGTCAAGGTTTAACCAAATTGTCTTTTATATTAAATATGATCAGGAATTCTTTAGTGATGCTTTCAAGTCCTCTGTTGTTCAGTTTTCTCTAACTGTTACAGTTCAGTGTTTTTCACAGACAGGAAGAGTACCTCCTTCACAGTGATTCAGAACAATGAACTAAGAATAAACTTCTGAAGTGTGCAGGTTATTGTTCTAAAGCTCCCACATGTGACTCAGTCAAATTCAGGTCAGGGGCAGAGCTCACAGTCTCCCCTTGTAAACCTGCCTTTGTGTCTCTCTGTAAGCATCTCATGCAATACCCAGGAGAGAGACAACCTTTCAGTCTATCAATGTGGTGAAGTTTAATAAGTGCTGTTAAAAGTGTGCACACAATAAGGCTATGTCTTGTTCATCAAGATGTATTGTATGAAACACAGAACCAGAAACCGAATGTTGAATCCACAAAGAATGCCCACCACCTACAGGAGGGTCCTTACGAGTCGGGTGCACGACTCCATGGGAAGTGGCCGAAGGTGGGGGCCTTGGCGCTCTGACCCTGGCTTACCAAAGCTGGTTCGTGGGACATGGAATATAACCTCTCTGGTGGGGAAGGAGCCTGAACTTGTGCGTGAGGTTGAGCGGTACCGACTAGATATAGTTGGGCTCACTTCGATGCACAGCATGGGTTCTGGAGTCAATCTCCTTGAGAGGGGCTGGACCTTATTCCACTCTGGAGTTGCCCATGGTGAGAGGCGCTGAGCTGGTGTGGGTCTATTTTTAGACCTCTGACTTGGTGCCTGTGTGTTGGAAATTTCCCTGGTAGATGAGAGGGTAGCTTCCCTTCGCCTTGGGGTGGGGGGGATGGGCTCTGACAATTGTTTATGCCTTCGTACCAAACGGCAGTTCAGAGTCTGGCCTTCTTGGAGTCCTTGGCGTGGGTGCTGGAAGGTGCTTCAGCAGGGGACTCTTTTATTCTGCTGGGGGACTTTAATGCCCAGGTGGGTAATGACACTGTGACCTGGAGGGGCATTATTGAGAGTAATGGCCTCTCTGATCTGAGCCCGAGCCATGTTCTGTTGTTGGACTTCTGTGCTACTCATAGTTTGTCCATCACAAACACCATGTTTGAACATAAGGTCCTCCACTTCCTCCAGACCCTGGGACCTTGATTGTCAAATGACATGCAAACTTTACTTTCATGTGATGAGAGGATGTTGGACCATTGAGCAACAGTCCAGTTCTTTGTCTCCTCAGCCAGCTAAGATGATGCTGATGTTGTCTCTGGTTCAGAAGTGGCTGAATTTGAGGAATGAGACATTTTTAGCTCATATCTAGGATTTAATCAGCTCATTAGGATGTGACATCTGTAGTTTATAATACTGAATCTCCACAGTTTTCAAATTTTCTGAGACACTGCATTTTGTGTTTTCATTATCTGTAAGCCATAATCATCAACATTACAAAAATAAAGGCTTGAAATATCAAATATGAGTTTTTCTTTCTGAAATGATTGACCAAACAAAAACCCTAACTTTTTCATAATATTCTAATGTGCTGTGATCCACCTGTACCTTTTTCAGTCCTTCTGTTACAATAATTAGGAGGGCTTCTAGTATATGCATCAACCTTATCAACCCAACTTTACCACAGTAGACAACACAAATCTGCACTTGGTAATGCAGACAAATATCTAGAATTGTTGTCACAACTAAACCACAACAAAACTGGAAATATTTTAATGGGATTTTTGTAGGAAGGCTTGGCTGCTCCTCTACTGCTGGCATTAAGGGAAACTTCCACCGAGCGTGGCAGCCTCCTCTCAGACCTCTGAAGCGCCCTGGCAGTGCAGTGAGTCACACGTATGCACACTTCATGAGGATTAACTTCCACTTCATCTGGTTAGGTGGACTGCCTGGTCTCTCTTTCTCTATCACACTCTTTTTTTCTTTCTATTTCACTGTTTCTTTTTCTCATTCCCTAACTCACAGACATCCCCGGGGCACCAGTACTTGTTAGGGTGGTGTAGCGGAGGTGGTGGTGGGTTGTACAGAGAGCACCATGGTCTCATTACCTCCACATGCTCTCGCTGCAGCTTGCAGTGGGGGCTTTAGACGAGGGGTAGTGTATGGAGCCTGATTCGTTTTGATGTTGCGCACATAACGAGGCTCCCTAGTGTTAACTCCCCGTCCCTGAGTGGAGCCCCGAGGAGCCTGACGTGCAGTTGACGCCGCGGCTCTATGAACGCTTTCCCACTGCATCCCAAGCAAACTTCACAAAGGTCAGGGAGTCGTGTCTGCTGAATTTCTGTGTCCTCTGGGCTTTTCTCATTAGCAGCACAGAGTGGGTGGATCTCTGGCGTCAATCAAGAAATACTCAGAAACTCCCAGAAGGATAAAGAGAGCAAAAAGCACGCTGTAACGATTTCTAACAAAGCAGACGTAATACATTTGGGAGTCTTCTGCAAGCAAAGTTGCAACTAACCCTTTTTTTGCCACATTCACACACATTGCGAACCTAATCGCTACAGTTTGTCCTCTAGCCTGACAGTTGAGCGTGATAAGAGATCTGCTTTTCCATTATTGTCTCTGGGATGATGGCTGAGAGAATGTACACATGTAGGGCTAACACCAAGCTGCCACTGTCTCACTGAGGATTCCAACTGGTAGAAACTAATACCACCTGAGTGCCAGAGCTCAGAGAGGTTTGCTAACGGGCTGCCACCCTCTTCACTGCCCCCTCTCCCAGCGCGGTTGTTTGGTTTGTGGAATAATCTAATGGGCACATCACGCCTGAGAAGTTCCTGCTTAATATTTCCTCCCAAAGGCAGCGCTGATGCAACTGGGAGCAAACCGAGACTGACTTTCTGACTTTCTGCGTCACAGGGGTGTGCTGCAAAACTGAGATCATTTTTTATATATTTGAACTGTAATTTAGGAATATATGATAATCATAACTGGTACATAAATGATGTACCAAATAATAAAATGTTTGTAAACACAGCACGATGGTTGCAACATCACTATATCCAAGTATCCAAGATGAAGGCCCAGCATTTGTAGTCACTGATACATACACTCTCCTAACTCTTTTAATAGGTGGTGCTCTTCTGAGGGTTTTAGAAAGGGATTTAACTTGATGAGGCCATGGTCCAATAACATCTTGATAGTGATCACAACTGACCAGAGCTAGTAGTTTACTTTTTGCCAGCATAAAAAGGGTTTGGTTGACAACACGTAAACATTCACAACTATAGGAAACATATAAGGAGGCCAATGAAAATCTCAGAAGAACAAATTTTTTTTTTTTTTTTGGGGGGGAGGGGGGGGGGGGGGGGGGGTTGAGATAGTGTAGAAGTAGGGCAGCTGACTTAGGACCAGAAAGTTGCAGGCTCAACTCCCCACCGTCCCCACATGTTGTGGTGTCCTTGAGCAAGTCGCCTAATCCTTAATTGGGGCGGCTGTGGCTGAGTGGTTAGAGCAGTCGTCTTCCAATGCAGGAGTTGGGGGTTCGAATCCACCAGCAGTCACATGCTTAAGTGTCCCTGGGCAAGACACTGAACACCTCATTGTCTCCGATGTGTGTCCCATCGGTGTATGAATGTGATAAAAGCTGTTATTAGTCTCTTTAGAATGATTTGTTGAATTAGCTTTGTAAAGATCTAGTAGAGTGCTGTATACAGTAAATGGGTAAATGAGGACACAGATTGTAGTGTAAAGCACTTTAAGTGTCTTGATAAGATAGAAAGGCGCTATATAAGTACAGTCCATTTAATTGCTCCCCAGGCACTTCCATAGCTGCCCACTGCTCCACCTGGGTGCATGTCATGTGTGGTGGGTTAAATGCAGAGAACTAATTTTGTTATTGTATGAGAACGATTAAAGATAATAAAAAGCGATACAACTTCCTTTTGGTGTGATTTTTTTTTTTCTTTTCGTATGAAAGTTTTAATGAACTGTTTATCAAATTAATATAGTTTTTCTCTTTATCAGTATTTTCTGAATCTAAATGATTGCAGGACGTTGTATGGGTGAGTTTTATTTAATGTTTGTTCTGATTGTTTCTGAACTTGCTGTGGTCACAGTCTGAGTTGTCAGTCAGAAGACAAGAGACTGAGCAGCATTATGTTGCATGATATCGCCTAATTCAACCCAGAGCTGATGTTAAATTCACAGTGAAGTAGTGCAGTAAAGAGCTGATGGCTGTCAGAACATTGTGGATTTTTACTAGTTCAGTTCTAGTCTTTGTTCTGACACTGAGCTCTGTGAAGTCACTAATTGTATAAATACCTCACCAGGGGGTTGTTAGAAAACTAATATCGCTAAAAGAACAAATTGTCAATAAAGATTAAAAGACTAGAGAGAAATAATGTCTTAATGTTATTTCAAACATCACTTTCAGTTTTCAGACGTTTGAAAATCAATAAGGTCTTTTCTTGACTGGCTCTCACCTGATGATCTCGTTACATCTGTGTCTCCAATTCACTAGTCTCAGCAGAACCAAGATTGGCTCCTCTGTGCCTTCCCTGTCAGACTGAAGCTTAAAAACAAGCAGTCTTTTTTAGCCTTCAAGTCCTCCACTGAATCCTGCTTCTCTCTCATCTGCTCTGCCAGGCCAACAGAATGAGGAGCTGCAGCAGGGCACACAGACGGCAGCAGTCAGGTGCAGACTAAATGAAGCACACTGAGGGGTTTCTTGCTGATCACTATCTGACACACAGGCAGAGGAAAGCAATCAGCCAAGCAACCAATACTTACTTTCTCCCTGCACCAGCATTTCATCACAGTAAATTTAATCAGCAACTGATACTGATAGCAAAGTACCTGAAGACATGGAGAAAGATAACAAAGTGGTATACCCTTCATCAAATCAGTTTCTGCCTAAATGTACAGTGTTGAAAACAACCTGTAGGGAGTCAGATTTTAAACTCTGGGTATTCTTTCTTTACTTCAGCAGGTAACAAGTGGAATTGTCCCCCATTGCAGTGTGATAAGGGGTAATTGGAAATACCCTCCGTCCATCCAGCCATGCATGTTGTGCGCATGATACCTTGAAAAACAAGTATGGCACCAACTTCCATTTTGGTGTGTGGCTGCATCTAGGTGTAAAAAAGGTCCATCTATAAAATTAGGTTGCTAAGTCTAAATTCATGATGGCTGCCGCTATAAATGTACATTACGTATTATGTACGTAAATTTGGTAATTCATTCAACCTTTATTTATGCAGGTTAATCCCATTGAGCCTCAAGGACCCATTTACAAGAGAGACCTGATTTTAACAAAGAGTGATGACAACATTGGACAGTAAAGACAACAATAGACAATCATAAAAGAAAGCATACAAATTGAGAAGAACAAATGAAAGAAAATGGTATGAAAAAACGAAACAAAAACAGCAAGGTCGTAAAACGATGTAGAATACTAAAAACAGGAACATGTCTGCATTGGTTTTTGCCAGGAGCTTAGCAAATGTTTGAAGCTAAGTTCCTGGCAAAACCCAATGGATAACTTTTTTAAAAAGCAACGTACTAACTTCCATTTTGGTGTGTCACTGCGTTTATGTGTAAAAAAAAAAAAAGGTCACTTTCAAAACTGGGTTGCCAAGTCAAAGTCTAAGTTGACCCCCTTCATATTTATATGTAAACCGGTCACCCCAAATCATTTGAGGGAGCTATACTTTATACTTTCTATATTGCTTAAAACTATATTTCCTTCAAATGATGGAGTCAAAAACAAGCAAACTTTCATTTTGGTATGTATGATGTTCAATTGATCTTAGCAACAAGCTAGTTTAAACTATTTAATATTTCTAAAACATGACAGCCTATACGTATGTTAGAAAAAATACAAAGTATTTGACTTAAGATAGTGTCACATTTTCTACCCAGAAAATGTGTACTTCTCATTATTCATTATCCACCCTTGTCCACACACTTGGATGGTAAGTTATTGAGTGATTCTGGTTTGATGGTTTCAGCCAAATATTCTATATAGATACAGATATTTTCTACACAGATATATAATCATACATGTCATAATTAGAACCACAGTGGTCTTATTAATGATAATATTTACAGGCAAAGGTAATAAGTTACGCAGCACGGTGGTGCAACTGGTAGAGCTGCTGCCTCTCAGCGAGCAGGTCCTTGGTTCAAACCCCGGTCCGGGGGCCTTTCTGGGTGGAGTTTGCATGTTCTCTCTGCATGCGTGGGTTTTCTCCGGGTGCTCTAGTTTCCTCCCACAGACCAAAAACATGCATGTTAGGCTGATTGGTAACTCTAAATTGTCCCTAGGTGTGAGTGAGAGAGTGAATGGTTGTTTGTCTCGTTTGTCTCTATGTGGCCCTGTGATGGACTTGCGACCCGTCCAGGGTGTACCCCGCCCCTCGCACAGTGATTGCTGGACATGGGCACCAGCGACCCCTGTAACCCAAAATGGAATAAGCGGGTAAAGATAATGGATGGATGGATGGTAATAAGTTACACTTTTAGGTAGTAATACAGGACACAACTCCAAATGTACTGCTTACGTATGTACCATATATCGTGCATATGTAATACTAAGTACTAAGGGTATGTATCTGGTGCATACTCTGTACATACAATACATGCACCCCATTTTTACAACCCAGGTTCGACTCAGCCTTACTGTAAGTAAGTGGTGATAATCAGCTGTCATGGGTGATAGGTAAATGGACTGTACTTATATAGCGCCTTTCTATCTGATCAAGATACTCAAAGTGCACTATAATCTGTGCCTCATTTACCCATTCATACAGCACTCTACTAGATCTCTACAAAGCAAATTGAACAAATCATTCTAAAGAGACTAATCAGTGCTTTATCACATTCATACACCCATGGGACACACATCGGAGGCAATGAGGGGTTCAGTGTCTTGCCCAGGGCCACTTCGGCATGTGACTGCTGGTGGATTCGAACCCCCAACTCTTGCATTGGAGGACAACTGCTCTAACCACTCAGCCACATCCGACCCATAGGTGACAGCTAACCATAACCGCTCACTCTCAGGATGTGCATGAGGTGGAAAGTGGGAAAACACTGGAATTATAAAATAGGGATAAACCTCAGCAGTTCTTACAAATGAACAAATCCCATTGGTCCAAATGAATCAGCTTTAGACACAATCAACCAAACAAAAAATCAAAGACAAACCAAGCCCATCCATATCCATGGCCTTGGTTTGCAAATAAAAAAAGCAATGACCTTACACATATGTGTGCTCAATAAGTGAAATGACATCCCAAACAAAGGATGCCATAGTCGTTGACATTATACCTGTTTATTAGCAACATAAGGTCTAAGTTATGGAAAAAAGATTTAAATACTTTGTAGAATAAAAATCAACATGTAAATGATGTGTTTTCCCAATGAGGCTTGTGTTTTTGTTGCAGCCTTAAACTGACTTGAAATGTGTTCAGGGAATGCTGGTCTGTTTTCTCTTACTCCAAAGCAGGAGATGGGGATCAGAGGGTGAAAAGTCAGAGGGAGGACAGCTTGACAGATAGAGCTGGGGTGGTGGAAGGGTCAGCCATGGCTGGGAGGGCCACTTCCTTGCTGATTTTTATCTTTCTATTAACACAATACACCACCTGGCAACTAGAAAAGCACATGAACAAGAGCAGATTCCATCATTTTGTACAAAGTCTATGCAAAGAACAAAAGCACAGGAACAGGTTCGTAAACATTTAATGAAGTGACAACTTTGATGGTGAGCTGTGAAACTAACTTTTGGTCCCAAACAACCATCTCTTTGATCCCCTGTTCATTTTATTCTTTACTGTGATAATTTTTCAGTGAGAATTTCAATGATGTCACACCTGAACACAACCCCCTGAACGTTGTCCAGGGCACAACTTTGTTGAGCATCAGCATCTCTAATAACTACTGATTTAAACTTTTGCTCCATTTGTCTGTTCTGGTGCTGCATTGCGTCTGAAGGACAGGTGTTCATTTTGGTACATTTCCTTGTGGAAACCCAACACTACCTCTTGGTTTGCTGCATGGATAACTGTCCTGAAAGCATGAAATTGTCAGTTCAGTTCATCACTTTTAGAAGAGGTGGGGATTCTAAGCAGAAAGCATTATTGCCCCTTGGCTTTGATGCCAGAGTTTGATACTGAGATCATCTTGTGTTGTGAAATGATGGAGTTTAAACCTGTTTGGTCAAACATGAAAATTATTATTTTGTGCAATCTCATGAGTTATTATAAGATATTGCTCATAGTGTGTTGTGATAGACTCAGCTACTGCCAGGTCAAATTTTCATTCATTCATTTTCCAAATATATGTCAAACTGACACAAAGCGTTCGTAATGCAACACCACTGCAGCTCTGCAGGTAAGGGGCGTTCACTTCAGGACAAATTGAGGTCACTGATTGGTCAGTTGCCGAGATGTATACTGGACTGATTGACAGGTGGTGTGACTCGTGCAAAAATAAAAAATCATAGATTTTACTGACCCGTTTAAGACTGTTATCATTTATTCCATATTTTTTCAATATTTTGGTGAATCTAACGTTTGAGAACTGTTACCTTACAAAATCCTAATGATTTATTTATTTTTCAGTGGTGTTGAGTTACAGAAGTGCTAAAAGGCTAAAACCACCATTGAAGCCAGTTCATATTTATAATTTACTTTTAAACATTTTATGTGTGATTTATAAATGTACTGTCATTTCTTACATTAATAGTTGTTTAGTATATCCCACACCGCAGTCAGGTGCGCCTCCTCATCCTCCTCCCTGCTCCGCACTGTGGGACAACAAGTGCTGCTCTGAGTTTTTGGCCACACTTAGAAAAAACTGCCTA
Source organism: Nematolebias whitei (assembly GCF_014905685.2). Classification (NCBI taxonomy): domain Eukaryota; kingdom Metazoa; phylum Chordata; class Actinopteri; order Cyprinodontiformes; family Rivulidae; genus Nematolebias; species Nematolebias whitei. The sequence goes on from NC_056500.1 coordinate 32,763,639, forward strand.
ATATTTAGCTCTTTGTGCTTAGAAAAGAGTTGCTCTCACTCCACTTGCTCAATTCAGAGAAGCGTCCTGGTCGCTCCGACATTGCTTCAAATACTCTGACTGCACGACGAAGAGCTTTATGAGGCGAGCTCATCATCTGTTTGTTGTGGTTCAAGTGAAAGGTCAGATAACTTCTGCAGTGATTCACACATCAGATTATTCACAAAAGTGCAGGAACTTATGCATAGTGCAAAATATTTAATTACATTTTTGTGTTTTTTAATAAAATTGCCCATGAGTTTGAAATTTTAGTGGTGGAGCTGTTTTTAAGAGTAGAAGTGGAAATTCGAAGTGAGAGCTCTGATGTGATATTAGGAAACTTGTTATGTTTAAAATTGGTGTAATTATTTTCAACTTACATATCCAATATTGGCTTTATTTGTTTAAGGCAGCCAATTTAGTTTATAATTATTATTAGGCCTGAGAGTTATCAGATCTAAGCAAACCGGAACGCACCCTGTCAAAATAAGAGAGTTCCTGGATCTTGTTCCCGCAGGATCTGGTTCAAATTAAACCCTGAATACTCTTCAATACTATCTAGGAATATGTGACATCTTTTCTGTAAACGGGCTCTTATGACAAAAATGTGCCTAAATGTGCAAAAATAAACAAATAAAGTTATATGTTTGTTTTTTGGAATCTTTAAGTCTGGTTCTGGAAACATTTCTTTAAAGGTTTTTAAAAGGTAATTTAAAAAGATTTAAAGGTTTTAGCCTATTTAAATCTAAATGTTGTTGACATATTTATCTAGAGGTTTAGTTAAATTTCTTTGAAAATATGCAGGTTTTTCCAACTTATTTAATAGTTGTTTTCTTTTGAATTATAATTTTGGGGACTGCATGGAGATTGTCCAAGGCCCACTTTAGGCCCTCAGGCCATATACTGTCCATATCTGTGTTAGATCAAATTTAAGGTCAAAATCTTCATGAGCATGAGTTATAGACCTTTCTATGTTCTTATGGTCAGCTGGGCTGTGGCAGCCTCATTGATTAATTTATTAACCTGTATTTCATCAGTCAGACCCACTGAGATCACAGATCTCTGGTTCAGGTCCTTCCTGGGCCTGAAGGCAGCCCAACAGGCATGTTTTAGACTGTGGGAGGAAACCAGAGAAAACTCACGCTAACACGAGGAGAACATGCAAAACTCCACACAGAAAAGACCCTAGGTCCAAACTGGGGATTGAACCAAGGACCTTCTTGCTGAGAGGCAACAGTGCTAACCACTGAGACACCGTGCTGCCCATTGTGCAGTCATCTTAAATGGGGTTGATTCCAAAAGTGAATAATTTGTAGATATATGTCCAATGATTGATTTCTGCAAGTTATGTTAAAATTTGTGCAGTGGTTCATCGAAGGTTTTGTTACAGGGATGGTAGTATATTTTGTCAATGGTCAACAACAACAACAACAACAACAAAACAGCTACTGGTTAGGTTTGTGTTATGGGGTTGGAAACTATTTTCTGCCCTGTGCACATGAATTAAATGGCTTTTGAAAACAAAACTGTCAGCAACTAAATTAAAAACTAAATAACAATAAATCCCCAAAACTTCACATTTATTCTTGACTTTGACAGGTCTAGAGAGGTCCAGATCAGTTAAAGGTGGTTGCCCATGCTGGCAACCTCAAAATAAAAAAGAAGGTTTGTTAAAATCGTGCAGATGTTCTGCAGCTAAAGAAATTAAAATTGGTGTCACAAATGTCCATTTCAGTACAATCTAGAGCAATAAAAAGAATTCATTCTAAGTTAGATATACACATGCAAGTCCTTAAAGCGTGTCTTTACATATACATGTTGTCAGATTCAATTAATTTTATTTATATAGCACCAAAGTCACAACAAAGTTGTCTCAGGGCACTGAACAGAAGCATTCACGTACATAAAAAAAAAGCCAATTAGTAACATTATCTATCTAAGAAAGCTGGCAGATTGTGTTGAATCTTCACTTTATCGGTCTCCCATCCTGAGCAAGCACAAAGGCAACAGTGGGAAGAAAAAACTCCCTTTACCAGGAAGAAACCTCCAGCAGAACCAGGCTCAGGATGAGCAGCCATCGGCTTCGACCGGCTGGGTTTGAGAGGACAGGAAGTGGAAACAGACAAACACAGAATGACAAATCCAGATGTGTTTTCTATTGGAAGAAAGACAAAAAAACGTTAAGTATATAAATAATTACAAATACAAACAGGTAGAGTAGAGTAAGTTACTACAGGAGCAGAGTGAGGACGTGTGGTCAGTTTGTTAGATTCAGCAGGTAATAGATTAGTGTCAAGTCTGAAATCGAGCTGTTTTGAATGGAGGGACTCCTCTCTGAGTATCTGTGTGTTGGCCTCCACCACTGAACCCCTTGCTAAGGGAGGGAAGAATCCGTGATCTCCCATCAAGCACTCAAGAGAGCGCAGCCACGCAAGATTGATGACACCCTCTGGAAGAAACAAAAGATGTGCCGCCTGCGAGAACTGGCTTCTGAGACCTGATAGACTCGTCTCTTAATAAACATCACTGATATGTCAGCCACGCCACGTTTCACCCACAGCTGCATCGTGGAGGGTGCACCGAGCCCCCACTGCCACACTGCGCTCGCAGACAAAGGTTGCATAAAAATGAGACTGAGGGAAGCAGCTCTTTGTGTTGGGATGTCCACCTACATCTGTGAGGAATGTTAGCATATAGCCAGCAGCTTTATTGGTGCAAATGTAAAAGATAAAGTATCAAATACATATACACATATAGTGTACACGATACAGATACTCGTTGCTATTTTGTTTATTTTTGTCTTCTTTGTCTTGTCATAAAGCTTTGAAATGAAACATAAAGATTAAAAAATATTTGACTCTGCTGGGAATACATTTGGTAGTAGTATGCAAACAAAATGTTTAAATTCATAAAAATGTGTAAAAAAAAATTTTTTTAAAGTGGTGATCAATGGGGGTTTGCCAAACAAATAAGAAAACTTGATCCCCTGTAAACTTCAGTAATACAGTAGAAACTTTATTCAACATTTAAATGAGTGACATAAAGTTGGACTTAATGTGTCTCATCTGGCATTACGATATGTTGTAAGATTTTCTTCACAATTTGTCTTTTTTTTATTTTGGGGGGATATTTTCACTGAAAGTTCAACTCGGTTAAAAATGACACACAACTTTTTTGCAATTAATTTTTTTTATTGGTTTTCAGAAAATGTGAAATTTTTAACAAGATATAACACAAATAACAAATATTAAAAAATAAAATAAAATAAAGAACATAAAACTGGTGCATCCCCCCCACACACACACACACATTTCCCACTCCCAGGATAAACAGTACATTACAGGGAATATA
>NC_056500.1:32767107-32771286 GCF_014905685.2 Nematolebias whitei
ATGAATTGAATTGTAAGAATAATTCTTATAAAGAGTTTATAAAGAACTTTCAGCCAAAACAACAATCAAAAATAGCTATGTGGATCATGTTAGTTCAGTAGGAGATCCTATACTGAGGATCAGGAAGGCTTCTATTCCAAACATATGCAATTAAAAGGGGTCCAGACCATCTCTAGACGTGGTCTGAGTGAAAATGTTTTGAGTGCACATTGAGGCCATTCATTCCTGTATTTAGTGCTATTTCATTGTGATCATAAATGTCAGAATGTCTGAATTTAGCAACAAGTCTGAACAACTGATTAATTAATTCAACCTTTATTTAGACAGATTAATCCCATTGAGCCTTGAGGACTTATTTACAAGAGAGACCTGATTTCTTAACAAACGATAACAACAACAATAGACAGTCATACAATTTTATTTTTTTATTTTTTTTTACAAATTAAAACAAAATATCAACCAAAAGGACAATCAAGAGGAATAGTAGCAAAAAAAAAACAAAAACAAAAAAAAAAAACAGCTAGATTATAAGGTGATTTAGAAAACTAAAAACTGGAACATGTCTATATTGGTTCTTGCCAGGAGTCCAACAGATGCTTAAAGCCACTTAGAGAGGTCAAGGTCGAGGGCTTCAGATCTTTTTGCAAGATGTTCCAAGAAACAGTAGGAGAAGGCCCTTTTGCCTAGTTCAGTCCTCACTGGGTGAACACCGCATGTAATTATGTCCTGAGAGTGCACGCTGTAGCTGCACTCACACAGTGACATGTAGGAGGAGATGTATGAAGGCAGCAGACCGAGAAGTGATTTAAAGATGAAAATGTACCAGTGAGAGTCTGCGTGAGGTTGTTGATGTCCAGGTAACCAGTGAATACAGGGTGCAATGATGGGTACGGTTGTTGCAGCCAGTTATGAATCTTAATGCACCGTTATAGGCAGCATCCAGCATCTGCTTGTAGGAGCGTTCATATAGATAATGTCATCGTAGTCAATGCAGGGAAGGAAAGTCGCAGTTACAAGGTGTTTCCTAGCATTCAGAGTTAGACAGGATCTATTTCTGAAAAAGAATCCCAATTTAACTTTCAATTTCCTTACTAGGTTTTCCACGTGAAGCTTAAAAGAAAGATGCGAGTCGACCAAGATACCCAAATATTTAAAGGAATTGACAAACTAAATAGGGACTCCATTTGAGGATAAAATAAGAGGAAGAACTAATGGGACTGACTTCCTGTTGGAAAAAAAAAAAGCATCCCTTTGGTTTTATCGGAAACTACTTTGAGATTGTTAAACACATTTGAATAAAGCCAACACAACAATCAGTATGGCATACCAGTCCAGCTCAGCAGTCACAGACTGTCCTTTAGTAAAGAGCAAGAGGCGTCAATCTTCAGAAAAAAGTTAAACAGGAACTTGAGAAATTAAGATTAAACATTCTGGTAGACCTCAACAATAAAAACTATGAACCAGTAAACAACCAAAATGCTGGCTTTTTAAAATGGTTAGAAGCTAAGTTGTGAAATAATCATATAGGGTAATCTAACAACAAGATTCAGAGTACTTTTTAAAATACTTTTTTTCTGTATATTCTTACAGCTACGTGGTGTCAAAGCTGACTCCCCTGCAGGTGGACTTTGTTGAGTACATGGATGATTTAGCCAAGGATATTGGAGTACGACCCAGCCTCCTCTGGCTCCTCTTCACAGACTTCCCACTGTTCAAGAGGGTTTTTTGGGGGCCTGTCACTGCTTACCAGTACCGCTTAATGGGACCAGGGAAATGGGCTGGGGCCCGAAAGGCAATCTTCACCCAGTTAGACCGCATGTACCAGCCCCTAAAAACCAGAAAAGTATGAAATTGTTTTTTTATTATTTGATTATTTATTTTTGAAGCCTTTTCTAGAGTAATATTATTAATGTTAAATGTGCAGCAGTGTTTGTCAGTGTATTAGTTCTAAAAACATTCTAACTATAATTTTTTTGTTTGTCTTCTCTAGCTGGAGGTAGGCGAGAGTTCAACTACAGGCCGTCTGATCAAGTTGAGTTTGACTGTCATGGTTGGAGGAGCTGCACTCTACTATGTTCATGTTCGCAACCCCACCATCATCCCCATCCTAATGTCCAAATTTCATCTTCAAACAGTTTAAAAGAACTAAAAGTGTCTCATTCTTAATCTTTCTGAACAGAGAAAATGTTCTCTTTTTCCCAGATCTGCAGCAACCCTGTGATTTGAAACTGCAGTTCATTTTACAGTCAAATACAACACTAGCAACAACTACATCAGCTTGACCTGCACTGAAATAATGGTTCATAAAGTACTGTATCCAGTCTGCAATATTAAGAATGACATAAATGTTTATTGAATGTTAAAACAAAGATTGAAAAGAAATATTTGAAGATCAGACCCTTATCAAACTTGGTCAATGAAAGTAAGAATTATGGGTAAAGTGCAACGACTGCAGTAGTAAAGGTCCATTTTTTGCTCCCAAAGCTCAGTGAATAATTTTCTAATTATAAACTTGTTGCCTTCTCTATATTGTAAATGCCTGTATTTTACTTTCTTTTTACATAAATGAAGTCATGCTGTTTAATAATAGAGTATTGTTATTGTTTGCATGTATGAGAAAACATTTTCTCAGCTGAAGAACTATTTGTTCACATTAAATGAAAACATTCAACTCGCACAATATTCACAAAAAGATAAATATTGATTACTGAATTATTCTCTCCTGTGTTCATTTCTTTTTCAGATATGACTTACCTTTTTCATCATGCAGTACAAAAATCCTTTAAGAAGAATTGGTTTAATAAACGTTTTAGCAGTTTGAAACTTGAAACAATCAGGGTTTTTTTTAAGTTGAGTTCTGTTTAAGGGTTATTAATGTACAGACCCTTTCCAAAAAATTAGAATATCATTGAAAAGTTGTTTAACTTCCATAATTCCATTCAAAAAGATAATATTTAATAGATGATAGATTCAGGGCCCACAATTTAAATAATTTCAAGTATCTATTTGTTTATTTATACATAATTTGGTCTTCCAGCTCATGAAACCCACGAAAACAGGATTTCAAAAAATTAGAATACTGTGGAGAAATCAGCCCAAATTTTTCAGGGCATGAATGTTTTAAACAGAGTGTGACACACTAATCATCTACTAAACTCAAAGCACCTGCACAGGTTTCTCCAGGTGTCATTAAATTGCTTCATTTTGGTTCAATTGTCTCAGTTCGGTTCAATATGGGGAAGACTGCGGACATAACTGGCCAGAAGACCATCATTGATACCCTCCATAGGATGGGTGAGCCACAAAAGTTCATAACTAAGGAGGCTGGTTGTTCACAGAGTGCTGTGTCCAAGCATATCAATGGAAAGTAGTGGAAGGGCAAAATGTGGCAGGAGAAGATGCACCAGCAAAATAGATGACTGTGGGATTCAGTGGATTATCAAACAGAGAAGATTCCAGAATCTGGCAGAGATCCAGAAAGAGTAGAATGAGGCGGGAGTCACAGCTTCAAAAAACACCACGTTCAGATGCATCCGGGAGATGGGCTACAACTGTTGGGTTCATCGGTCCTCTTTTCCGATGAAAGTAAAGTGTTCCTTTCATTCGGAAATCAAGGTCCAAGGGGCTGGAGGAAGAAGGGTGAGGAACAGAGCCCATACTGCTTGAGGTCCAGTGTGAAATATCTATAGTCAGTTATGATTTGGGGTGCAATGTCCAGTGCAGGTGTTGGTAAACTCTGCTTTCTTTAATCCAAAGTCACCGCAACAGTCAACCAGAATGTTTTAGAGGACTTCATGATTCCTTCTGCTGAGGATCTGTATGGAGATGCAAATTTCATCTTCCAGCAGGGCCTGGTCGCTGCCCATGCCGCAAGAAGCACCAAAACCTATTTTGATGCCCATGCCACAGTGCTTGACTGGCCAGCCAACTGGCCAGACCTAAACCCCATTGAGAATCTATGATGTATTGTCAAGAGGAAAATGAAGATCACCAGACCCAACAACAAAGAAGAGCTGACAGTAAGCATCAAGGAAATCTGGGCTTCCATAACTCCCAGTCAATGCCACAGACTGATTGTCTCAATGCAACGTCACATCGATGCAGTGATTAAGGCAAAGGGATTCCCAACCAAGTATTAAAGATTGACATATTGTTTTAAAAGTACCAAATTTTGATTGA
>NC_056500.1:32771386-32788822 GCF_014905685.2 Nematolebias whitei
CCAAAAGGACAATCAAGAGGAATAGTAGCAAAAAAAAAAAAAAAAAACCCCAGCTAGATTAAAATGCAATTTAGAAAACTAAAAACTGGAGCCTGAGAAGGTGCTATTTAAGAGACTGAGCTGAATACAGCTCCTCAGACTGAGGAAGTCTCTCGGATGAGAGACGAAACGTTTCTACATTTTTTTTTTGTTGATTTGCTTTGTTTTGTTTTTTTGAATGTCCAGAGGACCAGATTTAACTTTTTTAGATTTTTCTACCTGGATTATTGAGCATGCATCAGGATAAAAACTGGAACATGTCTATATTGGTTCTTGCCAGGAGTCCAACAGATGCTTAAAGCCACTTCGAGAGGTCAAGGTCGAGGGCTTCAGATCTTTTTGCAAGATGTTCCAAGAAACAGTAGGAGAAGGCCCTTTTGCCTAGTTCAGTTAGGTCTAAAAAAATTGTATGACTTTTTATAACTGTTCATTGTTGTCGCTGTTATCCATTGTTGTCATTATTGTTTGTTGAAATCAGGTCTCTCTTGTAAATGAGTCCTCGAGGCTCAATGGGATTTACCTGTCTAAATAAAGGTTGAATGAATGAAAACTTTAATTCCTGTTTAAATGCAATTCATCCTGCCATACCTAGAGTGTCTTCAGACATTGCCAGCAAGTTGAAGCTTAATCATTAAATTATTATCTTTGTGTTAGATTTATTTATAAATCACATTTAAACACTGCTTGTACCAATTAGCACGTTCTCTATCACTGTCATTAATCAGATAACAAACAAGCAGCAGCTTCAGCTACAGAGAGACTGACGTTACGTTTTCTCACTTGGAAACAGAACAGATGTGAATAGTGTAGAGACTCACCTGCAACACATGACGAGTTGTATCTGCTGCAGCTCCTTCCTCCTCCTTGTGACTCCGACATGTTTACGTTTATCAGCGTGGTTCTCCCGTGTCATGTCGTCAATTTTCAAAGCTGCATGTTTCTCAGATTTTATCTTTGTGAAGTGCTCCCACTTTTTGGAGGACTTGGGTCGAACAGTTTTCGCTGCGTCGGTCATTTGTAAAATTTACTTAATTTCCTTTGAAAACACCGCCTCTGCTCTGCTTCCACCTCCCCTGTTCAATTCGCGCTGCAGTTATTTTTTTCAAACTTTATTTATTTATTCAGTCAGTCAGCATTGACAATGAACTGCAGGTGAACAAAACGGCTTTGTAGCGCCGTGAAAGACGCATAATCGCGTGACACAACAAATCGATATTGCCAACGCTTTTAATCATCAATTTTATAGATTCTTTGTTGCAGCCCTAATACTGTGTATTATATATATATATATATATATATATATATATATATATATATTATGTAGAGGAAAGGGTCCTCAGATCGTCAAATTTTTATTAGTAATTTTATTCTGAAGGGGCACCACTTGCTTTCCGGATCTTAAGCAAGAAAATTATTAAATCAGACTCAAGTTTTGTGCTCTAGTGAGTTCTTTTCGTATTAAATTCTGTAGTGAACTCGGCCTCCAACTAAAACCTGCCTCTGAGGACCTTCATGGGACAGGAACTGTTATTTCATTGATTTGAATCCAGAAATACAAATTAGCTCATCCAGAGACTGTCTAATTGTATCCTGAAGTAATCAATTGAAAGAACACTCTTCATTTTATATTATCATTACTATTTTACAATATCTTGATAAATCAAAAGTGTGTTTAGTTCATACCATTTCTAAATGTTGAAGTGAACCACTCATTTTAAATCAAATGTGAAACAGTATTAAGGATTTTTTAATCCTCATTTAAATTAGAAATCAAGTTAAATGTCTATTTACAACATAATTATGCATTTTGATCCTCTGTCTGAATGAGAAGTAGTGATGTCGGTCGAAATTCAGAAAGGAGTTATTAGAACAAAGTGGATTGTTTTTAAACCTAGCAGACAGTAAATAAGAAGCAACTGGCACCTGCTTGCTCTCACTTCTTCAAAACATTTCTTCTGTCTGTATTGGATGTTCCTAAACATTCTTGCACTTTCTTGACTTGTAATAACCCTCTGACATCACTAGAACCACCCCCTGTTGGTTGTTTCAACCAATCAGGAAGTCCTGAATGGTGCTCTGGTGTGAAGGGGGGCATAATTAAGCTTGAGAATAATGCACAGGAACTGATGGAAATGTTGCGTAATCTCTCTCACCAACCCCTCTGACAGAGTTCCACTCAAGCTTCTGTAGTTCAAGCCACTACCACACATCTTGCACCCTCATGTCATGAGCCTCGTCTTGTCCCCCCCAGAACTGTTTAAAGGGGAACCTGATCAATGTCAACCTTTTATAACTCAATGTGAGATTCACTTTCAGCTACAGCCATCATACTTTCCATCTGAACGATCCAGGGTGGCTTACATGATCTCCCTCCTTTCTGGCAAAGCCAAGTCATGGGGAACTGCTGAATGGCAAAGGGATTCCAGGTACTGTTACTCTGTTAATTAATTTTCTAAAGAACTGTGTAGAGTGTTTGATCCTGTATTACCCAAGAGAGAGGCTGCTCGAAGACTGTTTTCTGTTAAACAAGGAAGAAGACGGGTCACAGAATATATTAATGACTTTCATGCCATTTCGGCTGAGAGACGATGGAATGAAGAAGCACTAACAGATGCTTTTTTCCAAGGATTAAATGATAACATCAAGGATGAGTTGGCCACCAAGGACTACCCTGAATCTCTCAAGAAACTTGAGGACCTGGCTACCCGTGTCGATCTCCGCCTCTGGGAGAGAAGTCGTCGGAGAAAGGCCAGACATGAGAGAACAACTCTAACCTGAGGTGAGTCAAGAAGCATCACAGTCAATACTTCACAAAACCCTCCACCTAACCACCCTCTATCTGAGGAATCCATGCAGTTGGGAAGGAGTTGTCTCTCTTCAGAAGAAAGGGAGAGGAGGAGGAGGCTGCACCTATGTTTCTTTTGTGGGGAGGAGGGCCACTCTGTTGCTAAGTGCCTGTTAAAAGACCAGACTCAGTAGGAAAGAGGAGATTCCTACTGAGTCAGATCAGGACCCCCAAGATCTCCTCACCTCTCACTGTGCCAGCTGAGATTCAAGTACTGGGTAGGAAACCTATACCTGTGCCTGTTTTTATTGATTCTGGAGGTGACACTGAATTTATTGACCACAAGTTTGCCAAGTCTCTAGGTATTGATGTTGTACAAACAGCTAAGTCTCACAAAGTCCTTGCATTAGATGGACACTCTATGCATGAAAACAGTCTAGAAACAGTTCCTGTCACCTTACTACTTGGAGGCAATCACCATGAATCAATAAAATTCATTGTTATAAACTCTCCCCAACTTCCTGTCATTTTGGGTGCCACCTGGCTATGTAAACACAATCCCCGTATTAATTGGAGAGAAAAAGAAATTGTAGGATGGTCTGAGGATTGTTTGTCGTCATGTCTCTTTGATGCTGTTTTGCTCTCTATCAGTTCCAAGAACATTGAGGAGACATACCCCGACCTCTCAAAGGTTCCAACTGATTACCATGACCTCAAGGAGGTGTTTAATAAAGTCAAGGCCACTTCTTTACCTCCTCACAGACCCTACGATTGCCCTATTGATTTGGTTCTTGGTACCACACCCCCTAGAGGCGGTCTTTATTCACTCTCTGGACCTGAAAATCAGGCTATGCAGAACTACATTAATGATTCCCTACAAGCAAGTATTATTAGACCTTCTGTGTCCCCTGCTGGGGCTGGTTTTTTTCTTTGTGGGGAAGAAGGATGGCTCCCTTAGACCATGTATAGATTACAGTGGACTGAACAAGATCACTATTAAAAATAAGTTCCCTTTACCTCTTATGACTTCTGCTTTTGACCTTATTCAAGGGGCTACCATTTTCACTAAACTTGACGTAAGAAATGCATACCACCTGGTTCGCATCAGAGAAGCGGACGAATGGAAGACGGCTTTCAACACCCCCACCGGACATTATGAATATCTTGTCATGCCATTTGGACTTACTAATGCTCCCGCTGTTTTCCAGGCCTTGGTTAATGATGTGCTAAGAGACATGGTTAACCAATTTGTTTTCATATATCTAGATGACATCCTCATTTTCTCCAAGGACATCAACGCTCACAGAAGACATGTCAGATCTGTCCTGTTAAGACTATTGCAAAACAACTTATTTGTAAAAGCTGAAAAATGTGAATTCCATCAACCCTCCACTTCCTTTTTGGGCTTTGTCATCTCACCTAATAAAATATCTACGGATATAAACAAGGTTTCTGCAGTACTGGACTGGCCTACACCTAAAGACAGAAAGAAACTGCAGAGGTTCTTAGGTTTTGCCAATTTTTATAGAAAGTTCATCAAGAACTATAGTCTAATTTCTCCTCCACTTCACTCACTCACGTCATCCAAGACCAAGTTTCTCTGGAACGAACAAGCTGAACTCTCCTTCACCACACTTAAGAGACTGTTTTCTTCTGCCCCCGTCCTACACTCTCCTAATCCTGACAAACAATTTATTGTCGAAGTTGATGCATCTAGCACTGGTGTTGGGGCAGTCCTCGGCCAATGTAGCACGGAGGGGGGAATTTATCCTTGTGCTTTCTTTTCCAGGAGCCTTACACCTGCTGAATGCAACTATGATGTGGGAGAACGAGAACTACTGGCTGTTAAATTGGCTCTTGAGGAGTGGAGACATTGGCTGGAGGGTGCCAAAGAACCATTTCAGGTCTAGACAGATCACAAAAATCTGGAGTACCTTAAGACAGCCAAAAGACTCAACCCGAGACAAGCCAGGTGGGCCCTCTTCTTTTGTCGTTTCAACTTCTTATTATCATACAGACCCGGAGCCAAAAATACCAAGCCGGATGCCCTGTCTCGTATTTCAGAGGATAATAGGACTCACAAACCCAATGGAGATTTGGACTTCATTTTACCAGATGCAGTGCGCCTGTCTATTACTCAGTTGGAAGTGATCAGACAGGATAATCTAACTCAACCACCTCCTCCCTACTGCCCCAAGGACTGTGTGTTTGTACCTCCTCATCAGGTTAAGAAAGTTTTAGACCTCTGTCACAGTTCACGCATGCTTTGTCACCCTGGCATTACTAAGACTCTGAACTTGGTTAAAGCCCAGTTCTGGTGGAAGGACTTGGTTAAAGACGTAAAGGATTACATTACTTCCTGTCACCCGTGCAACCAAGCTAAGACTTCCAGACACCCCCCTGCAGGTTTGCTATGACTCCTTCACGTCCATGGTCACACTTAGCCATGGATTTCATCACAGGTCTCCCTCCTTCTGCTGGCAACACAGTCATTCTCACTATTGTGGACCGTTTCTCTAAGATGGTCCATCTAGTACCCCTCAAGAAACTTCCCTCAGCCAAGGAACTGGGGGAGCTTATGATTAAGGAAGTTTTTCATTTGCATGGGCTGCCTGTGAACATCGTTTCTGACCGGGGCCCACAATTCATCTCACGGTTCTGGAAGGAGTTTTGTAACCTTCTGGGTATTTCTGTTAGTCTTTCCTCAGGTTTTCACTCTCAAACCAATGACCAGAGTGAAAGAGCTAACCAGGAGGTGGAGACTAAGCTTCGCCTCCTGTGCGAGGGGGACCCTAACAAGTGGGCTGCCAATCTACCCTGGGTAGAACACGCCATCAACTCCCTACCTTCCTCCGCATCAGGTCTGTCCTCTTTTTACACTGTGTATGGTTTCTAACCCACTCTGTTCTCTATTCAGGAGAAAGAGGCTCAGGTTCCATCTGCCCACAAAGCAGCATTAAGGTGCCAACGAACCTGGAGGAAGGCTAGAAGGGCTCTGCGGTCTATATCAGAGGGGCCAACAGAAGACGATCTCATAACCCTCCCTATCAGGTGGGCCAGAAGGTCTGGCGTTCCTCCAAGGACCTCCCACTCCGAGTAGAGTTACGTGAACTGGCACCTCGTTTCGTGGGACACTTTCCCATTGCCAAGATAATCAACCCTGTGGCGATTCGCCTCCAGCTACCTCACTCTCTCAAGGTACATCCCACTTTCCATGTCTCACGCATTAAACCCCTACTTTCATCACGTTTTGAGCCCTCCTCCAGGCCCCCTCCTTCAGCCCGACTGATAGATGGGTCCCCGGCCTACACCGTCAAGAGGCTGCTCCGCTCCTGACAGTGGGGTCGGGGCCTACACTACCTGGTGGACTGGGAAGGCTATGGACCTGAGGAGCGGTCCTGGGTTCCTGCCCGTAATATTTTGGATAAGACCCTCATTCACAATTTTCATAGTTCCCACCCTGACCAGCCTGGAGGTCCGTCAGGAGCCAGACCTTAAGGGTGGGGCTATGTCACATTTCTGCCCCTTCCTGACTTAGTTTTCTGTTTCCATGTGCAGTTTTGCTTATCACCCATCTTCAGTTTAATCATGCTCCTTCCAAGCTAAGCCACACCTCCGTTGTTTGTTACAGCAATCAGCACTCATCAATTTCACCTGCTCACCTGCCTTTATAAGCTTCATTCTCACACTCCACCAGTGCCAGATTATCAAATTCTTTTTAGATGGTAGATGTCCAGCGATCTCTTCACAGCTTTGTTCTCTTGCCTTGTCTCGACCCCACGCCTGTTCTTTGGATTCTTTGCCTTGCCTGCCCCTTACTTGTTTTGGATTCTGCCTTCTGACCACGGTACCGACTCTTCTTCCCATCTCCTCAACTGCGCCTCCCGGATCAAGATTTGGCTTTGGATTCTACTCTCTGACCAACTGTGCATGACCCCTGCTTTCCCTATTGGACTTCGTCCTTGGACTCTCCCTATAACCACATGCCACATCAACCTGCTTCTCTGCTGCTGCTCACTCACAGTGAGTGAAATCAACATCTTCTACTCACCAAATGAGTTCCTCTCTCTACAGACTCTGAAGATTAGTGACTACCTTAAAAACCTTCTGAACCTTCACAGTAAAACCCAGATCACTGACTCCTCTGTCTCTACAGATCAGACCCACCTTTGGACCCGGACCTCCACCAGAAGCTGTTTATCAATAAACACTTTAAACCATTCCTGTTTGGTGTTGTGTGCTAATCCAAAACCCAGATCCTGTCAGTCAGATGGAAAGGTTCTCATACAAAGGGCCTTTCAGCTTTACTGAAATCATAATAACAGGTGTTCAATTAATTACAATAACAGATTTTTTTATTCTTTTTTTTTTTTTTGTAACATGGTTCCTTACTGTCCAGCTTTGGGAATGAGAGTCAGTCTTACTTTTAAAGTATCAAAAGAAATAAAAGTTGATGGTAGAAAAACCTTGACGTGTCCCTACAATAATATATAATATACTGTGTGTGTGTGTGTGTGTGCGCGCGCGCGCGTGCGTGCGTGCGTGCGTGTGTGTGTGACAAACTGCAGTAATAAGGTGTTCTTTTTTTTTCCACAAAGTGGTATAGATAGATATTTCTCTGTTTATGTCGTTTAACCGTTTGTGGAGAACCTATGACATAAAAGCCAATTTTTTCACTTTTTTTTACACTAACTACAGTTGTCTTTAAAAAAAAAGAAAGAAAAGAAAAAGGCAGAAGCTTATTGCCGGGCGGGGGGTGGAAATGGTTCAGTGCACAATGGATGTCTGGAGAGATTATGTGACGGTCGTTTCTGAGTGACATACATTCAGAAATCCGAACAGACCTGCTGCCACAAGTCCTGAATGATTATTTATTTCTTCTATTTCAGAAATGAGAAGGTAAGTTTTCCTTCTCCTCCTCTGGCTAAATTTTCTCCAAAGTGATCTGCTATTGCAGCGCAGTTGTAAACTCCAGCTGGCTTGTGGACGAACCT
This sequence comes from Nematolebias whitei, assembly GCF_014905685.2. Taxonomy (NCBI): domain Eukaryota; kingdom Metazoa; phylum Chordata; class Actinopteri; order Cyprinodontiformes; family Rivulidae; genus Nematolebias; species Nematolebias whitei. The sequence goes on from NC_056500.1 coordinate 32,779,205, forward strand.
AACTAAGGAGAATCTCATCAACATCTTCATTTCTGCCACTTCCAGTTCTTTCTCCTGTCTTTTTGTCAATGCCACTCTCTCCAGACCATACAACATAGCTGGTCTCACCACTGTCTTTTAAACTTTTCCTTTGACCATCCAGACATACACCGAGCACTACTGTTTGCTAACACTTAGCATGATAAAAATAGCTACAAGTCGTGGGATTAGCTTACGTATTTTCCGGCGTACACGTCGCTCCGCCCTATAAGTCGCATCAGTCCTAATATGTCTAATAAAGTGGGAAAATCCATTAATATGTTGCTTCGCCATATATGACGCATCTAGTATGCGTCACCGCTGATGTGTCGTGTTTGTCACGCGTCACCGCTGACGATCTGGATACGTGGGCCGAACCCAGAAATGTTTGTTGTAAATACAACACAAACATTTTTTATTTAACACTACACCTAAGATTTTAACACTGGCATTTTTACTGTGTAGTGCACAGGCTTCATTGGTCCAAAGACAAGCTGTTCAAGATCAAAGCTGACCTGGACCTTGCATGTAATTTTTATAACAAAAACTCCACCAAAACTCCTGCATACATTCTTAACCTGTCCCAAACATCAGACCTTTTGGCAATCTATTTTTGACAACACCTCTGAGATATGTTGGAGAACTGTTCACCCATCACCATTCATCTCATTGTTTGGGGTGGTCCCTGTGGAAATGTCCTTCAGCAAGTATGAGAAGGATGTGATTGCTTTTGGCTCTCTCCTGGCCAGAAGACTTGTTTTGTGCAATTGGAAGGACCCACCCATCCCAGCATATGTACACTGGATAAGAAAAGTGATTTATCATATTCATCTAGAAAAAAAATCATATGTACCCTGAAGGGTTTTGTTAAAATATTTTGGTACACATGGCAGCCTTTTGAGTTGTATGTGGAAAACACGTTAATGCCGGTTAAGTTTATATGTGTCTGTAACTGATCCGGTGTGGGAGGGGAGGGTTGGAAGGTTTTTTTTTTTGTTTTGTTCTCCTTTTTAATTGTATGTTCAAAAATCAATAAAAAGACAGTTTAAAAAAAACTCTAGTCTTTTAAAGCTGATTAAAGTACTGTTAAAATGCAAATTAAATAATTCTTATCAGACAGTGAATATTCTAACATTTAAGGCTTAAAGGGGACTTTTGAGCATTGTTATGAACAAGCACAGTTATAAAGAAGACTCATAGAGCTCTGCTGGCCTGTGGTACATGTACTGAAAGCAACTTTATTTGATGCCTGATGGACTTTTAGACTAATAGTTTTAGACTAATTAGTAAGTTTCCCAACATTTCAGGATACAGCGTTGCTTATGAGCAATTCTGACATGATAAATGCTCCAGCTAGTGTTAGGATGTTAAATTTTTTACTCAAATTGAAATGTATTGTTAGTTGTTTTATCAGTTAGTCTGCAGCTGCTTCAGTAAAAGAAACTAACACATACACAGTTCTTTGTCTAGTAAGGAGCAGAGAACCCAATGTTCCAGTCACACCCATGCACAGTAGTCAAAGTTTTACATACTATTTTTCTTTTAAGCTACAATCATGACATCAATTTAATTAACAGACTCTGTCTCAAGGCTACTGTGAGAAAAGATGCAGCTTCCTACGCTTCCTGCAACCATACAAAGTAGGAGCAGGTGTTTTTGCCCTTACAGGCACTCCCCTCTCCTGATGAACGTACAGTATGTGCCAAGAGACTTGGCCCAAGTCTGAGCACCCACAAAGAAAGGGCGGGGTTAAAACTGCACTTTCCAACATTTAGACCAATCAGATAATTGCTCATTTTCAAATAAATATTTGTGTAAACTTAAGCTAGCCACCTTTTCTGGGAAGTTTCTCACTTATGAACTGTGGGTTTTCTGAACAAAGATCTGGTGTATACATGAATTTAAAATTCTCTAATATCAAATAAATCTAAAGTATAGCTAGAATTTCCTTGTTTTATTTTTTCTTCTTAGAATAAATAAACACGCTTTGACACATTTCGCTGACCGGCTGTTTCTGGTGGACCGAGCGAGGGGTAAAGGAGCTGAGAACATTCCGTACATATTTTTTCTTCAACTTGGATTGACAGACAAGTGAAGTTCCAGAGGACCAAGACTTTGGAGTAAGGTACCACATATCCTACACTCTTCAGCATCACATCAGGCCTGCAACAGGTTTTTATTTTGTTTGAACAAATTTAATTTAATTATATGCTGCCTTAGGTGTATGTTAGAGTGTGTGGGCCCACTTGATTTTGTGTAAACTGTTTGATAATCTGAAACTGTGAGACTTTATTACAGAGTGAAATATTTTGGAATTACTGTGGATGTTTTTTGTTTATTTAAATTAAATATAAGTAAATAAAGTTCTAAACTTTAAATCTGTGCTGTTGGTTATTTCTAAGCTAATATTTTCAATAAGAAATAGGCATAATTCAGTTTTGTTAGAACACAGCATGTCTTTTGCATTACATTGTATTCACAATAAGTTGAAATGTATACAGTCATATTGAGTGTAGAGAACATTTAAACACCAGTGTACTTTTACTCTGAGGTGAGTGAAACTCAAGTCAAAACACAAAGTGTAAGAGTTTTAATGAACTCTGTGGCACTTACCTCAGATGGGTATAGGTGGGTTACAACTGATATTTACATATAGATTTTGTGGGGTTTTGCAGTCATTAATAAGAGCAGCAGCAGGTAGCTGTAAAATATTCTCTGTATCCTGGAATCATTGTCAACAAGAATTTAAAAGTCCATCCATCCATCAATCCATCCTTTGTCTTCTGCTTGTTCCAAAATTGGGTCGCGGAGGCAGCAGGATGAGAAGGGAGGTCCAGACATCTCATTCCACAGCCACCTCTTCTAGCACTTCTGGGGGGAGCCCAAGGTGTTCCCAGGCCAACTGAATTTAATAGTAGTTCTGCCATAATGACTGTGATGAAAAACTGTTGATGTAGAAGTTTTATAAAATTGTATTTTCATCAAGTGCTATAAAATTCAGGAGTGGCTATTTAAAAAAGGCAATTTTACATGAAGAGGGTCCCTTCAGACAAACCATCATTAGTTTTTCAGTATGACCAGAGAAGTCTAATGTCCACAGGCAGATTGATGTTGTATGAAAGCAACTCCAATCTTCTAAATTTTATAGCAGTTCAAGAAAGCAGTTATATTTCAGCCTTTACATTACCAAATAATTTGCCCTACACCTTGTTATTTTGGTAGAAATTCCTACTTATAATGATCCCAGACTGCAATGGAAGTGGTAGAACAATCTACTGTTGCCTCTACTTCCAAAAAACAAAACACAGATTAAACAGAAATTACCATATGATGTGAAACTGGTTACAGTGTAAATATTTTTTTAAATATTGTTATTGTATTGAAATTGCAGCAATTCACTTTGGTCTTATCCCTGCTCAGACAAGTTCCTACAATGTCAATCAGATCATAATTAAAATGTTCCTTAAAACAGAAGGCACTCCTACCTACAACAGATAAGTAAATTATTTATGATGTTTCCACAGAATCCAATTTTCCTTAAAATGAAACTTGGTCCAACAAAGCAATCAGTTTACTTGCAGACTTATCAGACCCAAATGTGACACTACAAGCAAAAATATATGCCGCTGAACCCACCAGGATACTTTGCTCTTTAGCACAAAAATTGCAAAAACTTGACGAATGGGTTTGAGTCCAGACTTGTATATTTTTTGTTTCTCCTGCAATTTTGTTACACTTGTTTTTAAGCATTCTAGGTTAATTTGATGTCTGAGCAGGTGCCAATCACAGATGGGTTAACCATTAAATTTGTATCATATTTGCTACATAAATTTCCGTGACGTATTTCTTTTCAACATGATCAAAACTCACCTTAACAACCTATTGTACAGGTCCTTCTAAAAAATTAGCATATTGTGATAAAGGTCATTATTTTCCATAATGTAATGATAAAAATGAAACTTTCATATATTTCAGATTCACTGCACACCAACTGAAATATTTCAGGTCTTTAATTGTTTTAATACTGATGATTATGGCATACAGCTCATGAAAACCCAAAATGCCTGTCCCAAAAAATTAGCATATCATGAAAAGGTTCTCTAAACAAGCTATTAACCTAACCATCTGAATCAACGACGTAACTCTAAACACCTGCAAAAGATTCCTGAGGCTTTTAAAAACTTCCAGCCTTGTTCATTACTCAAAACCACAATCATGGGTAAGACTGCCGACCTGACTGCTGTCCAGAAGGCCATCATTGACACCCTCAAGCAAGAGGGTAAGACACAGAAAGAAATTGCTGAACGAATAGGCTGTTCCCAGAGTGCTGTATCAAGGCACCTCAGTGGGAAGTCTGTGGGAAGAGAAAAGTGTGGCAGAAAACGCTGCACAACGAGAAGAGGTGACCGGACCCTGAGGAGGATTGTGGAGAAGGGCCGATTCCAGACCTTGGGGGACCTGCGGAAGCAGTGGACTGAGTCTGGAGTAGAAACATCCAGAGCCACCGTGCACAGGCGTGTGCAGGAAATGGGCTACAGGTGCCGCATTCCCCAGGTCAAGCCACTTTTGAACCAGAAACAGCGGCAGAAGCGCCTGACCTGGGCTACAGAGAAGCAGCACTGGACTGTTGCTCAGTGGTCCAAAGTACTTTTTTCGGATGAAAGCAAATTTTGCATGTCATTCGGAAATCAAGGTGCCAGAGTCTGGAGGAAGACTGGGGAGAAGGAAATGCCAAAATGCCAGAAGTCCAGTGTGAAGCACCCACAGTCGGTGATGGTCTGGGGTGCCATGTCAGCTGCTGGTGTTGGTCCACTGTGTTTTATCAAGGGCAGGGTCAATGCAGCTAGCTATCAGGAGATTTTGGAGCACTTCATGCTTCCATCTGCTGAAAAGCTTTATGGAGATGAAGATTTCATTTTTCAGCACAACCTGGCACCTGCTCACAGTGCCAAAACCACTGGTGAATGGTTTACTGACCATGGTATTACTGTGCTCAATAGGCCTGCCAACTCTCCTGACCTGAACCCCATAGAGAACCTGTGGGATATTGTGAATAGAAAGTTGAGAGACGCAAGACCCAACACTCTGGATGAGCTTAAGGCCGCTATCGAAGCATCCTGGGCCTCCATAACGCCTCAGCAGTGCCACAGGCTGATTGCCTCCATGCCATGCTGCATTGAAGCAGTCATTCATGCAAAAGGATTCCCGACCAAGTATTGAGTGCATAACTGAACATGATTATTTGAAGGTTGGCGTTTTTTGTATTAAAAACACTTGTCTTTCATTGGTGGGATGAAATATGCTAATTTTTTGGGACAGGCATTTTGGGTTTTCATGAGCTGTATGTCATAATCATCAGTATTAAAACAATTAAAGACCTGAAATATTTCAGTTTGTGTGCAATGAATCTGAAATATATGAAAGTTTCATTTTTATCATTACATTATGGAAAATAATGACCTTTATCACAATATGCAAATTTTTTTAGAAGGACCTGTACAACATCAAGCACTAAGAATCTGTACAGGAGCATTCAGGACCACCCCAACCGCAGCACTTAAAGTAGAGATGGGAGAGATGCCTTTAGAATTGAGAAGAACACAGCTAGCAATACATTACTGGATCAACTTAAAAGGAAATAACCCGGATCATCCAACATTAGACATTTTAAAACCATGCTGGGAAAAAGCAAAGACAGAAACAGGAAGCTTTGGTTGGATAATTGATCAGAAGATACAAGAAGTTCAAATAAGAAACCTAACAATAAGTCCAATAATACCGCTACCAACAATACCACCATGGATACTACCAACTGCAAAAGTAGATTTTACACTTATGGAAAAGAAAAAAGATAAAAAAAATCACTTTTAACTCATATACAGTACAGAAATATATAAATAATTATTATGGTTATGTTCAGATTTACACAGACGCATCAAAAGACACAACAGGGAAAATAGGAATAGCAATTATCAAAAATTTTGACAAGGTTCTTCATTAAAACAAAGCTTATCAATAGGATACGATTAGGACAGACAACACATACACAAGTAAATAGAATTTTTTATTTTTTTTTAAAAAGCATTCTGAACCACACTCCATACCAGTCGGTGGCGGTAATGCACACCATAAGTTGTTTGCCAACCGCCAATAAAAAAAACAGAAGAAGAAGAAAAAGAGAACTGACAGAAAACAGAGTGAAAAACAACAGGAACAGAATGACACAACAAGGAGCAGAATGAGAAACACAATAAGCAGAAAAGGAAAAGAAACATAAATAAAAGAAAACAGACACAGGGACAGATCATGTCATTAATATTAAATATGAAACATAAAGAAGGAACAAGAAAAGTTCTCAAATAAGAATTTCATACCTGTGTTTGGGTTTGAGCCCATACATGGCATGATCATAAATGGCATTGAGTTTTTTTTCACCCAGCCAGTTGAGCAAATTCATAGGCAACAGCTTGGACTTGACACGAACAAAGCGTGAGTTGAACATGTCCACTGGCAGGCCATAGTCCGAAACCTGACGGATGACCCAGGCACCACTGCGAGTGCTCAGATACACCTGGACAGGAGAAGCAACAACACACAGAGACATCCTACATTGTCAGCACAGTACATCACAGAAGATAAAAGAAATAAAACATTACAAGGAAGACAAATAATATTTTATGACCTGCTCTGCAACTCTGCTGCCCTCCACAGCAATATCCCCTCCTGAGTTACCGATGCCGATGACCACCACCCTCTTTCCGCACATGTCCTCGGGTCCCTTGTAGTCTCTACTATGAAAGTACGTTCCTTCAAACGTCTCAAATCCTGCCATACATTGAATTATATATTAATGCATGAAAATGCACTTTGAAATTGTTCAGCCAAAAATAATTTAACAAGGAAGTCATGCACCTTGCAATATTTAAGGTTATCATGCATTTATACCTGGGAAGTCTTTGAGTGGCAGGTTTGGATAGTTGAAGTGGCCAGAGCAGCAGATAACTGCATCAAAGACATGCCTCTCCTCTAGACCATCTCTGTCCTCTGTGACCACCTCCCACTGGCCAGTGCGAGAAAAGTCTGGTCTCTGAGTTACTCTCTTAACTGAGGTCTAAAGTAAAAAAAATACTGTTAGGATAATTTAATATTATCCTTTTAATAGCTCATTAAATAAATATGCCACACAGGAGAGGTAGATAATTTTCTTCTCCCAGGTTTAATCTTGCAAGTTGGAGCAGTGTTGAAATACAAGCATCAAGATGTTACATGACGCTCTGTCCCAAGTCTGCTCACTGATAGCCTAAAAGAGTGTCTTTTTATATATGTTATCAGACAAAGGCAAGGTCAGACGACTCCTGCAGCCTCTTGCTTAGGCTTGAGTTTTCTCTGCAGCACTCTGATCCAGACAAGAACAAACTCTTTAATATACACACATGGTAATATGAGTTATAACATTTGACTTCAGTAAGTGAAAAACATCTGTGACCTTTCACATCTCCATCAATTACAAGTGAAACAATGCATTAAGACTGCAGCCTAATCATTTTCATCATGCTCTTTTATTACCTTGAAGCGAATGTTAGAGATTAGATTGAAGTGCTCTGCATACATCTTTAAGTATTTTAGGATTTTAGAGTGATGTAAAATGTTGGGGTAATCAGGTGGGATGGGGAAGTCACTGTAGCACATCATCTCCTTCCAGATATTGATAGTTAGGGAGCGGTAGATGCTGGCCCTGTTTGGCTCTGAGACTTCCTGCAAAGAAGAGATGTTAAACAGTCGATGTTAAGAAATTATGGGGAAATCCTGACATCTTATTCAGCTCTTCAAAAGAAGGAATTGTGATCAATAAGTTTCCCACAAAAAGTCATGCCTTGAATTTCCACAGTCCACCCATGTCATCACTGCTTTCAAAGCAGGTTGGCTCCAAGCCTTCATCCAGACAAGCTTTAATACTGGTCAGACCTGAGGGACCCGCCCCGATCACTGCTACTGTCTGCACCATGATGAAGCTGCAAAAGGACAAGAGAAAGATGAAACTAGAAACTAATTTTTTTTCCTCCATGGCTCTCGCTCGAGTTGGCTGCTTTTGCCTTTCCTCCCCCGGTTTTTCTTCCTCCTGCTCTGCTCTCTGTGTCTGAAGTGCCTGGTTCACATCTCTCGAACGTAAATTAAGAATATTATGGATCAGGTATCCATAATACCTGGGGCTCGTCAGCGTGGTGGGTTCGACCTTGAGGGAGACTCATAGCATGGATCAGTGGAATGGAATCCCACAATTAGGCTATTTTGGAACTAGAATGCCCAGCTGGAGTCAAGGCTAAAGAAAAAAGTAATATGTCTGCCTGAAGAAAATCAACAATCAAAGCTTATCTGAATCTGACTCCCTGCCGGCCTCGGAGATGGGCCGACTATCAAATTTCTCCTGGGTCATGGGTAACCAAGGACAAAAGCTTCATCTATTCCCCCCGCCAGAACTGCTGGCTGAAACAACATCTTCAGAAACTGTGGCTGATCTGAAAAAACGTTCATGGACAAATCTCAACACTTTGACGTCAAATACAAATGTAATCATGTTTTAATTGTGCTTGCTGGTAGAGTTTTTTGATGCCTCAAATTGTGTCCTGATAGACAAGATGTGAAAGATCTTTTTTTGGTAATACCACTATCTACCCTCATGTTTCTACCCCTTTTCCTATCTAAGATTATTATTCTGAAAAAGGATAAGAGGCCACGCTTAGAGCAGCAGCTTCCTGCACTCAGTCCATCTTCCGGACGACTGTATGTACATGTTCTCGTTGTATCTCGGTGCAAAGCTTATTCTGATTCTGATAAATGTGATACTCTGTCTTCACGAAGAATGATTAAACTATTAGCTGAACAGCTAATTTAAAGTTAGCCCGTTAGCTCATTATGTTGTTCCAATCCAGTTTCCTGTCACACTCATTATTCTTTGTTAAGATCATAATATATTTTAGCCCTTTAAAGCCTGACCCATCAAAAAATAGTCAGAAAATTAATTTTTTTTAGAATTTAGATGTTTATTAAGCTTTGAAACATGGTCCAAAAAAAATATTGCTATATCATTTTGTTTATGATATCATTTTTGTATCACATTTGATACGGCAGGCTTTTCCTAGAATTTTTGCTCACTACAATGTGAGTTGTAAATACAAAAACAATTTTTGCCCACAACATGTAGAAAGTATTGAACACTTCAGGCAATGTTTCTGTTAGTTTTTTTTTACATACAGTACAACTTTTTACAGCCATTTACTTCACAGCGTGGTAGGCACCAAAACAGTTTCTGTCCTTGTTCAGGCAAAGATGTACAGGTCCCTCTCAAAAAATTAGCATATTGTGATAAAGGTCATTATTTTCCATAATGTAATGATAAAAATGAAACTTTCATATATTTCAGATTCATTGCACACCAACTGAAATATTTCAGGTCTTTAATTGTTTTAATACTGATGATTATGGCATACAGCTCATGAAAACCCAAAATGCCTGTCCCAAAAAATTAGCATATTTCATCCCACCAATGAAAGATAAGTGTTTTTAATACAAAAAACACCAACCTTCAAATAATCATGTTCA
>NC_056500.1:32788922-32802403 GCF_014905685.2 Nematolebias whitei
ACGGTACTATTTTTCTTTCTTTCCTTCCTCCTCCTTTCTTCACTGAAAGTTCTATTGCCTCTAGAATAACCCTGCAAATATTTGAATTTATATTATTTACATCTGCTGTCATGTCAATTTTTTGTAATTCTTGTTCACTGATATAATTAAATTTATTCCATTCTGCTTTGCTGAAATTCCATTTTTTATTCCCCTCTACTTTGCTGCTTTCTGGTTTTATTTGTATTTTAATTTTAATTGGGTAATGATCGCTTCCATTTGTTGTATTCTTATCAATATCCCATTCACAACTGCCAGCCAGTGAGTTTGATACTAGTGTTAAATCAATTGCTGATTCTTCTCCTGTTCTAACGTTGATTCTGGTTCCTCTTCCATCATTAAGACACACTAGGTTTTTTAATTCCATCAATTCTTCAATTTCTTGACCATTTTTATCATTACTTTTACCCCAGAGTGTACGACCATTGAAATCCCCACACCAGATTACCTTTCCTTCTAAATATCCCATTATTTCTTCCAATTATTCAATTGTTATATTTTTACAAGGGTTATAGAAATTTATTATTTTATATTTTCCATCTTTGTCCCATATTTCCACCACTATATATTCTAAATCTACTCCTTTTCTTAATATTTGATATTGTGTTCCTTGTTTTATAAATATTCCACACCCTCCTCCATTTCCCTCCTGCCGATCCCTTCTGATGCTATCATACCCTTTAATTACAAATTCTAATGATGCTTTTAACCATGTTTCCTGTATACATATTATTTCTGTTTTTTCTTCTAATTTTTCAATATATCCCTTAAATTCTTGTCCATTTTCAATAAGACTTCTGGCATTCCATTGCAGTATTAACATCTGGGTTTATCGCCCAGTCTTACCGGTCTCCCATCTATTTCCAGCCCTTTGTTTATGTTTTCCCAAGATGCCTCTTTGACTCCCAGAAACTTTTCTGCCCCCCTTTCTATTATTTTAATCTTCTCTGTTCTTTGCTTAACCTGATCTGTGCAGTTGATGACATATGCTATGAATAAAATGAGTTTTTCTACTGACAGTGTGATGTTTTCCTCCGTTTGCAGTTTGGTTTGTTGTGAAACTTGATTCTCTGACTGGTCTGCTTCTCTTTTCTTTTGTCCCTGAACACTCCTGACTGCTTCTGCGTAGCTAATATTTTTAGTCATTTTGATTTGTTGTATTTCTACCGCTCTCTTTCTCACCTCACATTTTCCAGAGTTAGCTCTATGTTGACCCCCACAGTTACAGCACTTTTCTTGTTTCTCCTCTCTGCATTCTTCTATCCTGTGCTCCTCTCCACATTTAGGACACCTCTGCTTGCCTTTACACACCGCTGCCATGTGTCCATACCTCTGACATTTGTAGCATCTGAGTGGTGGGGGGATAAAAGGCCTGACCGGGAAACTCCATCCATCCATCCATTATCTTTACCCGTTTATTCCATTTTGGGTCACGGGGGTCGCTGGTGCCCATGTCCAGCAATCACTGTGCGAGGGGCGGGGTACACCCTGGACGGGTCGCAGGTCCATCACAGGGCCACATAGAGACAAACAACCATTCACTCTCTCTCTCTCACCTAAGGACAATTTTGAGTTACCAATCAGCCTAACATGCATGTTTTTGGTCTGTGGGAGGAAACCGGAGTACCCGGAGAAAACCCACGCATGCACGGAGAGAACATGCAAACTCCACCCAGAAAGGCCCCCGGACCGGGGTTTGAACCAGGGACCTGCTCGCTGAGAGGCAGCAGCTCTACCAGTTGCGCCACCGTGCTGCCCACCAGGAAACTCATAAATCCTATTTTTATTTTATTTGGCATTATTGTTTCGGAGAACTCTATTAAAATAGACATGCTTCCCACTCTTTCTCCATCAGCTGTTCTCATTAATCTCTTTAAATTGTTCACCTTTACTCCGACAATGCTTCGTTTTAATTTATCCAAATCCTCCTCCACTGGTATTCCTGTAATCACTCCCTTCAGTAATTTATTTTCTCCAACATTGTGTTTCTCTATCACCACCTTTTTGCAGATATTATCAACTTGTAATGCTTTGATTTTTTGTTCTTCAGTTTTGCAGATTAACAGTAAGTTTCCATCCTTCAACACCTTCACTATTTCTACATCTCCTATTTTCTTTTTTATTTCTTTAGATATTATAATTGGGCTTAAGTATCCCTGGTTTTCCTCCCTCTTAAACTTGAGAATTATTTTAAATTCCTCCCTCACGACCTTCCTACGAATTGTTCTTTCTTCATCTGAACTATTTTCCTCTAATTCTCTATTTCCTTGACTATCTGACACCCTCCCACCTTCCTTCGCATCTCCGCCGCTTCCTCGACCTTGTCCTTTTCCTCTTCTTACTTGCGTCCAATCCTTTAACATCATGTCCTCCTCGTTATCTCCTACCTGGTTTGCCATTCTGACCCAGTCACATTCCAGCTTATGCCAACCGTCCACTCCAAAATCCACAATTTTCCATCAAAAGTTTGTCCGTCCAAGTTTGAATTTCGCGCTCCCAAACCGGACGCTCCCTCTCTGTCAGTTCTCACTCACTCCTCAACTTGTCTTTCCTGCCACTAATCAGTCACACCAGTTTCCAATCAGAATCATCCCAGGTGAACTCATTACTCAACCTACCTCTGCCTTATTTAAACATCTCCTCTCCAGCACTGAATAATCTGCTTTTTGTTCTGTTATGCACACAGATGTCCTGGTCCTCTTCTGTTTTCGCCTGCACCAGTTTCTGTCTGATTATCCGTCCGTCCTGGTCCTGTTAGTCTGATTATCTGCCCTGTTCCTGTTCGCCCTGATTATGATGTTTTTGCTGCCTTGTCAGCCTTTTGTTTTGTTTAAATAATTTTTTATTTTAAAATCCTGCTCAACTTGTTTGCCTGCCAAGGCATCTAAAAACTGAGGATTATGTTAGAATGAACGGACCTGACCCAGACCCAGCAGGTTGTACGTTCCGAACTGAGCATGAGCCTGAATATCATCAACTCCACAGGGTAGCACATAATTATATTGACACTATGGCCACCTCCAATGATCTATAGGAAAGGATGGTGGCCATCGAAGACTTTGTGAACGTGTTTACCCAGTTAGAGGTAGAGGGTGATGAACCGGGAATGTATGAACTGATTGTTAAAGCCTGGACTGAGAGACATGCTTTACGCTTTCTTCTCCTGTCGTCTGTCGTTCGGCCCCCCGGTCATCCCAGTTACCTCCTAAAGTTGACAAAAATTAGCCTGCCTACAGCCTCATCTCCATGTTGCTCAATGGGTGTTGTGGGTGACACTTCAACACCACGTTGCTCAGTGGGTGTCAAGGACAACAGCCCACCTTCTTGTCCTCCTCCTCACTGCTGCAGAAAGAAGGGTCGACGATGGACTCAAGCCAGGTCCACCGAACCCCAAGCCCTCTCTCAAACTGAGTTGGCCATGTCCCCAAAGGTCCTCACATCCCCAGGGGTCCTCAAGTCTCCCGACGTCCTCACGTCTCCTGAGATCCCCACGTCTTCAGGGATCCTCATGGATTCTCCTCCGTCTGCAGATCCTAAACCAGCTTCGCTCCCTGCAGACTCTGAAGTGGCTATGCCCCATTCAGACCCTGAAGTAGCTGTGCCCCCTGCAGACCCTGAAGTGGCTGTGCCCCTCCGCAAACCCTGAAGTGGCTGCGCCCCCTGCAGATCTTGAAATGGCTGCTTCCCCTACTGCCATGTTGCTTCGCCTGCTGAAGAACTTCTGTTCCCTTTTCCTTTTGCAGAGTATCTTGTCCCCTTGTCTGCTGCATATCTTTTGGTCCCCTGATATTGTCTTTTTACAGGAGGCCCACATGTGTTCTACAGACAATGGAAAGTTTCAATTAAATTAAATTCAGTTTATTTATATAGCGCCAAATCACAACAAAGTTGTCTCAGGGCACTTTGCAGGAACATTCACATACATAAAAGCCAATTAGTAAAGTTCTCTATCTAAGGAATCCAGCAGACAAGTTGAATCTTGGCTTCTTTGTAGTCTCCCATCCTGAGCAAGCACAGTGTAAACAGTGGAAAGGAAAAACTCAATTTTAAAAGGAAGAAACCTCCAGCAGAACCAGGCTCAGGACAAGCGACCATCTGCTTTGACCGGCTGGTTGAGAGGACAGGAAGGAGAGACAGACGAACATAGAATGGTAGGTCCAGATATAGGTCCAGGTGTATCTGAAAGACAAAAAACACATGTTAAGGATAAAAAAATAATTACAAATACAAAACAGGTTGAGCAGAGTAATTAAAGACAGTAGCAGAGTTAAATTTGTGGTCAGTTTGTCCTCCAGCAGTCTAAGCCTATAGCAGCATAACTAAGGGACAGCTCAGGAAACCCAAGCCGACCCTAACTATAGGATTTAGCAAAAAGGAAAGTCTTAAGCCTAGTTTTAAAACTGGATAATGTGTCAGCCTCACAGACAGAGATTGGAAGTTGGTTCCACAAGAGAGGAGCCTGATAACTGAAATATCTGCCTCCCATTCAGTTTTTGTAAATTCTAAGAACCACAAGTAAACCTGCAGTCTGAGAGCGAAGTGCTCCGTTAGGAAAATATGAAACAATAAGATCTGTAATATAAGATGGAGCCAGGTTGTTGAGAGCTTTGTAGGTTAGAAGTAAGATTTTGAATTATATTCTGGATTTGACAGGGAGCCAATGGAGAGAAGCTAAAACTGGAGAAATATGATCTCTCCTACTAACTCCGGTTAAGACTCTGGCAGCAGCATTTTGGATCAACTGAAGACGTTTTAAGGAAGTATTTGGACATCCAGATAATAAACCATTGCAATAGTCCATTCTAGACGTGACAAATGCATGGACCAGTTTTTCTGCATCATTTTTAGATAAGATGTTTTTAATTTTAGTGATATTACGCATTTTTGTTAAAAATGGTCTAGTCAGGTGTTTCAGTCCAATGTTCAATCCAAATCAAGAGGGATAGCTATTATAGATGGCAAGCAGGTACAGTTTACAGCCTTGTGTGTATTGCTGGGCAGTTATACACACTGCCAGTGATCTTGGTTTTGGTATATGCTTCCAACTGGGATGACTTTACATTTTTTAATAACCTCTTTTCCAACATACCAAATATGTCAACACAAATTGGTGACACAAATTATGTGTTTTCATCTCTTGATTGTAATTTGATGAGAAAAGCTACCCTGACTAAGTCCGCTCAATCAATTCCTTCCTTGAATCTTATGGTGTGACTGATGTGTGGTGCTTCTGTAATCATATTTCAAGATGCTTCTGTTATCCTATTTCAAGATTGTAGTGACCATTCCTACACAAGGAAATAACATGCTGGACCGTGATTACATGAATTTAAGAGATGCATACAAAGCCGCACCCCACCCCCACCTAGTACTTTCTGACCATATCTCCATCTTTCTGGCCCCTGCTTACCTCCCCCTGCTGAGACGCTCCAGGCCAATACAAAGAAAAGTCCCGAACAGACCATCCAGCACCAGACTCACCTCACCACCGGAAGAGGAGTTTTTCAGCATGGCCTCAGCTGAAGTAAGGAATACCTTCAGCAGGATGACTGGTCATGACCCACATCAAAACCACCAACATCAGCGAGGACCCTCACTAGTGCACATATTGTGAGAATCGATCAACAGAAGATGTTATCTCCTCTCTGGTCCACACTACTCTCACCCACCTGGAGCAGAAGGCCTCCTACATCCATATGCTCTTTGTGGACTTCACGTCTGCCTTCAATACCATGATCCCCCAGACCCTGATGGACAAACTACTCATATTAAGACTAAGCCCCTTTATTTGAAACAGGGTCCTGGACATCTTAAACAAACTGCAGTCTGTGAGGATCTACAACTTCTCCTCCTCCACCATAACCCTCAGCATTGGCTCTTCTCAGGGCTGTGTGCTGAGCCCCCTCCTGTTCACGCTGCTCACCAGATGACTGTGCACCTACCCATCCAGGCTGTCATATTGTAAAGTTTGCAGATGATACAGCAGTGGTTGGATGCATCACAAACAATGATAAATCCAGTTACAGGCAGGAGGTGGAACACCTGGAGAGCTGGTGCAGGAAGAATAACTTTCACAACAATGTGAAGAAGATAAAGGAGGTGGTCATGGATTTAAGATAGAACAAACACAGCTATCCCCACTCCCTGAATATAGGAGGATCTGTGGTGGAAGTGGTCTCCAGCTGCAAGTACTTGGGTGTGCACCTGAAGGACAACCTCAGCTGGGGCAAGAACACTACCAGCCTGATCAAGAAAGCTCATCAGAGACTCTACTTCCTCAGGTGGCTGAGGGAAGCTGGTCTGAGAAGCTCAGTCCTCACCTCCTTCTACAGGTGTGCAGTGGAGAGCATCCTGTGCTCCAGCATCAACGTGTGGCATGGAGGCTGCACAGCTGCAGAAAGAAAGGCTTTGCAGAGAGTGGTGAAGGCTGCACAGAAGACTGATGATGTCAGTCTCCCCACCATCACAGACATATACACCTCTAGATGCAGGAAGAGGGCCACCTGCATCATGAAGGACCCCACTTACCCAGCACACACACTTTTTGCACCACTCCCTTCACGCAGGAGGTTGAGGAGCATTAAGTGTAGAACTACTAGACTGAGGAACAGCTTCTACTTTGACGCTGTTAGACTCATGAATCTCTAACCAGGAAAATCACTGTGAAAAAAAATCACATCATGAAGATGCTGATATGTTTCATGCTGCTGTGTTCATTATTACTCATCTGCTCACACAGATTCTTGTTCATGCTGCTGTTCGGCATATTGTTTTTGAAAGGGTTCATTTCTCGTAACACCTTTGAAAGAATCCACACAAGATGTAGTGAACCTGATCTGACCCTTATCTGACCTCAAATCTACCAGATGGACAGAGACTGTTATTTTCATTGATTTGAATAAGTCTGAGCCATCTGATGAACTTTCTTTCTTGAATTAATCAAGCAGAAAAGACAATTCTTTATAATCATTACTGTCTTACAAATGTTTTGATAATCAAATTGTGTTAGTTTCACTCAATGTTTACAGGTTGAAAAGAACTACTCATTTTTATTTTACATAAACAGTAAGTAATGATTTTTATTCCTCATTCAAACAAGAAATCACCTGAATATGCATTTCTTGATTTTCTGTCTGAAATGAGTCAAGTCGTAAGTGTGTGAAAGTTGAAGCTTCGGTCAACTAAATGTTTACTGAAGAAGAAATGTCATGTTTAAACTTTTTCAGAAGATTACCAAGAGTTGGCTCCACGAAGTCTGCTTTTTGCAATAATCTCTCTGTCAGTTGTTAAACAAATTTCATTCTCTGACCTCGACTTTTGATAAACACCTTACGTCAAAACCACTCCTCTTTCTGGTCCATCCACGAATCAGAAAGCTCTGAAGTAAACTCGGAAGTAAACTCATTTAAAATGTGGCAACTTCCCAGTTCATGGAGAGAGAGTTGGAATGGTAGAGAATGGAAAAGATTCCGAGAATGAAAAAGTTCTGAAGGAGTTCAGAAGAGAACTAGAGTTATGGAGAGTTTTGGAGAAAGAGTCTGAGAGCTGCTGACAATGAAGAGTCAGAGTTACTAGAATCCAGAGACGTTTTGGGATTATAATTCTGTTTTGAGCTAACCACGCACGACTCTCCAAGGATTTTAGCTGTTCTCAACGGAGACGCTGATATCAGTTGAAAAGGATTCTTACTGAGGTGATCGATCGTCAACAAGGTAACGGTTTCTTCTTCGACTAAAGTGTACCTGGGACAAGCTGAGATACCTGACGGAGCGTGCAATTTCTGGTTAAACAGATTAAATTCCCTCACATATTCCTCTGTAAGATAAATCTCAATTTCCTCTTAAACTCACCTCTCTCTCATAAATCAGTACAGATATTTTTAGAAATATCTGAAGCAAAGTCCTCAAATCACCGCCGAGTGATTTGAAGTTCATTATTTGTGAAACTGTCTGTTATTATTTTCATATTTTGCCAAATTAATGTAAATGTTTGATGTTAAACTTTGATTCTGAAAATAAATGACTCCATTCATTTGATGGGTCAAAGATAATAACGTCTCTCGTTCGCATTCCTTTAAATTCAATGCACGGCATTACACAGTCAGAAAAATGAAGAACTCGTGAATATTGTATGCATATCTATTTCATATATTTGTCATACAACAAGTGACACGTACCCACGTGACTCACTACAAACTGGTGGCCCGTTAACGTGTTCATGAATGACTGTTAATTCGTGTAAAGATTGATTTAAATGTTGGCATGTTGAAAAAGTAACAGTTTATCAGCTGTGCTGAAACCGTGCGTCTTTACGCAGCGCAATTGGAGCTGCGCGCTTGTGTTACGCTGGCAATGTTTTAAAAGCTGAAATTGTGTCATTGAGTCTTTATAAAGCTGAATTGTACGTCTGTATGTGTAACATAAGCTGGCTTTGAGCTGTGGAAACGCTTTATTCTGTTTAAACTGTGTTCCAGACGCTGTTCTGGTCCGGTTCGGTTCTGTGGTTCCGACTCGGTTCTGGAACAGTTCGAACGAGTTGTTAAATAGCTAGAAAGACGTTTTGTCACGGAGCGCCGTTCTCTGTGCAGCTCAGGGGGTTGATTCGTTACATTTTTAGCAGAGAAAGTGCATTTTGATGGTTTAAAAGACGAAAAAGTGACGAACTATTTTACGCTAATCTAACTTGCTAGCTGGAGAAAACGCTTCCTGATTGGTTGAATTCGCTGTTGTGGAGCGCTCTGATTGGTTGAGAAGGCTGACTGGCGTGGCTACGTCACTTCCTCTCACCCTGCGCTGCTTTGCCATTGGTGATTTCAGTCACGTGACCCGGAAATGAAATTCGTTTTCATAGGGAAATAAAATCTGCTTTTTAAAGCTGAAAAGTAACTTTAAAGTGGTTTTGACACGCTGGTCAAGTGCTTCGAAGCTATTTGCTGAAATTTTGCTACGTCAGAGTTTAAAATTCGTCAAAAAACGATGTTTTTAAACAACGCTAGCGATGCTAATTTTAAGCTAAACAGCTAACGACCGGAGCTTAAACTACGCTTAAAATCGCTAAATGAAGCTGCTATACTGTCCCAAAAACTCATGTTTGAAGCTATAAAGTCTGATTGCAAAACTTTTGCCACTTTTGTGTAAAAAATCCGTTCAGAAATGTTGATTTTAACCGAGTTTAGCCGAAGCTAACTTCAAGCTAAGCAGCTAACAACAGGATGTCAACCGAACGCCACAGGAAGTTATAGCACCCCTAGTGGACAACACAAAAAGTGACGGAGTTATAATTGTTGAGGTAATACTGACATCTCCTGGCGAGACGTGAGATCACAGGTTTCACTTCGTTTTTAGGTAAAGAGTGAAATTAAACGTTTTTTTTTTTTTTTTCTGTAAGGCAATTTTGAGTTAACAAACTTCCTCAAAGCTGAATAAAACACTGTTATCTTACATTTTAAAAGTAATAGGTATTTATGCAAAGAAGCATTTACCAAAAAAATTTTTATTCACTGATAAATCCTTGTAAAACAGGTTCATAATAAAATTAGAAACTTTTAAAAAACAGATACAGTTACAAATATTCACAGAGTTGAATAGTTTACTCATTTTGCTTGAAGGATAATACACGTTTAATTGCAAAATCACTAAATAAGAGTAAATTTATGAGGAAAAAGAGATTTTTCTGTTTAATTTGCCACCTAAATAAAATATCTCTCTATTTAATTTTAAATAGAAGCTTTACAGGAGCAAATACAGTTTTTCTGAAGAAAGACTGATTATTCCTCATCATCAAATTCTTTTCTCTTTTCACCCACCTGGGTTGATGAGTAACTGTTTAAAATAGCAAATTTCTGGAACAGAACGGTTTAAAAAACGTTTTAAACTAATATTGCTGTGAGACTAAAGAAAAATTTGCAGGTTTATAAAAATTCAGTGTTTTAGAGTAAATACACTAAAAAACAGCTTGGTACTCTAGTATCTGTGGAAAATAAGCACAAAAAGTAACACTGCCAAAAGAGCGTTTACTTAAATATTCATGATTTGGGGTAAAACCTGAGAAAGGTACCCACAGTTGAATAAGTGACTTATAACAGTACTTCTGTGTAAACCCAAAGCTAAAATAAGTGTGAAAACTCATTGACTTGAATACAAATATTTACCTGTAAAATATCTAAAGCTTGCAACTGTTCAAACAGATAAATTGCTACACAGTGAAAACATGACAGGTGTGTTAGAAAAAGATTTTGATCCAAAAGGAATGGCGGACTGCTTGGAGAATGCGTTCGCGCTTCTCGGGGCGTCCTTACATCCATATATAATTCAGACAGAGCGCATGAACCCAAAAGAGTTAGTGGACAATCTGAAGGAGGTTGCAGAAAGTGTGACCTCTGCAGAAATCACAAAGTCAAGTTATGAAAAGCTGGCTAAAATTGCAATCTTGCTGAAAGAGTCATTCTATAAGGCCGTTGAGAAAACTGATTACCTAAAAAAAAGGTTAGACAGTGAAATAGAGTTGGCTCAAAAAACGGAAGAATACGTCCGTCAATTTAGAAGCGAACACGAGGTCCTCATGACGAAACATTATGAACAGATGTTTCAGTTACAGCAAAATACAAGTGCAGAAATTGATTTGCTGAACAGCAAACTACAAGTACTTGAAGCATCACTATCGGAAGCAAGGGACCTCTCAAAGACTGAGCTGTTAAAACAGGCTCAATCATATGAAGGGAAGATTAGGGATAAAGACCGTGCGTACCAATCCGTGCGTTCAGATAACGATGTGCTACAAGCACAGTTACAGATCGCATTGAAGGAGCTGGACGCTTGCAAGGCAGACAAGACGGAATCACTCCGACAATGGCTGATTTTACTAAGAAAATATCAGACATCACAGGAGGACCTGAAAGCTTGTGAGGAGAATTTAGCTACAGCTACAAACCAGATTTCTGATATGGGGCGGCCTGGTCTAAGACTCAAAGACGAACAGTATCAGGGTCCGAGACAGCCACGAACTCTCCAGACAGATGCTGTTGCACCTCTTCCTCCTGACAACACGCCGTTACCCCCACCCCCACCATGGGCGGTAGGGACAGAACTGCACCAATATGTACCTCTTCCTCCTGACAACACGCCGTTACCCCCACCCCCACCATGGGCGGTAGGGACAGAACTGCACCGATATGTACCTCTTCCTCCTTACCAGCCACCCCCACCCCCACCATGGGCGGTAGGGGCAGGCCTTGACCAATCTGCACCAATCACGCATGTGAGACCGTTGATACAGTCTCCTTCAATGGATGATTTGCAGAAAGTCTCAAAATATGTACAACGTTTCGTTCCCGGCCCTATGGGGTCGGCAGGAACAAAAGCGTACCTCAGAGATCTGGATTTCAGATTGAGAGCTTATCCTAATGCTACGGCAGAAGATAAAATCAGTCTGATACGACTCACTTCGGACAGAGAGGTGTTCACCTTCATCGAGCGTCTACCAGATGCAACGAGAAAGGATTACAAACTTCTGTGTGAAGCTCTGATCAAAGAGTATGACTCTTGCACGGGACCTGCTGGTTTCCCAGCCGCTGACAAGGTCACGCAGGGCAAGAATGAACATCCAAAAGTTTATTACAAAAGAATCTTCCAAGCTTATTTTGGTAGCAGAAATGAAACCGGAATGGAGGAAGAAGAAGGTTTTAAATTTGTTTTCAGCAAAAATCTCCATCCTGACATTCAAACGTCAGTGCAAATGATGGCAAATTACAGAGAAAAATCCATCAGTGAGATTAAACAGTGCGCTGTGAACGTGTTTGAGGCACGTTGTCATGCCAAGACGCCCATAGAAGTGTTTCCTGGTGTAATGGTTAAACCCCACTCCCTAGAATTAGAAGGAAGGCGTGCATCGCCACCCCTTCCTAAAAAGGGAGAAAAAAGGCAGTATTTTCAGACTAGCAAACCGCATCATGAAGGTGCACGCTGGGATAAAAAGGCTCCTCCTTCAGAGGACGAACGTGATTATCGTAAATGGGACCAGCGGAGGACGCAAAAAAATGGGAACCGAGAGGAACCCCAAAAAGACGTACCTACCCGCCCCCCACCTCGGACGAAACGTCCAGAGGCGAAAAAATCACAAAAATCCCAGAAAAAAGGCCCTCCACCTCTGAGCTCGGAAGAGACAGAAAAATTGCGTGAAATGTTAGAAGATTTGAAACACACTGACAAGGGAAGCCGACCAAAAGCACTATGCAGTGAGGTACTCACTACAGCATCTCTGGGCGCGAATGACAACACTACAGATGTCGGTGAAACACACCAAGACATTGCTGTTGTTGCCTCAAACAACCCCTCATCGGATGAAAGGGGGGTAATCACACACACAAACGATGACCAGTTATCGCAAGCTGAACACGCAGAAACAGCTACAGCTGTGCTGACGGTTCAGACAAACCAAGATTACACAGATAAATCTGAACGCGTGAAAAAGCGTCAGAAAAAAACCAAAAGGTTTCTGTGTAACTTTATCAGAAAGGGGGCCGCCAAAAAGGCGTACCTGTCAGTAACACTCGAAGGTGTCCTCACACACGAAGCACTCCTGGACGGTGGGGCAGACATAACAATTATGTCAGCTAAACTGTTCGAGGAGCTGAGGACAGCCGCAGCCGAGAAAAACAGGATAATACCTCTATCTGATTGTGCTATAGAAATGCAGGGTCTCTCAGAAACGAAAACAACCCTGACAGCTATAGCAATGGTTCACATGCAGATTGGCAATATGACACTGTACCACCCGGTACACGTGACCCATGTTGACTCATTCCCATTTTTGGTTGGCCAGGATTTTATAAATCGCTTCAACGCGATTATAGATTATGGTGATCTAACAATGTGGACAACAGTGAGCAAACCACTGCCAATAGAAACGCCTCCGGAGTGCGACACAGACTGCCTAACAGCAGGTACCGCGGAAGGCACAAAGGACTCCTCAGCCGAGGACACGAGCCCGGTGAGTACTCCTCTGACACCATGTGAAACCAAAGAAACCCAAGTGGTCCAAACTCTGACTCAACAAGACAGCCTCCTCTGTGAGCTGGAACAGTCAGAGTCCACCAAACACTACCTACCACTGGTAGTTAAGGGTGTAGAGATCCAAGGGTCCCACACCAACGATGCTGTACTGTCTCTGTGGACAGATAAATCAGCAATTAACCGAGCTTTCTACGAAACCTTGGTTCACAAACACGTTGGTCTAGAACTAATTAAAAAAGCTTTCCGCTTTCCATTAGTTCCCAATAGTTCACAGGTAATGACCGCAGAAGGAGTCATTAACCTAAAACTGAACTGGAATCAACGAGAACTGGTTCACCCATTTCTCGTTATCCAAAACTTACCACATGCATCCTACATAGGCTCTGACATTTTGGTAAGGTTAGGTGTCCACGTGGACACCATCAACAAGGT
>NC_056500.1:32802503-32803025 GCF_014905685.2 Nematolebias whitei
CTATTCGGGGGGATAGCTAATTCTTTTTGATAAGTCTCGCCATAGACTTCCAAAACATTTATGGGAAAACCAAACACCCAATCTCAAGTCGTTCGTCTAAAAGACAACAGACAATTACACCAAACTATATTTTACCATGTAAAGCTAACTTAAACCAAGTTAGAAATGGAAAAATAGTTTGGAACACTTTTCTATAGGCATAAACCCCTGTAGTACCCCTTTTTCAGCATTCTCCACCCCTTAACTGGTAGTTGTAGCTGTTCCCAACCATAATAGCTTACACACCAGATGCATATAGTTTAAGGCCTTATGTAAAATCCCCTTCATAAGCCCACCTTAAACCACATAATTGCATGACACATTGAACCAGAACGGCACAGGCTGGACGTCGCTGGAGACAACCTTCGCTGGAGGCGATCTGCAATCCTGACGTTGGTCTCCACTCTTCATCCAGTGGCCGCTTCTTCAGTTCAACCCAAGGGTACCCCTCTGTATGCTGATTAATCAACACTTCCAATCGCT
>NC_056500.1:32803035-32808380 GCF_014905685.2 Nematolebias whitei
ACACTTCCAATCGCTGTGGATTTACCGTTGTGGATTATATGACTTTTCCCAATGGATTACAGACTCTGTTTCCAAGGGGTTAAAGCATTGCTACAATGGAATTATCGAGACGATATGGGATTATAATCAACACAATGGAATACCAAGAACATTGTGGAATTACCTTGACTTTGTTTCCTTGCTGGATTACTTCTGACTTTGGTCTTCCTTGCTGGATTACTTCTGACTTTGGTCTTCCTTGCTGGATTGCATCAAGCTCAAGGACATTTGAAGGTCTAAGTTCACGGTTGGAATTCATCCCCATGGACAGGTGATGATTTCCAAAGGGGGGACTGTAGTGAACCTGATCTGACCCTTATCTGACCTCAAATCTACCAGATGGACAGAGACTGTTATTTTCATTGATTTGAATAAGTCTGAGCCATCTGATGAACTTTCTTTCTTGAATTAATCAAGCAGAAAAGACAATTCTTTATAATCATTACTGTCTTACAAATGTTTTGATAATCAAATTGTGTTAGTTTCACTCAATGTTTACAGGTTGAAAAGAACTACTCATTTTTATTTTACATAAACAGTAAGTAATTATTTTTATTCCTCATTCAAACAAGAAATCACCTGAATATGCATTTCTTGATTTTCTGTCTGAAATGAGTCAAGTCGTAAGTGTGTGAAAGTTGAAGCTTCGGTCAACTAAATGTTTACTGAAGAAGAAATGTCATGTTTAAACTTTTTCAGAAGATTACCAAGAGTTGGCTCCACGAAGTCTGCTTTTTGCAATAATCTCTCTGTCAGTTGTTAAACAAATTTCATTCTCTGACCTCGACTTTTGATAAACACCTTACGTCAAAACCACTCCTCTTTCTGGTCCATCCACGAATCAGAAAGCTCTGAAGTAAACTCGGAAGTAAACTCATTTAAAATGTGGCAACTTCCCAGTTCATGGAGAGAGAGTTGGAATGGTAGAGAATGGAAAAGATTCCGAGAATGAAAAAGTTCTGAAGGAGTTCAGAAGAGAACTAGAGTTATGGAGAGTTTTGGAGAAAGAGTCTGAGAGCTGCTGACAATGAAGAGTCAGAGTTACTAGAATCCAGAGACGTTTTGGGATTATAATTCTGTTTTGAGCTAACCACGCACGACTCTCCAAGGATTTTAGCTGTTCTCAACGGAGACGCTGATATCAGTTGAAAAGGATTCTTACTGAGGTGATCGATCGTCAACAAGGTAACGGTTTCTTCTTCGACTAAAGTGTACCTGGGACAAGCTGAGATACCTGACGGAGCGTGCAATTTCTGGTTAAACAGATTAAATTCCCTCACATATTCCTCTGTAAGATAAATCTCAATTTCCTCTTAAACTCACCTCTCTCTCATAAATCAGTACAGATATTTTTAGAAATATCTGAAGCAAAGTCCTCAAATCACCGCCGAGTGATTTGAAGTTCATTATTTGTGAAACTGTCTGTTATTATTTTCATATTTTGCCAAATTAATGTAAATGTTTGATGTTAAACTTTGATTCTGAAAATAAATGACTCCATTCATTTGATGGGTCAAAGATAATAACGTCTCTCGTTCGCATTCCTTTAAATTCAATGCACGGCATTACACAGTCAGAAAAATGAAGAACTCGTGAATATTGTATGCATATCTATTTCATATATTTGTCATACAACAAGTGACACGTACCCACGTGACTCACTACACAAGACAAAGAGTAAGTTTTCAGAACAGTTCTTTATGGTGATTTCAGTGAATTCTCTGTAGTCAATACATGGCCTTAAGGATCCATCCTTCTTACCCACAAAGAAGAAGCTGGCACCTGCCGGGGAAGAAGGTGGGCGTATGATCCCTGCCCTGAGTGAGTCGTTGATGTAGTCCCTCATAGCTTGTTCCTATTGTCTAGATAAAGAGTACAGATGACCCCAAAGGGGGAAAATGACAGTGAAAAGTGACAATTTAAGCTGGAGTTCTTTCAAATGGGAGATCTGGTCTCCTCACATGCCCGATTCAGATCTTTCTGGTGAATCCAAGTTCAAATATTGAGGGTGGGCTCGCTGACCAAAAATGTTGGATAATTTAATTATCCTATCATCAGCTCATTGAATATATAAGCCACACAGGAAAGGAGAATATATTTTTGCCCTGGTTTTGATCTTGCAAGATGGAACAACATTGAAAACCAACATACAGGATGCTGCATCACATCAGGATCACAAAGTCTGCTCACAAGCAATATAAAGAAGTATGTTTTTATAATGGTACAAAGACAAGGTCAATACAACTCGCTTTTCAGCTTAGGTCCTTGAGTTTATCAGGTGAAAGGCTCTATGCTTCTGCAGGCTTCATTTTGCAAAGACAAAACAATAACGTACACAAATGGTTTATATAACATTTGACATTAGTAAGTGGAAAAACATCTATGACTTTCATGTCCCCCAAAAGAGAAGGTCAATGGCACAGTTGTAAGGTTGGTGAGGGGGAATTGAGGTGACACGATGTTTACACCTCCTTGAGGTCATGGTATTTGGTTTGGGACCTTGAATAAGTCAGGGAAGGTTTCCTGTTTATGGTTGGGTTGGGACCAGTATATACTGTAATTATTTACAATGGGAACCCAGAAATTAAACCACAACAGAGGAGTGAATGAAAAGATTTATTGAATATTTATCAGGAAAGGAACCCCTGAGGGAGGACATCAGCTGAAACTCTACATGGACAGAGAACAGGTTGGTGACTGAGATGGTCTCTGAGAAAGTGAGAGGTTCTGAATCACTAACCTGCAGAGTTTGATCATGGCTGATGATGCAGCAGCTACAATGACATCAGAGGGAAGGGAGGTTAGGAGGGACAGCCGGATTGTGTAATAGGTGAGTGCGACCTGAAAGGTCACTTTACTAATATTATGTTTAGTGACGGTGGGGTTCTATTGACCTCAATCAGTGATGTCGTCGGGAGGTGGAAGGAATACTTCTCAAACCTTCTCAATCCCACCAGCACGTCTTTCATAGAGGAAGCTGAGTTGGTGGACTTTGGGGTTGATCCATCCATAACTGTGGCTGAGATTGCCAAGGTAGTTAAAAAGCTCAGAGGTGGCAGGGCTCCGGGAGTGGATGAGATTCACCCTGATTTCTTTAAAGCTTTGGATGTTGTGGGGCTGTGTTGGTTGATAAGCCTTTACAACATCACGTGGACATCAGGGGAAGAGCCACTAGATTGGCAGACTGGGGTGGTAGTTCCCCTCTTGAAAAAGGGGGACCACAGAGTATGCTCCAATTATAAGGACATCACTCTCCTTAGCCTCCCTGGCCGTGGAATACTGGATCAACTCTTTTCCCTCACAAGGGTACTTTATTGGCATATTTTATAATGAATATATTATGTTTTTTCTGTATGTTAAATAGGCTCTTCAGCCAGATTCCAGTGATCAATGATGACCTTCCCTTTAAGATTTTGTCTGGATCAGTCCTCATTAAACCCAACATAAAAGAGATCCAAGGGGCCACTGTGGTGTTTGATGATGGCAGCACTGTGGAGAATGTCAGTAAATTGTGTGATATCATGTGACTTATTAACTTCAAGAACAAATTGAGCAACTCTTATACTCTAATGTTGTCTGCATTACAGGTGGATATGATTGTGTTTGCCACAGGATACAATTATGATTTCCCTTACTTGCCCAAAAATTCAATATACAAGTCTGGGCACAAAGTTGGTCTTTACAAACATGTCTTCCCTCCAAACCTGGAGTATCCCACTTTAGCTATTGTGGGTTTCATCCACACTGATGGAGCCATCCCTCCACTGGCTGAAATGCAGGCCCGTTTTGTCACCCGTGTTTTCGGAGGTAAGACTGTGCTTTTACAAAAACAACTGAGGTTCTCACTTAAAGATCAAATCATTTGTTCATTGACTCTACTGCCTTGTCTGTTGGCTGCATGTCATGTTTTTGTGTTTGGCTTTTCAGGACATAGGAAGTTGCCATCAAACCAGGCCATGATCAAGGCTGTTGAAAAAGACACAAGAAACATTACTAAAAAGTATGAACAATGCATTTTCACATACTGTATCATCATATATCATTGTTTCATAAATCATCACCACAAGAAAGACATTGATATCAATACTTTTAAATAAGTTGCACTTGTGGATGTAAATGTCAGTAAAATAATAAAGTCAAAGGCTATAACAATAGTTCAGATGTTTTGAATTTGGTTTCTATGAAAAGGTTATGAACAAAATATCTAACCTTTTTTTAGATGACTTTTTAAACTGTAACAGTTTGGAGAAAATGAGATTAGATCTGACTAGATTGACAAGCCAGCAGCTAGTTTAAAAAAAGGGTTAGGGCCAAAGGAAGATTAGTCAAGGAACTATCTACAACAGGTAAAATATTTATTGTTCATAACCTTTCCACAGTTTAAAGCTTAAAAAATTTGAACTGTCCCTTTAATTTTATAGATTTATTGTTATTGTCCTGAGATGCATTAAACACCTCTTGTAGTCTAAATATGTCTTCCTGAAACATTTTGGGGTTGTTCACACTACCACTTTGTCTATTTTAGGTGATCTAATTGCAAGTAGTACATTTTCATTGCAAGTGTGTACACCATACCTATTAATGTGTATCCCAAAATGTTTTATGAGGCTGGATGTCAGTTACTCATGTAGGTAGTCATACAGCCACATCACAATTCAATGCAATTCAGTTTATTTATATAGCGCCATATCACAACAAAGTTGACTCAGGGCACTTTACAGAAACATTCACATACATAGAAAAGCCAAATAGTAAAGGAGAGGCAAACAAACACAGAATGGCAGGTCCAGATATAGGTGCAGATGTACCTGAATGACAAAAACACATGTCAAGGATAGAAAAAATAATTACACATACAAAACAGATTGAGCAGAGTAAGTAAAGAAAAGCATAATGAAAAAATGTGGTCAGTTTGTCCTCCAGCAGTCTAAGTCTACAGCAGCATAACTAAGGGATAGATCATGAAACCCAAGCCAACCCTAATGATAGGATTTAGCAAAAAGGAAAGTCTTAAAACCTAAAGCCTAGTCTTAAAACTGGACAATGTGTCAGCCTCGCAGACATAAACTGGAAGTTGGTTCCACAAGAGAGGAGCCTGATAACTGAAAGCTCTGCCTCCCATTTTGTTTTTGGAAACTCTAGGAACTGCAAGTAAACCTGTAGCCTGAGAGCAAAGTGCTCTGTTAGGAAAATATGAAACAATAAGATCTGTAGTACAGTATAAGATGGAGCTAGGTTGTTGAGAGCTTTGTAGGTTAGCAGTAGGATTTTGAATTCTATTCTGGATTTGACAGGGAGCCAATGGA
>NC_056500.1:32808480-32819423 GCF_014905685.2 Nematolebias whitei
AAAAACTGTCCAAACATAAATCAGGCTCTAATGAAATTTTTAAAGTTACCTCATTTGACAGAGGACTAGAAATAGTAGAAGAAAGGATGGTTTGAATTTTCTCTCTAATTGAAATAATTTTATTTATAAAGAATCTCATGAAGTCATCACTACTTATAGTTGTAGGGATACATGGTTCAACAGAAATGGGACTTTTAATTAGTCTAGCAATAGTACTAAACAGAAACCTAGGGTTATTTTTATTCTCTATTAAAAATGAATAATATTAAGTTCTAGCGTTACGGAGAGCTTTTTTATATGTTAGCAGACTATCTTTCCAAGTTAAATAAAATTCTTCAACATTAGTAGAGCGCCATTTTCTCTCCTGGTTTCTAGATGCTGCTTTAAAGTACGTAACTCAGAATTGAACCAAGGAGCCAGTTTCCTCTGATTGATTACTTTCTTTTTCAGTGGAGCAATTTTATCAAGTGAAGTTTGCATTGAAGTTGTAAGATGATCAACTAGATGATCTAAGTCTCTGTTCTCTGATGCATTACTCTGCAAGACAGAGGAAAACAATGATGGAAGAGATTGTTTAAATTTGGTTACAGCATTTTCTGATAAGCACCTGCTGAGATGAAATTTACTCTCAGTGACTGTGTAGTCATTTAATGTAAACTCAAAGGTTATCAAAAATGGTCGGACAGAATAGGATTTTGAGGAACTATTACCAAGTTACTTAATATTACTTAATCTCTATACCATAGGTCATAACTAAATCAAGAGTGTGATGATAAGAATGAGTAGATGTGCAGACGTTTTGGGTAAAACCAAATGAGTCTATTAAGTTATAAAAGGCTATGCTTAAGCTATCACTTTCAACATCTACATGAATATTGAAATCACCCATTATGCTGCCTTTATCAGTATTTAATAGTAAGTCAGTTAAGAATTCAAACAACAACTGAGTAAGCACCTGGTGGAAGGTATATAACAACTAGTAAAAGTGGCTTTTCTGATTTCCATTTTGGATGAGAAAGACTGAGGGACAGTGATTCAAAAGAATCATAACTAATAACTGATTTGGCATTAATCAATAATCCTGACTGAAAAATAGAAGCTAATCCTCCACCTCGGCCTGTTGTTCTAGGAACATGAAAATTTAAACAATTAACAGGAGTGGATTCATTTATACTAACAAAATCCTCCTGTTGTAGCCAAGTTTCTGTAAAACATAATTAATCAATATGATGATCAGTTATCAGTTCATTAACTAACAGGGATTTAGAGGAAAGAGATCTGATGTTCAATATTCCACATTTAATGATTTTATGATTTTGCTCTGGTAAAGTAACTGTGTTTATTTTAATGAGATTTTTATGGTTTATATTTTTAGAGCTGATTTTTGGTTTATTTAATTTGAGCCGTGGGCGAGTTGACACTGTTTCAATGGGGGTGTGGGTGGGTAACAGAGGAGAAGCAGCAGAGAGGTGTGGAGGACTACAACTCTGCTTCCTGGACTGGACCCTGGGTTGTCAATAATTTGGGGGATAAACAAAATCAGCCATATTTCTAGAAAGAAGAGCGGCTCTGTCCAAAGTGGGATGGATGCCATCTCTCCACGTCAGACCAGGTTTTCCCCAGAAAGAACTACAGTTATCTATGTAGCCCACGTCATTGTCAGAACACCACCTGGACACCCAGCGGTTAAACGACGACATACGACTAAACATGTCATCGCTGGTCAGGTTGGAGAGGGGGCCGGAGAAAACTATGTAGTCCAACATGGTTTTAGCAAAGTCACACACCGAAGCAACATTAATTTTAGTGACCTCCGATTGGCATAACCAGGTGTCATTACTGTTGATGTGAATAACGATCTTACCGTATTTAGCCTTAGCCTTAGTCAGCAGTTTCAAATAAGATTCTATGTCGCCTGCTCTGGCCCCCAGAATGCATTTGACTATGGCCGCTGGACTCCCTAAAGCCACATTTCGGACTATGGAGGCTGCCAATAACCAGGGTCTGCTTCTCAGCGGGTGTGTCACTGAGCGAGGAAAATTGATTAGAAACGTGAACGGGTCGGTGGTGAACTTGGGGCTTAGCCTTAGCACTATGCTTGCTCCGGGCCATCACCCAGCTGGCCTGGGGTCCCGGTTGCTCGGGGTCTGCTGGAGGACCGCTAATGGGAGCTAGCCTCTGTGGTTCTGCGCTGTCTAAGGGGACCTGGCTAGCTACTGGTTTTTCTACAGCGCGGAGCTGAGCTTCCAGTTCAGACAGCCTCTCCTCCAAAGCTACCATAAGACTACATTTGTTACATGTATCATTACCACTAAAGGAGGCATTGGAGTAACTAAACATCTGACATCGTTTCACCACTTGCTCTTGCTGAGATCGGATGCTTCTCCCCTCCCTCTCTGCTTTGTGCTCTGTCTGTCTGTGAAACTGCTTGTGAGCTCTCCTGCATATCCTCCGAACCATAATTATGGACTTGTTTTGATCAGTTGGTCCCTCAACTCAATTTACAACATTTCTTCAAAGAGAAGACAGGCTTTAGGCGAATCGATTTGCCCTGTTGGCACGCACATAGCTGGATATCTCATCGACTGGAAGACTTGATGATGTGTCTATCTCTGCTGCCATCTGTGGATTTTAAGAACGCGTATTTAATTGGATTTACGATAACTGGTTCCTGCTTTTTGGATTTGGCTGGTGGCTGTACCCAGACTCAAATGCTTTGAGCTGAATGGGTCAGATCTTGGGGATTTTTCTCAGTCACGTTCCATCGGTGTGGCCATGTATTTTGGACATTGATATAGGAATGATTATTTTGATGCTTTTATGTCAATTAATACTTATACTCACTTTTGATGCAGCTTATCTGCTTAAAGTCAGGCCTGTGCTGCAGATGTGTTTTGGAGTAAATAAAGTTCTCTGGGGGATGCTCTAACCAGAAGACCTGGCCCAATCTTAAGGTTACGGTGACCCAGATTTTGAAGGACATGTTTTTATGAAGCCATCGCTCTGTTGCACAGACTGCTTTGATGATGGAAAAACAGATTTAATTAAATCTGTCCTCCTGGCAACCAACAAACTTGTTTTTCACTGCTCTCACGCGATCCGGTCGGGAAGGGGTATTTAAGGAGCACAAATACTGTGACAAAGTTGAAGTCTTGTGTGGACCAGCGCGCGGTGCCATGCAGTTGTGATGTGAGTTCTGTCATTGGATCGAAAGGCTTCCCGTTCATTTGTCACGGTGAGAGATACTCATATCAATTTGTGTGTTAAGAGTGTACAAAGTGTACATGACTTTGCTTGGCTGTTTTCTTGTGGCAGATTAATAAATGACAATATTATTCTAGCAAGTTACAGTCCCTTGTGTTTCATTTTCCTCTTGTCTGAATATCTGGTGCCGATCGCTCACGAACCCTTTGATAAAGAATTTCATAATACAGACATTTTGAAACCGAGTTGACCAGCACAGACTAAAGGCAGATGTCATTAAGTTCTGCTTGTCCCCAAAACAACTGTGTGTTTATCTGAAGTTGGCTCCCTTGGCTGGCCTTGAAGGCCATCTTATCTGAATTCGCCTGGAGTACATGTGATCTGACGCTCTCCACTCCCTCCATGATGAATTTACAACTGATAACCAGATGGAACCAGCTGAATAAACTTTGTGTCATAATTTCAGGACTCTTGGATTCTCATAGACGTTATTCTTGGCCATTCCTCGACATACCTCGAGAATGTTTATGGATCTCACCGGAGGACATTGACTGATTTTCCATCCTTATCAGAACTCTTACAGTGACCTCCAGAACATCTATGAACATTGCTGACCGCTCTCGGCTCCCCCTCCCCCCTCTGCAGAATATCTATGTCAGTATGTGCTTGTTTGTGCAAGGTGTTTTTTTAATAATAGAGGTGTTTTTTTTCTCTCAGGCAGGAAAAAAAAGTCTGATAGGATTTTTTTTTTGCCTCCAACTCCTACGTGTCCAGTTAACCACTGTTTTTGTCTGTCCAAACAGGTCTCACTTGTAAATGAGTCTTCGAGGCTGTAGTGAACCTAACCTGATGTCAAACTAAGCCTAAGGTCAAAACACTTGACCTTAAGAACCTTATGGGACAGAAACTGTTATTTCATTGATCTGCATCCAGAAATACAGTTTGACCCATCCTGAGACTTTCTTTCTTGAATTAATCAAGTAGAAATGACAATTCTCTATGATCATTACTATTTTACAAATGTTTTGATAATCAAATTGTGTTAGTTCAAACAATGTTTACAGGTTGAAGAGAACTACTCATTTTTATTTACATAAACAGTAAGTAATGATTTTTATTCCTCATTCAAAGAAGAAATCAGGGTAATAGGCATTTCTTGATTTTTCTGTCTTCAATGAGCAAATTTGTAAGTGTGTTAGAGTTCGAGTTTCGGTCAACTAAAAAAGTTTACTGAGAAGAAATGTCATGTTTAACTTTTACAGAAGATACAGGAGAGTTTGACTCCACGAAGTCTGGTTTTCTCCAATAATCTTTCTGTCTGTTTTAAACAAACTTAATCTCTATCCTTGAATTTTCATAACATCTTACATCACAAACCACACCTCTGTTCTGGTCCATCGACCAATCAAAAAGCTCTCAAATGACCCGGAAGTCGACCCATTTAAATGTGGCAACTTTCCAGTTCTAACTAGAATGAGTTCAACATGGGAGTTTTCAGAGCTTGAAAGTTTTCCTGGAGAAGAGTTCCAGACTTTAACTCTCTGAAGAGAGTTAAAGAGTTCAGAGTTCTTGGATGCTAACGCAGGCGTCCAGAATGCTTCTATTGGAATCCAGAATCCAGAGACGGTTTTGGGAATTATAACCTCTGTTTGGATAACCTCGCACGACTCTCGAAGTATTTTAGCTGTTCTCAACGGAGACGCTGAAAGAGTCAAAGGAAGGATTCTATACCGACGCTGATCTATCATCAACCAGGTAAAAGTTCTACTTCGACCAAGCGTACCGTGACCAAGCTGAGAACTGAAGGAGCGTGCACGTTTCTGGTCAAACAGATTAATTCCCTCACACATCTCTCTGTAAGATAAATCTCCATTTTCCATCTTAAACTCTCCTTTCTCCTAAAATCATTACAGATATTTTAGACATATCTGAAGCAAAGTTCTCAATCACCGCCGTGTGATTGATGTCTGCTGTTCTGCTGAGAAGTGAGGACAATCGCCGTATTGTGCCCACTTTCTGTGAAACTAGCCATGTTATTGTTTTCATATTTTGCCAAATTAATGTAAATGTGTGATGTTAAACTTTGATTCTGCAAATAAATGACCGCATTCATTTTGATGGGTCAAAGATAAATAACGTCTCTCGTTACATTTCTGTTAAATTCAATGCACGACATTTACACAGTCAGAAAAATGAAGAACTCGCGAAATGTATGAATATATCCTGCATATGTCATACTACAAGGCTCAATGTGATTTATCTGTTTAAATAAAGGTTGAATGAACGACACACGGAGCAAGTGAAAACAGAGGAAGCAGGGAGAGAAGCAGCAGCCATGCTAAGCTAACGCTAGCAAGAGCTAGCAGAACCCAATACACCAATAAAAACCGGGAAGTGTTGAAAGATAAGGTGTTTTAAGCACTATCTAACAGTAGAAAAACAACTGTACTAAGTGTATTTGTGAACTAGAATGAAAAACTGTGCAAAAGACAGATAAATCCAGAAAACAGAGATGACTCAAGCAAACAATTCACTCGAGCTACCAACAGACAAACAGGAAGTGACACAATACGTCTCACCACGAACGTGCAACATCAGCCAAGGAAACGAGATGACAACTGATAGCGGTTGGTTATCAATTCCGATGAAGTTTAGCAACTTCTCGGTAATCCCTTTAGCTTTCACGTTGTCTAGCAGAAGTTTACCTTGCTGTTGGAACAACTCCAGAAGTGATTTCTGTCAGCTTCTTTTGTCTTTCTCTTGCCTGGCTAAACAATACTTGTGCTCTTTAATGTGATGCTTTTTCAAATGTTTGATTAAGTTTGTCATATTGTAGGATGCGACGGAGCTTCCACTCGGTACAGTGGCTTATCAGACATTGCACATTGCAGTCTTGCTTTGCAGTGTTTCCAGAGTAAAATACTTCCACACAGCGGACATGTTGCGAGGAAAAGTTGGTTAGCTGTTAGTCACAGTGCTGTTCAGTCCTCATGTATTTAAGCTGGCTGCAAACTATGAATTGGATTTCCTGAATGTGAGCTGGGTCTTATTACTCTGGGTTTCATGAGAAATGCCTCCATTCAGGAAATCCATTCCATAGTTTGATGCCAACTTGCAGATCAGCCTTTAGATAATCACATGTGGCGACATTTCAGTATACAAAGATGTGCATCGTGGATCAGAAATCTCTGCAGGTTAGATAGGAAAAATCTGATACTTAAATTATGCTGGTAATTATGCTGGTATCGGAACCCGATACCGGATCAGATTGACTCCATCCCTACTCCTAAGTTCATCCGTCCCTTCCCTGTAGCAAGGATCATTAACCCTGTGGCAGTCCATCTTCACCTACCTGCCTTTCTTAGGATACATCGCACCTTCCGTGTGCCTCAAATTAAGCCTGTCTCATCTAGTCTACTTAACCTCACTTAACCTCACTTCACTTCCGGCGAGCTGATGGACGGCAGCTCCCTCCGGCTTCTCTGCAGTCTATCATCATCAAACTGACCCGTTTTTCGAACCGGACTAAAGTTGGTCCTTCTTCCAACCGAATTCGGTGTTCAGTGACTCAGAGAGCCGGACGGGACCGTCCAAAAAAAAAATATTTTGGCCCAGGACCGATCGGCTGCTCCCCCCCATCGGTCACTCTGAGCGCACCCTGCCGGCCAGGTGACCCCTCGAGCTGGGGAGTCGACGCACGAAGGTCCGGTGTTTTTTCTCTCACTCTCTGGACCTCAACAAACTCTTATCTGGACCTTTGTGGTTCTACCTGGTTCCGACAAATATCGCCGGGTGGTATTTCGCTGGTTTTCAGCTGGACTGGCCCTCGTGGTGTCTCTATAGGTGTGGGGGAAGTGTACCTGTGTCCCTCGAATTGGACCAGAACCGAACCGAGGTGGCTGTGGGGGAATTCGTCTTCTACAGAGCGGGTCTCAGCTTCAGTGAACAGCCCGTTACTTTCACCGAAGGACGATCCACCTCCGTGGAGTCGTTGTGTTCACCTGGAGGAGACGCTCCGGTGCTTTGAAGCGCCGCCGGACCGGAGCAGAACCGCGCCGCCGGACTGGGCCGCCGGACCAGAGCAGAACCGGGCCAGGGATATCTTCAGCCTCTTCGTTTCTCGTGCTTGGAGCGCCGGAGCCGAACTGGAGCAGAACCGGACCGGACCAGTTGCCGACTTCAGCCTCAGCCTCTCCGGTCAGTCTCGCTTTTCACCGGGGGTGTCCCGTGCTGTCGGGTGCTGAGAAGCGGAGGAGCAGCGTGAAGGAGCAGCGTGGAGGAGCAGGGCTGCGTGGTGCTCAAGTGAAGTTCGGAGTTTGTATCGGAGTTGCTCAGGCCTCCATCCAAACTCACCTGGATAATAATTAATTTTATTCCGGATCACGCTGTTGGCCCCTGTTGACCTGAAACGAGCTTGGATAATGCCTTTCACTTCAGGAGGATTTTCTGGCAGCTCGCTCTGCTATTTGCTGCAAATTTTCTGTTTCTGTTTCGGCCTGTTGATTCTGGACCCAGCTTCTGTTTCTCATGGGAGCATCCATCCATCCATCCATCTTCACTGGGGGGCCGGAGCCCCCCTCAGCCTGACTCTAACTGCAGTTGGGCCACCTCGTCGGGTTTGTTTGCCCATTTGAACTGTGACGTTTTAGGGTCTGAAACTTTTCTGCATCATTCATATTACTGTCACTATTTTCAGTTCTCAGATTATCTGGAGTCACTGAATCTTGTTAATACACCTGAATCTGCCCATCACTGCAACTTTCACTGTTTTGGGGTTCTGAATGATCACGTCTTCATTAATGTTTCTCATGGTCCGATTATGGGGGCTAATTGCCACACTGTTAACTCCTGTAATTACACATCAGTCACAAAAAACTCAAGAAAATGTCTGATAATAATGTTGTTACTGCTCTCAGGGATTCAGCCCAACCCTGGACCCCCACTAATTACAGCACACCAAATGACTTTAAAAACGCCTCTGGGCTTCATTTTCTGCATGTAAATGCTCGTAGCCTTCTGAAAAAACTGGATGCTTTGAAAATCCTGATCAGTTCTTCTGGGGCTGATGTTATCTTTATTTCTGAATCCTGGCTCAACAAATCTGTAATGAATAATGACGTGGCAATCAATGGATTTAACATCTACCGCTGTGATCGTCAAAAAAGGGGGGGTGGAGTCATTATTTACATTAGAAATTCTCTGGTTTCAAGTCTTGTGTCTTCCAAAACAATTCCAAATCAGTTTGAAGCCTTATCTGTAAAGGCCAGATTTTAACTGTAGTCTGCTGCTATCGACCACCCACAGCTTCACCCGAGGCATTAAATGCCATGATGGAATTCCTTGGTAATTTAAAATTCACAGAGGTCTTTTTGGCTGGAGATCTCAACATTGATTGGTGTAAGTCGACCCCCCTCTGTGACAAATTCAAGGAATGTTGCCTGTCTTTTAATTTAACCCAACTGATCGACTCCCCCACCAGATTAAATAAAAGCCACCCTGAAAATTCCTCCATCTTAGACCTGTTTCTAGCTAATATGCCTCACAAATTCCCTGGTACAGGTGTATTTGCTGATCTTTTGAGTGATCACTGTGTGACAGCGGCTTTAAGAAATAGTAAACTTCCACCTTCTAAGCCCAGATTAATTCAAAAAAGGGATCTGAAACATTTCTGTGAACAGTCATTCCTCTGGGATCTGTCTCACTTTGACTGGCATCGTATTCTGTTAACTGATGAAGTGAACTCCGCTTGGAACTATTTCCATAATAATTTCATTTATTTCCTGAACATACATGCTCCTTTTTGTCAGTTCAGAATAAAGGGACGAGACAGCCCCTGGTTTACTCCAGAGCTAGCTGACCTCCTGCACAGGAGAGATCATCTTTGGGCCGCAGCAAGAAAATCTGACTCAGACACTGATTGGTTGAGTTTTCGACAGATGAGGAATAAATGCACAACTGCTGTTAAAGCAGCAAAACGCAACTATTTCTTATCTCAGACTTCCAAAAATCTAAATGACCCTAACAGATTCTGGAAAACCATCAAATCTCTCTCAGGCACCCCCCAGTCATCTGACCTCCCATCACAACTTCTCGTTAACTCTGTTTCTGTGTCAAATAAGCACGAGATCCTGAACTGTTTCAACAAACATTTTGTTGCTTCTGGTTCTTTATTTGACACAGTTACTAATGGAAAATCAGCAACTTCACCTAATAACCTAACTTCTACAAATCAAATCTGTCCCACAAGTCAATCCTCAATCACAGCTTCTCTTTTTCTCCATTCTCAGTCAGTGAGGTCAATAAACTGTTAAAAGATCTTGATCCTAAAAAATCTGCAGGTCCAGATGAACTTCCACCTTATTTCTTAAGGCTGGCTGCTCATATCATCACAGTCCCTGTGACCCACATCTTCAATCTCTCCATAAGACAAAACTCCATCCCAGACACTTGGAAAACAGCCTTTGTTCTTCCTTTGCTGAAGGGAGGAGACCCCACCTCACTGAACAACTATCGACCAATCTCTAAACTCTGCATTTTAGCCAAGGTTCTAGAAAAACGTTGGTTACGTATTGTAACCCCAGATTCTATGAATATAGGCGTAGCCCTTTAAGGCTGTCGCTGATGGGTTTATCCCGTTATGCGTAGCATAAGCACTGAAAAAATTTAGTCCACGCCCACCTGCTGTGTGGGCCCCACCCGGTCCGTATAAATTACGTTAAGAACGGGAAATCGGCTCCCAAAATAGCTTTTTCTTCAGCCATTTAGGAGCCAGTGAGGCCCGACGCTTAAAGGGCTACACCTATATTCATAGAATCTGGGGTTACAGTACGTAACCAACGTTCTATGTCATATAGGCTTCGCCCTTTAAGGCTGTCGCTGATGGGTTAAGGGCGAAGCGGATGTGGTCCTCGCCTCACTGGGTCCATTCGAACAAGGTAAGAAGCGGAAGCTTGCCCAAAAAACGTCTTGTCACTCAGCTCCCCGTGTGCATAACTACGCATCGCGTAATTATGTGCCATGCACAGATGCATGTTGTGTAACTATGCGTTCTGACAAAGCATGAACGCCCCGGAAAACTTTCAACGGGAAAAAGAAAAGAGG
Organism: Nematolebias whitei; assembly: GCF_014905685.2. NCBI lineage: Eukaryota > Metazoa > Chordata > Actinopteri > Cyprinodontiformes > Rivulidae > Nematolebias > Nematolebias whitei. The sequence goes on from NC_056500.1 coordinate 32,818,786, forward strand.
GGGGGGGGGGCATGAACCAATTGGTTCATGGCTGAACAGTATAAACAGATTAATATCAATGAACTGATTGGTAACAATAGTCATGAACTGATTAGTGACAATAGAACCAAAATCACAGACACAACTTGTGACTGATAACAACATCTCACACTGTAATGCATGCAGACAGAAGTGAGCTTAAACAGAGTTCCATGAGAACAACAATATTCATTCTGTTAGAGCACTAAGGACAGAATGTGTCATGGAACGAGCCGTCACATCACGTAGGTAAAAGCGAATAAATGAGCAGGGTGTTGACCATGCAGCCGCAGTGCAAATGTCCTGCGTTGACATACCATTATGCAGAGCAGTCGAAGATGCGATACCCCTGGTGGAGTGTGCTTTGAGGTTGACAGGAGGCTCTAAATCTGATGCTCTGTAAGCTTCAGAAATGGCCTCACACAGCCAGTGTGACAAGCGCTGGATGGATAACGGGCGACCTGCAGATGCATCTCTATAATGCACAAATTGTTGAGTTTGACGCATTGCAGCTGTGCGCGCTATGTAACACGTCAATGCCCGCACCGGACAGAGAAGATGAAAAGATGCTTCTTCTTCTGATCTGTGTGTGTGTGTGTGGGGGGGGGGGGGGGGGGGGA
>NC_056500.1:32819523-32828745 GCF_014905685.2 Nematolebias whitei
TCTCTGTCCAGGATGTGAACATCTTCATCCCTGAAAGAGTGACCGCTGGCCTGGAGATGAGTGTAGACCGCAGAGTCCTGGCCTGATGATGTTGATCTTCTGTGCTGGGCCATCCTTTTGGCCAGTGGCTGTTTAGTTTCCCAGATGTAAGGCTGATCACAGCCCTCCTGACACTGAACAGCATAAACAATATTACTCTGTTTGTGCCGGGGGACTGGATCTTTGGGATGAACCAGTCTTTGCCGTAATGTATTTTGGGGTTTAAAAGCCACTGGGGCGTTTTGTTTAGAAAATAAACGTCTCAGTTTCTCTGATACTCCCTCAACATACGGAATGATCACTGGTCTGGGTCTGGGTTCCTCCTTTTCACCTGATGGCTGACTGGAGTACTGTTTGGGTTTCTTCTCTGCTTTCAGGAAGGCCCAGTTAGGATATCCACATTGCTCTAGAGCCTGTCTTGTGTGGGATTTCTCCTTCTGCCTGGCTCTTGAATTAGTGGGGACGCTGTCTGCTCTGTGATACAGAGTCCTGATGACTCCTAACTTGTGCTCCAAAAGGTGATGGGAGTCAAACTGCAACTACTGGTCTGTGTGGGTGGGTTTGCGGTACACCTCAGTTTGCAAATGTCTTCTATCAGAGACTGAGACCTCACAGTCCAAGAAAGCCAACCTGCCATTTTTTACATCTTCTTGTGTGAACTTGATGTATTTATCCACAGAGTTGATGTGACCAGTAAAATGTTGGACTTCCTGAGATTTAATTTTAACCCAGGTGTTGTCAACATACCTGAACCAATGACTTGGTGGTGTCCCTGAAAAGGACGTCAAGGCTCTCTTTTCTACCTCCTCCATGTACAGGTTGGCAACAATAGGAGAAATTGGAGACCCCATAGCACACCCATGTTTCTGCCTATAATATTGCTCCCCATATGTGAAGTAGGTTGACTGCAGGCACAGTTTCAAGAGTTGACACAGTTGTTCTGTGGAAAGCGTGGTCCTGCTGCTCAGAGTGGTGTCTGATTTTAATTTTAAACTGACCACATCTACTGCATCATCAACAGGAATGCACGTAAAGAGTGATGTGACATCAAAAGAGACCAGTGTTTCATCAATCGCCATGATGACATCCCTCACCTTATGCACAAAGTCCATGATGTTCTGTATGTGGTGTTCTGAGCTGCCAACTAAAGGGATGAGTACAGACGCCAGATATTTGGAAACATTGTAAGTGACAGAGTTAATCATGCTAACAATTGGTCTTAAAGGTACACCTTGTTTGTGGATTTTAGGTAAACCATACAGACTAGGTGTGGCCTCCCCTGGGTACAGTCTGTGGTACAGAAAACGGTCAATAGTCTTGTCCTGCTCCAAATTTTTCAGGCAATCTATTAACTTCTTCTTGTAACCACTTCCTGGACCCATTGTTAGGCTGATGGTCCTTCTTGACCATGTGAGCAGCTGGTTTTGGTTGTCAGCAGCAAACTGGTTGATCCACTCTGAAAAGGTGCTATTTAAGAGACTGAGCTGAATACAGCACCTCAGACTGAGGAAGTCTTTTGGATGAAAGACGAAACGTATCAACATTTTTTGCTTTGTTTTGTTTTTGGTTTTTTGGAATTTCCAGAGGACCAGATTGAACTTTTTTAGACTAACATTAAAAACATATTGCCAAAAAAAACCTATATCCACACCACTTTGATGAACAGTTGTTGAGACAGTTGCATGTGCAGTGTAGTGAACTAAGCCTGAGGTCAAATCCTGACCTTAAGGACCTTATGGGACAGAAACTGTCATTTCATTGATTTGAATCCAGAAATACAGGTTGACCCATCCTGAGACTTTCTTTCTTGAATTAATCAAGTGAAAGAACACTACTTTCTATTATCATTACTATTTTACAAATGTTTGATAATCAAATTGTGTTAGTTCAAACCATTTTTAAATGTTGAAGTGAACTAATCATTTTTAATTCAACTGTGAAACAGTAATAATGATTTTAATCCTCATGCAAAGTAGAATTCATGTTAAGGTCTGTTACAGAGTAATTATGCATTTTCTGATTTTCTGTCTTTGAATGAGCAAGTGTAAGCTGGTCCAAGGTTGGAGTCAAACGCAAAACAAGTTGTTGGAACGAACTGTCATGTTTTTAAAATCCTCTCAGACGTAAATATAGAGGCTGGCACCTGTTTTCCCCCAACTCGTCTAAATATTCCTCTCGTCTGTCTGAAAAACATTTTCAATCTGTTCCATAACATTCTTGCTGTTTTTCTGACTCCTAGTGACCTCTTACGTCACAAAAACACACCCCTGTCTGGTCGAAACAACCAATCAGGAAACTCCCAAATGAACCGGAAATAGAGCTCTTTAAATGTCGGTACTTCCTAGTTCAAACCAGTGAGCAGAGTCGAGTTGAGTCGGGTGGAGAGTTTGCAGCTCCAGTCGTTTGGGAGAACAGAAGTCCAGCATGATCCAGAGCTCTTCCGAGTCCTGTGGGAATTATGCAATCTTCCACATCTGAGTGGAACTTCTGAAGGACTCCACTCATGTGAAGTCCACTCGTGAGGTGAACTGTTGTTGATGAAGTCCCGCCACCACTCCGGACGGTTCTTTGCCATCCTACGGAGACGCTGGACCGGTAGCTTAACTGGAGCTCCGTTTCCACTGATTCATCGTCAGAGAGGTAACGAGTCGAGTTTACTACCGAGCGTACTGAGGAAAGCTGGGTTCGAATGGAGGGTGCCGTTCTGTTCAACACTTTTCACTCACACACACTATCTCCCTCCCTCTAAACTTCATCTTTCCATCTTTAAACTCTTCTATCTGCTAGAAATCATTCCAGGTATTTTTAGAAATGTCTGTTGTGAAGTTTTTCAACCATCGCCGTATGGTTAATCAAATTGTACAGCTTGCTAAATTAGTCATGTTGTTGTTGAAATCATTTTGCCAAATTAATGTAAATGTGTGATGTGTTTAAATTGTTTTTAAATAAATGACCCACTGTCGTTGGTGAGTCAAAGATAAACACGTTTCCGTCCACATTTTATTAAATTCAATGCACGTCATTATACAGTCCAGAAAAATGAAAGAATCCATTTAATTTATGAATATATACAGCATATGTTCATCTACAGCAGTAAAAAGAAGTGATGACGAACCTGCATGTAAACAGAGCATAGCTTCGATGGCTAACAACAAAGACAAGAAAGGGGTTAAAATTATTTGGAGTTGTTATCAGAAAGATATTAAAAGAAGTCTGAGTTAAAATAATATTGTTTCAACAAACAAAGACCAGGGAGTTCCCATTTGATGTCACTTTCTGTTTTACTTTGACTTAGCTAAGTTTAAAAAAAAAAATCCCAGTTATGTAACAAAATTGGTAAAATCATGTGTTTTATGCCAAATTTCTTAAATACTAAGTTTACTTCCACTTTTTGTATGTGTGAGATGTGCATGTCACAGGAAAAAATATTGAGATTTGGTTCAGTCTAGTGGCTCCAATTGACTTAAAACACCAACATTTAACCACAAATGCACTTTCCATAAAGCTGCATCACATAATGTGTTTTAAAAGCCTTTTTGCAAACTAGTCATATAGTGGAAATGAAGCAGGTTCAGTTTTTATCTGAATACTTCAGAACATCCTAAATTTAATTTTAACTTATTAGTAAGCCTCCTGAGTACTTCTGTCTCATACTGCAGACACAACCTCTGAGACTTACGCAAGTATGTGAGTGAGACAGCTTTTTTAATTACCCAGGTAGTGCAGCCAGCTGCTTCATTACTCTGGCAATGGCAGTGTTTAAATGCAGTAAAATATTCATTTCAATCAGACGCCCACATGCCACATGCATAATTAATGTATAGTGGAAGGACATGGCAACCATGAGCACACACACACACACACACACACACACACACACACACACACACACACGTCTCCATCACCATATACAGTACCTTCAGACAGCTGCTGTGTGTGTTTGTCAGGGTGGATCCTTGGAATGGAGCTGAGGATGAGCCACTGTGAGCAGCTCTTCACGGGGAGGTCAGAGGGCAGCAAGCTAGCATTCTGGGATGTCGTTCAGACTCCTCCACAGCAGATGTGCTGGGTTGCACTTTCCCAGCCTCAACTCTCTCTTTTTTGGTCTCTCTGGGAGTGTTGTTTGTTGGGGAAACAGCATCTTTGCCAACTACCAGGCATTCTGCTTTCTCTGACGGGCGTACTAGCTTCACCGTTTCTTCATATTCTGCTTTTGTGTCTGTCAATAGATCCAAATACCTGGGAGCAGTTTGTCTGAGGTCTCAGAAGCTGTCTTGTATCTCCAGTGGGCGGAAGAAAAATACAAACACAAGACAAACTGAGATTTGAAGTGAATTTATAGACATAAAGTAGATGTATGAGTTTCAAGTTCAGCTCAAGGCAGTGTGTGAACACAGAGAAGCTACAAAAATAAGGACTTCTGCATACAGCCTTTGCAATATGTCAAGATCAAGCGTCAAGCAGCTGATTTACATTTTTACATTTTGTCATGTTACAACCACAAAAATTCAAAGTATTTTTCAGGGGTTTTATGCGATAGACTGATACAAAGTAGCATATAATTGTGAAGAATAAGGAAAATGATGCATGGTTTTCAAATGTTTTACATGAAAAATCTTAAAAATGTATTGCACATTTATTTTCAAACTCCTTTACTCTGATATCTCTAAATAAAACCCAATGCAACCATCTTCAGAAGTTACCCAATTAGTGTAGCATTAAGACAACCTTGTTTTTCAGCAACACCTGACCTGAAATTATCTTCCAGAATAGTACAAGACTGGTTTCTCTAAAGTTCATTTTGAACTGATCAGTTCCAGGTTATTTTCCACGAGAACACCAGTGCTTAATTTGAGCTGGATCCTGCCGGAACAAGATCTGGGAACTCTCTCATTTTGACCAGGTGCATTCTAGCAACAGTTTGCTCAGATCACGCAACTGAAATCTCTGCCCCTAAAAGTCCAAAGTCATCACGCATTTTTATTTTGATTATTTATTAAAAATACAAAAAGAGGATACGTTGCCAGTCTGTGGAGTGGATATTATGGCTGCAGCAAGTGCACCAGCTCGCGAACACGCTCCTGCCCAGCAGAGAGGCGGACAGCATGTCCCGCAGGGATGAAGTGTCATCAATATGGCAAGCCAAGTGGCTATTAATGGGCCACTTGGCTTGCCATACCTTACGCACAGGAGCGTCTCCACACAGCTCTACAGAGCACACACAACTGCTGATGTGAACTCACTCATATGTTTTAGACATAATAAAAAACCTTATAGCTACAGTAAAAAATATATATATATATGACTCAGCCAAGCCAACCCCGAACAAATGTCAGGAAGCCACCACCTGCAGGGAGGTTCATCAAGGCAGGATGCAGAGCAGGCCGGGCAGTAGGCAAGAGGCGGGTCCCTGGCCATGCCAATTCTTGGTGGCATAGACTGGGTTTAGAGATTTGGAACATTACTTCACTGGTGGGCAATGTTACTCTAAGCTATGCGCCTGCGCAATTGTGCACTGCTTGCACATTCTCTGCGCACAAGAAAATTTATGCTGCACAGTTGCGAACTGACCACAAGGTTATCTCCTGCTTTATAATAAACTGTCAGCCTGAGCGCAGTGGTCTGTACACTGCAGCCCCTCATGCGTGCAAAGTGGGGGATGGAACCCCCCTCCGGTCAAAACAGATCTGTGTCACATGATTTGTCATGTGATGTGTATCCAGCCAATCAGCACCTTCTGGAGTTTCTGCACTGAGTTCAAAGAAGCTACGTAGCTAAAAGCAACTGGGACTTCTTGCGCTTTTCCAAGCTTTGTTACGGCATATTCATCGCATACCGAGGAATAATATTTGGCGTTGTGGATTTATCACAGAAGTTTATGGTCGTACAACGTCAAACAAAGGCAGTAAGTAAGCTAATCCCACGACTTTTAGCCATTTTTATCATGCTAAGTGTTAGCAAAAAGTATAGTGCTCGGTATAAATCTGGATGGTCAAAGGAAAAGTTTACAAACAGTGGTGAGACCAGCCATGTTGTATGGTCTGGAGACAGTGGCACTGACAAAAAGACAGGAGAAAGAACTGGAAGTGGCAGAAATGAAGATATTGAAGTGATTAAGAGTGACAAGGATGGATAAGATTAGGAATGAGATCATCAGAGGTACAGCACAGGTTGAACAATGGGGAGATAAAGTTAAAGAGACCTGACTGAGATGGTTTGGACATGTCAAGAGGAGGGACAGTGGTTTGGACATGTCCAGAAGAGTAACAGTGGTTTGGACATGTCCAGAGGGACAGTGGTAGAAGGATGAAGGAAAAGGAAGAAGGAGAAATGCAGCTGCCAGGAAAAAGAAAAAGAGGAAGGCCAAAGAGGAGCTAAATGGATGCAGTTAGAGAGGACATGGAGGTAGGTGGAGTGAGGACAGAGTGAGATGGAAAATGATGACTCACTGTGGAGACCCCTGAAGAGGGAAAGGCCAAAAGAAGAATAAGTTTAAGAGTCAGAGTCAGAGAGATTTATTTGTCATTTGCATCTCATGTGGTACATGTGGTGGAACGAGATTATGTATGCAGGGTCCCAGCTACATCCAACAATAAAATGTAAAAGAAAAACAGTAATAACATCTAAGATACGAACTAAGAAAAACATCAGCTAAATAATACACTAAGCACTCATAGCATTTACATTACGTCAAACATGAGTCTGTGTAAGCAGATGAGCATGCATACCATACCATACCAATTTATTTATAAAGCACTTTAAACAGTGACAAAGCACACCAAAGTGCTGTACAGGGACAAACAAAACAAGCACATAGCAACAGATTACATAACAGGACGCCAAACACGCATGGACACAGCAACATGAAACAGATCAGCAACAACATGTTGTGATTTTTCACAGTGATTATTCTGGTTAGAGATTCATGAGTCTAACAGCCTCAGGGTAAAAGCTGTTCCTCAGTCTAGTGGTTCTACACTTAATGCTCCTTAACCTCCTTCCTGAGGGGAGCAGGACAAAAAGTGTGTGTGCTGGGTGAGTGGGGTCCTTCATGATGCAGGTGGCCCTCTTTCTGCATCTAGAGGTGTAGATGTCTGTGATGGTGGGGAGACTGACTTCAACAGACTTCTGTGCAGCCTTCACCACTCTCTGCAAAGCTTTTCTTTCTGCAGCTGTGCAGCCTCCATGCCACACGTTGATGCTGGAGCACAGGATGCTCTCCACTGCACACCTGTAGAAGGAGGTGAGGACTGAGCTTCCCAGACCAGCTCGTCTCAGCTGCCTGAGGAAGTAGAGTCTCTGATGAGCTTTTTTGATCAGGCTGGTGATGGTGTTCCCCCCAGCTGAGGTTGTCATTCAGGTGTACACCCAAGTACTTGTAACTGGAAAAGACTTCCATCACAGTTTAATAGGTTGTGTAATGTAAAATTTACTCTTACACACTGAATTTCACTGTGAGTTCTTGCCCCGTGCTGATCTGCAGCATGAAAACATTCACTGCAGTATTTTAAGTCATTAGTAGCTTTGATTTTTTATTTCTTCTTTGCCTTAATGTTTGTCGATAAGAAATAAATGCCTCACTAAATGCCTCAAGTACCGCCATGAGCTTCACTACCTCCACATTACAGCTATCTTTCTTGTGTTTGTTTGTTTGAGGTTAGCTCACCCTGGGTTACATTTTCTTGTGGGCGAAGCTATCTTACCGTTCACCTCAAATATTTTATAATGTTCTTATAGAAACATTTCCTGAATGTTGTTCATACTATGTTAACACTACATGTTTGTTTCTTGACCCTACAACTGGGTAATGTTACAGTAGACCTAGCCCACTACTGGAGTTTTAATTAGGTATTTTAAGCTACTAAAAAACACAATGGATGATGATTATAGCGCTTTATGCTAGGCCATTAATAAGAAAGAGTGATTATTATCGTTTCATATTGGCTAGTGATTTTTTTTCCTAAAACTTCACTTAAGCTACACTATGTTTCATAGACTGTGACTAGGATGCGTGAGAGAAGCAGAGCGTGCTCTATTCACACAAGGAGAGCTGTTGGTCAGGGTGGTCTTGTTGTGCCATCAACTCTAAAATAGTTATTGAATCAAATGTTACTTGTAGGGGTGTAACGGTACACGTGGGTGTATTGAACCATTTGGCTGGCCTGGGAACGCCTCGGGATTCCCCCGGAGGAGCTGGACCAAGTGGCTGGGGAGAGAGAAGTCTGGGCCTCCTTACTTAAGCTGCTAACCCCGCAACCCGACCCCGGATAACATCGCATGGCGGGGCGCTCATCTTTTCGGTGACTGTTGTCGATTGTGTGTGTGTGGGGGGGGGGGGGGGGACGCGACGGATGGACGGAACTGCATGAAAAGTTTGTGGTCAAAAATACATGGGTCATTCAAAAAGAGGAAGGAAAAGCTAAACTTATCCACAGGTTTTAGCTGGAATCGGTCGTCTGAAGGCAGAGCAGACATGGAGGTCCAGATATCCGATGGGCAGAAGAATCCATCTTGGGGAGGCAAAAGGGAAGAATCCGTGTCATGTAATGGGTCAGAAACAGAGCAGGAACAAAAACGCAGGATTGCTGTCCTTGACACACTACAGTTCAGACATGAGGTGATCTGGCAGACACTGGGCAGTGCTTAAGAAGCACAGCACACAAAAAATAAAGAAATACAAATAAAAGCACAGCACAGCTGCTAAATTATTTAAAGTAAATTATTCTTAAATGATTTAGCACCTGCTGCAGCAGGTTGAAGATAGACTGGCTATTGGGAGCACCGTGACATTTCCCGGTGGCTTGGACGTTCGCCAAGGGGGACTAAAGGCTCAGTTCCGGTCGCGCTTGATTATTTAAAATAAACATTGCTGTTCGTGCAGCATGGATTGTTTATTTAAACTATTACATAATTTAAATTTAAATTGTTTATTTACACAGAAGGAGGGAGATAGTGAGCGAGAAGTGGGAGTGGCAGAGAGCTGAGATCATGACATGCTGTACTCTTTTAGAGCGTTCAGAGTTTAGGACATTGTTTAGAACATTACAAGAATGTGTGAAGGGTTTATAACGCCTTAATATATAAATAAATACAAAAATAAATATAACATCCCTACTTGGCGGTTTTTCACTTATTGCAGGCGTGTTTGAAACGTAACCCTCACAATAAACGAGGGACTACTAT
>NC_056500.1:32828845-32839223 GCF_014905685.2 Nematolebias whitei
CCATCCATCCATCCATCCATCCATCCATCCAACCATCCATCCATCCATCCATCCATCCATCCATCCATCCATCCATCCATCCATCCATCCATCCATCCATCCATCCATCCATCCATCCATCCATCCATCCATCTTTACCTTCCTCTTTCTTTTCAGATCGTGGGGGTCACTGACACCCATATCCAACAGTCTCTGTGTGAGAGGCGGGGGACACCCTGGACAAGTCTCAAGTCCATCAGAGGGACACATAGAGACAAACGAGACAAACAAACATTCACTCTCTCACTCACACCTAGAGACAATTTAGAGTTACCAATCAGTCTAACATGCATGTTTTTGGTCTGTGGGAGGAAACCGGAGTACCCGGAGAAAACCCATGCATGCACAAAGAGAACATGCAAACTCCACCCAGAAAGGCTCCCAGCCAGGATTTGAATCATCAACCTTAGTGTTGAGAGGCGGCAGCTCTACCAACTGAGGCATTGTGTTGCCCGCATCAGGACATCACATTTAATTTTTTTAACTTAGGAACACATTTTGAAAAGTTATCTAAAACATCCATTACTTTAAATTTAGCTGTCAAATTTACTTTGGAAGTATAATTGCGGGTATATAACATCAAATGTGTGAAAGTTGATGTCTTTAAATTAAAAAATAGGTTTAATACTTTCCTTTTTGATAAATCCTATAGTTAGGGTTGGCTTGGGTTTCCTGAGCTGTCCCTTAGTTATGCTGCTATAGTCTTAGACTGTTAGAGGACAAACTGACCACATTTCTTCATTATACTACTGTCTTTACTTACTCTACCCAACCTGTTTTGTATTTGTAATTATTTTTTCTAGCCTTGACATGTGTTTTTGTCTTTCAGGTTCACCTGCACCGATATCTGGACCTGCCATTCTGTGTTTGTTTGTCTCTCCTTCTGTCCTGTCAAACCCAGCCGGTCAAAGCAGATGGCCGCTTGTCCTGAGCCTGGTTCTGCTGGAGGTGTCTTCCTTTTAAAAGGGAGTTTTTCCTTTCCACTGTTGCCACTGTGCTTGCTCAGGATGAATGACTGCGGTGAAGTGAAGATTCAACGAGTCAGCTGGCTTACTTGGATAGAGAACTTTACTAATTGGCTTTTCTATGTATATGAACGTTCCTGTAAAGTGCCCTGAGAAAACTTTGTTATGATTTGGTGCTATATAAATAAACTGAATTGAATTGAATTTAAATTCAACAAATACAAGATTGGAGTTTTGTTTGAGTCAAAGAAGCTGCATTGATTCATTTTGAATATTTATGTAGTATCATTGTTGCTGTTCTGTTAACCATGACATCAGCCCTGTTGCTGAGGACCCTGTTGACCAGACCAGCATGTGAACAGAGCTATGTTAGAGGAAAGAGGTGAGCAAAGAGTTGCTGTAATGTGTGAAGGCCAGAGTATTAAAAGGGTCAGTGTGATTGACAAGGTGCTGGCAGGACCTTGGCACACCAGCAGGATGGTCAGGATGCATGAGATTCAGCCCAGCTGGGTAGTTAGATGCAGAAAGTTGATGTCAAGGTCTCCCATGTAATTGCACTCCCAAACACTTATGCATGCACATATTCACAAACATACACACACTCCTCAGTTGTGAATGTTGACCTTGTTAGGCTGACAGAGTCAGCAGACACAACACCTCTCTTTGGCAGCAGCATCTGTTTGCTTGTAGCAGGACACTATATCTTTGTCCCTGTGTGCATATGCGCATGATTCAGAGCTGCTTTAGCTGAACTTTCATTGGACTTGATGAGTCATCTCTTACATATATGCAAGTTAAACTGCAGAAAAAAAGAAAGAAAAGAAAATGAAAAAAGATAAAATAAAATAAAGAGAGAGCAACAGCAGGGTTTCCAGTCTGTCTGCTCTGTGTACGTCTTAGATGAAGCCCATAGTGTTTGAGTTAGGCAATAATAGTGCTCATATTTAATACATTCCTTTTTTTAAACTGAGTTAATGAAAATAAATATTTCATATGCAACTGGAGAGTTTAGAACAAAGTCTTCATGTTTTCTTCATCTTTAAGTTATGAATTAAAATAAGCCAGGTGTTAATTATACAAGTAGTTATTTTTACTATAAAGTCAAAACACACATGAACAAATCTGTAAAATTAATATCCAACTGTGGAGACTACTGAAAGATACACATTTTATATATTGTGTACAAACATGTAAGTAATGTTTTTGGTTATATAGCCATGGGGAGACAAAATAAATAAAGAGGTCATAAAGGTGCAGGGCTTCAAGTACTTAGGGTTGAATGTCCAGGAAAATGGGGGATGTAATAAAGAGGTGATGAAGAGAGTCCAGGCAGGATGGAGTAAATTGAGAAAATTTTTAGGAGTTTTTTGTGACAAAAGGGTGTCAGCAAAGGAAAAATTTACAAGACAGTGGTGAGACTGCCTATGTTGTATTTTTGGTCTGGAGACAGTGGCATTGACAAAAAGACAGGAAAAAGAACTGGAAGTGGCAGAAATGAAGATGTTGAGGTTCTCCTTAGGAGTGACAAGGATGCATAAGATTAGGAATGAGATCATCAGAGGTACAGCACAGGTTGAACAACTGGGAGATAAAGTTAGAGAGACCAGACTGAGATGGTTTGGACATGTCCAGAGGAGGGCCAGTGGGTATACTGGTAGAAGGATGTTAGAAATGCAGCTGCCAGGAAAAAGACAAAGAGGAGACATATGGATGCAGTTAGAGAGGACATGGAAGTAGTTGGGAGTGAGAACAGAGAATGCAGAGGACAGAGTGAAAAGGAGGAAGACGACTTGCTGGAGCGACCCATTTAAAGGGAACAGCCAAAAGAAGAAGAAGAAGAAGAAGAAAAAGATTAAGTAAATTTTAAAATTATTAAACCCACTTCTATTTTGATTTGTTTTCCCCCCGATGCCACTGCAAATAGGATTCTGAACTTTATATTTAAATTAGAAGCCACAAAATACTTTAAAGTAAAACATAAAACATTATTTAATAAAAGTATTGTGAAATACACCTTGCACTTTTTGAACAAAGGCATGTAACACACAGCATGTCTTTTGCAGCAGTGATTGACGAGGAAGTGTGTGTGCAGCAGGAGCAGAACTCAACCCCATCTCACTGATCGGTAAATGTTCTTTCTTTCAGCTGCCTCAGCAAATCTCAGCAAAAGCATGACACATGGATCACACTGGCACAACACAAGCAGAGAGGGAGGGCTAGTGGGAGCGAAAATGGTAACAAGTAAATAACACAGGAAGCAGGGACTTGAGAAATGGGTAGAGGAAGCAGGGGTAAGAGATTATGTAGAAGGAAAAGGATGTGGCTGCAGAGGTCTTCTCATCAGGGCTGCAACATTTTATCCTTAGGCTTTACTGGACTTCAGCCAGAAACACAGTAGCAAACACAAAGGATCAATTCTCTTTTTTTATTTTGCTATTGAATGGCAATGAATTTGTTTGTCCTGTAATGGGTCATATCTTAATCAGTTTAGCACAGTTAATACAGAAAATGAGAGTGATGAGGCAATAAAATAAGAAACTTTAAACGAACATCCCATTTTTTGTCTTGCTTAAGGTGCCCTTTACACTGGATGATCAAAAGTTATACTGGGACCAGCTTACAAGGGAAGGTTGGTCCTGTTTCAACTTAAACTTCTGTGCCTCAGTCAAATGTCTAGGTCTACGATCTAGTATTAGGATGCAGCTATGCCCAAGATGCGGCACAGCGGTACAGTTAATAAAGCTTCCGCCTCTCAGCGAGAAGGTCGCCGGATCGAATCCCAGCCAGGAGTCCTTTCTGGGTGGAGTTTGCATGTTCTCTCTGTGCATGCATGGGTTTTCTCCAGGTACTCCAGTTTCCCCCCACAGACCAAAAACATGCATGTTAGTCTGACTGATAACTCTAAATTGTCCCTAGGTGTGAGTGAGAGAGTGAATGGTTGTTTGTCTCTATGTGTCCCTGTGATGGGCTGGAGACCTGTCCAGGGTGTCCCCCACCTCTTGCACAGTGATGGCCGGATATGAACACCAGTGACCACCCGTGACTTGAAAAGTAAGAAGCAGGTAAGAGATAAAGGATGGATGGATATGCCCAAGATCACATCCTAGCAGCATGACTCTACTGCCACATGTAGGCATAGGCATGATTTCCAAGCCACACTAGTACACACAAGCCTTATGTCATGGATATGCTGTCATTGTTACTCTCTCACCACATCAAGACCTCAATATGCTGCCACAATAATAATAAACACTATCAACCCCACTCTTGATATTTTGTTATATTAGTTTCTTTTACATAAATCTGTCTGATACACTCATGTCACAGATTCACAGAAATGTTTATACACTCCTCCAAAATTGTCCATTCTCGTTTCATAGCAGTGACACACCAAGTCTTTTGATGTGGAACTAAAATCTTTTAAAGCCACTTTGTTAGGCTGGTCCACAGACGTATTCAATTCAGTGTGAAATAAAATTGTGAGCCTCTGTGAGGCATGTCCAAGACTTGATTCAAAGGCCTGCAGTTTCTTTAAAGAAGGATTTAAACAGAGGAGAGCTTTGACACCAAGTGACTTTGTTGATCCAGTAAAATTTAGTCTGGCTCTTTAGCTTTTCACTCTGCTCTGCTCTTATTTACAGTTACCAACCCTGATAGCATTCCCATTTTTCTTTGGGCATAACTATTTGACAGTACCTTTCTTGTGTGCTAAGAAGATTACATTAACATGGCAGAATTGAGCTAATTGCTTAGATGAGTCTTAAATCAAACACATCACTCTCTGAGTGCTTTCTTCAGTACATTTACCTAAAATAAACCAATCCTTCAGTGTAGAGTTAGATTTTAGTGTTTAGAAATTACGTTATTGTCTATTTACACTGATGTAATTGGTCTATTTTGTAAAATTTATTCAGCTAGCATTATTAACAGAGTTAAAAGAAGTCATTCAGCAAAAGAAAAAAAAAAGTACAACTGTAAAAGATGCAACTATAGTTTTACTGGGTGATGTACTAGGGAAACTTTTATAGGCTTCAATAGTTTTATCTTTCAGTGCTCTTAAGTTTGTTCCTGGTGTCCTAAAGCAACTAATGTAAGTCAATCATTTGACTAGCAGGTGATCAAAATGTCATGAGACATTTTAGATTCACTGTGTAGTTTTATGATTTACAAAACATCCTGAAAGCTGTGTAAGTGTGGGAGGTCAGGTGTTAAAGAAGTTTAATATCCCCCACCCAAAACAACAACAACAACAACAACAAAAACAACAAAGCTCAAAAACAACAGGGGGTTGAGAATTACCAGACAGATTGAATACACTTGTACAAACCGGATTCCAAAAAAGTTGGGACACTAAACAAACTGTGAATAAAAACTGAATGCAATGATGTGGAGGTGCCAACATCTAATATTTTATTCAGAATAGAACACAAATCACAGATCAAAAGTTTAAACAGAGAGAATGTATCATTTTAAGGGAAAAATCTGTTGTTTCCAAATTTCATGGCGTCAACAAATCCCCAAAAAGTTGGGATAAGTCCATTTTTACCACTGTGTGGCATCCCCCCTTCTTCTTACAACACTCAACAGACGTCTGGGGACAGAGGAGACCAGTTTCTCAAGTTTAGAAATAGGAATGCTCTCCCATTCATGTCTAATACAGGCCTCTAACTGTTCAATCGTCTTGGGCCTTCTTTGTCGCACCTTCCTCTTTATGATGCACCAAATCTGGCCCTTTCAGTACCCGGATCCTTCTCCTACGTAGCCATGATGTTGTGATTGCTGCAGAATGTGGTCTGGCATTATCATGTTGAAAAATGCAGGGTCTTCCCTGAAAGAGATGACGTCTAGATGGGAGCATATGTTGTTCTAGAACCTGAACATAGTTTTCTGCATCAATGGTGCCTTTCCAGACATGCAAGCTGCCCATGCACAAGTGCTCATGCAACCCCATACCATCAGTGATGCAGGCTTCTGAACGGAGCGTTGATAACAACTTGGGCTATCCTTGTCCTCTCTGGTCCGGATGACATGGTGTCCCAGTGTTCCATAAAGAACTTCAAATCGTGACTCATCTGACCACAGAACAGTCTTCCATTTTGCCACACTTCATTTTAAATGACCCCTGGCCCATTGCAAATGTCTGAGCTTGTGGAGCTTGCTTAGAAATCAATCAATCAACCTTTATTTAGACAGGTAAATCCCATTGAGCCTCAAGGACTCATTTACAAGAGAGACCTGATTTCAACAAAGAAATTGCTTCCTCTTTGCACTGTAGAGTTTCAGCTGGCAACGGCGGATGGCACGGTGGATTGTGTTCACTGACAATGCTTTCTGGAAGTATTCCTGAGCCCATTCTGTTATTTCCTTGACAGTGGCATTCCTGTTTGAGGTGCAGTGACGTTTAAGGGCCCGGAGATCACGAGCATCCAGTTGAGTTTTACGGCCTTGACCCTTACGCACAGCGATTGTTCCAGATTCTCTGAATCTTTTGATGATGTTATGCACGGTTGATGATAATAACTTAAAATTCTTTGCTTTTTTGCCCTGGGTAACGCCATTCTGGTATTACTGCACTATCTTTCTGCGCAACAATGGTGGAATTGGTGATCCTCTTACCATCTTGGCTTCTGAGAGACACTGACACTCTGAAAAGCTCTTTTTATATCCAATCATGTTGTCAATTGACCTAATTAGTGTTAATTGGTCTTCCAGTTTTTTGTTATATGCTCAATTTACTTTTTCCAGCCACTTATTCCTACTTGTCCCAACTTTTTTGGGATTTGTTGACACTGTGAAATTTTGAATCAACATATTTTTCCTTTAAAATGTTACATTTACTTAGATTAAACTTTTGATCTGTCATCTATGTTATATTACGAATAAAATATTGACATTTGCCATCTCCACATCTTGTAAATGAAGGTCGTTAACAAACTGGATGAGTCACCTTCAACACAGCCTTAAGCAGAACTAACCTAAGGTCACTCTGGGTAATACTCAAGTGCTAGATTAGTTTAATGTACCCCTTGGAGGAGAGGCTGCAGTGGGGTAAGCCATAATCCAGGTGGTAACTTCACTGGGTAGAAAGACATGGTGTCCCTGGGTGGGCGTCATAAAAATACCGTGAGAGAAGCAAAGGGAAACCCCGGGTGATCCCCAGCAACCACATTGCAGAAATCCCAGGAGGCTGCAGTGATGAGCCCACAGGCCCCGCCGGCAACCCGCCCCTCCAGAGTAGATCCAGCCATGGACACCAAGCCCCGAGTCCCGAGGTCATACCACCCCCCAACAGAGGCCCGATAGAGCCAGGGCACCCAGGCCTCGGCAGGCAGCCACCAGGGCAGGCCGGCACACACCCAATCACCCATCCCTACATGCCAAGAGCCGCCAATGCACCGGTGGCGGGAGCACGACAGGGGGGAATTAGACCCTACATTAAATGGGGGCCCAAATTGATCCAAGAGAGGGGACCACCTAAAACCCAACCTGAGACATAAACAGGCACAGACAGACAGCCCAACAGAGCCTCTGTCGGGCTGTCCACGCGCCCCACACACCCGAAACCGACCACAAGCCGGCCCCAGGCCGGGGGCCAGAGCAGCAGGGAGCAGCAGCTGAGGAAGGCTGGCCCAGCGCAACAAGAACCAGGCACCCCAACAGCCCCACACCACAGGCTCGGAGAAGCCCCGTAACTCCACCTATGCACCCCCCATGCACACAGCACCCCCCACCGTGAATGTCACACCAGGCCGACAAGCCAGCAGCCCGTCAAAGCGAAGCCATGCCCCCGACCGCCGCCATACACCACCAACAACTACACTTAGTTCTGACCTATGGCATAGAGATTAAGGACTTAGTATTACACAAAATCCTGTTCTATCCGATCATTTTTTAATAACCTTTGAGTTTACATTAAATTACTACACAGTCACTGAGAGTAAATTTCATCTTAGCAGGTGCTTATCAGAAAATGCAATAACCAAATTTAAACAATCTCTTCCATCGATGTTTTTCTCTGTCTTGCAGAGTAATGCATCACAGAACAATAACGTAGATCATCTAGTTGATCATTTTACAACTTCAATGCAAACTTCACTTGATAAAATTGCTCCGCTGAAAAGGAAAGTAATCAATCAGAGGAAAATGGCTCCTTGGTTCAATTCTGAGTTACATACTTTAAGTCAGGCATCTAGAAACCAGGAGAGAAAATGGCGTTCTATTAACATTGAAGAATTTTATTTAACTTGGAAAGATAGTTTGCTAACATATACAAAACCTCTCTGTAAAGCTAGAACTTTATATTACTCATCTTTAATAGACCAGAATAAAAACAACCCTAGTTTTCTCTTCAATACTATAGCTAGACTAATTAAAAGTCCCATCTTTGTTGAACCATGTATCCCTACAACTATAAGTAGTGATGACTTCATGAGATTATTTATAAATAAAATTATTTCAGAGAGAAAATTCAAACTATCCTTCCTTCTACTATCTCTAGTCCCCTGTCAAATGAGACAACTTTAAACATTTCACTAGAGCCTGATTTGTGTTTGGACTGTTTTTGTCCTGTTGAGCTCTCTGAATTGTCAAAAATAATAGCTTCATTCAAACCATCCACATGTCTGCAAGATCCCATCCCAGCCAGACTGTTTAAAGAGGTATTTCCCCTAAATAATGTCCACATTTTGGATCTACTTAATTTGTCTTTAATGAATGGTTATGTACCACAGCACTTTAAGGTTGCTGTAATTAAACCTTTACTTAAGAAGTCTGACCTTGATTCAGAAATTCTGGCCAATTATAGACCTATATCTACCCTAACTTTCAACTCAAAAATTCTAGAGAAAATAGTTGCAGGTCAGTTGCATGGACATCTACAAAGAAATAATCTGTTTAAAAAGTTTTACTCAGGGTTTAGAGCTCATCATAGCACAGAATAATGTTGATATTCTCCTGTCCTCAGACAATAGACTTGTGTCTATACTGGTCCTGTTAGACCTCAGTGCTGCATTTGATATGGTTGATCACAATATTTTACTACAGAGGCTTGAATATTATATTGGGATTACAGAAACAGCTCTAAAATGGTTTAAATAATATATATCTGATACATTCCAGTTTGTAAATGTAAATAATAAATCTTCTTCATACAACAAAGTTAGTCATGGAGTTCCTCAGGGCTCAGTGCTTGGACCAGTACTCTTGACTTTATATATGCTTCCATTAGGTAACGTTATTAAACAGCATGGGATACATTTTCATTGTTATGCTGATGACACACAATTATATTTGTCCATAAAAACCAATGAATCCAATCAGTTACTAATCAGTTACTTAGCAGGTCCTTGGTTCAAACCCCGGTCCAGGGACCTTTCTGGGTGGAGTTTGCATGTTCTCTCCGTGCATGCGTGGGTTTTCTCCCGGTGCTCCGGTTTCCTCCCACAGACCAAAAACATGCATGTTAGGCTGATTGGTAACTCTAAATTGTCCCTAGGTGTGAGTGAGAGAGTGAATGGTTGTTTGTCTCGTTTGTCTCTATGTGGCCCTGTGATGGACTTGCGACCCGTCCAGGGTCGCAAGTCCACCCCCCTCGCACAGTGATTGCTGGACATGGACCATCTTCCTGCATCTAGATGTGTAAATGTCTGTGATGGTGGGGAGACTGACTCCAACAGACTTCTGTGCAGCCTTTACCACTCTATGCTAATTTTTTTTTTGCTAAATCCTATACTTTGTGTCGGCATTCCTGAGCTGTCCCTTAGTTATGCTGCTATAGGCTTAGACTGCTGGAGGACAAAAAGACCATATTTTTTTCACTCTGCTACTGTCTTTACTTACTCTTCTCAACCTGTTTTGTATTTGTAATTATTTTTTCTATCCTTAACATGTTGTTTTTTTGTCTTTCAGGTACACCTGAACGTATATCTGGATCTACCATTCTGTGTTTGTTTGTTCGTCTCTCCTTCCTGTCCTCTCAAACCAGCCGATCAAAGCAGATGGCCGCTTGTTGTGAGCCTGGTTCTGCTGGAGGTTTCTTCCTTTTAAAAGGGAGTTTTTCCTTTCCATTGTTGCCTTTGTGCTTGCTCAGGATGGGAGACTGCAGCGGAGCCAAGATTCAACTTGTCTGCTGGCTTCTTTAGATAGAGAACTTTACTAACTGGCTTTTCTATGTATGTGAATGTTCCTGTAAAGTGCCCTGAGACAACTTTGTTGTGATTTGGCACTATATAAATAAACTGAATTGAATTCAATTGACAGGGAACTTTATTGATCCTCTGAGGGAATTTTTCTTGCAGCAGACAATAAAATCAAGATTACCATCCATCCATCCATCCATCCATCCATCCATCCATCCATCCATCCATCCATCCCAT
>NC_056500.1:32839323-32841046 GCF_014905685.2 Nematolebias whitei
TATATATATATAAACAACAACCCAGAAATAAATACAAAAGCATAGTTGTCACAAATCAAGGCTCAAGGTTCAGGGTTCTTTATTGTCATTTGCATCACATGTGGTACATGAGGTGGAACGAAATTATGTACTCAAGGTCCCATTTACACCCAATAGTAGCAAAAATATAAAGTGCAAAAAGAAACAGTATATAAGTATCTATACACTAAGATATACGCTAAACAAATGCTAAATGATTACACTAAAAGATCTAAAATATACGCTAAACTCTAATATTGTAAAATAATACGGTATATTAAACAGCAGATGGCAGGGAACCTTTAGTAACAGCTGTTGTAATTACCCAAATGAAGACCTGCTGGAGACAGTTTACTTTATAATCTGATTTACCTTCATAAGATTATTGCACTGATAATTATAATCAGATGGAAAGAAGACAAAATAAACTGAGAGGTACAAAACTCCGAGAAGTAGAAGTATTATAAATAATAATAAAGTAATAAAGTGCTATGTGTTGTCATCATTGTATGTTCCCATCACTGGAGAAATTGGTTCTTGGCATTTAACCCATTGCACCTGAGATACACCCAGGTGGAACAGTGGGCAGCTATGTACTGGTAAGTGTCTGGAGAGCAAGTAGGGATTAGGTGTCTTGCTCAGAGACACCACAACATGTGGGAATGGCTGGTGATCGAAACTAGGACTTTTGGATCCCGAGTTGGCAGCCCTGCCTCTACCCCATCTCAACCCCCATATTACCTAATGTACGTAGGTAAGGAGAATTGGGACTGACTGATTGATCTTCTCTTTAAACATCCATCTGATTCACACATGCCATGCAATGACGTAAACTGATCTTAAAGATCTCAAGAGAGCTGGCTCTGTTCTGGGAGTGGAACTGCAGTCTCTGACAAAGGTATCTGAGCAGAGGATGCTGAAGAAACTGCTCCAGATCCTGAACACATCACACCCCCTGCATGCCACACTGGACTCTTACTGCAGCACCTTCAGTTATAGACTGAGACCACCGAGGTGCTCCACAGAACGCCACATCCTTCCTCCCTGTTGCTATCAAACTTTTCAACTCCTCCCTTTTCTACACACAGGACAATAAAATTAAACCTGCTTCTCGTGTATGTCACTTTGTACTGAAATTCTGGCACAACAATTTCCTGTGGGATCAATAAAGTTCTATATTATATTAAAAAAGGGCCAACAATTGATTATTACCCACACACTCAGACTGGGAAAGATGGGATGATGTTGAGATCAATGCATATGAGGAGGACAAACAATAAACTGGTTCCTGCAGATTTTGATGATAATTTCCTGCTGTTTAAGGAAATCAGCTCCTGCTTCATTCAAAATCTCATTGTGAATAACAGAGCATCTGAGATTTTTCACTTTTTATGCCTTAACAAGTATGACTTGTGTGTCGGTGTCAGATTCTTCCTGTTAGGGTTCTTTTTTTTTTTTTTACTTTTGTATACAATTTATTTTTTTTCTGCATTCAAAAACAATTTGACAAAAGCTTTGTTTCTGTCTTTATTTGTCTTGCAGGTCCCAGATATTTGAGCTGTTCAGGAAGACATCAGAACTGATACTCAATTTTTCTTCCTTTAATTTGTGTACTATCATTCATTGTGTGTAAGAGAGGAGGGGAAAACGTCTTCCGTACAGCAATCCACAGATCCATCATCCTCTGCCTCCCTTCTGACCAACG
>NC_056500.1:32841146-32848057 GCF_014905685.2 Nematolebias whitei
ATATATATATATTTTTATACATATATATTTAGAGGTTTGATGCTTTCATTGTTATGTGTAATGATGTATATAATTATTTTGATTGATACAACTCAGACTTAACTTGTTTCAACTAATGGATCATCACAGAGCTGTGCCATGATAGCAGAATATCCTAATCAAAGGAGGTGGAATTTATGCAGTTTCATAATTTACAATCCAATTATCAGATCTACTTAATTATCTGATTATTTAAATTATTTTATTTCATTAGTGATTGCCAATCCATTTTTGTATGGAAAAAATTTACGTCTATTTAAGTTTTCAAGATAGAAACAACTGTTTTATCTGAAAATTAATAAGTTTGGCATTATTGCTTAGCAGTACAAATACCATGATACAAATGTGATACTGTTTGGTAATTACAGATTTTTTGAGAAAATAATTCAGCAGCTATCACTAACCAACAACAGACAGACAGGCAGGCAGACAGACAGATATATATTTTATTGATCCCAATGGGAAATTAAAGGGCCACCTACTCATTTAAAAACATTTACACACAAACCATTATAACATACAAAAATAAAGGCTGCGTCAGTTTAAAGTGATTCAAAGATATATATGTGCCACCATCTGGAAATATAGATTGAATTATAAAGTACCAATGGATTTAAAGAACTATGTTCTGTAAAGCTGCCTAAAAATATGCAATAATTATGCATGGTATTATCACACTCCTCTTCCTTCTCCCAGCTGGGTGCAAACATCTGGCTTATCTGACAGGCATCCAAGCAGTATAAATTACTAAATAATACTCCAATAATTTGTTGTTGTTGTTTCCCTGTGTCTACCTGATTTATTAAAACTTCAGCAAAAACGAGAAAACTATTGTTAAAATTAACCTGAGATGAAACACACTGAGCAGCGCCATAACCATGTAATGTAGTAAAAGAATATGTGCATAATGAATGATGTCAAAACTCTAATTAATACTCCTTTACCACACAGGCCATGACAAGATAACAGTCCATTGAAAAAAAAGTTCTTGTAAAATTCTTAAAAATTATTATTTTTTAAATTGTTTGAACAATGCAAAAACAAATAGTTATGAATGTAGTTAAATGTTAAAACAAGAGTAAGTGGTAGCATGACGGCTCAATGGTTCGCACTGTTGCCTCACAGCAAGAAGGACCTGGGTTTAATCCCTGGTTGGACCTGGGATCTTTCTGTGTGGAGTTTGCATGTTTTTTTCGTGTTTACATGGGTTTTCTCCGGGTACTCGGATTTCCTCCCACTGACCAAAAACAGGCATGTTAGACTGCCTTTAGGCCCAGGCCTCTCTTGCAAAAGAGATCTGTGGTCTCAATGGGATTTGCCTGGTTAAATAAAAGTTAATAAATAAATAAATAAATAAATAAACAAATAAATAAATAAATAAATAAGTGCAATAGTGCAATACCATGCTTCTCTTCCAACTGTCCATCCATCCATTATTATTATTTTTTTCTCTGTGCTCCAGTGAAGTCAGACGTGTCTCCCTGTGCGCCCCCTGCTTCCCTGCTTTGCACTCTTTCATCTTGTGAACCCTTAAAGAGCCTCTTTTTTTCCTGTATACCTTCCTAATTTGAAGGATTTGGATCGGCTGGTCTCTCAACAAAATTGATCAACTTCTCCCAACAGGAGTCAGAGTTGGAGCAGGCTGTTGTCAGGACTGTGAACTTTATGGCAACACCCATGGATGGTTGGGAATAATCTTGGAGAAAGCTGTGAGCTCGACTTTCGGCGTAAGGAATCAATTCGGCTGTTTGGAGTCACCATCAGAGACTTACCAGTGAGACTTTGAAAGGCAGAAAACAGCACTTCACAGGTTCTGCCTGACCCAAACTGTGGCCTTGACGGCGGACTTATCTCAACCCCTCCTGGCATGTTTAGAAAAAACAAAGACGCGCTGTCTGTCTCCTCACCCCTTTCTTCCCCAAGGCCGTGGAAATGTGACAGAACCTCAACTGAGCTGATGATAAATAACACCTCTTATCTGGACAATGGCTGAGAGGGGGGATTCTGGACTATGCTATGACCTTCCCTTAAAATTCAATGTCTTCACCGGCCTATATGTATATGTATTATTTCTATTCATGTGCTATGCTGTGGTAGTTTTTTTGATGCCTCAAATCATGCCCTGTCTAGGACAAGATGTGAGAGAATTTTCTTTTATACCGTCTTTCCTCATGTTTTCTTCCCTTTTCTCATCTAAGCAAAAATATTATTCTGAATAAGAATAAGAGGGCTGCACTTTTTTCATAGTAGCAGCTTTGTGCACTTCGTTCATCTTTCAGATGACTGTACGTATATGTTCTCATTGTTTCTCTGTGCAATTATTATTATTTTTCTTCTTCTTTTGGCTCTTCCCTGCATTAGGGGTCGCCACAGTGAACTAAGTCGCACGAAGACTTGGCAGTTATTTTTACACCGGATGCCCTTCCTGACGCAACCACAGACCACCGAGCTACCACAGCCGTCTGTGTGGAGCAGAGAGCTGCTATCTAGGACACCCGGAGGAGCAGATGGTGGGGGTTAAGGGCCTTGCTCAAGGGCCCAGAGTGGGACGAATGAGGGTGGGGGCAGGTGTGCGTGCTTCACCTACTGCACCCACATTTTTTGATGTTGTCGGTACCAGGGCTTGAACCTGCGATCTTCCGATCACAGGCCCACCTTCTCTAGCCTCTACGCCACTACTCCCCTGTATCTTGGTGCAATTATAATAAAGCTTATTCTGATTCTGATTATCTTGCGCTTGTTCTGAAGTCGGGTTGCCGTGGCAGAGAAGCTTGAGCAGGGAGGCCCAGATATCTCTTCCCACAGCCACCTCTTCCAGCTCTTCTGGCAGAATTCCAAGGTGGTCCCAGGCCAACAGAGAGACATAGTCTCTCTAGCATGTCCTGGGTCTTCCTTGGGATCTATTCCCAGTCAGGCACATCCCTAGGGAGGCTACTAGGGAGTATTCTTACCAGATGCTTGAACCACCTCAACTGGCTCCTCTCAATGTGGAGAAGCAGCGGTTCTACTCTGTCTCTCCCGGATAATTAAACTTTTCAGCCTATCTCTATGGGAGAGTTGAGAAAATGTCTGTCCATGAAAACTACAAACAGAATCAATGAAACGGACAGCCCTGGTTGAGTCCAATTCCTACCCTGAAGGGGTACAACTTACTGCTGGCAATGTGAACCAAACTCTTGCACTATTTGTATAGGGACCAAACAATCCAGATCAATACATCCCCAATCCCATACTCACAGAGCATCCCCCATAGTGTACCCCAAGGAACATGATTAAACATCTTCTCCAAGTCCACAAACCATATATAGACTGGATAGGTAAACTCCCTTAACCCTTCGAGGTCCTTAGTGAGGGTAAAGAGCTAGTCCAATGTTCCATGACCAGGACAGAACTCACATTTTTTCTTCTGGATCTGAGGTTCTACCAAAAATCAGACTTGCTTCTCCAGCATACTTGAATAGACCTTATCATGGAGACTAAGGATAGTTATGCCCTTATGATTGGAGCACACCCTTCAATCCCCCTTTTTGAAGAGGGAAATTACCACCTCAGTCTTCCAATCCAGTGGCACTGCCCCAGATGTCCATGCAATGTTGCAAAAGTGTGTCAACCAAGATAGCCCCATAACAACCAGAGCCTTTAGGAAATCAGGATAGATCTTGTCTACCCCCATAGCCCTGCCACCACAGAGTTTTTTAACTACCTCAGCAACCTCAGCCATGGTTATGGACAGATGAGCCCTGAAGTCCTTTGACTCAGCTTCCTCCATGGAAGACATACCGGTGGGATTAAGAAGGTCAGAGAAATATTCCTTTCACCTCCTGACAACATCACTGGTTGATGTCAACAGCAACCCACTGTCACTGAACACAGTGTTTGTAATGTACTGCTTTCCCCTCCTCAGCCACCTGATGGCTTGCCAGAATCTCCTCTGAACCAAAGAGTCTCTATCGAAAGCCTCACAAACTCTTCAAACATCTGAGCTTTAGCCTCAGCAACAGCCAAGGCTGTGGCCTGCTTGGCACTCTATTACTCCTCATCTGCCTCTGGAGTCCCACCAACCAACAATATGTGACAAGACCCCTTCTTCAGCTTGACAGCCTCCCTAACCCAGCATGTCCACCACCAAGTTTGAGAATGGCCACCCCAAGAAGCACCAACAACCTTGCAGCCACCGCTTATGGCAACCACCTCAACAACTGAGGCACAGAACATGGCCTACTCTGACTCTGTGTCCCCCATCTCAGCTGAGACACAGCTAAAGCTCTCCTGGAGGTGTAAGTTGAAGATCTTTCTGATGAGTTCTTCTGCCAAGCATTTACAGCAAAACCTCACTATACGTTTGGGTCTATCAGGTCTGTCCGGCCTCTTTCCCGCCATCTGATCCAACTCACTACCAACTGGTCAGTTGACAGCTCAGCTCCTTTCTTACCCCAAGTGCCAAAAAAAAATTGCCGCCAACCAGATGACACAACTACAAATTCAATCAACAATCTACAACCGATCACCTAACCAATTACTTCAACACTTGCTCTTCTCAAGGGTGGACGTCTCCTCCTCTCCCTCTCCACTTTGCTTTTGCTCTGTCCTGTCTGTGAAATTGCTTTAGATCCTCTCTTTTACAAATCTTCTGAATCATAACTATGGACTTGGATTTGGTCAGTTGGTCCCTCAACACAATTGATAACATTTCTTTGAAGAGAAGACAGGTTTTAGGCAAGCTGATTTGCCCTGTTGGTATGCACACAGCTGGATATTTCATATGCTTTGAAGGCTTGATGATGTGTCTATCTCTGCTGTCATCTGTGGATATTAAGGACGCATTTATAATTGGATTTATGATAACTGGTTCCTGCTTTTTGGATTCGGCTGGTTCCTGGTCTATCAACAAACAAGGAAGTTGTCGGCAGCAAATCTGGACCCGATCAGGCTGCCTGCCTTATATGATGGCTTGGTTCGTGCCTCGAGCACCCAGACTCTTGGCTGAATGGATCAGATCTCAGGGATTATTCTCAGGTACGTTCCATTGGTATGGTCATTTAATTTGGACGTTTCGGAAGTGAGTGGACCAACACGGACTCAAGGTAGATGTCATTAAAGTTCTGCCTGTCCCCAAAACAATCGTGTTTATCTGATTTGGGCTCCCTGACTGGTCTTGACAGGCCATCTTATCTCAACCCATCTGGAAAGTTTTGTAAACCTGATGCTTTAACCCCTCCCTCCCCTCCTACTAAGGAGTTTCCATGGATTTTTCAGAGGAGCCCAGCTGAATAAACATTCTGTCATCATTTCAGGACTCTGGATTCGTCTCTGGTCATCCTCGGCACCCCCCGAGTGTGCGTGGATCTCTCCAGAGGGAACTATTTGAACTGAGTTATTTTATCTGAACTCTGCAGTGGCTCTGTGTGTTATCTCTGTCTGCTCACCGCCCTTGCGTCCCCCCCCCCCCCACTCACCCCACCCGCGTAAAGTCGGTGTCATTATGTGCTCATGTGCACATTTTTTTTTCATTATCACACTGTTGTCCTTCAAACAGAGGCACATTAGGAATTTTTTTGTCTCCAAACCCTATGTGTCATTTTTCACCACTTTTTTTGTCTGTCCAAACAGGTCTCACTTGTAAATGAGTCTTCTATGCTCAATGTGACTTATCTGTTTAAATAAAGGTTGAATGAAAAAAAAAAAAACTAGAGCAGAGGTCGCTAAAAGGTGGACACCGGTCCGGATCCAGACTGAAATTATGTCTCATGCGAATCTGAACCTATATTTACCATGAAACATTGGTTCAGTCAGCAGTGTTTCTATTTCTTCATGAACAAATCAATTCCGCTTGATTAATTGGAGAATACTCAAACCACTAAAAGTCCACTCCAGGTTTTTCTGGTTACCTACAACTCTCCAGTAGCCTGTAGTGTTTCTCCTCTGTGTCTCTT
This sequence comes from Nematolebias whitei, assembly GCF_014905685.2. NCBI lineage: Eukaryota > Metazoa > Chordata > Actinopteri > Cyprinodontiformes > Rivulidae > Nematolebias > Nematolebias whitei. The sequence continues at coordinate 32,847,119 of NC_056500.1, forward strand.
GCCTTGGCAGAGATCGTGCACAGATTGAGCTTCACTCAGCTGAGACACATCTGTGTTGCTCGCCAGCTTAGCTCATTTAGTGCGGGCAGTTGTTGACCAGAGGGTTTAGGATCATAGATGCATATTAGGATGCTTGAGAGAAGTGGAGCGCTACGTCTGTAGCATCTTAGTTTAGCATTAGTGTGTGACAAAGTAAGACACTGTGTGTTAAGGTGCATTAAAGTTTAAATGTCTTTAAAACCCACAGCTGAATTTACACAAACTTGGTGCGAAACATGTTTTAAATGTGTGGAATTAAAATAAGGAAATCTAGGTGAAATGTTGCATTTTTTTTTGTACACTAGTATACACTTTTTTGCACACCGGTGCGTGTGTGCGCGCGCGCGCGCGCGTGCGTTTGCGTGCGTGTGCATGCATGCTGCCGTTGAGTCCAGATGTGAAACATAAAAATGTAAATTAAATGTTTTTTTTTTCTGAAGTTAGTCATCTGTGAACATAAACAGTTGTCATGTTTTACTTAGGTTCTTGACATGTTATGCTATTATTCAAAAATGAAAGAATGAGAGAACATTAGACATCAGAAATTAGACATACATGTTCAGTTCTTTGCATCGTAGCAATAAATATTGTCAAAAAGTACTTGAATAAGACTGAATTCATTTAATTTGATAGGCAAATCAATGCATGCAGATGTTGATACAACTACATAGCTACTATAAATTTCAATTCAAGTCCAGGTTCTTTATTGTTATTCTCATCACATGTGGTACATGTGATGGAATGAACTTGTGTACACAGGGTCCCAGTTACATCCAACAAAAGTCTAAATTGTAAAAGAAAAACAGTAATAAGATCTAAGGTATGAACTAAGAAATATACTAATCTAAGAATACACCAAGCACTAATAGTACAAAAACAATACGCAGAACAACAATAGCA
>NC_056500.1:32848157-32851162 GCF_014905685.2 Nematolebias whitei
TAAATAATTGGAATTCCAAACCTTGGCCTCACAAAATTTTGTCTGATTGAACCTCTTTAAATTATAATTGAATACCCCTGACCTAGAGCATCCTGGTGCCAAGTGTACTTATGGACACCCGTATGTTTGAACATGGTGTTTGTGATGGTGACTGTGGAGACATGTTAGACAAACATTGACTAACACATAAATCCAACAACAGAGAACTGCTTGGGTTCTGAACAGAGGGGTCGCTCCTCCCAGTCACACCCCTTCAGGTCACAGTCATTACCAACATGGACATTGAAGTCCCCCAGCAGAATAAAGGAGTAACCAGCTGGAACATCTTCCAGCACCCCATCTAAGGACTCAAATGCCCCTTTTCCATTAGTACCGGTACGGGCCGACTGGACCCTACTTGGCATTTTTTGTGCTTGGTGGCCGACAACATAATTCAGAGCAAACTGGATGGAGCTCTGCTGGTGTACCCCGATCCTCCCTCCGGAGCCTCGGAGCCGGCCAGGCCGGGCAGGGCGGTCCAGCCCCTCTCAAGGAGATTGGTTCCGGAGCCCATGCTGTGCAGCAAGATGAGCCCCACTATATCAAGTTGATATCTCTCAATGTCACGCACAAGCTTAGGCTCCTTCCCTGCCAGAGAGGTTACATTCTATTTCCCAAGAGCCAGCTTTGGTAGCCAGGATCAGAACACCAAAGCACCTGTCTTCATCTATTGCCCATGGCTTCATGCATCTGGCTCATATACCGTAATTCTCGTACTACAGAACGCACCTGTCTCTAAGCCATACATACTAAATATAAGATCAATTATAATTTTGTACATAAACTCATTCAACCATTGTTTAGACAGATAAGTCACATTGAGCCTAGAAAACTCAATTACAAGTGAGATCTGTTTATACAGACAGAAAGTAGTGAAACTGGACACATGTACGAATTGGAGGCAAAAAATAAGATACTCCAGTTATTTAGCAGCGGGCATCCACCGTTCATTATCAGGAATTGTGTCTAGCCAGCTTTGACAGTGTGCACCTTTCTTGTTGTAGTACAAAAATCAGCCATCGGATGACATTTCACAGAATATAGCTCGCTTTCAACACACGTTCAGACTGCATGATCGTCCGAAGTCTTCATGATGCTTCTCTGTCTGACTCATGATTAAAACCATTAAACCTACAAAATGAGCACAATAACTATCTAAGCATAATTACTGGACATAACAGTGCCAAACACCTACGTAACCAAAATTATTTAAAAATGATATACCGTTAAATATTACCCAGAAGTCTTATCAAGGTCATGTGACCCGAAGTCAAATTGTACTGGTAAAGTATGTTAAATATTCATTAAATTACTACCATTGATTATTATTGTCAAACACCTTTGATAACAGCTGCTGTTTTTAAATGTACTTTCTAAATAAATTTGACGTGATTTCTACTCAGCAGAGCTCATATGAGCAGGAGTAAGGAAGGGCGAACAGCCTCTCCCTCCCGTTGTCTCCTTCGCTCGTTTCATGCGTCCTTTTAAGCTTAAATGAGATATTGGTATTTAAACACATATTTACCATACACAAAAAGACTTGTTTTAACTTTTATTTAAATGTGTATCAGTCTTGACTGACTGACTCCTTTAGAAATAAATCTGATGACTTCTCTGCTGAGCTCTCATGGTGGAAGGGGAGGGGGGAAGGACCCCTCTAAGTCATTGTCTTCGCTCCGTGTTCAGATGCGAGTTTAAAATGAGATCCCGATATTTAAATGCATATTTACCATACACAGAAAGATGTCACGCAAAAAGAATTTCAAAACTTTTATTAAAACTTGTACCAGACTTGACTATTTTGCATCTCCAACGCCTGACCATTGACACATTGATGCAAAGCTTACAGGCGCCAGCTTTGTTTCCTTCTTTAGCCAGATAGATCGCTTTTAACTTGAAAGCTGCATCGTAATAAATCCTCCGTGCGTTTTCCATTATCGCTGAACAAATGAACAGGTCTGTGCATGAAGCACAAAATACGGTCACAACAGGGGAACAATCTGAAGAAATGAATGAACGTCTATCTTGGGAGATGGTCCTCGAGAGTACCTCATTGATCATTCAGGTTAGACTTCTGGTCACATGATGACAGAGTGGGTGGAGTTATGGTGGGAATTTGAAACCCTGAGCAAGAGGCTTTGTAAAAGTGGTTACCTGAGGGCATTCACTCTGTGTCACAAACATCTGGCCCCGAGGGGCGGAGCGCTGGGAGCTATGAGCACCCAGCTCTGACAAAGGTTAATATTAGTCAGCAGCAGAAAGTTACAAAGATGACAGGAAGTCTGTCAAAATAAAAATATAACTTGTGAAAATTATGAAAAAATAAATAAATTAGGGTACAAATTTTGAGAAAAAAGTAGAGGCTTGTACATTGGCAATTACAATAGGCACTCCTGCAGGTGGTAGACCCACAGGAAGGCAAACCCATGTTACTCCTTTGGGCTGAGCCTGACCGGGCCACATAGTTAGAGATCTGGTCACCAGGTGCTCGCAGACAAACCCTTCCCCCAGGCCTGGCTTCAGGGTGGGGGCCTGGTAACCCACTTCTGAACAAGAGACACAGAGTTCATTGTTTGTTTTTGTCCATACAAGTGTGTTGAATCACTCTTTGTCTGGTCTGTCACCTAGAACGAATCTGCCTTAGGAGACCCTACTAGGGGCTATTACAATTAACCCCCCCAACAGCATTTCTCCTAGGATCATTCAGGCACACAAACTCCTCCACCCTGATAAAGTGGCAATTCAAGGAATACTTCTCTTATTATTAGTATTATTAAATGAATAAATTTGTCATACAAACAATTTCAATGCCATCAAATGTTTCTTGGGTGGAACCAGTGTTTTGTAACTATCTAGACATTAAGCCCTTAAACAATTAAATTAAATTAAATTCAGTTTATTTATATAGCGCCAGGTGACAACATAAATCATCTCAGGACACTGAATATAAACATTCATATATATAT
>NC_056500.1:32851262-32856688 GCF_014905685.2 Nematolebias whitei
AAAATGAATGCGGTCATTTATTAACAGAATCAAAGTTTAACATCAAACATTTACATTAATTTGCAAGCTTTGAAAATAACAACAGCTTAATTAATTAGCTTTACAGTCAGGAAAACCATACGGCCATGGTTTTCCGTTGCTTCACAACAGACATTTCTGAAAATATCTGGAATGATTTCTAGCAAAATAGAAGAGTTTAAAGATGGAAATGAAGTTTAAATGGAGAGGAAAAGATGGATGAGGGAAATGTGTCAGTATCAGGACGGCACGCTCCGTTGAGATCCCAGCTTCCTCCTCGGTACACTTAGGTGGTGTAAATCAACTCTTTACCTGTAGCAGGTGTCTCCACTGGTACGGAGTTCCATTTAACGCACCCTTTCAGCGTCTCCGTAGGAACAGCTGTGAATCGTCCGAAGTAGTGCCGGTATTCCGTCCGACACAGGTTCACCTCTCGGTGGACTCACAAGAGGAGTAAGTCCGTCAGAGTTCCACTCAGATGTGGAAGATTGCATAATTCCCACGAGACTCGGAAGAACTCCGGATCATGTCTGGAACTCCTGTTCTCTCCAGCACTTCTCTGTTCGGTTTGCTCTCCGAACCGAACTCGACTGCGCTCAACTGCACTAGCTCTGGTTTGAACTAGGAAGTGCCGACATTTAAAGAGTTCTATTTCCGGTTCATTTGGGAAGTTCCTGATTGGTCGATCGACCAGACAGGGGTGTGTTTTTTGTGACGTAAGAGGTCACTAGAAGTCAGAAAAACAGAAAGAATGTTTTGGAACAGACTGAAGATGTTTTTTAGACAGACGAGAGAAATGTTTAGGCGAGTTGGGGGAAAACAGGTGCCAGTTTCTCTATTTACGTCTGAGAGGATTTAAAAACATGACAGTTCGTTCCAACAACTTGTTTTGCATTTGACTCCGACATTTGACCGACATCACAACTTGCTCATTTCAGACAGAAAATCAGAAAATGCATGAATTACTCCGTAACACATTCTAACTTGATCTCTACTTTGAATGAGGATTAAAAAATCACTAATACTATTTCACAGTTGATTTAAAATGAGTAGTTCATTTCAACATTTAAAAATGGTTTGAACTAAACACACTTTGATTATCAAGAAATTTGTAAAATAGTAATGATAATAAAAGAGAGTGTTCTTTCAATTGATCAGTGCAGGACAAGAGAAAGTCTCTGGATGAACTTAATCTTGTGTTTCTGGACTCAAATCAATGAAATACAGTTCTTGTCCCAGGAAGGCCCTCAAGGCCAGGACTTGACCTGAGGCTTAGTTCACTAAACAGATACAAGGCGTTTTCTAGCATTCAGGGTTAGACAGGATTTGTTTCTGAAAAAGAAACCCAGTTTAACTTTCAGTTTCTTTACCAAGTTTTCCACATGGAGCTTAAAAGAAAGATGTGAGTCGACCAAGATACCCAAATATTTATAGGAATCAACAAACTCAATGGGGACACCATTTGAGGATAAAATCGGAGGAAGAACTGCTGGGACCAACTTCCTATTTGAAAAAAGCATCCCTTTGGTTTTTTCGGCATTTAGGACAAGTTTGAGGTGAAACAAATCAGTCTGGATGTAGTTAAATGCAGATTTCAAAAGCTGGAAAGCCTTAGCAACTGTTTTAGCTCGACAATAAACAACTGTGTCATCAGCATAGAAATGTATGGATGCATTAGGGATGTTTTTACCTACATTATGTATGTAGATTGTAAAGAGGGTGGGTCCTAAGACTGAGCCTTGTGGTACACCATTGTTGACTGTTAAATAACTGGAGGAAGTACCATTATGTTGAACACATTGCCTCCGATCTGAGAGATAGTCAGAGAACCATCCAATGGTGTGATCTGAGAAACCAATTTCTGAGAGCTTATGACACAAGATGTTATGATCCACAGTGTCAAAAGCTTTAGACAGGTCTAAGAAAAGTGCAGCACAATAATCCTTAGCATCCAGTGCTTCAACAACATCATTAAGAACCTTCAGTGAAGCAGTGGTTGTGCTGTGTTGTTTCCTTAAACCAGATTGATGTGGAGGTAAGATGTTAAATGAGTCCAGGTAATTTTTGATTTGAGAGTTTATCAGTTCTATGTCATATAGGCTTCGCCCTTTAAGGCTGTCGCTGATGGGTTTATCCCGTTATGCGTAGCATAAGCACTGAAAAAATTTAGTCCACGCCCACCTGCTGTGTGGGCCCCACCCGGTCCGTATAAATTACGTTAAGAGCGGGAAATCGGCTCCCATTTTTTCTTCAGCGAGCTAAAAATAGCACTGTCAGAAGAACAAAGAAGGTAAATTGTGTAAATGACCAACCTTTGTGAAGGATGCTTGGCCCGGCAGTCGACCTCCGGTCGTCCGGTGAGTTCTCCTCCCCGAGGAGAAGATGACGAGCAGTCTTATTCCAAGGTAAGCGTCGGGGAACATTTCCCAGTGACAGGTCACTACACGCTGGACAACGCCATCTTGTATTTTTTCCTCTTATCGCCGACCCTCGGGGCGAACCGGATGGTTCCTCCGGGACAAGGCGTGCTCAGCTGCAGCCCCCGCTGTTCATTCCCTCCTGGGGAGCGTAGTGTAGGTGGAGGGGGGCTGAGTGATTGCTCACCCCATCCCACCTCGTTTCGCATCGGCGATCACACCGCTCCCGGCCGACAGCGCCCTCACGGTTGCCCGGCGGACCCCAGGAGGAGGCTGACATGAAGGGACCCCTTTTTTTCTACGTCCCACGCCTTTTCCCGCCAGTTCGGATGATCGGCGGGAAGGTTGTTTCACTGGGCTCCACCCTGGCTCACCGTCTTGATCCATACGGCCTCGTGTTCCAACAGGACGTTCGACGGGCGAGGCCACAGACGGTTCTTTCCTGGTAGATTGGGGGAGTCGGTCCCCAGTCCGCACCCATCACCAGAATTGAGGGATTCACCGAGCGGGGCTATTCCTCGGTAACCCCCCCCCCCTGGAGCCAAGCCTCGCGGAAGCTTTCGGAGCGAAGCTGCCCAGGTCGGAGTAGCGTCCCGTCTTTCCGGAGGAACACGAACCAGACGGTGACCACGCTCTCCAATCGAGCCCACCAATGTGTTTTTCAGGCAGCCGCAGCTAGCAACAATGTGCCGCTGCTAGCATATAGCATGTCCAAGGGACTGAAGGCTGCAGACCTGCCTTGGAGACAAAGAACTCCCTCTGTAAGGCAGCTGACGTCAGCTCAACATGGGTGCCTCTCCTACAGTTGCCTGTCGAGGATTGCAGCGTGGATGACGATGATCCAACGATCCACCTGGCTTCGTTACTCCCCTCGCTGCCGGAGAAACTGCATAAGACCTGATGAAGCCCATCGCGGACGCGCTGTTCAGAGCAGCTTCAACCATGTTGGCGAATTGAAGCAGTCGGAGGAGGTGCCAGAGGCTGTGCGCCACCTCATCAAGCCGCGCGGCTCATCCCGGCACGCTGGAGGGACCGTCGTGAGCAAGCTTCGACTTTTCCACGGCCGCAGCTCTCGCTCAGTTCCACCACCAGCCCCGCCCGTCAGAATCCAGCCCTCTTCATTCCGGCAACCTGCAGCTCATCATTTTCCCCAGAGTTCGCCTGCAAGACAGCGCTCTGGGCAAACAATCGCAGAGCTCATGAGAGAGAAGTTTTTAAAATGACGGTCTCCGGAGGGTGTGTGTAAAAGTGACACGAAAGTTGAAATAAACCATCATTTAATGATCAAAGTGTCTGTTTTTTAGCCAGTCTGTAAGCTCGGATGAGCTCACAGCGGCCGCACACATAAGGAGCCGGTGTCCTTAAATAAAGGTTTTTTAAACTCACCGCCGCTCTAAGACATGACGAGTCGCTCACACGGCACGATGGTAAGCGAAAATAACTCGTTATCAACTAGAGCTGCACGATCCTCACTCAAGCGGTGTCAACTTGCACTCGTGGGATGAAACAACCTCCACACATGAGCCGGTGTCCTTAAATAAAGGTTTTTTAACTCACCGCCGCTCTAAGACATGACGAGTCGATCACACGACATGATGGTAAGCGAAAATAACTCGTTATCAACTAGAGCTGCACGATTCTCACTCAAGCAATACCAACTTGCACTCGTGGGATGAAACAGCCTCCACACATAAGGAGCCGGTGTCCTTAAATAAGGGTTTTTTTTTAAACTCACCGCCGCTCTAAGACATGACGAGTCGCTCACACGATCCTCACTCAAGCAGTGTCAACTCGCACACGTGGGATGAAACAGCCTCCATCCAACGGCGCTGCGTTGATGTTGGCGTACACACACAGCTGCCCGGCGCTAACCGGCTCACATCGGTATAAATGTGGTCTGCAGGCTGGTTCGGGTGGAGGTCCTTCACTCTCACAAGAAGCGACACTCGTCTCAATGAATCAAACGCGGGCAGCCGTCACCCACCGCGTCTCAGCGTTCGGCAGCTCACGGCAGCATAAAGCGTGAAGCAGCTGAACGAACCCGGTGATGAGTCCCGCCTCCCTCCAGCGCGTGCCCCTCCAGCGAGAGCGGCGCGCGTCCCTCCAGAGAAAACGTGTGCTCCCGCGGGGCTAGCAGCCTTCACTCCAACAGCACGGCGTAAATGAAGGCACGCCCTCCGCCTCTCAACGTTCGCACAGCGACGTCAAACGCGCAGCCCCACCGCGTCATCAGCTGTCACACGCTTCGCCTTCAGCACAAGCCTCGCCTTGGGTCACGCAGAAAACATTCCCGCGACGCATGATGGCAGTTGAGGGGCGGACTGCTGACAGCCGTACAAAACGTGACACATCACTTAAATGCACGTTCACCCTACGAACGTTACGTAGAGTGGCTAAAACATGCTCGCCGTTTTTCAGATAGATGGACAGGGTGTTATGCAAATGGTTACAAGTTACAGTTTGCAACCCGAACCCCTCCATTCAGAGGAGTTATAGAAACGGTCCTGTCATCATCAGACTAAATCTCATCCCTAAATGCAGAAGTCCAAGTGTTTCTGATAAAGTAATCTCCAGAGTTCCCCAACGGAGAGAAAACACACGGTTTTACTCACGGATCGGAGGGATGAGACCGTTTTTTGGACCTGTTGTACAACATCCAGAGAACGCATACAATCATCCTAAAACACAGAGACGAGAGTTTTTGTTTTACTTGGATGATCTGCTGCTCCTGTCACTCCAGACAGGAGGCGCTGATGCAGGATCAGGTGTTGTCATCACACCTGTTAAATCTGGGCTTCGCCATAAATTGGAAGGAAGCTTGATTTTCCCGGCCCAGACAATTGTTTATCTGGGAGTGGAATTAAATTCAACCACCATGAAGGCTCGTTTATCACAAACGAGATTCGACACTTTTAAAAGTCAACTCCGCCACGTAAGACCTGGCAAGTGATAACAGCTGTCTCCGTCATGAAGCTGTTGGGAATGATGTCA
>NC_056500.1:32856788-32857811 GCF_014905685.2 Nematolebias whitei
CTTTTGATGCGAGCTGCAACTCTTGTTGTAGCACACCGTTGTCTGAACACACAGCTTGGTACTGAAGCTCTTTATCCCTAATCTTCTCCTCAAATGAGTGAGCCTGTAATGACAGCTGATTTTCTAAGAGCTCCCTCTCACCTTGCACCTCAACTGCACGTGTCTCTTTATCAAGTTTAGACTGTTCCATCAATTTGAGAAACCTCTCCTTGTCAGTTGCATATGCTCTAGACAGCACGACATTTCGTGCAACCTGATGATCCAATTTGTCTTTGAGAAGCAGAGAAATTTTTGCTAACCGTTCATGGCTCAGCTTTTTATTCTCTTTAACCGTGGCACCTTTTGCTAAACATCTCAGTTCTTCCGCTCTTTGAGTGTCATCAAGGTATTCTAACGGTGTATCAATAATTGGATTTGATAAAATACATAAGGCTCACTGGATGACATCTTGGGAGTTTAAAAGGTCAACGTTTTCGTCCTCTCCTGCCATTATCTTCTATTTAAAAATTAAATAGGAAGATGTAATGTTTTAGGTGGTAAAAATAAATCAGAAAAGTTTCCTTTTTCTGATATAATTACGCTTATTTAGTGATCTAGCAATTAAACGTGTATTATCTTTTCAGCAAATGAGTAAACTTTATCAACTCTGTGAATATCTGGACTGTATCTTTAAAAAGTTCCCAATTTTTCATTTTGCACCTCCATTTGAAGAATTTATCAGTGAATGAAAAATGTCTCGGTAAATGCCTTTCTGGCATAAACACCTTTATCACTTTTTAAATGCAAGATAACAGTAATAATTCAGCTTGAAGAACGTTTATTAACTCAAAAAGGCGTCTGACAGGAATAAACACGTGTAATATCACCCAAAATATCCTAAAAACGAAGTAAAACTGTGATTTCAAGTTTCCAACAGGAGGCGGCAGGATAACCTTATTTTATTTTAACCCAGACACTGTTAGTGATGACCAGTAGGAGTCGCGGTGACTTCCTGTGGTTTTGGTGACATCCGGTCGTTAGCCG
>NC_056500.1:32857911-32905403 GCF_014905685.2 Nematolebias whitei
TGATACTTCCTCCTTCAATAGATGATTTGCAAAAAATCTCAAAATATGTACAACGCTTTGTACCGGGACCAATGGGTTCAACTGGAACAAAAGCGTACCTCAGAGACCTTGAATTCAGACTGAGTGGTTATCCTAATGTTACGGTTGAGGATAAAATCAGTCTGATAAGGCTCACTTCGGACAGAGGTGTTCACCTTCATCGAGCGTCTACCTGATGCAACGAGAAGGGATTACAACCTTCTGTGTGAAGCTTTGATCAGAGAGTACGACCCCTGCACGGGACCTGCTGGTTTCCCAGCTGCTGACAAGGTCACGCAGGGCAAGCATGAACATCCAAAAGTCTATTACAAAAGAATCTTCCGAGCTTATTTTGGTTACAGAAATGAAACCGGAATGGAGGAGGAAGAAGGTTTTAAATTTGTTTTCAGCAAAAATCTCCACACTGACTTTAAAACGTCAGTACAGATTATGGCAAATTTCAGAGAAAAATCCATCAATGAGATTAAACAGTGTGCTGTGAATGTGTATGAGGCATGTTCTCATGCTAAGACGCCCATAGAAGTGTTTCCTGGTGTAAAGGTTAAACCCCACTCCCTAGAACTGGAAGGACGGCATGCTTCGCCGCCTCCTCCTAAGAAAGGCGAGAAAAAGCAGTCTGTTCAAACTAACAAACCGCGTCATGAAGGTGCACGCTGGGACAAAAAAGCTCCTCTTTCAGAGGATGAACGTGATTATCGTAAATGGGGTGTGCGTAGGACGCAAAGATATGGGAACCAAGAGGACCCATATTATCAGGGGAAGTCCGAAAAGGAATCTCCAAAAGACGTACCTAGCCGTCCCCCACCTCGGACGAAGCGAACCGAGGCGAAAAAATCACAAAAGTTCCAGAAGCAAGGCCCTACACCTCTGAGCTCGGAAGAGACAGAGAAATTACGCAGGTTGTTAGAAACTTTGAAACACACTGACACAGGAAACCAACCTGGAGCACTATGCAGTGATGTAATCACTATTGCATCTGAGGGCGCGAATGACAACATTACAGATGTCGGTGGAACACACCAAGACATTGTTGTTGTTGCCTCCAACAACCCCTCATCGGAAGAAGGGAGGGTACACTCACACACAAACGATGACGAGTCATCGCAAGCTGAACACTCAGAAACAGCTACTGCTGTGCTGACGGTTCAGACAAACCAAGATTACATAGACAAGGCTGAACGCGTGAAGAAGCGTCAGAAAAAACCCAAGAGGTTTCTGTGTAACTTTATCAGAAGGGGGGTCGCCAAAAAGGCGTACCTATCAGTGACACTCGAAGGTGTCCTCACACATGAAGCACTTCTGGACGGTGGGGCAGACATAACAATTATGTCAGCTAAACTGTTCGAGGAGCTGAGGACAGCCGCTGCCGGTGTTAACAGGATAATACCTCTCACTGATTGTGCTATAGAAATGCAGGGTCTCTCAGAGAAGAGGACAACCCTGACAGCTGTAGCAATGGTTCACATGCAGGTTGGCAGAATGACACTATACCACCTGGTACACATGTCTCGTGTTGACTCATTCCCATTTTTGGTTGGCCAGGATTTTATAAATCGCTTCGACGCGATTATAGATTATGGTGATCAAACGATGTGGACCAAAGTGAGTAAACCATGATTTTGAACTAGGCATTCAATTTCTGGGAGGATTCCCAGATAACCTGGTACCGAGTCAAGAAGCTGGGCCAGTATGGTTCACAAAACAAACACAGGCCATAGCTCTTTTCTCAACCGATGATGTCGACCAAGGGCCTCAAACCTATGGTGTCTTACCCATAGACAGGTCCGACGACTCAGAAAGGGATTCGTTGGAGCTCCCCAAGGAGCAAGAACCCTTATCAGTCTCATCACAGATTGATCAGGTGGTCGCCCAAGCCGACGCTCTGACATCTGATGAAGAAAGAGACAAACTTCGCCAAGTTCTTTTAAAATATGAAAAGTCATTTTCAACTGACTCAACAGATTGTGGGTTGACCTCACTCCACACAGTGAGAATCCCAACCCCACCTAACGCACCGCCAACATTTGTCAGACAATACAAAATCCCTCTGGCAGCACACCAGCCTGTCCAGGAGATCATTGATGACCTATTGGTCAAAGGTATAATCAGACAATGTAATAGCACCTACTCTGCGCCTTTATGGCCAGTTTTAAAACCAAATGGTAAGTGGAGACTTACCATAGACTACAGAAAGCTAAATAAACAAGTACCCTTATCCAGGTGGCCAATGACTCAGCTCCATCAGGAACTGCCAAAGGTCACCGATGGTAAGTACTTCTCGACCCTCGACGTCGCCTCTGGTTTTTGGACCATCCCTGTGCGCGCCGAGGACCAACACAAACTAGCTTTCACTTTTGGCAGCCAACAATACACCTTTACCAGGTGTCCCTTTGGCTACGCTAACTCACCTGTAGAGTTCAACATCTTTTTGAACAAAGCATGTCCAGACGCCCACGAGCGTGGGACACTGATCTACGTGGACGACATCCTTTTGAGGCAGCCAACACTGGATTCTCATTTGGCTGAGATCGACCACGTCCTAAATCAGCTAACAACTGCTGGTGCTAAAATCTCACTGTCGAAATGCCAGTGGTGCAGAACCAAGGTGGACTACGTTGGCCTCCTAGTAGGTCCAGACGGAATACAACCACAATTGACTCGCACCCAAGGCCTAGACAACCTCAAAGTCCCAACCAATCTCAAAGAACTACAGAGTTTTCTGGGAGTGTGTAATTACTCTCGCCAGTTCATAGAGCATTATGCGGATCTCGCAAAACCACTGACTGAACTCTTAAAGAAAGACGTTCCTTTTGTCTGGACTGATACACAGTAGCAGGCAATGAACGCTCTTAAAGACAGGTTCAAGTTAGCCCCATGTCTAGTCTACCCAGACTACAACAAAGAGTTCTACTTGGAAGTGGGCTTCTCAACTCACTGCATGAGTGCAGGCCTGTACCAAATACACGACAAAGACAAGCGTGTTGTGGCCTACGCCAGTAAAACAATGGCAGGCCCTGAATTAAGGTATTCAGACTGTGAGAAGGCTCTATTGACCACTGTGTGGGCAGTGAAACATTTCTCCTGCTATATTGGTGGACAGAGGATTATTGTTGAGACACAACACCAGCCAGTAACGTTTCTAAACAGCCAACGCATCAGAGATGGTGTGGTGACAAACTCACGTGTAGCCACATGGCTTTTGGCACTTCAAAGTTTTAACCTAGACATCCGCTATGGTCAAAATAAGAAGTCACACTTGGGCACTGATTTGGCGATCTGCCAAGAATGTACACAGGATGTACCAGCCACCCAACAGCCGGTTGTGAGTAAACCCTCAGCTGCTGAGGACCCAAATCACCACTTCTTTGATAGCAATATCTGTAAAGATATGGCGACATTGTACGTGGATGGATGCTCGTTCCACCACGAGAAAATCTGCAAAGCAGGTGTTGGAGGAGTTCTCCTCCAAGACCTAGAACAGGTCACATTTGGCTATAAATTGGGCTCTCAGTCTTCTCAGTACGCTGAGATAGCTGGAATCCTAATAGGCCTACAGATGGCAGTGGAACGCTCCATCCAGACGCTGGTCATCTGCACTGACTCTAACTATGCTCGACTCAGTTTCTTGTGTCATCTCGCTCTGTGGAAACAGAACGGTTTTCTCACAAGCAACAAAAAGGTGGTAAAACACAAAGAGCTTTTCATGACATGTGATCACTTAGTGACATCACATGATCTACAGATCTTCTGGAAGAAAGTTCCAGGACACTCCAGAGTCCCAGGCGATGACAAGCACTACAATGACCTTGCAGACTCCCTAGCCAAGGAAGGAGCCGTTGACGGACCCACGTGGTCCTTTGACCCCTCCTGGCTACTCAACACTCAGTTGTCGCAATCTACAACTGAGGTAATGGCAGTCACACGTGCACAAGCTGCAGCTAAACCTGCTGATAACACAGTTTCTATACGCCCAATGCTGACTGACCCAGACATCATCCAACTTCAGAAGTTGGATCCTACAATTAACTCGATGATGCTGTATCTGACTGACCCAGACAAATACACTCCATCGAAAGGCGACCTGGATTCCAATCCAGACCTTAAGGTCCTCTTTCAGCTGCGCAAACAGCTAAAACTACTTAAGGGCGTCCTAACTTTGGCTCATGGACGGACGTCCTCACCTGTGTTTGATGGGTCGCCCATGACCACAGGGGGGTGATGTTAGTTCATGCACATGACCTTCCGTCTGTAGGACATAAGGGTGACAATGCCACGCTGAAAGCATTAAAACAGATTGCTTATTGGCCTGGAATGAAAAAGGATGTCAAAGACTACATAAAAGGGTGCCTGGTCTGTGGCCAGTTTCAGCCATCCAGACCACTCCACAGAGCACCACTGCATAGTAGAGGCATTGCATTTCCATGATCGGACCTCCAGATTGACTGGGTCGGACCACTCACTAAGACCTCTAGAGGAAATAAATATTTTCTCACGGTAACCTGCGCGTTTACCAAATGGGTAGAATGTCTACCAGCCCCTAATGACACAGCACAAACCACTGCTATGTTATTAATGAATCATGTATTCTCAAGGTTTGGACTTCCCCTCAGGGTGAACTCAGACCAAGGTACACACTTCACAGGTGAAGTAATGAAAGAACTGTGGAAGACGCTAGGCGTCAAAGCCAACTTCCATATTGGCTACCATCCACAGGCTTCAGGCCAGGTTGAGAGAGCAAACAGGACTGTGGTGAGTAATTTGAAGAAATACGTAGCCGCAAACCACAAGGACTGGGACGTGAAACTCCCTCTGGTCCTCATGGCCATAAGGGCCACTCCACACACGTCGACTGGCATCTCTCCTTTCGAGATGATGACGGGTCGACAAATGACTCTCCCTGTACACCTGTTGTACCAACCAGGCGATGCTGCCATGGCAACAGCCTACACTACACAACAATACATGAAAGACTTGGAAAAACACCTTAAAAACACTTTTGCTTTCGCTCAGAAAAACCTGGAAAAATCAGCTGAAGGACGCAAAGCGTACTACGACCAAAAGGCCTCTCACGAGGAACTCCAAGTGGGAGACAGGGTCTGGTACTACACGTTTGCCCCCACAACTGGGAGAAGAGAGTCCGTTTCGCCCCTCATCCAAGAGGCTTCGTCAAACTTTGTGTTTTTGAAACCATTAGTGAAAAGGCCAGACTTCAGGGGTATCTGAGGCAGGCTTGAAACACAAGAGTCAGGGTGGCTTCTGGGTAATACCAGATGGCTAGGCCTCAGACTGACGAAGCCTCTTGGATGAGGGGCGAAACGTTTCTTTTTAACAAAAAAACGAAGTCCAGATGACATGATTCAACCTTTTTTGTTGTTATATACCTGGATGACTGAGAAAACAAACTTTGTGTTTTTGAAAGCATTAGTGAAAAGGCCAGACTTCAGGGGTATCTGAGGCAGGCTTGAAACACAAGAGTCAGGGTGGCTTCTGGGTAATACCAGATGGCTAGGCCTCAGTCTGACGAAGCCTCTTGGATGAGGGGCGAAACGTTTCTTTTTAACAAAAAAACGAAGTCCAGATGACATGATTCAACCTTTTTTGTTTTTAACCTCCTTCAAACTAACAAGATCACCTAATAACGCTCAGATACTCATCCTGTCTCCCTCTTCCTCCGGCAGCCAATCTCCCACCAGATCCCGCACTGTAAATAAACAAACTACTTTTGTACTTTTGTGTCCTAGTCTCTTTAGTTTGCCAATTGGGGGTCAAAATTAAATCAACAATCGTGTTCAAAATAAGAATTATTATAAAGAACTTTAAGCCAAAACAACAACAAACAAAAATAGCCATGTGCATCACATTAGTTCAGTGGGAGGTCCTACAGTGAGTATCAGGATGGCTTGCGTTCCAAACATATGCAAATAAAAGGGGTCCAGACCACCTCTAGACATGGTCTGAGTGAAAATGTTTTGAGTGCACCTTGAGACCATTCATTGCTGTATTTAGTGCTATTTGATTGTGATCGTAAAGCTCAGGAAGGAATTTAGCAACAAGTCTGAACTACTCCTTTGAGATCACTGAAACACATTTGAATAAAGCCTGCACAACAATCAGTTCGGCATAACAATCCAGCTCACCAGTCACAGGCTGTCCTTTAGTAAAGAGCAAGAAGTCTCAAACTGCAGGAAAAAAGTTCAACATGAAAAATGATATACATTAAACATTCTGGCAGACCTCAAAAGTAAAAATTATTACCTAATAAACAACCAAAATGCTGGCTATTTAAAATAGTTAAAAGGAAAGTTGTGAAATAGATCATCTAAACTATGATAATCTAAAAAAAGTTCATTTTAAAATACATATTTTTCTCTAATATTCTTACAGCTACAGCTACGTGGTGTCAAGGCTGACTCCCCTTCAAGTGGGCTTTGTTGAGTACATGGATGATTTAGCCAAGGATATTGGAGTACGACCCAGCCTCCTCTGGCTCCTCTTCACAGACTTCCCACTGTTCAAGAGGGTTTTTTGGGGGCCTGTCACTGCTTACCAGTACCGCTTAATGGGACCAGGGAAATGGACTGGGGCCCGAAAGGCAATCTTCACCCAGTTAGACCGCATGTACCAGCCCCTAAAAACCAGAAAAGTATGAAATTGGTTTTTATTATTTTATTATTTAGTTTGGAAGCCTTTTCTAGAGTAATATTATTAATGTTAAATGTGCAGCAGTGTTTGTCAGTGTATTAGTTCTAAAAACATTCTAACTATAATTTTTTTGTTTGTCTTCTCTAGCTGGAGGTAGGCGAGAGTTCAACTACAGGCCGTCTGATCAAGTTGAGTTTGACTGTCATGGTTGGAGGAACTGCACTCTACTATGTTCATGTTCGCAACCCCACCATCATCCCCATCCTAATGTCCAAATTTCATCTTTAAACTGTTTTAAAAAACTAAAACTGTCCGTTCTTAATCTTTCTGAACAACAGAGAAAAATTTAACTTTTCCCCAGATCTGTAGCAACCCTGTGATTTGAAACTGTTCATTTTACAGTTAAATACAACACTAGCAACAACTACATCAGCTTGACCTGCACTGAAATAATTGTTCATAAAGTACTGTAACTAGGGCTACAACATTATGAGTGACATAAAAACGTTTATTGAATATTAAAACAAATGTTAAAAAAAAATATGTGAAGATCAGACCCTTATTAAACTTGGTAAATGAAAGTAAGAATTATGGGTAAAGTGCAACAACCGCAGTCGTAAAGGTGCATTTTTGTGCTGCTAAAATTTAGTGAATTATTTTCTAATCGTAAATATGCTGCCTGCCCTATATTGTAAATACCTGTATTTTACCTTCTTTTTACACACATAAAGTCATGCTGTTTAATAATAGAGTATTTTTAATGTTTGCAGGTATGAGAAACCATTTTCTCAGCTGAATAACTTTTAAATCACATTAAATGAAAACATTTCACTCATACAATATACACAAAAAGAGAAATACCGATTACTGAATTGTTCTCTCTTTTTTATATTCATTTTATTTTTCAAACATGACTTACTTCATTATGCAGCACAAAATGCATTTCGGGTTTAATATAAGTTTTAGTAGTTTGAAACTTGAAATGATAGTTCAGATTTCTTTAAGTTGGGTTCTGTTTAAAGGGTATGAACAATTAATACTTATGTAGAGAACACAACAACCTCAGCTTTATGAAATAGGGTTTAATTCTGAAAGAACTGATGAGCTAACAGGTCATCCAACCAGACCCCAGTCTCCAGCCAGGTTGCAAACCTGCAGCCTTCTTGCTGTTAGGCAACAGCCTTAACCTCTGGTCCATCAGACTTCATGTTTTGAAAAGCTGATTACACTCATACATACCAGTATTGTTCACTATTGACCCATTACAAGGTTGAATAGAGAGTGTTTTAACTAGAGTTGATGACAAACTGGAGTTGAAATGATCAGTGTCTGTTCCTTTGTTAGTTGTGTCTAATGCTCTTTTTTCAGGCAGACAACTTTTACTTAAATGTGTTTACTGCAGTTAAAATGACACACTGGTTTTGCTTTGTGTTAAATAAAAACCTTCAAAGGTAAAATCATTCCTCTTTCTTATTTTGATTAATGGCATTTAACTCTGCAGGTCATTCCTGAAATTCTGACGCACAGAATCAGAAGTCCAAGAATGAACTGTGTCACAGAGTAAACACAATAAAAACATGTATTAACTGTAACATTGTTTACTAAAATGACACAATACTATTAATGTATTACAGAAAATATACATATGGTAGGTACATTTAATGATATTGTAGACCATTGCATTAGGTAATACAAAGTACATTCATCAAGTACTTTTAATTTTAATACTTTAAGTATTTTTAAAAGCCAGTACTTATTTACTTTTACTTAAGTAAAAACGTTAATGTGGTACTTCCACTTTTACTAGAGTACATTTTTGTGTTTATTTGTACTTTTACTTAAGTACAGTGTTTGAGTACTTTCTCCACCACTGCCAACTATGGAACCCTTATCTCAAAGTTGAAATCAGACGTACAGAGATGGAACTTGATCCATCATCTTTTACCCGCTTCTTCCATTTTGGGTCAGAGCCCATGTCCAGCAATCACTGTGCGAGGGGCGGGGTACACCCTGGACAGCTCGCAAGTCCATCACAGGGCCACGTAGAGACAAACAACCATTCAATCTCTCACTCACACCTAGGTACAATTTTATAGTTACTAATCAGCCTAACATGCATGTTTTTGGTCTGTGGGAGGAAACCGGAGCACCCGGAGAAAACCCACGCATGCACGGAGAGAACATGCAAACTCCACCCAGAAAGGCCCCTGGACTGGGGTTTGAACCGGGGACCTGCTAGCTGAGAGGCAGCAGCTCTACCACCGTGCTGCCCAGAACTTGATCCCTTTTTCAAATTTATATTCCAGAATAGAGTCAGTCAGGATGAACATTCTTCCTCAATTCCTGTATTTATTTCAATGTTTACCTACTCAAATACCAGAAAGGCGTTTTGTAGAATGGGACAGATTAATATCGCAATATATTTGGCAGGGGGAAAAGGCAAGAGTGAGATACAAAACGCTACAGTTAAATAAGGAGAAAGGTGAATTGGGTCTTCCCAATTTACAGGAGTATTACCTTGCACCTCAGTTAAGACCAGTGATCTGTTTATGCTCTCCATCTTATGATACAGGATGGAAAAATATAGAAGGTGCCACAGTTGAAGGAATACCTTTAATATCATTGTTAATGGATAAAGATTTACAAGAGGACCTGATGATACCACATGACTTCATGCTACACACAATGTTGGACTCTTGGAAGAAGATAGTTGAAACTTGTAAAATAGATAATCAGATTAAAATACTCAGATAGTGTGCCTTTGATTCAGCTTTTAAACCAAACAAGAATGATGGGAGATTTAAAGGATGGGTCCCAAAAGGATTAACCATACATTTACCCAGAATGGGCAGTTTCAGAGTTTTGAGGAACTTCAGAGGTCTAACGGGCTGGAAAAGGTTGACTTTTACAGATATTTGCAGGTTAGGGCATATTTTAATGAAAATATACGAGAAAATTGCGATTCAGCCGAATTAGGATTTTTTTAATGTGTTTCTGTCTTTGTTGAGATCAGAATCATGCACAAAACTTGTTTCTAAACTATATAATAGTATTCTATCATCTAAACAAGGTGACACAGACTATCTCAGAAATAAGTGGATAATAAAAGAAAATTTAAGTATCACATCTGAAAGCTGGGAAAGGATCAACAAATTACCCTGGATGGCCTCGAGCTCCAATACATGGAAATAATTCTGTTGGAGAAACACTGTTCGCTACTTCCAGCTCAGAAAAAACATCAGGGCAGTGGAGACACCTGTTGGAGACTGTGGGACAAATGGAGCAAATCACTGCTATATCTTCTGGGGTTGTCCAGTGATTAAACCTTTCTGGGATCAGTTATGTGATCACTTAAATAACATCTTTACTGTGAAGATCCCCTGTAAATGTGAAACCTTGACTTAAAAGACATTTCATTTGATAATTGGACTCTGAAGGATAAAAAACTGTTGTTAATACTTCTGGCAGCAAGAAGACTTTCACTAGAAAATGGTTAAACCCTGAAGCACCTACAATTGCTGAATGGTTAAAAATTGTAAAGGACATTTACATTATTGAGATGTTGTCATTCTCTGTTAAAGGTCAAAGGAAATCTATTTTCAGGATCTGGTCTAAATGGACAAATTATGTAAAACCAGTAATCCCTGTGAATTAAATATGTCGGTAACAAGACAATACCATCATGTTACATAATCTATCCATGTTTATGATTTTGGCAAACTTACTCGCTTCATGGTGTTTTCTCCAAACATAAGAAGAATTGGAGTAGGCTCTCTCTCACACCCCCCCCCCCCCCCCCCCCCCCACTTATGTGTTATATTTGTTTGATTATTATTACTAATATTATCTTCTTTTTCCTTTTTTTTTTCTCATATTCTAAAAAAAAAGTAAAAACTGGATTAACAAATGTTAGTCCCACACTCACAACTGTGAGGTGGAAATAGATTTGTATACAGAATAGACTTGTCTTGTATCATTTGCTTCTCCAAATAAAATGTAAAAAATAAAAATAGAATCCCAAACAGAAAGTAAAACATCATACCCAAAGGAGGAACACACACACACAAAATACAAAACCCGAAACAAACACGAAAATAAAACCCAAAACATAAATCAAACATTGAATAAAAACACAATGATAGAATTATTTGGTTGCTGCAAAAGTTGAACATTATATGGACTGTTGTATCATCTTGGTTTAGAAGAACTTTTCTAAAACTGAATGCCAGTTTTATCAAGACTTTGGTATAGCGTGATTTACAAAATGTCTTTGATCACTTTATCTTTAAACAGTACGAAGGAAATCAAGGAGACAACGATATAAATATTTAGAGACTAAATCCTTTGTTAATATATTTTTATTTCCAGTTTCAACAAAATATTCCCATGCCTCTTCTCTTTTTTTAACTTCAGATTAATGATTCAATTCTTCTGTTGCGCAAGGAGTGTCCCACTCCACTAAACAGGGTTAAAGTTCTTTGGCAGTACTGTTTAACTCGTTGCGTAAAAACAAACAGCTCAGTCTGTGCACGCTCACGTGCCGTCTAATCTCTGACTGCTTTGGCACAGAACTTTTAACCAGTTTACAAGCAAAGGTAAGAACAGCTGATTGACATGTATACTGACAGGTACATTTTAAAAACGTCAATGAAATGTGAAGTTGTGTAAAATTTTGCAGCCAATTTCCTGGTTTTGATTTCATGCATTAAACATTTCTGACTATTATAAAAGTGCTCAGTCATGGTTCGGCGTGTGGCAATTGTTGGAGCAGGCAGTTCCGGTTTGGCCTGCATGAAAATCTGTATTGATGAAAACTTGGAGCCTGTCTGCTTTGAAAGTGGTGATGACATTGGCGGCTTATGGAACTTTAAGGTAAATGTGATCTTGTGTAATTTAAACAAAAGGTATGTTGCTTGTGCACAGTAATTCATGAGTCATGGTTTTTCTGTGTTCAGGAGTCACCTGCACCAGGGCGATCCAGTATCTATCGCTCTCTGGTGGCTAATACCTCCAAGGAAATGATGTGCTTCAGTGACTACCCCATGCCGGATGACTATCCAAACTACATGCACAACTCGCAGCTGCTGCAGTACTTCAGGCATTATGCTGAGCATTTTCACCTCCTCAGATACATTCACTTCCAGGTCATTGCTGTTGCATCACTTCTATCTTCTCCATAAAAACACATCTTTAAAATTATGTGTATGTTTGTGTGAATGCTGGTGTGGACATGCAGACCACAGTGACAAATGTTCAGCAAAGCCCAGACTTCTCTCTGTCTGGCCAATGGGAAGTGGCAACTGTGAGTAAGAATGGAGATGAAGAGAGGCACATTTTTGATGCAGTTATGGTGTGTTCAGGACATTACACCCATCCAGCCTTACCACTGACTGACTTTCAAGGTAATGCAATGGATGCAGTATCATTGTTTTACCGATTATCAAAAGGCTCCTGAATAAAATTCTTATTCTGAGATGTTGTACCATTCCTGCAGGACACAAGGCATTTTCTGGACAGCTTGTTCACAGCTGGGAATATAAAGATGCTGATGCCTACAGGGGAAAGAAGGTGGTGGTTGTTGGCATTGGTAGCTCTGGTGGAGATGTTGCATCAGAGATTAGCAGATGTGCAAAGAAGGTAAAAACAGGAAAGCAGCAGAAATTGTTTATAATTATTTTTTGCATTATATTGAAGTATTATTTGTGTGTCAAAAGGCAGTTCAAAAGACTCAGTTTTTACTATTTTCGTGTATTTACAACCATACTTCTCCCTGCCAGACTTTTCTCAGTACACGCCAGGGGGCCTGGGTGATTGGCAGGATGGCTCATAATGGCCTTCCTCTGGACATAGAAGCTATCAGCAGGTTCAACAATCTCTTAGTGCAGCTGCTCCCCAAGACTTTAGTCAGCTGGGTGGTTGAGAGAGCACTAAACAATAAATATGACCACAGACTGTACGGCCTGAAACCCCAACACAGGTGAGGTGTACTAGTTTGACAATTATAACTTTTTGTTTTTTTCTTTTGAAAAGAAACATATTAATTCTCAAACTAACAAAAGCTTTCATGTAAATCCAAAAAAGTTCAATCTGGTCCTCTGGACATTCAAAAAACAAGAAAAAAAACAACAACAAAAAAAAGTAGAAACGTTTCGTCTCATCCGAGAGACTTCCTCAGTCTGAGGTGCTGTATTCAGCTCAGTCTCTTAAATAGCACCTTCTCAGAGTGGATCAACCAGTTTTGTTGCTGACAACCAAAACCAGCTGATCACATGATCAAGAAGGACCATCAGCCTAACAATGGATCATTAGCACACTGATGGCTGTTTACTATTCACAGAGGGTTGAGTGATACTAGCAATCACAGCATTGTAAGAGGGGGACAGTTGAACCCGGAGGCCTCCACCCCTGTTTAACGATGGACGGTTTCTTTTCACAAAGATGGCCTCCGTTACTCCTCTCTCAAACCATTGTTCCTCTCTGTCCAGGATGTGCACATCTTCATCCCTGAAAGAGTGACCGCTGACCTGGAGATGGGTGTAGACCGCAGAATCCTGGCCTGATGATGTTGATCTTCTGTGCTGGGCCATCCTTTTGGTCAGTGGCTGTTTAGTTTCCCCGATGTAAGACTGATCACAGCCCTCCTGACACTGAACAACATTCACAATATTACTCTGTTTGTGCCGGGGGACTGGATCTTTGGGATGAACCAGTCTTTGCCATAATGTATTTTGGGGTTTAAAAGCCACTGGGACGTTGTGTTTAGAAAATAAACGTCTCAGTTTCTCTGATACTCCCTCAACATATGGAATGACCACTGGTCTAGGTCTGGGTTCCTCCTTTTCACCTGTTGGCTGACTGGAGTCCTGTTTGGGTTTCTTCTCTGCTTTCAGGAAGGCCCAGTTAGGATATCCACATTGCTCTAGAGCCTGTCTTGTGTGGGATTTCTCCTTCTGCCTGGCTCCCGAGTTAGTGGGGACGCTGTCTGCTCTGTGGTACAGAGTCCTGATGACTCCTAACTTGTGCTCCAAAGGGTGATGGGAGTCAAACTGCAAATACTGGTCTGTGTGGGTGGGTTTGCGGTACACCTCGGTTTGCAAATGTCCTCTATCAGAGACTGAGACCTCACAGTCCAAGAAAGCCAACTTGCCATTTTTTAGATCTTCTCGTGTGAACTTGATGTATTTATCCACAGAGTTGATGTGGTCAGTAAAATGTTGGACTTCCTGAGATTTAATTTTAACCCAGGTGTCGTCAACATACCTGAACCAATGACTTGGTGGTGTCCCTGAAAATGACGTCAAGGCTCTCTTTTCTACCTCCTCCATGTACAGGTTGGCAACAATAGGAGAAACTGGAGACCCCATAGCACACCCATGTTTCTGCCTATAATATTGCTCCCCATATGTGAAGTAGGTTGACTGCAGGCACAGTTTCAAGAGTTGACACAGTTGTTCTGTGGAAAGTGTGGTCCTGCTGCTCAGAGTGGTGTCTGATTTTAATCTTAAACTGACCACCTCTACTGCATCATCAACAGGAATGCACGTAAAGAGTGATGTGACATCAAAAGAGACCATTGTTTCATCAGTCTCCATGATGACATCCCTCACCTTATCCACAAAGTCCATGGTGTTCTGTATGTGGTGTTCTGAGCTGCCAACTAAAGGGATGAGTACAGACGCCAGATATTTGGAAACATTGTAAGTGACAGAGTTAATCATGCTAACAATAGGTCTTAAAGGTACACCTTGTTTGTGGATTTTAGGTAAACCATACAGACTAGGTGTGGCCTCCCCTGGGTACAGTCTGTGGTACAGAATACAGTCAATAGCCTTGTCCTGCTCCAAATTTTCCAGGCAATCTATTAACTTCTTTTTGTAACCACTTCCTGGATCTCTTTTCAGAGGTTCATAAGTGGTTAAGTCACTAAGGAAGTCTCTCGGATGAGAGACGAAACGTTTCTACATTTTTTTTGTTTTGTTTTGTTGTTTTTTTTGTTTTGTTTTCTTGTTTTTTGAATGTCCAGAGGACCAGATTGAACTTTCTTGGATTTTTCTACCTGGATTATTGAGCATGTATCAGGATACTTTCATGTAAATCTTTTATTTTCTTGCTGGACTTTTTAGACATTACCTTTAGAGTACAAAACTGTTTGTGAACAGTCACAATCTTTACATACTTAGCTTTGTCCTTAAATAGGGGAGTTGAAAGATGGAGATTTTGTAGATTTTAGTCTGAAGAAGAGTGATAAGCCAAAAACATCACTCAAAAATGTGGACAAATCTATTTATTTTCAGTTAGTGTTTGCTGAAATTCACTACAGGTCTCTCTTGTAAATGAGTCCTCGAGGCTGAATGAGACTAACCTGTATAAATAAAGGTTGAATGAACTTATTCTTATGGATTTTTAAAGCCTGGTTATATTATTACAGATTTTTGGGTGCAAACATTTGAAACCACCTCTCAATTTCTGTTTTTGGATAATGTATGCAAAACAAATTTCAATCACAAACAAAGTTTAAAGAAATTTTGAAAAGTAAAATTAAATACTGTAGCAAACAAATTTGCTCTGTGGGTTGAGATGCAAACTTTTTTTTTCCATATAAGCGTTTTCTAAAAGTTTATTCCCTGAACACAATGCTGATAGTGTGATTGTTAGTGTTTCTGCATGCATGCAATATTCACATCCACTAAAATAGAGATTTAAAAATAAGAACAATAAGATCAAATCTAAAAATCCCTCTGCAGCATACAGAGTTACATCACTATTATTTTGTGCAAAGGTCTGTACGGTTGTAATACCAGTTATCAGTTTTAATATGGTAGCATCACAACAAAAAATGCAAATATGGTTGAACTACACAAAATTTCATTATCTTCACTCATTTCCTCTTTTTCTCAGAGCTTTGCAAAGAACGCCTTTGATTAATGATGACCTTCCTGGCCGAATTCTTCAGGGGGCTCTGGTCATTAAGCCCAACATCAAAGAGTTCAAGAAATCAGGAGTTGTTTTTGAAGATGGCACCATCGAAGAAACAATCGATGCTGTCATATTTTGCACAGGTTACAATGCAAGCTTCCCATTCCTGCCCTTGTCTGTGACTGATGGGTCGAGTGGTAAACTGGTTTTGTTCAAGTAAGTTGGTTCATGGTGGGCAGACTTTAAAACTGTCTGATATTTAAACTGCACGAGAGCCTGTGTCCTCATACAGAAAGATTGATTCTCTGTACCACATTTTATTATGCTCAAATTAGGCCTGTTCTTCTTCACACTTTCAGATTTATTTATGATTGTGTTTTATGATTAAGAGGCGAGAAGATTAAGGGTATATAATTGAAGGCAACAAGAGGGTAAACCTCCTGAGTTCTGAGCATTTGTTCAGTGTACATTTTTTATTTCCCCAGCCATTAAGGATCAGGGCCTCATAATCATAAAAGACAAACGTCAGAAAAACTGAAAGCTTGTCTCCTTGAGTAAGAACAAGTCTAATTTAAATCCTCCGTACACAACAGCCACAATAACTGTGTAATGCAAAACTGAGAGCCAAGCAGTCCTTTTATAAAATGGCGTTTACATGAGCCATTGACATTTATGAGATGAGACGACCTTTGATGAGATAATCCAGTTTGGTCTTGGTGCTGTTGGAACCTGTTGAATCATGAACAGATTCATATCCAGTCTATGTCTCTAGTTCTTCAAATAGAAGTCATACAAAGAACAATCTACTACAGGTAAGATATTACTTGTTCATAATCTTTCCACAGGGCCCCACTTAAAAAAAAATGTTCAGTCCTTTCAAATAGTTTTGTTCAAAGTTAAAGTTTGAACTATTAGGTCAAGAACAAGTAAAATAAATTATACAGCTGGTGATAAAGGGGGCTGCACGAGAAGGTCACTGGATCAAATCTTACTCCAGCATTTTCAATTTTTAATATTTTCCTTATCAATTTTTTTTGTCAGTTAATCAATGGCAATTGGAAAATGTTTTTTTTTCTTTTCTTCATATTTTAGAAAAATGTTTCCTCCATCTTTGCAACATCCCACACTAGCCATCATGGGTCTTTTACAAGCCAATGGACCAATAATGCCCATAGTAGAGATGCAGGCACGCTGGGCTGTTAAGGTGTTTACAGGTAAATATTCTACACACACTCACATACATGCTGGTGAATGAATCCATAGTTTCAGCTGGAGTGTTGTATTTTTCAGGTTTGAGCCACCTTCCATCCCAGGAGAAAATGCTGGAAGTCATTAAGTCTGACAGGAGGTCAAACATGCAGAGGTAGATATCATCACCAAGCTGAAGATGAATTTTTATTTAATACAAATGCTTTTTTTGACTGTTTTTCAGATACCCCTGCCCACAACAGGCTGCTCTACAGGTGGATTACATCTCATATCTGGATTTCATGGCCAAGGAGGTTAGCACTCTTCATGTAAAATTTTACAACTTTACTTGTGTCAGAAAAACAGATTTTCACAATAAACTTTTCATCATAGGTGGGCGTTAAAATCAATCTCCTGCATCTGTTCCTGAGTGATCCTGTACTCTGGGCAAAGGTCTTCTTTGGTCCCTGCACACCATACCAGTTTCGTCTCATGGGGCCTGGACAGTGGGCAGGGGCCAGGCATGCTATCCTCACACAGTGGGACCGAGTTTTTAAGCCTTTCAGAACCAGAGCAGTCCCAGAGCCAGAGGCCACAAAGTTTGTCCTGCGCTCAACTTGGTTAATTACATTTGGAGGAACCTTAATAATCTTGTTTTTGTCAAAACACAAGATAATACCAATCCTCCAACATTCATATCAGATTCTGGAATATAGTAATGTGTTTCTGAAGGATTTGTGGTTCACAATAACCTCAAAGATATGACATTATGCAGTAGCTAAAATCTATTAAAGGAGTTATTGAGTCACTGCAACTCAATAAATAAAACCAAATAAGAAACAATTGTGCTCATTTATGGCTCAGACATTACAACAAAAAAGCTTTCTGGTTGCAGAAAAATGTATAAAGTTGAAAATTTGTTAGTTAAAATACCAGCTGCTTAAAGGGTGTGAAAGAGTACCGCTTAACTTTTATTTAGTTCAGCTGCTCTCTTCTTCGGGGGTCGCCAGCAGATGGTGGGGGTTAAGGGCCCAGAGTGGAGCAAATGAGGGTGGAGGCAGGTGTGGGTACTTCACCTATCCCACCCACATTTTTTATGTCAGTACTGGGAGTTGGACCGACGATCTTCTGATCACAGGCCCACCTTCTCTAACCTCTGCGCCACCACTCCCAAAGAGTGCCACTTAACTAAACTCACTGAATGAACACATATACAGTAAATAAGTATTGAGTAAAACTTCACTCATGTTCGCTTTTACTTAGCATCTTTGTATGTACATTTCAACGAGAGCCACATGTTGTTATTTCAACTTCAATTGAAAAGAAAACAACTTTTCAATGCTTCTTTACAGATTACAGTACACCAATAAATTTGTATCATCTATTCTAAAACCTGATGAGGTTGTTTTTAACTGAATGAAATGTTGAATAGTTTGGCCAGGTGGTGGTGCTACAGAACAAAGAATCATAATCCAAAAGGTCAGATTGCAAGCTATGAAACATGAAAGAATAACTCGCATGCCATTTCCATTTTTGTTAAGACTCATTTTCCAGGAATACTCAGTGTAGGTTCTGTAAGAATTAGGCTTGTAAAATTACATAATTACATGCCAGTTTTGAAATTCTATCTATCTTTTTTATTATTGTACATTATATTATGAACTGGGGAAGTGGTGGTACAGAGGCTACAGAAGGTGGGCCTGTGATTGGAAGGTTGCCGGTTCAACTCCCTGGACCAACATAAAAAATGTGGCTGGGAAAGGTGAAAAACCCACACCTGCCTCCACCCTCATTTGCCCACTCTGGACCCTTGAGCAAGACCCTTAATCCCCACCATCTGCTCCCCCACATGTCCTAGATGTCAGCTCCCCGCTCCACACAGACGGCTGTGGTAGCTCGGTGATCTGTGGTTGCATCAGGAAGAGCATCCAGTGTAAAAACAATTGCCAAGACTTCATGCGAGCTTGTTTGCTGTGGCGACCCCTGAAGAAAAGAGCAGCCAAAAGAAAAAGGAAAAAAAAAACATACTATGAACGGATATTTGTCATTTGAAGTAACAAGTAGAAAATGGCAGCTTTGTATAAATTAATGAACATTTATATTTTCAACAAGGACAATTTAACTAAAATGTAAAT
The DNA here is from genome assembly GCF_014905685.2 of Nematolebias whitei. Taxonomy (NCBI): domain Eukaryota; kingdom Metazoa; phylum Chordata; class Actinopteri; order Cyprinodontiformes; family Rivulidae; genus Nematolebias; species Nematolebias whitei. Next base: position 32,876,832 of record NC_056500.1, read on the forward strand.
TTTGCTGCCTCTTCGAGTCATTAATAAAATCCTAAAGTATGTATCATCAGTTACAGTTTTACAGTGTAACAATGCACCACTGAAACCAGTCTAGTGGCTTCTCTTTTATGGGGTTGGGGTGACCGTGCCTTTTTGATTGCTGCTCCCAGACTTTGGAACCAACTACCACAGGACATACACTCCATCACTGATCTGGGCCTTTTTAAATCTAATCTTAAAAACTTTTTATTTAGGCAGGCTTTCAATACCTAGTTGCTTTCTGGCATTTTTGTATAGTTTTTATTTTTATTTTTTTTTATTGTTTGTTTTTAACTATTGTATTGTGCAGCACTTTGTGCACATTTTGGCTGTTGGAAAAGGCTCTATAAATTAATTTTTAATTGATTGTTGATTGAAAATGCTGAAGTATGTACCATCAAATACAACTTTTTTCTCGCTCTCTGTGCTCCAGTGGAAGCAGGCGTGTCCTCCTGTGCTCCGTCCCCCCTGGTTCCCTGCTTTGCTCTCTTGTCTCGTGAACCCTTAAAGAGTCTCTTTTTTCCCCTGCATATCTTCTTAATTCGAAGGATTTGATCAGCTGGTCTCTCAACAAAATTGATCAACTTCTCCCGACAGTAGTCAGGGTAAGGAGGACCCTCTTACCCCGATGGAAACAGATTGGATTCATGATGACAAATAGATTCTTCTGTTTGGGTTGGTGAAATCAGGATTGTCTACAAATTCATGTGGATGTGTCGAAGCTTGGCAGCACTCAGACTGAATTATGTGGAACTGCGGCAGAGAGAGAGCTGGAGCAGCTGTTATCAGGACTTTCTGGCAGCACCCATGAATGGTTGGGAATAATCTTGGAGAAAGCTGTGAGCTCGACTTTCAGCGTAAGGAATCAATTCGGCTGTTTGGAGTCACCATCAGAGAAATGTACCAGCGAGACTTTAAAAGGCAGAAATGGCCGTTTACGAGTTCTGCCTGACTCAAACTGTGGCCTTGACAGCAGATTTATCTCAACTCCTCCTGGCGTGTTTGGGAAAAACAGAGACAATTTGTCTGTCTCTTCACCCCTCCCTTCCCCAAGGCCGTGGACATGTGACAGAACCTCAACTGAGCTGATGATAAATAACACCTCTTATCTGGACAATGGCTGAGAAGGGGGGCCCTGGACTATGCTATGACCCCCCTTAAAAATTCAGTGTCTTCACCGGTCTATATGTTTATGTATCATGTCTATTTATGTGCTATATGCTGTGGTAGGTTTTTTTGATGCCTCAAATCATGCCCTATCTAGGACAAAGTGTGAGAGATCTTATTTTATACTGTCTCTCCTCATGTTTTCTTCCCTTTTCTCATCTACGCAAAAATATTATTCTGAGGAAGAATAAGAGGGCCGTGCTAATTAGCAGCAGCTTTGTGCACTATGTCCATCTTTTGGACAACTGTACGTACATGTTCTCGTTGTATCTCTGTGCAATGATAATAAAGCTTATTCTGATTCTGATTCTGAACAATGCACCACTCAAATAAACCCGCCTAGAGGCTTCTTTATTATTTCTCACTTCTTCTATAGTTTTAAAGCAGCTTTAGTCACTGACTATTTGTAGAATTTGCTAATTACTCTCACTGTCTTTTGTATTATATATTAAAGGCACCACGTCTCAAATAGTAAGTTATATCTATAGGAATGGGGTTGTTAGGTCTGTGAGTTTTCTCCCTGTATCTCTCCTGGATGTCATTTCAGGTGCTGTTCAACTTAGAGAGAGCACAGCTGATCCCAGTCCACTCATCAGCATTCTATCCTTGAAGCTGAGTCTTCCCACAAGTTTCTGGTGGATTGATAGTCACTACTGGCGATTATGCCCACTGCCCCTGTACCTCTTATGAATATTAGAATTGTTAAACATGTTTCTTCACAGTGATTTCACTGTGTTCCTGGACTTCTTGATGTTCCATGGAACCTCTCATTTGCTCCAAGTCTGCCTCACCTGCAACTCTGTAAGAAAATCCAGTTACTGGACTCAGCCTTCCTGCCTACCTGTTGTTATCACATACTCACCTCTGTCTGGAAATCCTGCAGAAGCACAGAACTGCAGCATGACCATATCACCTGGAAACTGGAAATCAAACAAGACAAAATAAGGGCAAACTCTTAACCACAAACCTATAAATAATAAACTGGAAAAGCCTTCACTTTTGGTCCTCCTCTGCAGATCCTCCTGTTCCAGATCATTCCCTTCCCATTTCAAAAAGAACCCTTACCTTTTTCTCCCTGTTTCCATCAAAGTCTTTTCAGTGTTCTGATTATTGGGTTCTGGTTTAACATTAATTCTAGTCAAAATTACTGGGTAGGGTCAATAGTATATAGTCATCTTTGAGACATTTACTGGCAAACACAGTGAAGAACTTGGATCTGTGTGGAGAAATGACATAACATAAAAAAAAATTGAGTCAGTTCCTCTGGATGTATTACCCATCCAGAGGAACTGACTCAACCTTTTATTATGTACTGGGTATTGAGCATGCATCACCACCTGAATAAATAGACCTTTAGTGAGAGTCTTGAGGAAGACTTCCACTTTTAATGCAGCTCAAAAAAAACAAGCCTCGGGCATGGGCAAAATATTTGGAGCTAATAAGCAGACAATTTTTTAAATGGTCCAATAAACTTACAAGTAAAGGTGTAACTATTTTTAAATTGTCATTGAATACAAAATAATAATGACCTTTGGAGTAAAAAGGCTGATTACTGTAATTACTAAGCATAGATTCATATACGAAGTAAATCAAATCATTACAGGCCTCACAATATCTCACAAATAGAATGCATTGAACCTAATGTCACTTGAGTTATGTTTTTTTTAGAATTGGGAAATTTGGGTAATGTTTAACAAGACACAAGCAGTTTTATAATTCATTTACAAACATTTTCTACGACTTTGTTGATTTCATGTCAAAAGTTGACGGATGCACACAGACAGCATTTAAAGCCCAAGCTAAAAATCAATAGCTTATTTAGCGCAAAAATAAAGGTCAAGTATCAATAGTCAGTAACAGAATCAGAGTATACTGGCGGTAGGTAAAAGGATAAGAAAACCGTATCATTATTTGTGGTTTTGTAGTTGAACCCAGAGTGCAGACAGACATGGAGGACTCAAGGATAAAACAAAGAAATTAATTTATTAACAAGAAGGCAGAAAGGCTGATGTGGTAGCAAAACCTACAAGAAATAACCAGGAGCAGGGTGGCACAGATGAAGACAGGCCATGATAGCGTTGGGAGGACAATCCATGAACAGGGAAGACATAAACTGACACAGAACTTATAAAGACACTAACGAGAATAATCATGAACATCTGGGGAAGGACAATGAGAAACAGATGATAGTGGTTGGAGCTGCAGCCGATTACACATGGGAAGAAACACTGAAACACAAGTACATAAACACAAGAATCTAAAGAATTGACACAAGACAGAACACAGATTCTCACAAACCTAAAACATACAAAAGACAAGATAAAAAGACGAAACAAACAGAGTTCTACACAATAAAATGTGTACTAAAAAGGGGAAAAGAAAACTGGCACAAAGAGTATACAGTCCAGAGGTTATAAACATTTAAACCTTTTTACGGACTATAATCTGTCTAGTCTGGCAGTACAGAGGCCAGCACATATTTATTAACAACCTTATATAAAACCTAAACACTGAAATACTGTATGCCATACCTGGCAGGGAAATAAAGCATGTATGAGACTGGAATTAAACTTGCATCGCTTACAAAGTAGTGTTTTCATAACATGATTAATTAAAGTGCCAAAGTACCCCAAAAGGCACAGCTGACAGTTTTCCTATCACTGTTTGTGTGTCCAAATCGGGTCTGATCATATGAGTAAACAAACGGATTACTTTGTCAGATTGTAAAACCCTATTTCTAACCCATATTTTATTCACAATGGAACTCAGTAAACATATGAAATCAATCAATCAATCAATCAACCTTTATTTAGACAGGTAAATCCCATTGAGCCTCGAGGACTCATTTACAAGAGAGACCTAATTTCAACAAAGAATGAGGACAAAAATGGACAACAGCAACAACAATAAACAATTATAAAAAGTCATACTACAGGTTGGGTTTTTTTTTTTTTTTTTTTTTTTGTTTTTACAAATAGGATGGCTAAAAGGAAAAGGTAACAAAAAACAAAAAAACAAAAAAACAGCTAGATTCTAAGGCGAATGTAGAAAACTAAAAACAGAAACATGTCTGCATTGGTCCCTGCCAGGAGTCCAGCAGATTCTTAAAGCCACTTATGAAATGTATGAACCAAGAAATTCTATCAGAAAATTTAAGTCCGCTGTGAAACTCCACATTATCGTGGTGGAGTTTGTGCACCTAAATGATCCTAGGAGCAATGCTATTAGGGGAAATTGGCCCTGGTAGGGTCTCCCAAGACAGATTAGTTCTAGATGACTAGCCATACAAAGAGCAATTCGGAAAAGGGTAAAAAAAATAAAATATATATATATTTGTATGCCTCTTTTGTGACTGTCTATTGTTGGTGTTGTTATCCACTCTTGTCATAACTCTTTGTTAAAGAAATCAGGTTCCTGTGGTAACAAACCAGTAGGCTTGGCTGTGTGTTCCCCAGTAAGTATGGAATAACTACCCATTAGCTCCTGATTCGTTCCTCTTTGGTTTCCTTGGTAACTACCCATTAGTTCTTGATTAATTCCTCTTCATTTACAAGGTAACTAACCAGTAGTCCCCTAATAAGGCTTGGCTGTGTGTTCCCCAGTAAGTACTGAATAACTACCCATTAGCTCATGATTTGTTCCTGAATCATTCCTGAGGCGTTCCCTAGTAGATAATCAAATTTTGTGTACCTTATTGTAAAGTGTTACCGAGAAAAGTCTTATGGACAGAGAACAACATTCCATTCTGGAGTTACCCATGGACATGGTGAGAGGCTCCTATATGCATATATATATATATATATATATATATATATATATATATATATATATAAAGGTTCTTTTTGGAGAGTATAGGCTTCAGCTTAGACTGCCGTCTCAGCTGAAAAAAACAGGATTTGACCATCATGTTTACGTGACTGTTGAGTTTTAAGGACGGGTCCATTATCACCCCCAGATTAGTGACCTTTTGTTTCTCTAGCGGGGCTAGAGAGAAAAGGTCAATGTCATGGTTCATGAGTGAGCCACTGGGATGGAACAGCATGACTTCAGACTTCTTCTCATTGAAGCTTAAGAAGTTTAAAGCCATCCAGTCCCAGATGTCAGCCAGGCAGTCAAGAAGAGGCTGAATAGAGCGTATGCCTCTGTGCCTCAGGGGGAAGTAAATTTGGCAATCATCGGCGTAGAAATGAAAGGGTATGTTGTGTTTGCGAAGATAGCACCTAGTGGCAGCAGGTATAAAGAAAAGAGAAGGGGACCGAGGATGGACCCCTGCGGTACCCCCCACTGGAGCGCTGTCGATGCCGAACTAAAATCTTTGATATTGACACAGAAGGTTCTGTCAGAGAGGTAGGACCCAAACCATTTAAGGGCTGACCCTGTGATGCCCACCCACTGCTCCAGTCTAGAAATGAGGATCTTGTGGTCGATGGTGTCAAAAGCGGATGTCAGGTCCAATAGGACAAGCAGCACAGAATCATCTGCGTCTGTGGATATGAAAATGTCATTAAAAACCTTCAGTAGAGCAGTTTCAGTGCTATGGAGAGATTTGAAGCCAGATTGGAATAACTCTAGGATAGCGTGATCCCCCAAAAACTGTTTCAACTGAGACTCCACAATTTTTTCCAGTAGTTTAGAGGTGAATGGGAGTCTGGAGACAGGCCGGAAGTTGGACATGACTGAGGGGTCAAGGTTAGGTTTTTTCAGGAGGGGCTGGACAGCAGCATGTTTAAAAGTTTTTGGCATCACACCTGAGGATAAACTGCTATTCAGAATAGTGAGGATAAAAGGACCCAGGGTAGGAAAAACTTCCTTTAGTAGTCGAGGGGGGGACCACATCAAAGGGGGAACCAGATGGCTTCATGCTGCACATGACCTGCTCCAGAGAAGACAGAGAGATGGGCTCAAAGTGGTCAAACACAGCCACACACTGAGATGGGATGGACAGATCATGAGCTGGTGGAGAAATGAGCGCCCGCCACTTTTTCTAAAAAGAAATGGAGGAAGTTTTCACACAGCTCAGTTGAGGCTTCCAGAGGTGAAGGCTCACTGAGGTGTAGAACTGAGTTCAGGGTGGAGAAAAGAACTCGGGGGTTGTGGGAAAATGACAACATTGTAGTCCAATCACTTTTCCACATGAACAAACATGCCCACAAACTTCTGACCAATCACACAAGTCTTTGAACATACTCCTGAAAGAAAAGATTTGGCCCAGGTCTTCTTTTGTAAAGGGGCAGACAAAGCTATTCTGAGAACAAAATTGTGTGATTTTTGTCTCACAATTTCTCAGCTCCAGATAAAATATGCAAGACCCTTAAGCATTCAGTGTGAGAATCTATACCGGTCTGAGTTTCTCTTCTGGGCCCATTGCCTCCTCGACTTGACTTCAGATAGGTGGTAGCTGATGGAGATGGACTTATTTAAGGTTCATGTGTGTATACTTCAACAAAAAACTGAACTGGACAGACAACACCATCACTTTATACAGAAAGGGCCAGAGTTGTATGCACTGGCTGACAACTTTGAGATATTCTGGTGTGCGCAGGGCACTGCTACACACATTTTATAACACTTTGGTGGCCTTCCAGTGTTCAATGCCACTGTGTGCTGGGGAGGGGGCACAACAGACAGAAATGGGATTAACAATGTCCTGAGCTGCCCATTGGAAATGTATTAAAGAGGTGATGGACAGAAAAATGGGGCAGCACGGTGGCGCAACTGGTAGAGCTGCTGCCTCTCAGCGAGCAGGTCCTTGGTTCAAACCCCGGTCCAGGGGCCTTTCTGGGTGGAGTTTGCATGTTCTCTCCGTGCATGCGTGGGTTTTCTCCGGGTACTCCGGTTTCCTCCCACAGACCAAAAACATGCATGTTAGGCTGATTGGTAACTCTAAATTGTCCCTAGGTGTGAGTGAGAGAGTGAATGGTTGTTTGTCTCGTTTGTCTCTATGTGGCCCTGTGATGGACTTGCGACCCGTCCAGGGTGTACCCCGCCCCTCGCACAGTGATTGCTGGACATGGGCACCAGCGACCCCCGTGACCCAAAATGGAATAAGCAGGTAAAGATAATGGATGGATGGATGGATGGACAGAAAGATGCTACAATAAAGCTTTCATCCATCATGGCCAATTCCTCTCCCACCCCCTGTACAGCACTATACAGTTGCTGAGCAGCTCCTTCAGCACAATGCTTTAAAATCCCAGTGCAGGAAAGAGCTCTATCACAGATCATCCCTGCCCACAGCCATCAGACTATATAACTGTGATAGTTGCACAATTGCACTTTGCTCTTCTCGCCAATTTGAGTGCCCTGCAGTTTTAATCATGCCGACAGTATTATAAATAGATGCAGGCAGTGAGTGACATGTTGTTCCACATAGCTGCTGAAAAGTTTAAAATAAATGTAGCTAAATGACTCACAAAAAAATCTTTTTAAATTCCATTTTAAATAGTCAAAATAGTTGGGGGGAAAAACACAGATAAAAACAATAGATAACGAACGAAGCAATTTACATCGGCTTTTAAAAGGACCATATATGTTGGTTTTTTTCTTTTTTTGGGGGGGGGGGGGGGTTGAAAGTTGTTTGTATGTTTGTTTGTTTGTTTTAGGTTGTCCCCTGACCCTTTGGACGGAGAAGTGGTTCTCTGCAGACCAAAAGTGGGCGTTTCTGGCGAATAGGCGTTTATGGGCGGCGAACACTGATTGGCTAACAGTATTTAATAGGCGTTTGTCGGCGGCGAAGACTGATTGGCTATGGGTAACCCTCAAAGTCACGAGTCATTGATGAGGTAACGTTTCTTTGCGATATTTGACAAAGAAATATGGTTTATTGTACTTATAAAGTATGTTATGTTTTCACTTATGCATTTTATTGAAGTACGTTTATTGTAGGTCACGATAGTTTCGACCGTTCTCGTTGTTGTCGTAACGCACTGAGGTAAAGTGAGCCTCCACTCGGCTCCTTTTCAAAATAAAAGCTGAAAATAAAAGTTCTTAATACTTGAAAAATAAATATTTAAAAGCTGTGTATAACTGAAAAATATGAAAAAAAAATAAAAGTTGTTATTAGCTGAAAAATAAATAAATAAAAGCTGTTAATTATATCTATGTCTTTCTGCCATGTCAGGGACCACTCTCACTTCAGACTGACTCTAGAAGACCCCAAGATGTTGCTCAGAAACTTTGACCAACATCTGATGTTGACTTTCATTACTCAATAATGAGTAATAACTTATTCAATAAAAAGTCTGTAATTTGTCAATAATAGTCAATAATTCATTCAAGAATAGATTATGGGTGTTTGGTATGGCTCAGTGGCTAAAATGGGTTGGATGTTAGAGAAATTACTTAATTTTCAATTACCTGAATGCACAAATTCCTTCATTTATAGTTAAACTTTAGGAAATCAACTTTTTTTTTCTTGTGAAAAAAATATCAAAATTAACTTTAAAATCCAATCCAGGATTAAGTAACAACTAGCAACACCCTAACTGTACTATGTTCTGTGTTTCCAACAGATGCTACGATGACTTCTAAAAATGGATGTCCCAATAAACACAATAAAAAAAAATTCAATGATGCATCAAATGTTGTCTGAGTATGTTTTAAGGTAATAACAAATGTGAAATCTGGAAAACAAAGAGAATTCCTGAATCTGTCTTGTGTGCTTTGATGTGTACATAAGTTTATTGGAGGTCCTGAAACAACTTTTCTGAGAACACAAAGATTTTTATTTTACCTTTGGCCAAGATGTCAGTTTGAAATCAGGCTGCTTACTGCAAAACCAAGAGGTTTTTTAAGACGGTCTTCATTTGTATTGTTTTGTCGACTAAGCTAAATGTAATTTCTAAAATATGGATAAATCTGATCTCATCATGCAGCATAAGCAACTGGGTATAGGTGTGAGGGCCAAAAGTCTGGTTATGTACTGACACCTAAATGTGCTTGTTTTCTACTGAAACATGGAGTAGGGTTGACCTTTAAAATGTGAGACAGCTGAGGAAGTTAACCAGTAAACAGAATACCTGCTCCAGTTGCAGAAATCTTACAGAAACTGAGAGTCACTCATCTGTAGTGACTGCAAGTTGAACAAGACAATGTGAAGTTAAAGGAAACATCCTTTGTCCCAAGGCCAGTTAAAGTATCATTTATATTTTTCTTTCTTTATAAATCGATTGTAACTTTTTTCAAATTTTTCAACAATCAAAATGGATTTTGTTTTTTAATGTTACGGCTAGGTATTAAAAAAAACTTAACATTTAGCTCTCCCCACTACCCAGTTATGTTGCTCTTATTTTGAAATGTAACCGGAAGTTCTGTGTTAAGAGAGGCGGAAAAGAAGTTATGGAGACGCCGCGGCAGTATACTGGAGCGATGTCGAACCGAGACGCCGCTAATGTCGAACCGGTTAACACCATAGACATAATATACCTGTGGTTAACACCATCTGCCTATAACGCCTTGTTTTTAGACATCATGTGTCTATGGTTACGGCATTTTATCGTTCAGCCTTTTTTTCTATCGTCCAATCAGATGTGGCCGTCCAGACACGCCTATTTTTCCATCGTCCAATCAAATGTGGCCGTCCAGACACGCCTATTTTCCTATCGTCCAATCAGATCCGGCCGGCCAGACACGCCCATTTTCATATAGTCCAATCAGATATCACCGCCCAGATACGCCTACTTTCCTATAGTCCAATCAGATATGATCGCCCAGATACGCCTTCCGAATTTACTTGACTTGTTTGGACGGGCCGCGCCCATCCTGAACTCACCAGGAGTTTCTAAATATTGTATTCAAATAGGCTACTCTAAAAAAGACCATAGATGAGCTTCTCACCATTACCTTTGCTTTGCTTCGAGGTAAAACGTTTGACACGTTTTATTTACTGTTAGATAAAAGAGAAAGACTAAAGGTTGGTGATTTCGCCAGCTGGTAGTTAACCATTGTTAAATGGAGCGTTTAATGTAGCGTTTTTTCAGCAGTCTGACGTTTGTTGACGTTCCCCTCTGCAGAAAAAAAGAACAGCCAGTGTTCAGCCGCACTGCTGAGCTCCAAACAACGCCACAGAAAGCTCTTCCTACCTTCAAACCCAAAGGTAGGACATTTAAATACGCTTTTGTAACTTTTGTGCGCATACAAAGTGGTAAAATGCTGTTTTCAGATTGTTAAAACGTGGACTAGAACGCAACAGTAGAGGTGGTGCGCACGTCTTACGATGCGTTCAATGTTGCTCGGTTTTCATTGAAATTTGACCAAAAATAACTTTTTTGGAGAAAGTAGTAGTTTAAGGTGCTCATGTCAAATGTTTATGCTATTGTTGACACGTGTGAAGTTTGTAAATTTGTCGAGTGTCTGAAAAAACACATACGGGTTTGAAATTCGGGCAAAATTAGAGCAACGTCGCATTTTGTGACTAGCGTCCTGTTTTTTTCCTTAATGATGTTTTTAATGTATACATTTCATAGTTTCGAGCTCAGGCCGTGTCGGACTGATTCACAGAGCTGAAACATGACGCGTCGAGTGGCTATAGTCGGAGGGGGGAGTTCGGGTCTGACCTGCATTAAGTGCTGCCTGGACGAAGGGCTGGAACCCGTCTGCTTTGAAAGCAGCGATGACATCGGGGGTCTTTGGAGGTTTAAGGTGAGTTATTGTTTTTGCACCTTACTGGACTTTATATTTCACTGTTACTGAGCCATCTTGCGGTCACTGTAGGAGAACCCAGAGCCAGACCGGGCCAGCATCTACCACTCTGTCATCATCAACACCTCCAAGGAGATGATGTGCTTCAGCGACTACCCCATCCCTGCACACTTCCCAAACTTCATGCACAACTCCTTCATCATGGACTATTTTCGGATGTACGCTGACCACTTTCATCTCACCAAGCACGTCCGTTTCAATGTGAGGATGCCTTAACTTTTATTCTTTTAGTTCTCACAGATCTTTCGCTTTCGAATGAGAAATAATGCTTAAGTTAATGTTAAGATGAATATTAGGCAATATGCATGCACTTTATGAGGAAAAAAAACTTAATCCAATATTGTTGTTTGTTTTGATCATTCAAGACATGCTGCTGACCTCTTGGTTAGGTCACCCTTTGAAAAGAGATCTTGATCTCAGTAGATAATCTGTTTGAACAAACATTCATGATGATGACGATAAGGCATATTGTTCTCAGCTGACTGTTTCTGTCTGCTTGTGCCCAGACCAAAGTTGTGCAGGTCAAGCAGAGAGCAGACTTTTCCCATTCAGGCCAGTGGGATGTGGAAACCGAGAACAGTGAAGGCAAAAGGGAGAAACACATTTTTGATGCCGTGATGATCTGTATTGGACATCACTGCCAACCACACTTGCCTCTCCATGACTTCCAAGGTACATTGATCTCTCCAGGGTTGGATGGCACAGATTGAGTGGGATTGTGTAATGAGCAACTTTTGATAAGGTGTGACTAAGCTTGTTGTGGAGGCTCTAGTTATAATTTACTGCATCATCAGAAAACTGACTTGAATTGTGTGTGTGTTTTTTGTTGTTTACATTGCTGATTTTTTTTAAAATTTTTAGAACTTGTACTTTGAGTTTAGGTGTTAACAAACCAAAATGTCTTCTTTTCCTCAGGCATTGAGACTTTCAAGGGAAAGTATTTTCATAGTAGAGACTACAAGATTCCTGAGGAGTGGAGGAACAAGAATGTTGTGGTGGTCGGAATAGGCAACTCTGGATTAGACATAGCAGTCGAACTTAGCAGAGTCACCAAACAGGTTTGTTGGTCAAGACATTTTGTTCTATACAATCAAACCACATCTGTCTCTAATAAGTTCCTTTTTATGTCAATCCTAGCACTCCTAGGCAAAATAATATTCTCATCCGTCAAAATAGAAATACCCCAAAAACACATTCCTAATGGTAAAAACTACTGTATGTTTTGTGGTCTTCACAACTGAGATCGTATTGATCTAACAATTAAATGTGTTTTTGAAAATTCAAAATGATACAGAAATGTCTGAAATAGCTATATTTTCTATTTTTTTCTAAATCTAGAAATTTTAAAATGAAAGTTTCTCCTTGTAAGAAATCCATAATTTGCTGTTCTTTAAAAAGAGGAAGAGTATATTTGCGAATGTCTGGAGCTAAAGATCAAATATAAACAGTTGGGAAGTGGTGGAGGGGGTCGTCTTTTGTCTTGGAAAGAATAACATTTGCAATATCAAAAAGATTGATTTTGGATTAAAATAGTGTCCTGTTTCATTGCTAAAATATTTGCCTTTGTAAAGCCTAATTATGAATACAGTAGTCCCTCGTTTATCGCGGGGGATCTGTACCCCAAATCCCAGCGATAAGTGAAAAACTGCGAAGTAGGAATAGTAGTACAAGTAGTAAGTAGTAGTTTAGTACAATATTTCTAAACTCTAAATGCTCTAAAAGAGCACAGAATGCCATGAACTCGGCTCTCTGCCATGGCTGCACTCTGTGCTCTTGGCCACGCCCACTTCTCCTCTGGAGATCGACAGGAGGAAGTTTCTCCTGCAGTGTGGGCTGCACACAGGTGCTAAATAATTTAAAACAATTGATTTTAAATAAAAATTCCTTGCCGATCGTGCAGCTCATCCATCAATCAGCCAATTTTGTCATGTCCATTCTTACTTTGAAAAACGCGATAGAGCGAATCCGTGAAAAACGAACCACAAAGTAGCGAGGGACTACCGTATCGGGATTGAAAATTGTTTCTGTTGTATGATCAGTTGGCTTGCCATACAGATGCCTGATAATTTACTGTGGATTTATTTTTCCTAAAATATTTTAAGGACTATTCATCACTGTCTTAAAGTTAATCAAAATCTATCATAATGCTGCACATTTCAATAAGATAAAGCAGTAGGGAAACAAACCAAACCAACTGCAGTATAAAAAATATATTTTTAAGCTGTAATGCCATATTTTAGCAGACTTTTAATATTTATTTTGAAAGTCCTGAATGACTTCATAACTTAGTCTGTTTTTCTTTTTAAGCTTTTCCTGAGCACACGAAGGGGAGCCTGGATTGTGAACAGAGTTGGAGAAAATGGGATGCCCCTTGATATGCTTTTTAACCGTGTGATGAATTGGCTTCGTAAAGTCCTTCCCTTTGGTTTTTTCTGTTCGTTGGGAGAGAAACGGCTCAACCAAAGATTTGACCATGTTCTGTACAATCTTAAGCCAAAACACAGGTACTTTGTTTTTATAAATTATATTTAAATCAGCACTTTATGTTGTGATATAATCTGACAACTGCCTTTAAAATTTCCTAAGCGAAAAACATTTCAATCAAATATTTTAAATCTGCACAATTTTACACTTTATATTTTTATCCTATGCATGGCTGCAGATGAGATCAGAAATTTTAAATAAGCATGAATGTTGTTCTATTTCATCCCTCCTGACTGCCAGAGGGCGGTGCTGAAAGCACTGAATGTTCCCTTCGCGCATGCGTTGTTCGAGTAATAATACCAACGGAGTCACAGGTGTGACACGGATGACCAATCAGAGGCTATATAGCCCGACGTCATCCGCTGCTCTGCTCCTTTTTTCTTCTCGCGCGCGGTTCAATTCAGGGCTTCAGCCCTTTGGACCTTTTCTGAACTTTTACCGTCGTCGGAAGCCCGACTGCCCGTCTGCGGGAGTAGCGCATTCGCCCTCCTAGGGCTGCGACGGTTTAACCCTGTTCAAAGGTATTTCTGCTGTTTCGTTGGGGACTACGGCGGTTTCCGCCTCTCCCAACTTACAGCGTCTGACTACTATGTGTGTGATTCAACACCGGTGCATAGTGTTTTTCTTATATTTCGCCGTTGGTTAGCAGTAGCGTTCGCTCCGCTCACGCTTGTTGGGAGACCTCCAACCGCGTGGTCGGCTGGACTGTGCTCCGACGTTGTTTATGACTTCTATGTGTGTGATTTAACACTGGTGAGTAGTGTTTTTTTGCTTATATTTTGCTATTGGTTAGCGGTAGCGTTCGCTCTGCTCCTGTTTACTGGAGGCCTCCAACCGCATGGTCGGTTAGACTGTGCTCCGAAGTTTGCTTATTACGTAGCCAGCTGAGTTCCTGGCCTTTTTTTATTTGGTGAAGGCGAGCGATCTCACCCCGTCAATTGTCCTCTTACGAGCTGAGCTAGCAGTGCTAGCCTCTCTGAGTTTTCACCTTGTTTTAATTGGTGAAGGCGAGTGTTCTCACCCCCTCTCCCAATTGTCCTCTTTTACCAGCTGATCTAGTGGTGCTAGCCTCTCTGAGTTCTAACCTTGTTTTCATTGGTGAAGGCAAGTATTCTCACCCCCTCTCCCATTTGTCCTCTCTTACCAGCTGAGCTAGTGGTGCTAGCCTCTCTGAGTTCTAACCTTGTTTTGATTGGTGAAGGTGAGCGTTCGCGCCCCCTCTCCCAATTGTCCTCTTTTACCAGCTGAGCTAGTGGTGCTAGCTTCTCTGAATATCTTGGACATAGCTGGTTAAGGAGCATGGACGGCTCTCACTGCTGTACAGTCTGTGGAGCCATGCTCCAGACAGATGATGGTCATGACCTGTGTCCTGCCTGCCTTGGACATGACCATCTGGTGGATGCCCTGTCAGAGAACCCCTGCATGAATTGCAGCTTCATGTCGCATGCTGTGAGGGTGGCCCGGCTGGCCCAGTTTTGCCCCAAACTCGGCGATGACCTCCCGCCTTCTGGGCTGGAGGCTCCACCTAGGCGCTCGAAGCGCCGGACTGAGGCCGCAGTCTCTGTGGCCCCTCCTGGGAAGAAGCGAGCCAGGTCTGATAGGGGCCTCTCCACAAGGGTGGAGCAGCTCTCCGCTGAATTAGCGGAGATGAAGTCCCTTTTTCAGCTACACTAACTGGGAACTGAACCAGTGGCAGCAACCGGACTCTCCTCCCCACCCATGCCTGAACTGGCTGTGGAGGAAGATGCGCTATCCTTGGCTGCCTCTGCCTCTCACTTTTTAGGTGAGGAGGACGGGCATTCATCTCAAGTCTCAGAGACAGCTTCACTTTCTTCTTCTCGGAGTGCAGTTAGTGGGTCGGGTGACGGTTCGATGCAGGACGTCATGCCTATGGCCCTGAGACAACTGCAGCCGGACGTCCCGCAACCAGAGGCGTCCACCCCTGGAAGTGCCTTCTTCAGGCACGGACTGACCCCTCCTTCCTTTTCTGTCCCTCCATCAGACAGAGGAGTTCCTGAGGGAGTTGCATGGTTGCTGGCGGGACCCCAAAGCCTTTGCGCGCCTCTCTGCAGATGGCAGAGTGTTGGCAGCCATGCATGAGCCGGCTGCAGCAGGCTTGGATCGCATGCCAGCGATAGAACCTGCTGTTGCCTCTCATCGTGTCACCAGAAGAAGGTCTGCGCAGTCATGTTTGGTGCCCACGAGCTCAGTGTCGTGTCACGGATGAATTCCTCTGCAGAGCCTATGCCGCCGGAGCGTGTGGTGGCCGCTTAGGTACTTTGGCACACCTAATGCTTGCCCTCTCCGCGTCCCTTCAGGGGACTAGTGGTGCAACAGCAGCAATGGGCTTTAATGATGATGCAGCACTTCAGGCCTTTGCACTAATGACGAGGGAGCTTGGGCGCGTGATGTCCTCCTTGGTCCAGGCTCGCCGACAGGTCTGGTTGGCGCAGTCGGCATTGACTGAGCCATGCCGTAGAACTCTCCGTAATGTCCCAGTGATGCCGGGGGAGTTGTTCGGTTCGGCTGCCTTGGAAGCACTGGAACGGACTGTCCAGGCACGACAGAGAAGGCAGCAATTTTCGAGCCTTAGCAGGGCAATGCCCCCTCCACCTCCTCGGCATCCAAGGCGCCTGTCGGCTGACTCCAGCATGCAGCCGCCGCCTGGGGGTCATAACCGGTCGGGTGGTCCTTACCCTCATGCGGTTCAGCAAAGGCCCAGCAGGAGCTTTCATGGGTCGGTCCACTGACCAGCTGGGCAGGCTCAGACCAGGGACTCTGGCTGCCGCCCCCGGGCCGTGGAGGGAGACGGTGATGCCATCAGGCCGACCGTCGGATATTTCTCCCACCAGCAGCTCAGCTATTGGGTTGCTCACGCCGTGGACCCATGGGTGGTTGCCACTCTGACCCATGGTTACCGGCTACAGTTCTGACGGCGGCCTCATATCTCATGCCGGGTCAAGATGACTGTAATCGCCGACCCGGTGAAAGCTCGAGCACTAGACCAGGAACTTTCCGCCCTCCTGGCCAAGGGCGCAATAGAGGCAGTGGACCCTCTGCAACAACCCAGGGGCTATTACTCGACTTACTTCCTCGTGCAAAAGAAGATGGGTGGGTTTCGTCCCATTTTAGACCTGAGGGGACTCAACCAGTACCTAAGGGAGCTACCCTTCCACATGCTCACAACAGCAGAAGTCCTTCAAGCTGTCATGAGGGAAGAATGGTTCACGTCTGTAAACCTGAAGGATGCATATTTTCATGTGCCTATTGCGGCAGAACATCGCCGCTTTCTCAGGTTTGCCTATCGGGGTCACCACTGGCAGTTCCGGGTACTCCCATTCGGGCTCTCTCTCTCCCAAAGGGTGTTCACTCGGTGCGTGAAGGCAGCCCTCTCTCCTCTGCAGGCATGCGGAGTGAAGATTCTGCTGTACTTAGACGATTGGCTTCTTTGCGCCCCGTCTCAAGCCTGTACTTTTCACGACACAAACCGCCTGCTCGCTCATATGTCCCAGTTGGGCCTCAACGTCAACCTGGAGAAGAGCTGCCTGATCCCTTCCCAGACGACCACCTTTCTTGGGGTGGTTCTGGATTCATCTTCCATGAGAGCTCGCCCATCCGGTCAAAGGGTGGCCGGCATACTCCAGCTGGTCAATCGGTTCAGGCTGGGCAGGCAGCTCCCCTATGTTGCCTTCCTGCAACTACTCGGCAAGCTGACATCAGTCACTCGGGTGGTGCCCTTAGGCCTGCTGTCACTTCGCCCCTTGCAGAGGTGGCTCAACAGCTTTCGCCTGGATGCCAGGCTGCACAGGCATTGCAAGCTCGCAGTGACGTGGTCATGTCTTCATGCCTTGACTCCATGGAGGGACGAAGATTATTTGTCCAGGGGTGTCCCCATGGGAGTGGTAGTGTGTTGCAGGGAAGTGGTCACGACAGATGCCAGCTCCATGGGATGGGGGGCTGTGTGGCAATGCAGAGCGGTTCAGGGCCACTGGGGTCAAAGGGACCACTCCAAGCATATAAATGTGCTGGAGCTGCGTGCAGTGCACTTGGCACTCAGGCACTTCCTGCCTCACCTGGAAGGGAGGCATGTTCTTGTTCAGTCAGACAACACCTCTGTTGTCTACCACATCAACCATCAGGGGGGCACCAGGTCAGCACAACTTCTGAGAGTGTCCAGAGAGTTCCTGGAATGGGCCTCTCCTCGCCTGTCCACCCTACGGGAAGCGTACTTGCCAGGGCGACACAATCAGGTCGCAGATTTTCTCTCCCGCCAAGAGTCCCCTCCGGGAGAGTGTTCCCTCCACAGCGACATAGTGCTGATGATCTAGGACCGTTTCGGTCAGGCAGAGATGGACCTGTTTGCAACGGAAGAGTCGACTCAGTGTCCCCTATGGTACTCTCTTATGGGGGCGTCGGGTGCGTTAGGCCAGGACGCATCGGCTCATCCTTGGCCAAGGGTCCTTCTTTATGCCTTTCCACCCCTTTCTCTAATTTGGCCAACCCTTCAGAGAGTCCTCGAGGAGGGCCACAGGATGCTGCTGGTGGCTCCGTATTGGCCAGCGCGACCATGGTTCCCACTGTTACGAAGTCTGTCAGGGCGTCCCATGGTGTCTTCCGACCAGAAGGGACTTGCTGTCTCAGTTGGGGGGACTGATATGGCACCCCAATCCTCAACGTCTTCGGCTGTGGGTGTGGCCACTGCAAGGCTAGGACAGCAGCTGACTGGAGTTTCGAGCCCCGTCAGACGCACCATCCTGGGCGCCAGGGCACCCTCTACTCGTCAGCATTACGAAAACAGGTGGCGCCTGTTTTCCCAATGGTATTCTGATCACAAGGATCCAGTCTCCTGTACAGTACCCACCATTCTGGAGTTTCTCCAGTCTCTACTTGGTAAGGGTCGCTGTCCTTCGACGCTTAAGGTTTATGTAGTGGCAATATCATCTAATCATGCTGGCATTGATGGCTGTATGGTAGGGAGCCATAATCTAGTCTCTCTTTTTCTGCGTGGTGCCCGTAGGTCACACCTGCCGACAGCTTCACGAGCACCAGGTTGGGACCTTCCCTTGGTTCTCGAAGCTCTGTGCCATCCTCCTTTCGAGCCTCTGACGCAGGTGGGCCTCAAGTGGCTTTCATGCAAGACGGCTTTTTTGTTGGCTATTACCTCAGCAAAGAGGGTCAGTGAGCTACATGCTCTCTGTCAGCCCCTCATGTCTCAGGTGGGGCCCTGAGGGCTCGTGTGTTACCTTGTGGCCAAACATTGCATTTGTACCAAAGGTGTTATCTCACTCTCACTCTAACCAACCGTTGAGGCTGGCACATTTTCAGCCTGCGCCTGGTGAGGGGTCTGCATTATTGTGCCTGGTGAGGGCACTGGAGGCATACGTTGCAGCTATTGCTGTGATAAGACATTCAGACCAGCTGTTTGTGTGTTATGGAGGCCCTAGGTTAGGCTGTCCTCTTTCCAAACAGCGCCTCTCCCACTGGATCGTGGACGTCATCTGCCACGCATATGCTGCAGGGCCCGGCCCCCTGCCTGTCGGCTTGAAGGCTCACTCTACCAGGAGCGTCTCCGCTTCCTGGGCTGCCCTGAGAGGGGTTCTGCTAGAAGCAATATGTGCTGCTGCATCATGGGCTTCCCCAAGCACGTTCACCAGATTTTATAGAGTTAACGTGGCCCACCCCTCATCCCCTGGGCCAGGTTCTTCTACAAGGGTCCTCTGCGCCTCCTCAGTGAGGTAGGTGTTTAGGATTCCTTGTGACATCGTTGGTATTAGTCATTCAGTGCTTTCAGCACTGCCCTCTGGCGGTCAGGAGGGATGAAATAGAACGAAAGTTACGTATGTAACTACAGTTCTATGAATCCCGGATGACCGCCAGAGCTTCTCCGTCACTCAGAATCCTTGCGTTCCACAAGAAGATTCTGTAGGAGCAGAGCAGCGGATGACGTTGGGCTATATAGCCTCTGATTGGTCATCCGTGTCACACCTGTGACTCCATTGGTATTATTACTCGAACAGCGCATGCGCGAAGGGAACATTCAGTGCTTTCAGCACCGCCCTCTGGCGGTCATCCGGGATTCATAGAACCGTAGTTACATACGTAACTTTCGTTTTAATTTGTGGCTTTTAAATATTTATTTAAACCTTTCTTTTCACAGGGTGGAATGGTTACACAACACTCAACTTTAATCATTTTTAAAAGTAGGGGTTTTGGGAGCAAAAGTTTGAATTTATTGTTGATTTTCAATTATACACACTTGCGTAAAAATTAAACCTACTGGTTTATACCAAAGTTCATGCTCAATAATCCAGGTGTAAAATCCAATAATGTTCAGTCAGGTCCACTGGACGGTTTCTTTATTTTTTTTTTGCCAAGACATTTCATCTTTCATCCAAAGGTCTTTTTCAATCTGAGGAGCCACCAAACAAATGGATTCCCACAAACAGCATACTCCATAGTGGGGGAAAAACAATTTGCTGGTGTTAAGATGGCCTCCAGGGCCCGCCCTCTCCCCCGTCAACTCCTCTGAGACAGTCATCCCTCAGGTTTAAGTACACACAATCTCACTAATGTTTAGGTAAATTTCATTTAGCAAGTTTTACCTCAGTCTTCAGTTCATGGTATATTTGAGCCTTGGTGACACATTTGAATAACTTGTATGTGCGTACAGTTGTTTGAACTGATGATCTTAGACTCTTAAGATGTCTAGACATGGCTCAAAAACATTTTCCCAACATACACCATACCATACCAATTTATTTATAGAGCACTTAAAACAGCAACAAGGCCAACCAAAATGCTGTACAAAAGAAAACAAACTGAAGACTGAGAGTGAGGGAGCCTGCCGGACACTCAGTGGCAACTCATTCCACAGTCGTGGACCTGCAACAGAGAAAGCCCTGTCACCTCTGAGCTTACGACGGGTTTCTGGGACTGAGAGAAGCATCTGGTCTGCTGACCTCAGAGAGCGCGGTGGGACATATGGCTGCAGAAGATCAGTGTATGACATATGACATACCAACATATGTAAATCTACAGTTTTTCTCAGATCTTCATTGAGTTCCTTGGACTTTCCTGATTAATCCATCAATTTAATTTTTTATGCTGGCAAAGAAACTATCTGCTGCAATCAATCATGCTCACTAATGAAAAATTATTCAGTCTGATCCTTCTCAAAGAAAACATTTGACAATCTTCAGTACTATTCATTAAAAGAAATTGGTCAATATTTGTATAATTTGACCCCATGTGGATTAGAGACAGTTCAAAATAAATTTGAACTTGTACCCTTAATTCTTCCATCCATCCATTGCGTTTACCCACTTCTTCCTTTTCTGGTCGCGGGGGTCACTGGTGTCTATATCCAGCAGTCACTGTACAAGAGTCAGGGAACATCCTGGACAGGTCTCCAGTCCATCACAGACTACACAAACCATTCACTCTCTCACTCACACCTATGACAATTTAGAGTTACCAATCAGCCTAACATGCATGTTTTTGGTCTGTGGGAGGAAACTGGAGTGCCCAGAGAAAACTCACATATACATGGAGAGAACATGCAAACTCCACCCAGAAAGGCCCTCGGCTGGGATTCAATTCGTCGACCTTCCCTCTGAGGGGTGGCAGCTCTACCAACTGTGTCACCGTGCTGACCCCGCTTAATTCTTGCTTTTTAAAAATATTGAAGGCTGATTTACAATTATTCCACCCTGTTAAAATAATTATTTAAATAAGTAATTAAAAATCCTAAAATTATCATAACCTTCATGCCCTTCATGAACGTATGTAAACTTCTGACCTCAGCTGCCACTTGTTTCCTCTTTTCGTTCGTCGTGTTTCTGCATCTCAGGTTGTTCAGCCAGCATCCTACTGTGAACGATGAGCTTCCAAACCGCATCCTGTCAGGAACTGTCCAAGTGAAACCCAACATACGCAGATTACAAGGTTCCAGTGTTGAGTTTGATGATGGCAGTATAGTGGATGACGTTGACCTGGTGGTAGGTTGAACAGTTTTTGGACATCTAACCCTCTTTCTGCCTTGTTTGTATGCCCATTTTACGTCCTGGTATAGCAATAGTAGAAGTGTTAGTTTTAACGACTGAGAAGAGGCTCTCTCTTGTCTTGAAGGTGTTTGCCACAGGATATAATTACTCTTATCCATTCCTGGCCTCCAGTGTGATCTCGGTGTCTGAGAACAAAGCATCTCTGTACAAGTATGTGTTCCCTCCTGAGCTGGACCGGCCCACGCTGGCTGTCATTGGTCTGGTGCAGCCATTGGGAGCCATCATGCCCATCTCTGAGATACAGGCCAGATGGGCCACACGGGTCTTTAAAGGTAATTCTTTTTAAAATACTGTATTTTTTTCTCATCTCTTTAGTCGGATTTCCTTTGTATAAATTTTAACAATCATGAATCTTATTTTTCCTAGGATGCATCAAGCTTCCCCCAGTAGCAGCCATGCTTAAAGATATCAAGTACAAGAAGGAAGCCATGGCTAAAAGGTACACAGTGGCTAAAATTTGTAATTACCTGTTGTATTATTTTACATTTATAAAGCACAAGATGATATACAAATTTTCCTGGGTTCTTAGGTATGTCACCAGTCAGAGACATACCATACAAGTTGACTACATTGACTACATGGATGAGATCTCAGAGATGGTGGGAGTTCGTCCCAGATTTTTGCGGACACTGCTGACTGATCCCCCACTGGGACTGAAATTGTTGTTCGGCCCCTGCACCCCATACCAGTTCCGGCTCAGAGGACCAGGAAAGTGGGCCGGAGCACGCCAGGCCATCTTCACCCAGTGGGAGAGGGTAGCTCAACCCATGCAGACCAGGCCTTGCAATGAGCCTGAACCCAAGAGATCCTACATGTGGCCTCTGCTTCTGTCTGCCACTACAGTGGGCGTGTTCACCTATTACTACAGAAACAACTTTTTGGCTTTTTTGCAGGATCCCACCAGCTTCCTGGGCAGGATGAACATTCACCTGTGATACAGATTTCACAGTTGAATTTTTTGACCGTTTCAACTAACACATGAAGGCTAGTCTTGCACTAAAGTGCAGAAATGTTCAGAATGGGCTATAATTGATGAAACATTACATAATTTTGTCAATCTGATATAATACTATAATGAAAGGTTATTCCATGTAATAATTTAGTTATTTGACCAGTTTACAGATTTGTACTTCTGCATTTGATTCTCTCCATATAACCACGGATTGTACGATTTTAACGGTTTTGAAATGAAATATGATCTCTACATAAACATGCTTTTTTCTGCTTTGTACATTTTCCAAAAACGAAATTATGCAAAAACTTAAAGATCCTATATGCATATACTTATGGCTGCAAGCAGGTCCTGTGAGATAATTACATACTTTTCAGTTGCTGCGTGTCCTTTTATTGAACAGAGATGAAGGCTAGTCCTTGATTTAAATAACAATTTACAGCAGATTATTTAAATCTCTTTTCTTGGTCCAGGTGTAAAATATTCCTAAACTTAATCTAGACCTGAGTAAACAAAACCAAAAACTTTCTAATTCTTGGTATATGTCTCCATTCACATACAGACTGGACACTTGTATGCATGTATCCGTGTGTCATCCATCCATTATCGTTACTTGCTTCTTTCTGTTTGGGTCACGGGGGTCACTGGTGCTCATGTCCAGCCATCAGTGTGAGTGGTGGTGTGATACACTGGACAGGTCTCCAGTTCATCACAGGGACACATGGAGACAAAAGAGACAAATATTCACTCTCACTCACACCTAGGGACAATTTAGAGTTGCCAATCAGTCTAACGCATGTTTTTGGTCTGTGGGAGGAAACCGGAGTTCCCGGGGAAAACCCACGCATGCACAGAGAGAACATGCAAACTCCACCCAGAAAGGCCCCCGGACCGGGATTTGAACTGGCAACCTTCTTGTTGAGAGGCAACGGCTCTACCAGCTGCGCCACCATGCTGTCTTGTGGCATGTAGTGTCTGTAAAATGTATTCACTCCTTTGAGTGTTTTACCCTTTTATTGTTGTCATAATTCTATAATGGTCAACATAAATTGGCCTTCTTACAAAACAAAACCCATATCAAAGTGAAATCAAATTTCGACAAAGTAACACCATTTAAATAAAAATGTGTAATGGGAAAAAGTGATTGCATAAATATTAATCCACTGTAAAATGACTGCCCTAATTCTGAGAAAATATAATTGAAAAGTACAAGTCAGGGGCTAGATACAAAAGGATTTCCCAAGGGCCTAAATATCCTTTCTGGTATATCCATTGTCAAGAAATGGAAGGAGTAGTAAATGTGTAAATCTACCAATGAGCAGTCCATCTTTATAAAGTGAGTGTCCAAGAATGATGATAATGAGATATGCCATCAAGACACCTGGGATTTCTCTGAGGGCATTACAAGCTGCAGTAGTGAGATGAGAGACTGTGCATACAGCAACTGTTGCCTGGGTTCTTCACCAGTCTAAGTTTTGTGGGAGTGGAAAGGAGTCACTGTTGAAGAAAACTGATTAAATCTCAACTCAAGTTTGTCTAGATAGTTGAGGGACTTATTTATCTTTTTCATCTTCATCATAATATTAGAAAATACGTGAGCACAACTCTTTGAACATGAGAAGCAATTGTTTGTATGAATTATTTAAATTTGATTCAACATTTATTTATACAGGTTAGTTTCATTGAGCAACAAGGACTCATTCACAAGAGAGGCCTGTTTTAAACCAAGAGCACAGATGAGGTACACACAACAATAGACAATCATGTAAAAAGCATATAAAATGAAAAGTAAACAGAAGGAATGAAATGGGGGGGGGGGGGGGGGTAGGTCTGTTTGCTCCTTCTGAAGTAAGGGCCATAATGAAGTAAGGGCCATACAATTAATCAAACACTTTACACAACTATAATCTCTTCACCCGTGCTTTGTTTAAATGAACAACAAACAAACAAAAAAACATTTAATTTTGTCACTGACACATCTATCAGTTATAATTGATTCGTTTTAACAAAATAGTTTCTGTTGTTAATCACGAGAATGTGTACAATTTAATTTATACACAACAGTAAGATAAAGTTTCTCCTGCATGCCCAACCAATGACTTCTGGTTCTTACTAAATCCAGATTTCCATTTGCTGCATCACCAACTTTTTATTTTAAGGGATCAAACTTCAACTGTATAGAACATTTTTATGGCACTTTTCCTTCACCTTTGAATTTCTGATTAGATAACCTCCATTTTAATTTTTGCACTATATACATACATACCTTCCTGTGGACCCACCACCTGCAGGAAGGGCCATAAATCAATCAACCTTTATTTATACAGGTAAATCCCATTGAGCCTCGAGGACTCATTTACAAGAGAGACCTGATTTCAACAAAGAAAGATTACAACAATGGACAACAGCAACTACAATAAACAGTTATAAAAAAGCATACTACAGTTTTGTTTTTTTGTTTTTTTAACAAATAGGATGGCTAAAAGGAAAAGGTAACAAAACAAAAAACAGCTAGATTCCAAGACAAATGTAGAAAACTAAAAACAGGAACATGTCTGCATTGGACCCTGCCAGGAGTCCAACAGATTCTTAAAGACACTTAGAGAGGTCAAGGTCGAGAGCTTCAAATCTTTTTGTAAGATATTCCAGGAAACAGGAGCGGAATAGGAGAAGGCCCTTTTGCCTAGTTCAGTCCTCATTGAGGGAACACTGCAGGTAATAATGTCCTGAGAGCGCACTCCGTAGCTGCACTCACGCAGAGACGTGTAGGAGGAGATGTTTGAAGGCAGCAGACCAAGAAGTGATTTAAAGATGAAAATATACCAGTGAGAGAGTCTGCGTGAAGTTATGTCCAGTTAACCAGTGAATACAGGGTGCAGTGGTGGGTACGATAATCACAGCCAGTTGTGAATCTTAGTGCACCATGATAGACAGCATCCAACATCTGCAGGGTTCTTGTAGGAGCGTTCATGTAAATAATGTCACCATAATCAATGGAGGGAAGGAAAGTCACAGATACAAGGCGTTTTCTAGCATTCAGGGTTAGACAGGATTTGTTTCTGAAAAAGAAACCCAAATAAAAGTCAGGTGCATGATGCTATGGGCAGTGGCCGAAGGCAGGGACCTTGGCGCTCTGACTCTACCAAAGCTGACTCTTGAGACATGGAATGTAACCTCTCTGGCAGGGAAGGAGCCTGAGCTTGTGCGCGAGGTTGAGAGGTACTGACTAGATATAGTTGGGCTCACCTCGATGCACAGCATGGACTCTGGAACTGATCTCCTTGAGAGGTGCTGGACCTTATTCCACTCTGGAGTTGCCCATGGTGAGAGGTGTTGAGCTGGTGTGGGTCTACTTGTAGCCCCCCAACTTGGTGCCTGTGTGTTGGAGTTTTCCCCGGTAAATGAGAGGGTGGCTTCCCTTCACCTTCGGGTGGGGGGTACGAGCTCCGACTGTTGTTTGTGCCAATGCGCCGAACTGCAGTTCAGAGTATCCGGCCTTCTTGGAGTCCTTGGCAGAGGTGCTGGAAGGTGTGCCAGCTGGGGACTCCTTTATTCTGATGGGGGACTTCAATGCCCACGTGGGTAATGAGTGTGACCTGGAGGGGCGTGATTGGGAGGAACAGCCTCTCTGATCTGAACTCGAGCGGTGTTCTGTTGTTGGACTTCTGTGCTAGTCATAATTTGTCCATCACGAATACCGTGTTCGAACATAAAGGTGTCCATAAGTGCGCTTGGCACCAGGACGCCCTAGATCGTAGATCGAAGATTGACTTCATAGTCGTGTCATCTGATTTGCGGCCGTTTGTTTTGGACACTCGGGAGAAAAGAGGAGTTGAGCTGTCAACTGATCAACACCTGGTAGTGAGTTGGATCAGATGGCAGAGGAAGATGCCTGACAGACCCGGTAGACCCAAACGTGTAGTGAGGGTTTGCTGGGAACGCCTGGCAGAAGAACCCGTCAGAGAGATCTTCAACTCACACCTCCGGGAGAGCTTTAACCCCATCCCAGCTGAGGTGGGAGACGTTGAGTCAGAGTGGGCCATGTTCCACGCCTCGCTTGTTGAGGTAGCTGCCTTGAGCTGTGGCCGCAAGGTTGTTGGTGCTTCTCGCGGTGGCCATCCACAAACTCGGTGATGGACACCCCGGGTTAGGGAGGCTGTCAAGCTGAAGAAGGAGTCCTATCGGGCCTTGTTAGCCAGTGGGACTCTGGAGGCAGCCGAGGAGTACTGGAGGGCCAAGCGATGTGCGGCCTCGGTTGTTGCTGAGGCAAAAGCTCGGATGTGGGAGGAATTCAGTGAGACCTTGGATAGAGACTCTCGGTCAGCTCCGAGGAGATTCTGGCAAATCATCAGGCAGCTGAGGAGGGGAAAGCAGCACTTTACTAACACTGTATTCAGTGAAGGTGGGGTGCTGTTGACCTCAACCAGTGATTGAGTCGTCGGGAGGTGAAAGGAATACTTCTTGGACCTTCTCAATCCCACTAGCACGTCTTCCATGGAGGAAGCTGAGTCAGGGGACTTTGGGGTTGATCCGTCCATAACCATGTCTGAGGTCGCTGAGGTAGTTAAAAATCTCAGAGGCAGTAGGACTCCAGGAGTGGATGAGATTCACCCTGATTTCCTTAAGGCTTTGAATGTTGTGGGGCTGTCTTGGTTGACACACCTTTGCAATTTCACGTGGACATCGGGGGCAGTGCCACTGGATTGACAGACTGGGGTGGTGGTTCCGGGGACCGGAGGGTGTGCTCCAATTACAGAGGCATCACTCTCCTTAGCCTCCCTGATAAGGTCTATTCAGGGGTACTAGAGAAGCCAGTCCGATCGTTGCTCGAACCTCAGATCCAGGAGGAACAATGTGGGTTCCGTCCTGGCCGTGGACTACTGGATCAGCTCTTTACCCTCCCTAGGGTCCTTGAGGGGTCATGGGAGTTTGCCCATCCAGTCTACATGTGTTTGTGGACTTGGAGAAGGCATTCAACCATGGTCCTCAGGGTACACTGTGGTGGTTGCTCCGTGAGTATGGGATTGGAGACCCGTTGTTACGGGCTGTTCAGTCCCTATACAAGCAGTGCAAGAGTTCGCATTGCCGGCAGTAAGTTGGACCCCTTCAGGGTGGGAGTTGGACTCCGCCAAGGCTGCCCATTGTCACCGATTTTATTCATAACTTTTATGGACAGAATTTCACGGTGCGGCCAGCTGGCGAAGGGTTTCTGGTTTGGTGGCCTCAGGATTCCATCTCTGCTCTTTGCAGATGATGTGGTCCTGTTGGCGTCATCATGCCGTGATCTTCACTGGAACGGTTCGCAGTCAAGTGTGAAGTGGCTGGGATGAGAATCAGTATCTCCAAATCTGAGGCCATGGTCCTCAACTGGAAAAGTATGGATTGCTCTCTTCAGGTCGAAGGTGAGATTCTGCCTCAAGTGGAGGAGTTAAAGTATCTCAGGATTTTGTTCACGAATGAGGGAAGAATGGCACATGAGATTGACAGACAGACTGGTGCAGCATCTGCAGTATTGCAGACTCTGTACCGGTCCGTTGTGGTGAAGAGAGAGCTGAGCTGTAAGGCAAAGCTTTCTGTTTACCGGTCGGTCTACGTTCCTACCCTCACATAAGGTCGTGAGCTCTGGGTAGTGACCAAAAGAATGACATCGCTGATACAGGCACTTGAAATTAGTTTTCTCCAAAGGGTAGCTGGACTCTCCCTTAGAGATAGCGTGAGAAGTTCAATTATCTGGGAGAGACTCGGAGTTAAACCACTACTCCTTCACGTCAAGAGGAGCCAGTTGAGGTGGTTCAGGCATCTGGTAAGGATGCCCCTGGACGCCTCCCTAGGAAGGTGCTTTTGGCATGTACAACTGGGGGGAGACCCTGGGGAAGACCCAGGACACGCTGGAGAGACTGTCTCTTGGTTGGCCTGGGAATGCCCTGGAATCCTCCCAGAAGAGCTGGAAGAGGTGGCTGTGGAAAGAGATGTCTGGGCCTCCCTGCTCAAGCTGCTGCCCACGCGACCCGACTTCGGAATAAACGGAAGATAATGGATGGATGGATGGATGGATGGATAGATACATACATACCCTATATACATACAATACATACCAGTACATACATATATACATACATACACACATGCATACATACATACACACACACACACACACACACATATGTATATATATATATATATATATAT
>NC_056500.1:32910403-32921516 GCF_014905685.2 Nematolebias whitei
GAAAAATGTTGGATTGTATACCTGGATTATTGAGCATGGACTTTGTTGTTAATAATGTTGCGGGGTTTTGCAAAGCTTTTGATTAGAAGCACTTCGCATCAGTGCAGGCAGTGTTTTGTGTACTCTCACATATGAACAAAAAAAAAAACCCAGATCTTTTTATAAGTTTACTAGTTACAAGAGCCAGTGAAAAAGGCTTCAAAAGCTTTGACATTCACAAGAAACATGTGTGCAGGAGGTTATCAGTAAATGTTGTTGACACTGGGCTAAAGGTAAGTTCCATTGTTCATTTACTCAGCAGTCTTTGCTTTGGAGAGCAACAAGAGTGCATGAGTGTGCAATGCATCTCACAAAGGAACCGTTTCATTTGGTTATTGATTTTAAAATATTAAAGCCACTCCAAACTTATACTGTCTATATATATATATCTTTACATGCCACATGCATTTTGTCTCAAATAGTCAACGAGGTAGATCGGAGTTTCCAAAACATTCAATCTGTGCAGACAGTGCAGCTTGACTAACGCAGACACAGCGAGGAAACCAAAGGTCTTTAAACTTCACATCTGGTTAAGGAAGCTGCTGTTGTCAAGTAGACAAGCAACTCAGTTTTAAATTCTGTTAAATGGAAGAAATAAAACACATTAAGGATACTTTTGGAATAATTTGATGTAATTCCGTCTGTTTTTATTCATGACTAACTTAAGTAGCAGTAAATGCAATAGTATGATGTTTTTATTAATTGATAATAGTAGTAATAAGAGGAAAATAATACACTTTATTCATGAATACAAAAATTTTACAATTGGCATAAATGTTAATATTTGACTTATACTGGTCATAAGTCAGAAATATACTGTTTTGTAAGTGTTGTTTTATTAATCTGTATCCAGTGTGTACATGGGCTGTAGTAATGAACAGTGTACTGGTGCCATCTTATGGTGACTTCAGTGTTTTTCTCATGTTTGCTTGAAAAAGCCACAGTATGAGGGGCGGCACGGTGGTGCAGCTGATAGAGCTGCTGCCCCTCAGCAAACAGGTTACCGGATCAAATCCCGGCCAGGAGCCTCTCTGGGTTGAGCTTGCATGTACATTCTACCAGCCATTGATTATGGCGACATTATTTACATGAATGCTCCTGCCAGCTCCGTGCAGATGTTGGATGCTGTCTTCCATGGTGCGCGCTAAGATTCATAACTGGCTGTAACTACCATACCCATCACTGCACTCTGTACTCATTGCTCAGGTGGTCATCATTATCTACACGCATCTATATAAATATATAATTTAAATATCTGAGAATTATTTTGGATTCTCATTTAACATAATGATCACGTGCAATCCTTATGCACTAAGCTGAAACAAAAAAATGTATGTTTACTCCAAGATTAGATCAAATTTGACATCTTCTGTTTCGAACACTTATCTTCATGCCATAATACTTTCAGCCATGCCGTACTGTTTACCTGTCTGGTCTCTTACTACTAATGAAATCTTGAAACCCATAGCTAGGTGCTACAATAGGGCCTACAGAATTCATAACAAACTTCCCAGCTGGACTCATCACTGTACAGCTCTTTCTTCTTCAAATGTTCTAACTTTTCAAAATTATGTTTTACACATCAGTATTAAATTGTATTTTCAGGTTTTTCATGCTGTCAGTAATGTAGCTCTTTCTACTATGATGCCTAAAACCAATTATGTAAATGGTCGCTCGACTAGGTCTTACAAACGGACACTTGCCACTACCAGCCTTTAAAAACTGTTATGGCCAGAGACATTTTTTCTATGTTAATACTAAAGCATGGAATGACATTCCACAACATATAAAATCCACCTCAACATTGGCACTTTTTAAGAAGACTCATGGGCGTCATCTGTTGGACACCTTCTTTTGCAATCACCGTTATGTGTTTGCCATGTAAATGTTGCTATTCTTGTATTTTGTAATGTGGTATGTCTGTGTGTCTATTAATGTGATGTGATGCTGGATATAAATAATAAAGTGCTATGTGTTGTCATCATTGTATGTTCTCATACAAAGTTGAAATTGGCTCTCCGCATTTAACCCATTGCACCTGGGATGCACCCGGGTGGGGCAGTGGGCAGCTATGTGGGCTGCCTGGGGGAGCAATTTTTGGATTGGGTGTTCTGCTCAGAGACACCACGAGATGTGCAATGACCGGGAATTGAACCCAGGACCTTGGGGTCCCAAGTCAGCTGCCTTGCCCCTACACCATCTTGGCCCCATCTGTGTTTTTTATGTTCTGCAGAACAGGAACCTGCTGTAAAACAGCAGTTATGCTGAGCCAGCCCTGATTTCTTTTAATCTTTCCCTGTTTAAAAATTAAATAAATAAAATCACTCCTGAGTCTGCTGCCTTCTTAGATCTCCTCCCGCATGTCACGTCAGTGCAGTTACAGCGTGCGCTCTCAGGCCATCATTATCTGCAGCGTTCCCTCAGTGCGCACTGAACTTGACAAAAAGGTATTTTCTTACTCTGCTCCTGTAACCTGGAACATCTTGCAACAAGATCTGAAGCGTCCAATTTGATTTCTTTATGGCATTTTAAACATTTGATAATGTCAACAGAAAAATCAAAGCAAATATGTTCTTGTTTTTAGTATTTTATCTTGTTTTATATGACACCTTGATTTCACAGTTTTTCTTTATAATGCTACTTTTATTTGATTTTAATTGCTTTTTGTTGAACAATTGTTGTCTGTACTTTATATGTTATCCGTCTAAAACAAGTCTCTCTTGAAAATGCATCTTTGTGACTCAGTGAGACTAAATGAATGTTCTCTGTGCTGAGTGGGTTTTCTCCAGGTACTCCAGTTTCCTCCCACAGACCAAAAACATGCATGTTGGACTGATTGGTAACTCTAAATTGTCTCTAGGTGTGAGTGAGAGAGTGAATGGTTGTTTGTCTCGGAGTCCCTGTGATGGACTGGAGACCTGTCCTGTCCAGAGTGTTGCCTCTCACACAGTGACTGCTGGATATGGGCACCAGTGGACCCCATGACCTGAAAAGGAAGAAGCGGGTAAAGATAATGGATGTATGGATGGAAGTCACACTGTGAACATCATGGCTCAGAGTATCATGGTACAAATGTGATTAAAACTTTCCTTCTAAGATCTCATGTTGACAAGATTAACAGCTATGGTTGTTATTGTCTTTAGGGTGTTGGTGTTTGCCCTTAAATGCCATTATTTAGTCAAAGCATTCAAAAAGTACAAAGAAGGGATAAATAGTTTTTTCCTTAATTTTTAACTAATTAATTTAACAGAGAAAATAAGTTTGACATATCGTATATTCTTCCAGTAATTTGACACTATCTGTAATTTGTATACAGTTGGTTTGTTTGAGCGTATTTAAGTGTAAAGTGCTGTTGAAAAACCATTAACTAGCCAGGACCCCTAGGCAGCGTGGAGCCTGAGGCTAGCTCACGTTAGCAGTCTGGAACCACAGGCCCTCTGGGTGATGGTTCAAGGTAAGCTTAGTGCCAAAACTAAGCCCCCGATTCACCATCGACCCGTTCAAGTTTCAAATCAGTTTTCTGTGCTTAGTGAGATAGCCACCGAGGAGCAGACCCTGGTTATTGGCAGCTCCATAGTCCAAAACGTGGCACTTGTGGCTCAGACCACAGTCAACTGCATTCCAGAGGCCAGAGCGGGTATCCCACCTGAAACTAATGGCTAAAGCTAAGGTTAAATACAGTGAAATTGTTATCTACGTTGGTGGTAATGACACTCAGCTACGCAAATCAAAAGTCACTAAAATTAATATTGTTTCAGTTTGCAACTTCACTAAAACTATGTCTGACTCTGTAGTGTTCTCTGGCCCCATCCTCAACCTGTCCAGTGATGATATGTTTAGCCATATGCAGTCGTTTAACTGCTGCGTCCAGGTAGCACTCTGAAAACAACGTAGGATTTGTAGACAACTGGAGTGCATTTTGGAGAAAACCCAGTCTGATGCTGAGAGATGGGATCCATCTCACCTTAAATGGAGCAGCACTTCTCTCTGAAATCTTAGCTGATTCAGTTGCACATCTGGGTTATTGACATTTAACGGTTCAGTCTAGAAATCAGTCCAGGAAGCAGAAATGTAGTCTTCCACACCTCTCTAGTCTTCCACACCTCTCTGCTGCTTCTCCTCTGTTACCCACCAAAACCCCCACTGACAGTGAAAGCTCACCCACCGCTCAAATTAAATAAACCAAAAATCAGCTCTAAAAAGATAAACCATAATAATCTTATTAAAATAAACACAGTTACTTTACCAGAACAAAATAAAATAATTAAATGTGGTTTATTGAATATCAGATCTCTTTCCTCTAGGCCCGCATACATAAGTCTCTGTTGGTCAATGACCTGATAACTGATTATCATACTGATTTATTATGTCTGACAGAAACATGGCTACAACAGGAGGATTTTGTTAATGAATCCTCTCCACCTACTGTATTTTCTGGCATTTAAGTCGCATTAGTCAAAAAAGCATCATGAAGAGGTAAAAACCATGTACAAGTCATTTCAGCGTATAAGTCGCATTTATTATGCATCACCACTGAACCGAGGCATTTATTATGTGTTTATTTAATGGTCAAAACAGCTTCATTTCACCTGGGCAGCATGGCACCATCCATCCATCTATTGCGTCCGGAGCCGCTAGCTCTCCTGTGTTTCTTCACCTGCACCAGCTGAGTGAAGCGACAATGCACGGGAGGACTCGCTGTTGCAGTTCTTAGAAATTTAAAGCATCAGTCAAAAATTGCGTTATGAATATGGAAAAAACAATGTATATAAGTTGCTTTGGCGTATAAGTCACAGGACTGACAAATCTTTGCAAAAAACTGTGACTTATATGCTGGAAAATACGGTAATTATTTAAATTTGCATGTTCCTAGAACAGGTTGAGGCGGAGGTGTAGTTTTTATTTTTCAGTTGGGACTATTAATTAATACTAAACCAATTAGTTATAATACTTTTGAGTCGCTGTCTCTAAGTCTGTCCCATCCAAAATAGAAAGCAGAAAGGCTGCTTTCACTACCTAACCTAAACCTTCAGACTTGATTGTGGACAACATATAACATAGATGTTATATATTGTCCACAATCAAGTCTGAAGGATTAGGTTCTTTTACAAGTCCGAGATGTTTTTCTTCAGAATCAGATCTTGGCTGTTCCACTCCAAGAAAGTTAATTAGCCTCGAGGACTCATTTACAAGATAAGACCTGAAAGTCTTATTGATATGCTGCTTGTTAAAAAAGCAAACTGTGACCCCCTGTTTGTATTAAAATTTGCTCTGAATGAAGGCACTTCATCATCATTTTCCTCCATCTTGTCTAGTTTCTCAGACTTTAATGCACCAAACATCACCACAGAATGAGTCTGCATGTTTTTGTTTGACTTGAAGAGGTCAATATCAGCTGCTTGGATTTCTTCACGCACGTTGGGAATAAATCGTTTTAAAAAAATTGCTTCTCATGTTCAAAGAGTTGTGCTCACATATTTTATATTATAATGATAAATATGAAAAGGATAAAGAAATTATTTTTATTATGGGGCTGCACAGTGGGGTGGTGGCACCCACACAGCTCTGCTTTGAATCCTTCGTCTGCAGCGTTGTATGTCCTCTCCAGATAACGTTCTCTTACAGCCAAAAACATGAATGTTAGACAAAATTTATTGTGTGCCTGCATTTTCTGTTCTTATGTCTATTTTGACCCTGACTGGACATGTTCAGTCACCTGGGATCAGCTCCAGCGGACTCTGAAAAAGAAAGAAAGAAGGGAAAAAAAAACATAAATCTTAAAAAAGATTTATTGTAATATTATTAAATCAGACATACATATTAAATAAACACTTCTTGAAGTAGTGAAGATGGAGTGGAACAGTAGTTGTTCCCTTTTAAAGAGAAGGTTGCCGGTTCGCCTCTCAGCCTTGAACGTTTCTTCTCTCCGTGCATGTGTGGGATTGCTCCAGTTTCCTCCCACTGACTAAAAACATGCACGTTTTATAGATAGACACGTCTGAACTTCAAACCTGGCGCGGCTCATCAACCCTCCTGGATTTAGGGTGGAATAACACCCCGGAACAAGTTGTCGTCCACGCGTGATTTCGTAGCCTTTGGGTTGCCAGGTTTACAAAAAGTCCGTGAAAATCTTCCTCTTGAGCCATCAGAGTTTGCACGCTTCTGGATGTATTTTGTCAACATGGTATTGTTTGATTTACTATCAGTATTATTGAATTGTTGGACCTAGCTTTAAATTTTGGTCATCGATACAATTTTTAGCCCTAAAATCAACACTGAAAATTTGAACTAAATACCATAGTGTTATTATCACACTCAAAAATATTATTATAATTATGTTTTTCCCGTGACATGGAAAGGAAAAGTGAGTAACGAAAACAGATGGATGGGCAATGTTTTTGTCAAGATGTATCAAACTGCTTTGCACTTTGGAGACAGTTGACAAGTTGGAGACATATAACAGTGCACATTTAAATGTTCAACTATGGTACAAAGTACTAAGATCCTAAAGGATTCTGTTGACAACATTGCAATACCGTTCAGTTTTCAAAACTGAATTGCAGTAAACCTGATATAGTTTCTTGACCTATTCCTTATCCTATGCTGCTATAAACTTAGACTACCGGAGAACACATTGAGCTCATTTCATTAAATGAACAGTTACAAATACATACAAATGAATAGTTTGTATTTGTAATTATTCTTTCTTAACATGTGATTTCTGTCCTTTTGTCTTTCCTCTTAGAGAACACCTGATGGCCTCCGTCCTGGACCTGTGCATCTGTTTCTCCTTCCTGTCCTCTCAAACCCAGCCGGTCAAAGCTGATGGTCACTTATCCTGAGCCTGGTTCTGTTGGAGATTTCTTCCTCATGAGGGAGTTTTTCCTTTTCCACTGCTGCCTCTGTGCTCGCTTAGGATGGGAGGACTGTGATGAAGTGAAAACCTAAAGCAATCTGTTAGCTCCTTAAATAAATAATGTTATTAACTGACTTTATATGTATGTGGATGTTTCTGTACAGTGTCCTGAGATGACTTTTGTTGTGATTTGGTGCTATATAAATAAAAAAAAAAACTGAATTTATATACCTGTAGGCTTATATCCATGCCACTGATGTATCAGGTTTTCACGTAACACTTATCACTATACAATGGTGCAATGGTCAACTAAGTTGTCTCACAGAAAAAAAAGTATTGCATTCAAAGCCTGGAGCCATTCTAAAATAAAAAGCTAATAAAAAGTTATACATGGATGCATGGAGATAACTGGAATATCACATGTTGTGATAAATCATTCTACCTATAATATTCAAAACCTTTGACCTACAATACAGTTTATTAAGTACTGTCACTTCCAGACTTCTGTTTGCTAAAACTAAAGGTTTTGTCAACATATTCATTTACTCACCCATCTTCTGCTGAGTCATTACAACAACATCTTTATCTTATTCTTTGCATCAACATAATGTTTAAAAAGGGGACATTGCATTTTGTCAAACGTACTTAGTCTTGGAGTCGTCTTGTCACGTTAGAAAAGTTAGTTAAGGAAAAAGCCTATTTGAGCAGCTACTGGAAGCTTCTATGGGGGATACGAGAAGACAAACCTGGCAACCAGCGTGTCTGCCATCTTTGATTGTCCGACAGGCCGCGGCGCGAGCGGAGCCTCACTCAACCTGAAAAACGGTCTGGCACGAGATAACGGAGCCACGGGACGACTGGCTCCCGCAGCGAGGGCCGAACAAAAAAAGACCGACTGCCTGCGTGAGACAACGGGGCAGACACAAAGCGTTACAGAACCGTGCACGTAGACAGCAGTTTGTCGGCAGCCAGCGCGCAGAGCTACCCATCGTTAGCCCGAGTGGGTTAGCGGGTTAGCTAGTTTTTGTAATCCGCCGGCCAGACAAACACTGGTCATTAGTCCAGGCCAAAACCAGACATTTATTGAGGCCATACGACTCCACAAAGGACAAGGAAGGCACCGGCGCTGGCAGGTAGGTTTGTGTTCTTTTGTCGGCCTCTGTGGTTTTGGTCCGGAGGAGTTGGCACATTCACAGCTCGCACAATGCTAGCTGGGTAGCAGTAAGTCCACAGTGGATGTGATGGCGACTCTTGAGAAACGAAACCACGTTCAACGAATGCAAATCTAACGGCTTGCTCTCCTGCAGCTTACCACAGCACGACCGGATTTGTGTTTTCGGGACAATACTACTGGGCTTCATAATATCTCGCTAAAGGTGTTATTTGAGCCCGGCCTGGTTGAGTTCCGGCCGGAGAGGGCCTGTGCTTCCCCCGCCGGTGAGCCGCCAGCCCCTACGACTCATGGAGAAGGGTGGCCTGTAGACTGACCCCTGGCAGTGATTTATCACTTTTATCGTCGCATATCCCAACTTGTTCTGCCTGGAATTTGCCGAGTTGAATGGCATGCTGGAGTTTAATGTCTCCACGTGTGATTGGGTGAATCACTGAGTTTTTGTCTCTTTTTTTTCTGCCTATGCATCACTCCACCATGAGATCCGTGTTGGGTAGGATGG
The DNA here is from genome assembly GCF_014905685.2 of Nematolebias whitei. Taxonomy (NCBI): domain Eukaryota; kingdom Metazoa; phylum Chordata; class Actinopteri; order Cyprinodontiformes; family Rivulidae; genus Nematolebias; species Nematolebias whitei. The sequence goes on from NC_056500.1 coordinate 32,918,972, forward strand.
TTAGTGATCTGTCGGCGCATATCCGAGACGTGTCTGATTTACAAAGTAAAGGGATGCTACGATTTATAATTTCCTCTTCCCTTGCAATAGTCAGAGGAGCAAGACGCGATGTCAAGAAGACCTCACTTCATACACACTAAATTCATTGGTTTGTCCTCTTTACTGCTTTTGACGTTTACAGTAACAAAGTACTTTTGTGTGTAAAGTAAATCTCAAGCAGTCATATCCCATTTCTACTTAAGGTTAATGAAACTGCATTTAACTCTCAAGAGATGCAGATTTATTAGTATTAATACTCTGGCTTTAAATGTGGGAGTGGTGGCGCAGAGGTTAGAGAAGGTGGGCCTGTGATCGGAAGGTCGCCAGTTCAACTCCCCAGATGGATAACATCAAAAAGTGGGTGAAACAACCACACCTGCCTGGCTGCTTCTGCCCTCATTGGCTCCACTCTCAGCCCTTGAGCAAAGCCCTTAACCCTGACCATCTGATCCCCGGGCGCCCTCGATGGCAGCTCCCTGCTCCACACGGAAGGCTGAGGTAGCTCGCTGGTTGCACCAGGAGGGGCATCCGGCATCAAAATAAATGTCAAGTCTTTGTGCGAGTTAGTTCGTTGTGGCGACCCCTGAAGAAGGGAGCAGCCAAATTAAGACTAATAACCTGGCTTTAAATAATTAAAAGTAGCATTAAATAACTTTCCTTGAAATAAATGAATAGGAAAGAAGGAAAACTCATTTGATTAAAATTGTATTCAGTTATTCTGATCAAGACTTAAGATCTACTATTATATTAATGTTAGTCATTTTTAGGTTGAAAGGTGCCATCAGTTAAATAGTACAGTATTCTCTATAACAGTATTATCAAAATAATGTAAGCCAAATGAGAGCCTGTTCCTCCTGTACCCAGTGTGATTTGTGCGTGAAATCCTTAAAAGAAAATGCTTGAATTTTATTGTCATTTGAAAGGTTTTAAAATGTTAGATTTATAATTGAGGTGCTGTAAACTACTCAGAACTAATCAAATTACAACTCTTTAGTCTTCAAATAGCTCTACGCGAATTAACTCAAAAAGTTAGTGAGGGAATAACCAAAATCGCATACTGATCATCCCATCTTGGATAAACACAATAACATTACAATTTTGTAAAAATTGCTCAGATTTGACTTAAGGAAATATGCAACAACCTTCCAAGTAGGGCTGGACAATATATAGCAACTTTACTGTCAGTGTGGTATCAGTTATTGCAATATCGATATTGCAAAGAACTGCAGTAAATCATGGGCCATTATATTTCAAGTCCCGTGCGTTCATGTTCATGTAGATGGTACATTTCGTCAGTCTAGTGGACCCTCACTGGCCTTGATGCCCACTCCAGATAGTAACGATGGAAGAAAATGTGGGTTTGTTAAATAATACGGTCACTGAAGTATTAAATTATTGTGCACATTGCAAGTTTTTCTAATATTGTGCAGCTCTCTTAAGGTATAGCATCCAGATGGCTTGTTATTCTGTTAGTAGTCTGCTGTTTTAGACCAGTGTTTCCCCTACATTACTTGCCTTGGTGGTGCACGGCTCAGAAACGAAGCTCTACCTCATCTAACAAAATTGAGTCAGGTTCTCTGGACGGATTAAAAAATTGTTTGAGAGGCCAGACTAAGATGGTTTGGACATGTCCGGAGGAGAGACGGTAGTAGTAGTAGTAGTAGTAGTAAATTGGTAGAAGGATGTTAGAAATGCTGCTGCCAGGAAAAAGACAAAGAGGAGATGTAGGATACAAAGAGGTGGAGTGAGGACAGAGTGAGATGGAGGAGGATGACTCGCTGTGGTGACCCCTGAAGAGGGAAAATCCAGAAGAAGAAGAGACTGCTGTGATTTCAGTTTATTATTTGCAATCTTAAACATTTAAAGTGACAAAATATTTTTTGCTTTTTCTTTCACACAGCTCAAAAAGCTTCTTCAGTTACAAACTGCAGGACAACACTTGGCATGTACATTCACCTCACAGCTGTTGCTGTAGCACTTTTTTGACTCCAGCTAAAGAGACCTATATCCAAAGGTTTTCATTTAGAAGAAAGAAGTTATAGTGAGATTTTATTGGTTTGGTGGGTGCAATTTTAAATTACAGTAAGCTGTAGCATAAACTTGTCTTAGATTTATGATATGCAATACCTAAAATGGTCTGAGAAAAATGTGCAGTGGTTTTAAATGTCTTCAATTTTCAACCATTTTAATGTAAAACATTTTCTTTTAAGTATTTCTGCTCAGGTATCCAGGAGCGTGTTGGATTTAGACTCTTAATCTGAGTTGTCAGCCCCCTTTCAACACACAAACCAGCACAATCATATTCACAGACACACCAATCTACTTAAATAAAAAAATACCTCTGTTTGACTTAGACAAGACACTACAAATCTATATTTACTGTATTTGTCTTTGATGCTGCTCATTTTATTTCTCTTATTGACATATGCCTCCAAATACTGTCTTCACCTCAATGCTGTCACCACTTTTTTTTTTTGATGACAATAACAAAAATATATATATATAA
>NC_056500.1:32921916-32947697 GCF_014905685.2 Nematolebias whitei
ATAATTCACATTTTCTTATGCAATGTATATGTGGTCAGACACGACAAATTTAAGTTAATTGAATATTTAGATATACAGGTTCTGAATAGCATTTGTACCATTGGAAATCTTATTTCTCCCTCTCTCTGTCCAGGAGGCTGGTTCTTGGGGTGAGACTAAAGGACCAGACTCAATGAGTTTCCAGCGAAATGTCAGAGAAGTCAGGGCAAAGCACCAAGGCAAAGGATGGCAAAACAAAGTATGCAACCCTTAGCCTTTTCAACACTTACAAAGGCAAATCTCTGGAAACACAGAAAACTGCTGGTAAGAGTTTGGTGTCATTACTTTTTGTTTTGTACAATGTGTTTGATAACGAACAAGTACAATGTAAAATGGTTAATTTTTGTACCCTTCGTCACACTGACAAAATTGATTTCCTGAACGGAGGCGTGTTTCATGAACCCAGAGTAATAAGACTCGTCTCACATTCAGGACATCTATTTCATAGTTTGCAGCCAGCTACAACGTGAGGACTGAGTTAGCAGCACTGTAGCTAACAGCTAACCAAATTTTCACCAAACATGTCCGCTGTGTGGAAGTATTTTACACTAGAAACGCCACAAAACAAGACAGTAACGTGCAATGTCTGCAGAGCCATAGCGCCACATTAAACCGCGGTAAAGTTCGTTTTACGGTGGACATTTGTGCTCCGTGGCTTCAGCGGGGCGCTGCTCTTTGCTCAACCCAAAACAGGCAACTCGACCCCGGCCAGCCGCGTCCAATCTGCCCCCGCTAAATCTGTCTGTCTCTGAGGAGGGGCAGACTCAGCGCGGCTGACCGAAATCAGGCTGCCTGCTTCGGATTGAACAAGAAGAAGACATCGCTGAAGCCCCGGAGCTCGAATATTTACCGAGAAGTTGCTAAACTTCATCGTAATTAATGACCAACCACTATCAGTTGTAGAAAACAAATGATTTCACAGCTTGATTCTTGCAGTCAAGATATAGTTTACCCTCCAGGAGATATTTATCAGTACAACTGTAGACAATCATAAAAATAAAAATAAAAAAAACCATGATATGAAAATTATATCTATTAAAAAATATATATATATATATAAATACTTAATTACACACATTTGAGTAGATGTAAGAAATTACTTTAATTCCTGTTTAAATGCAATTCATCCTGCCATACCTGCAGTGTCTTCAGAATTTGCCAGCAAATTAAAAGTTGAAGCTTAATCATTAAATTATTATCTTTGGTTAGGTTTATTTATAAATCACATTTAAACACTGATTGTACCAATTAAATTAAATAAAAAGTAACACACGTTCTCCATCATTGTCATTAATCAGCAAACAAACAAGCGGCAGCTTCATCTACCAGAGAGACTGACGTTACGTTTTCTCTCTTGGAAACAACAATGTGAATATTGTAGAGACTCACCTGCAACACATGACGAGTTGTATCTGCTGCAGCTCCTTCGTCCTCCTCATGACTCCGACATGTTTACGTTTAATCTCCGTGGTTCTCTCTTGTCGTGTCGTCACTTTTCAAAGCTGCATGTTGCACAGTTTTTATCTTTGTGAAGTGCTCCCACACTTTAAAGGACTCGGGTTGAACAGTTTTCGCTGCGTCGGTCATTTGTAAAATTTACTTAATTTCCTTTGAAAACACCGCCTCTGCTCTGTTTCCACCTCCTCCCTCGCTCTGTTCAACTCGCGCTGCAGAGATTTTTTTCTTCAAACTTTATTCAGTCAGTCAGCATTGACAATGAACTGCAGGTGAACAAAACGACTCCGCAGTGCCGTGAAAGACACTTAATTGCGCGACACAACGAATCGATAATGAAATTCGTTGCCAACACTTTTATTCATGGATTTTTATCGATTTTATCAATTTGTTGTTGCAGCCCTAGTACAAGGCATACAATGAATCAAAATTACAGTCCACTCATCCATGGAGAGACATTCGGCAATGTCGTGACTCCTTAGGCCGTGCCAGGGGGTCACACCCCACAGTTTGAGAACTATTGACATAATCTATAGTGGGTATGATCTTTTTTGATAATTCAGGCTTTTTATTTGATACTCACAAATCTTTATTTAGTTGATTTTGTAGGAGTGAGGGACAAACACCCATGCTGCAATTGAGATGAGTGAAATGCTGCAGAAAATTTAGTCACACAAATAAATGTTAATTCTTGCACCCCTTTTCAAGGTTGTTTTTAAACGTATTACTCTAAATATTACTATAAAAATAGTTTTATGGTGGTTATGAAAATGTCCAGTGACAGTAAGCAGAAAAACACAAGATACAATGTAACGAATAAAAACTGGAATTTTGACTGTTTTTGTCCCAGTTCAATGGCTGTGTCTCACCAGAAATGTAACGGTGTAAAGAAAAGACCTTGACATTGGCTTCATTTTTTAATGGTTTGCATGATTAGTCATGAACATTTCTTAGCTGTAAAGAAAACTGTTCATAATCTTAATAAACCCACCTTTTTCTGCTTAAGAAAAAAGTGAACTTTAATGGACATTTAATGTGCTGCTGTAAACAGACATTGGTGTCTTTGGAATAACAGCCATGACAGCAGAATACTTTAATCGACATAAAAATCTGAAAAGAGATAAATTTGGTTTAATAGTTAAGAGTATGACCAAACATGTTCAATGAGAACAGTGCACACACAGTTGGGCAGTGACTTTTAGTCCGCACTGTAGTCAAGCCACATGCTCCAAGATTTTTCTTCAGGAATTTTAGTTGATCCACATGAACAGAGCAAAGGTAACTGCTGAGCTGTAACTGTGTCACTAGCGCTGCTAAAAATGTTTACCATAGTTTGTTGCAGTTTATACTGGCACTACTGCAGCTCCTAAATTTTAGACATTTCTACTATGAAAATAAAACTACACAGCAGGAATGGGTTCAGCACAAGAGTGATAAATAAACTATATATATATTTTTTACATTAATGTAATATCACATTTTAGTCCTTTTTTAGATGCCATTATGGACTGTACTTGTATAGCACCTTTCTATCTAATAAAGATACTCAAAGCTCTTTACACCACAATCCATGTCCTCATCTACCCATCCACACAGCTCTCTACTAGATCTCTACAAAGCTAATTGAACAATTCATTCTAAAGAGACTAATCGGTGCTTTTAGATCACATTCATACACTGATGGGACACACATCAGAGGCAATGAGGGGTTCAGTGTCTTGCCCATGGACACTTCAGCATGTGACTGCTGGTGGATTAGAACCCCCAACTCTTGCATTGGAGGACGACTGCTCTAACCACTCAGCCACAGCTGCCCCCATTAGAGACGAACTTAATTGCAAATTTGAATAAAACAGATTTTGTCAAAGTAAAAATATTAAAAACAAATAAATTTAATTTGCATTGTGCATGTGTGCGCGCTCATGTATCAGAACAAGTTCCTTTCACAGCCATAATATCTCAGATTTACCACTATTGTGTTCAAAGCTACACGAGTGCATTGTTTCATTTGGAAGCAGCAGATGTGTCTTATTGGGTTGACCAAGCTGTAGACTTGATGTGAAGCTTTTATCTGTTTTCTGAAAAGTAAGATGACTGGTTTTTATTTTATTTTATTCATTACAGTGGCTGCCAGACATGGGCTCCAAAGTTTGGGCAAAGTTGCAGTCAGCCGACGTATGCCCCCTCCAGCCAACTTGCCCAGTCTGAAGGCAGAGAACAAGGGAAATGACCCAAATGTCAACATTGTCCCCAAAGATGGTAGTGGCTGGGCATCTAGAGCTGAAGCAGGAGATGAGAGGTAAACGATAACATATAAACACATAACTTTTAATCCATGAGCCTTGCTCTTTTATTTACAGCCTTTCTTATATTTGTTGTTTTTATGAAAGAGCAAGTTTACTACTAAACAATTTGGGGAGAAAAGTTTGTAATTCAATTAATTCGTATTGCTTAAAACTATTGTTATTTGTCACAGGCAACAGGAAACTCCCCCACCCCAAAACAAACCAGTTGCACAGTCCCAAGAGCTTTCTACTGGGGCCAGTCGCTCCTGGGCCAACAGCAAGCCGACACCGCAAGATGGTAAGGAATTTCTCAAAGTCTTGGATCTACAAATAAAACATGGATGACCTACAGAAAATTATCCCAAAAGTACTCTTGACTTTTATGTTGAAGTTCCTAAAACCAAACTTGACTGGACAAAAATGCCTCTTTGAGATCTATAGCTTTCATTCTAGTTTTATTAATCAAGCACTATCAGAAAGTTGCTCTCAGTTGAATCGTGGTATAAAGGTTATGGCTTGTGAACACAACTTATAGAAGGTATTCATCGGGGTTCAATAACTTGTCTATATTCATTCTGTGGATATTCATTCTTTGTGCATATCCACTGGATAACTCTTTGACTTGTTAGTCATTGTATTAAAGTTGGCCTCAAATTATTTATAATGATGGACTTGTTTGTCCAGGAGCTCCTCACGTGAGCAGCCATTTTCACCAGGAGTTTCCCACCTTGCAAGCAGCTGGTGAGGTGGAAAAAGGAGATGGTCCAGATGAAGAGCCTTATGGACCAGGCCCGAGCCTCAGACCTCAAAGTAAGGCCACACTCGTGCACAAACACTTGGTGTTATTCAACCAAACAGCCCAAGAGACTGAAGAAATACAATTTGGGTGGCTTCCGAGAGCTACCTACTTTCAAGGTTTTTTTGCATTTGTGCTGCAGATGGAGGCCTTGAACAATTGTTTGAGCCAGCTGACAGAATGAAGAATGAGTCAAAACTACATTAGTATTCTTCTGTTGCATCTAGAAAATCCTGGCATGTACTGCAAATAAACAATCCACCATTACCTCAGTTGTCTCACTGTAATGTGAGTGTGTCCTCACTACCACCTGAGAAGCAGACCAATAATTTGTTTTTGCTTCTTTGATCATTTTTTTGCAGCATTATTTTTCACGGTGTCTTGGTATTCATTAGGAACCTGTGGAGGTTTTTTCCTTTTGAGTTTAAACCTGTGCTGTTTTAATTTCTCAGTGTCCTGCAATTAGATGTCATGTTTGTAGGTATAAAAGGTTGGATTGTTGGGCTAATGCAACACTGGGATTGCAGTGGTTGTAAAAATAAATTCAATTGGCTCAAAGTGAAAAGTTTTGTGAAAGTAAATCACATCATTCAGTCTTGTGTTATGAACGTCGCTTATTTGGTGATGTCTGCCAATCTTAGATTAGCATAAAAGAATCTTTATAATTTTCTCATTTTATTTTCAAATTATAAAATCATCAGCTTTAAAAATGTATTTACTTGAATTTACACTTTTTTGTAGTAAAAACTTGAGGTATGACAGTAATGACTGCTCTGTAAGATGATGTAATACACAACTCAATCACCTGATATACAGTAGTCCCTCGTTTATCGCGGGTGTTAGATTCCACCAACACCCCAGCTGTAAGTGAAAAAACGCAAAGTAGGGATAGTAGTACAAGAGAAGTGCAGCAGGACGTCAAACAAGCAGCTCTGCAGCACGGAGCAGAAATGTACTTCTTGATCAGTTACACTGTAACAACTGAACATGGTTGTAAAATAATTTAAAAATAACATATTTTGTGATTATGACGATTTTACAATGTGACATACTTTGAATTTTAAGTTGGAAGACAAAAGTCGATCAGTGCATCTGGACATCAAAAGGTTAAACCTTCACAAAGTTTCTGCAGTACGGAGAAGAAATGGACATTTTTAGGATTTAAACTTTTAACTAGAAAAACTGCATTTCCTGTGAAAATGCAGTGTGAATGCTTATTGCTGAAGAACTTGCTGAAAAACAGCTGAAATTAGCTGAAATGTAGCTGAAATCGAAGAACAAGCCTAAAAGTTAGCAGAAGAAGCAGAAAGAACACATATTTGCTGAACTTGGTTTAAATAAGCAGAAATGAGCAGAAACATTAGTAAATTAGATAAAGAAAAGCTGAAATTAGCAAGAAATAGCTGAAAAGTAGCTGAAAAAAGCCTAAATTACCAGAAGAAAGTGGAGAAAGAACAGTTGTTCCCAGTTAGGCTGAAAGATGCAGAAATGTGCACATAAGTGGAAATTCTCTGGAAAAAAAAACAGAAATTTGCAAAAATAAATTTAAAATAAATAAAATTTAACTAGATTATTTAAAATATTACAGTATTTAAATTTAAATTGTTTATTTACACACAAGGAGGGAGATTGGGAGCAGGTGATGAGTGTGATTGCGGTGGAGAAGTGGGCGTGGCAGAGAGCGGAGATCATGACACGCTGCGGGAGGGAGCTTCTCCCTGCACCTGTGAGCTGCACACAAGTGCAGCAGGTGCTATATCATTAAAATTACTTTATTTTAAATAATCAATCTATTCCGCTCGTGCGGCTCATCATCAGTCAGCCAGTTGTGTTTCTGTCCAATCTTTGAAAAACCGCGAAAGATCGAGTCCGCAATTGTCAAACTGTGAAGTATTGAAGGACTACGGTAAAGGAAACTGCTTCATAGTCAGATTTATTTTCACAAATCTATGTTTTTTAAGTATATTGTTCTTTTAAATGTCTGTCTTAGAGCATCTTAATTTCACAATTTGCCTAGTTTTTGCGTGGCTGTGAGAACTAGTGCATTCTCTGGTAGAATCTTCTGTCAGACTATCAATACCTTCTTTCTGTGTGCCTGTCTAGATGTTGGCAGTTGGCGTGAGGGTGGAGGCAGGAATTTAAACACTGCATCCAGCACCCCGGAGATGGAGGCCAAGGCTCAGGAGGAGAACACTACATGCGTTAGTACCGCCACACCACTAGGAGAAGCTCCTGAACCTGGCAGGAATGCAACAACTGAAGATCAAACGGAGAAAGAGAAGAGCAGGGAGAGGTTTCCCCCTTCTGGCCATCTGCAGCCTAAAGTAAATGGAGGGCAGCAGCCTCCTTCAGGGGTACCAACACACTTTGACCCTGCTTTCAGGAGCATGATGCCATCTTATGTAAGTTACATTTTGATACTTCAAACTGAAGCCAAAGATCTCACGAGTAGTTATCTGTAGTGAAAATATATTAGCTGTGCCGTCTTCATGGCCCTCTGGCACATGATAACCTTTGTCTTTGCTCTAGATGTTCCACGCCTATCCCCAAATGCCATTTGGCCCAGGACATGTGAACTTCAGATACCCAGTACCACAGGATGGGGGAAAGTAAGATTTAATATTAAGCCTTTCGTATTTTAAAAATAAACGAAGTGTGTATGATTTTCCTCGTTGCACAAGGATGCACACTACATATCAGTCAGCCAGGGCTGCACGTGTTCGTTGTAAACACTCACATTAAAAGATGATTAAAAATATTTAAAACATACAGTGTTTCCCTTTTTGTTTCTGGCCAGTGTTGCATCAAGTCACATGCATCGTCAAAATTAAAGAGCTATATGTGTTATTGATTAAATCCAAATAAAGTAAACCATTTTACCTGCTGTCAAATTTGACTGGTGTTGACAGGCTTGGACTGGCTGGGAGACCCTATAAACGGTCTGATATGGTTTCCTCTCAAAACTGCCTCTTTATGTTGTCCACATATTCAACATAAATTCACATATTCACAAAACAAACGAAAAGAAATGAAAACTGAAAATCTTTAGTTGTCACTTTTCTACGTACTGTAATTAATTTGTCTCTTCAGACATTCTTTAATGTATTACATGCTATGACCTTCATTGGAGGGCTAGCGGTCCTGTTGGAAGTTGGTAGGGAAAACACTAGCATAAATGCTAGCTCATGTTTATTCACCTAATTTCTCATATATTTAACAATGAGTTCAAGGTATTGAATCATAAAAATGCACAATGTTTGATGGTTTAGCACAAATGTAAGATTCCTAGCCCTGCCTTTAAATGTTAATACAGTCTGTTCTTAAGTCCTGAACTTGTTCATTGTCTGTTCTCTGTTGGGTACTCAGGGGTCCTCGTTCTACCCGGCCCCAGCAGCCACCCTCTCAGTCCTGGCTCCAAGACCCTGACAGACCCTCCATCATCAGTGCAACAGAACTGAAGGAGCTGGACAATTTGGACACTGATGCTGATGAGGGCTGGGCAGGTCAGGACTTTGGCATTGTTTATAAATTTACAATATTTGAGTTATTAACTTCAGGAGGATTAAAGTTAATTTTAAAGTTGAAATTTTGTTTAATTGGTAATCATGTCTTGTGCAATTAAGGAGCTCAGATGGAGGTGGATTATACTGAAAAGCTAAACTTCAGTGACGATGAGGAGAACCAAGCTGCTAAAATCAAGGGAGACAACTGGTGAGTCTTTTTTTTTTTTAAACATTACTAGTATTATCTTTTTCTCACCTATTGTTTATTTGTACTGCTCAAACATTTTAACAGCTGGTCTGTGGAGTCTGATTTATGACCTCAGCTGTGATTGCCAGCTCTCTTACAAAGTGCTTTAGTATTTTGCATTTGAAAACTTAAATTCATTTGTATCATGGAAAATGTTCCATGGAGCTTGTAAAGAAATGTATATATATATAAATAAGGAAGCTATATCTTAGCTAGTGTTGTTCGATTTTTGTCAAAACTGAAAAAAAGGGAGAAAACTACTGTCAAACTTTGGTCTCCCAGGTAATACCATCTGATACATGAACGACACATTGGCTTTTTTTTTAGCGTGCCACAGATCCTAAACACCCAGTCATCCAGAAAGGCAAAACTGGCATGAAAATACACTGGAAGTTTTACCACTTTAAATTGTATCTCTTTAGAGGCCAAAACAAAAATACTATTGGGGTATTATTGGATCATTTTGATGTATCCGAATCAAATGGAGGAACCAGAAAAAAAACGTAAATCAGATGAAACACAGACTCTGAAAGTACCAATTGTTCAATTTATCCAGTGAATTTTTGGCAAATTATTTTTATACAGTAGATATTTCAAACTCCAAACTGGTTCACTAAATGACAGCTGCCTGTTTACAGTCAGCACATCAAATTTAACTAGATAAATATCAAAAATGATATTGTTGTCTTTACTTTATATGTTCAGTCTGGAACAGGTCCCTCTTGTGAATGAGTCCTCGTGGCTCAATGAGACCGGCCTGAATGAATAAAGGTTGAATGAAAAAAAAATATATAATAATTGATATTGGCCCTTAAAATCTCATCCAGTGCTTCTCTAGTTTTTACATTTTAATTTTTGTTTGCACATTTCAGTAATTCACCTCACCTCTGTTTATTTTATTTTATCTATTTATTTTTCAAATTCTAAAAAATGAAGACTGTCAGACTTTAAAATTTGTTTAAAACTATTTATTGGTTGCATTAGCAGCTGAAGGCTAGTTAAATGTGACAGCTAAAGGAATCTGTTTGTTTCTTTTTTTAAATTTTTTTATATTTTATATATATATTATATTAGGGAGTGGATGAGTAAAGTGGAGCGCATGAGGTCTCGGACATCAGATGGTCAAGAGGGCTGGAATGATCGGTCTGAGGAGCCTGGAGGTGCTAAAGCTTCTTGGGGCGACAATGTTGATCCTAGAGCACCATCACCTGGCATTGGAGGGCAATACAATAAAGCATCTTTTTTGCAGGAATACCAGGTAAGAGATGTTTAAATTACACAAAGGCACCATTGAGTCTAATATTTTAACAACATATTTTACAGTTTATTTTATTTCTGTTTCCAGAGTGTCAGTCATTCTGCTGGGAGTGGTGCGGCCCGTGGTAAACCACAGGCTGCTGTAGCACCTGCTGCCGATGAGGACTCTGACGCCTGGCGACAGAAGCGGAAAAAGCAGTCTGAAGTTTCTGAAGCTGTAGAGCGAGCAAGACGCAGGAGAGAAGAAGAAGAAAGACGGATGGAAGAACAGAGACTTGCTGCTTGCGCTGAAAAACTTAAACGTCTCAATGAAAAACATCGACAGACTGAGAGCAAACTTGCCAGTTCTCAGACCACTAGCGATGAGGCAGGAGCTGCTGGGGAGGAAGCCTTATCACCAATTCCTGCATCCAGTCCTGTTTCTCTAGTCCCAGTTTCACAATCGCAGGCCCTAATCACACAAGGTCCTTTATCAGAGAGAGTGGATCAAGACAAGGACAAGATAGAGCAGGAACGAGAGAAGGTAGAACCAAGTGCTGAAGATGAGGCTCAGTTGCCTTGTCAGCCCAGCCCTCCACCCCAAAGACCTACAACTTTAGCTCCAGAGCCACAAAGCGAAGGAGAAGCCTCCTTGGCAGAAGTGGGTCCCCTGGTGGAGGAAAACCAGACTGATAGGACAGCATCAGTACCCATTTGTGACTATTTTAACACTGAGGACCACAAAGGTAAGCTAGCTTTACAGGTTGAAGGTAAATTATTCAACTTCCTTTTAGGAGTTGAAGCTAAATACTTTTTTTTGCAGTGGATGAGCCCCACTTGCCTCTGTCTCACATGGAAGCTCCCGGAGGGGAAGAAATCCCCATTGCACCCCCACAACTGGAGGGAGAGGCTGCTGCTGCCATGCGTCCCTCTGTAATCTCCGGCTATTCCAAGCAGTTTCAAAAGTCGTTGCCTCCACGTTTCCTCAGGCAACAGGTAAATCTGTTTAACTTTGGCCTCACAAGTTCTTGTAAGACTTGAACCTAATCATAGCAAATTTGTCAAAGTTTATATATTTTCTATATTGTGAACCAAACTTTAAATTAGCAGTATTTCTCCTACCATACCCCTCCCCACCCCTACCAAGGAGTGCACCCTGCCCTTTCAACATAACCGAGATCAGCTGAGTCGCCGTGTAGAGGCTTGTAACCCTTTACCCCAGACCCCTTAATGACCTGAGGGCCACCTTTCAAGAAGAATGGGATGCCATGCCTCAGCAAACAATAAGTTGGCTTGTGAACAGCATGAGACGTCGTTGTCCAGCTGTAATTGAAGCTCATGGGCACATGGCAAGTTATTGAGACATTGACATATTTTTTGGGGGTATACCCACCACTGCTGTTGATTTTTCTTTCAATGAATTGTTTGAGATGGAGATCACCATTGCATGCTTATACTTAAATGCCCTACTTTCACGATATAATATCACTGTAGTGTGATTCTTTTTTTTTACGTTTTCCAAAAATTTTACCCGAAAGCCAAATATCCCTTTTTGTGAGTAGTGCGTACTGCAATAACTGCAGAAGAATGTGCTTTATATTAAATAAGTAATTAAAAATAATTTGGGTTACATTAGGGCAGCATGGTGAGCTGCTGCCTCTCAGCAAGCAGGTCCCTGGTTCAAATCCTGGTCCGGGGGCCTTTTTGGGTGGAGTTTGCATGTTCTCTCCGTGCATGCGTGGGTTTTCTCAGTGTACTCCGATTTCCTCCCACAGACCAAAAACATGCAGGTTAGACTGATAACTCTAAAATTGTCCCTAGGTGTGAGTGAGAGAGTGAATGGTGTTTGTCTCTATGTGTCCCTGTGATGGATTTGCGACCCATCCAGGGTGTCCCCTGCCTCTCGCACAGTGATTGCTGGACATGGGCACCGGCGACCCCCGTGACCCAAAATGGAAGAAGTGGGTAAAAGATAATGGATGGACGGGTTACATTATATTTGGCTGCATTTAGGGGTGCACCGATAAATCGGCCGGCCGATTAATTGGCTGGCCGATTTCCTTAATTTTGGGAAATCTGAAATCGGCCAATACTTGTATGAGAAACTGATTTTACAGATTTTTTTTTTTGTTTTGTTTTAACAACAATTGTCTAAACTTCATTTATATTTCAGAGCACTACCTCATGGCCACTTTAAACAAGTTTGTATTGTTTCTAGGATATTGTTGAAGGGTATGTTTTTCAATAAAGTAATATTGGAAAATTGAAGGTGCATTGTGAGCTTATAACACCTGACAGTGTTGCTTATAAAACAAAATCGGTATTGGCCAAAATCGGAATCGGCAGGTCAGGCTTTTTAGAAATTGGTGATCGGCTAGAAAACTGCAATCGTTGCACCTCTAGTTACATTGTTTGCTTTACAGGAGCAGATGAAGCAGCAGCAGCAATGGCAGCAGCAAACTGGGGGATCTGTGTCCCCATCCAGTGGTGGTAATGTACCATCTACCCAACAGCAGCAACACCGCTCCATGTATCAGCCCGTGGGCCCCCACCACCAGCACTTAGCCTCCATGGGGTTTGACCCTCGTTGGCTCATGATGCAATCCTACATGGACCCTCGTATGATGTCCGGTCGTCCCCCGATAGACATGCAAACTAACATTCACCCTGGTGAGTAGATCTATGATTTAAGCTGTGATTTTTGTAATGACAGCTGTCAAATAACTTGTTTAAATTTATTTTATTTTAATCTTTTAAGGGAGGATGCCTCAGAAGCAGATTGTACGCAGGGAGCCAGGTGACAACTCCAGCTCTAGTTCTGATTCATTTGATCACTTGTCCCGACCAGTTCGAGACCATGGTCTGCCTTCAGACTCACGAATGGTATGGGGATCAGACCCATACCCACAGTCTGAACCCTTACCCTCTGTAACTCCACCTAAAGGACGGGAAGATAACCAAGAGCAAAGGTAAAAATTATTGTACATTACAGGAGAATTGGTAAATATATACTTTGTATATTTTCAATAACATTACTCCCCCCCCCCCACCCCTCCACAGGATAGACTCTGGCTTGGATCTGGACAGAGGTCTTCCAGCTATTTATGCTCCGGACCTCAGTGCGGTGGACTCGCATAAAAATAACTTTTTTCGGGAACCAGATTCGCTGTCATCATTTACTCAGGGCTCAGAGGATGTGCCAGGACCTCTTGAAAGGGTCACTGTAAGCTCAGCCTTTGATCCTGATGAGCAAGGCTTACCAACTGGGGAAGAAGTAGAGGCTATTGGTCAAGCCATGCTCCAGAGAAGTGTTTCACAGGGTTCCAGTCACTCCCTTAAAATGGATGAACCTAGGTTTGAAGGAATACCCCTAGCAACTAAATCACTAGAGCTGCAGGACACAGGAGAATGTGTTTCGGATAAGCAACAAAAAGAAGTCTACTCCCAGGCTGCTGTGACCAGCAACAGGGCTACTTCTCCTGCAGATGGATTACACAAACCGGAGAAGCTGCCTCTGCCAGGTCCCAGTAAGCAGAAAGCTGAACTGCGTTGGGGTGGCAGATCAGTGGCTGGACGCCGTGATGGGGGAGAAAGATTGATTCGCAGATCGGGACCAATAAAGAAGCCTGTTTTGAGAGACATGAAAGAAGAAAGAGAGCAAAGAGAAGAGAGGGAGAAACGTCATGAGAAAGGAGAACGAGGAGACCGGTCTAAAAAGGATCAGTTATCAAAAGCTGCTTCTGCAGCTGTAGCTGTGTCTGAAAGCTCTAGATCTCAGGGTGACGGCAAGAAGGAAGGTGCTGAGGCAGAGGACACGCCAGCTGCCCATCACAAGGCAAGAGACTCGCAGCCTTCCTCAGGGGTGCCCACTTCCTCCTCCCAGGAAGAGAAAGCAGACAGACTGCCCAGTAATGACAAGCATACAGAACCAAAACTGCCCTTGCGAAAAGATTCCAATTTTCCTCCCCGTGCACACAGACGAGAGGAGCGAGACAGGGAGCGAGACAGGGAGCGAGACAGAGAGCGAGACAGGGAGCGAGACAGGGAGCGTGATCGGGAGAAGGAAACTGACAAGGACAGGGAGAGAGAATGGCCTACAGACTCAAATTTCAAAGGGCGAGGTCGAGGGGAGTACTACTCCAGAGGTCGAAGCTACCGTGGGACTTACGGTGGCCGAGCAAGAGGAAGTCGTGGTCGTTGCCGAGCAGAGTACCCTTATCGAGAGCCCCGGTTACGCTCTGATTTTCCTTCTGCTGGAGGTGCTGCCGCCTTTCGCAACAGGGAAGAAAGTGAGACGCGCAGTGAGAGCTCGGACTTTGAGGTTATTCCAAAACGCAAACGTCGACGTGGTTCAGACACAGACTCTGAAAGTGAAGGTGGTAGAGAGTCTGCCAGTGATACTGGACCCTCTGACCGTGAGCCTAGCACCAAACCTAGCCGTCCACTAAGAAGAGGGCTCCCTGGTGAGAGCCGTTCTGGGCCCTACAAGCTGAGCTATGAGCCGCCACATGGGGGAGAAAAAGTTGGGTCAAGAGGAGATGAAGAAAGTCGGCCTAGGCCAGGTTTTCTTGCTAAAGGAGAGCCTTCCCAACGAGGAAGAGGAAGTTTATACAGTAGACGAGGTGGAGCAAGAGATCGTGGAGGACCTCGCTCAGCCCTACATAAAAGACCACCTGCAAGAGATTCTTCCTTTCAATGGCCCTCCAAACCTATGGAAACATTCAGGCCTGAAGATGCAGAGTGTGCAACAAGATATGACAATCCTTCCACTGATCGACGGCCCTCTAAATTAGAAGGGAAGAAATTTGGAGATGGCACTCAGAGCAGCAGAGAAAGGCCTCGTCGAACTCGACCAGTACGACCCCCAAGACAGGATAAACCCCCACGCTTTAGACGCTTGAAAGAGCGCGAGGCTGCAGTGTTAGGTAGTGGTGACACGGCAGCAAGTCCTGTTTCTTTACCTTCTGTGCCTGCTGCAGCTGTCTCTAATGCAGTAACTCCACATGTCTCATATTCTCAAAGCATCTCTAGAGCTCCAGGAACTCCCCTAACTGTGCCTGCAGAAGCAGCAGCTGCTATACCTACACCTGATCAACATCCCTTAGAAGTGTCCTTGCCTGAGACCAGTAGTCCCACCATTACTGCAGTGGGTACCAAATCTCCTGACTTGTCAAACCAGAACTCTTCAGATCAAGCCAATGAGGAATGGGAAACTGCTTCTGAAAGCAGCGATTTCACTGAAAGGAGGGAACGAGAGGAGAGGAAAGGAGCACTGGTGGCCGCTGCTGAAGTAGCATCAGTAGCCACAGCTCCAGCACCTGCTCCTCCTCAGGGCACTTCAACCCCTAATAAAAGTCAGCCCGATGGAGGTGTGACTCCAAGACGCGAGACGTCTCAAGCAGCTAAGAGGAGTTTCTCAAGTCAGAGGCCTATAGAGAGGCCAAATCGAAAAAGCAACAGTGGAGCCAAAGCAGGCCGCAGCTACACAGGAGGCAAGGGAGAGAGGCGAGGAGGAGGAGGCAAAGCTGGCCGCAAAGGGTGAGTTTGAAATAATGTGCTGCTGTTAATCTTGGTGTGAAATTCATAAACACTTGCACAAAGAAGGTTGCTCAAAGAATAGGCTGCATTAAAACATTACAGGTTTGTTATTTCACAGTAATTCTTTTGTCTAATTCTTGTTCAGTTAATTGAGTTGAGCTGAATAACAAACAGGATCTAAATGTTTCTGCAGGGTTGGTATGGCTTCTTTCAATGAAAATACATTTTCTTCCTAATTGGCCATATAAACATTTAGGGAAAGAAAAAAAGTCACACCGCCCTATAAATCGCATCAGTCCAAATAAAGTGGAAAAATCCATAAATGTGTAGCTTCTCCGTATAAGTCACATCCATTATTGGTGGGGGACTGGTGGCGCAGAGGTTAGAGAGGTGGGCTTGTGATCCGAAGATCGCCGGTTCACGCCCCAGCCCCGACAACATCAAAAATTTTGGCTGGGGTAGGTGAAACACCCACACTTGCCCCCACCCTCATTCGCCCCACTCTGGGCCCATGAGCAAGGCCCTTAACCCCACCATGTGCTCCCTAAACAGGTCTCTCTTGAAAATGAGTTCTCGTGGCTCAATGAGACTACCTGGATAAATAAAGGCTAAATGAAAATGAAAAAATTATGCGTCATCGCTGACGCGTCGCGTTTGTTACACGTCACCGCTGACCACCCGGAAATGTGGGCCAGTGTTGTACCAAAAATTAATTTGGCTGTCAAATGGCGGCCGCGGGAGCGTGCATGGGAGGACTTCAACAAGAATTTAACAAGATTAACACTTAAAAACAATTATTTGTTTGCTTGAAATTATAGTAAAGTTGTGTCTCAGTCTAACTTTTCCTTAATAAATGCACTTTGACGGTCAAATCAGCTGCATTTCAAAAGCTGATGCGCTGAAGTAAGAGCATGCATGGGAGGACTTGCTGTGCATTTCTTCAAAATTTAAATTTTGGCATGCCATTCTACTCTGGTGCCATCTAGCGGCTGAAAATGGTAGTGTTCAATATTTTCAATCAGAATGAATGAAAACAGTCATATCTCAGCCAAAAATTGGTTTATAAATATGGGAAAAAATCCATAAATAAGTCTCTGTAGCATATAAGTCGCAGGGCATGCAAATCATGCAAAAAAAACAACAACGTGACTTATAGGCTGAAAAATACAGTAAAAATGGTATCAGATTTTTTATTTTTTTTTATCTATTTTTAAAATTTGAGCTCTAGCTCCAAAGATAAAAATTGTAGCAGGTTTTTCAGCATCACCGGTGGGGCATGTAGTGTTTTCATTATTTTTTAAGTTGTTTGCCTATGCTGGCCACATAGCTTGCCATATTAATTGGTGGAAGCTTTTTTTCTGTCTTCAGGTTTCCTTCAAACTAGCATGAGTTTCTGTCAAACATTAAAATTTGCCAGTTTTAAACTGCATGTTGTTTTTGTAACAGCCCTGCAGCCCAGCAGAACTCTGAGGCACCAGCAGCTGGAGGGGCAGCCCAAAGACCAGTAAAAGAGCAGCCTGCCCGACGCAAAGATGAAGCCAAACAGGCCATCAAGAAGCCCAAGGAGAATGCACTTTCTCAATTTGACCTCAACAACTACGCTAGTCAGTATACACATTTCACATACAGTATACACATCACTTACTAATACAAAAAAAAAATAATATATATATATATATATCTCAAATGTAATCAATGTCATCTTGTTACTGTAGGTGTTGTGATCATAGATGACCACCCAGAGGTTACAACCACTGAAGACCTACAGTCCAGCGCTATCGATGATGGTTTCACTGAGGTTGTTTCCCGCAAACAGAAACGTCTGCAGGATGAAGAGAAACGGAAAAAAGAAGAGCAGACTTCTCAGGTAGGAGGAACATTTACATTTTGTCATGTTAGATGACCACCAGATTTTAAGATGGCGGTCTCATCAAATGCAAAAAATGAAATAAAAAAATTCAGTGTAGAACTTCAATGAATAGAAACATGTTGATGATGAAAATATCAAAATGCGTGTATTCTGAGTAGCAGAACTCAATGATGTACATAAATTCCAATATGGCCACCAGTTTTAAAGATGGCAGCCATTACACAACTCAGAATTACTTTTGAAAGCTGAAACCAAGTCCAGGAGAATTTGGTCCAATTTTGTACATTCAGAATTGGACTTTTCATACTCAAAAATACATATTTTGATGCACAGACCTTCAAAATAAGTTTAATCAATCAGAATCACTTCAAATGGCGGCCATCTTGAGAAATGGTTGTCTTTTTTGTTTTGCTTTTTCACGTGGCTAATGCACTTTTCAGAGAGAGTAGGTTCTGGAGTGCTCATGTCACCAAGTGAAAGATCATTTCAGCATTCTTCTAATCTAACTCTTGCAGAACTGGGGTAAGAAAGGTCCTGGTGAGAAGAGCAGAGGAAGCGGAGGGAAGCTGCCACCAAGATTCGCCAAAAAACAGTCGACACAGCCACAGCAGCAACAACCTCCGTCCTCACAGTCTCAGCCGCCTGTAGCTTCTGCCCCCAGTGCCCAACAGCAGCCCCCCATTTCAGCTGCACAGCATTCTCACCTCGCCCCCTCCCAACCCCCTGCATCTCCTCAAACTCTGGAAGGTCCTGTGGCTTCTCTTGCCTCCATCCCCTCTTCTACTGTGGATTTCACCTCAAAGAGCCTGCCCTCTGCTCCCACCCAGACACACAGCGCTCTGGGTACAGAGCTGTGGGAGAACAAGGGGGCAGGGTCCACCGTGCTTCCTGACGTAAAGAAGCGTGAGTGTGACTTTATTTTTGCTTCCAAAATGACACGACTTTTACAGATGGGAAGTATTTGGCAAATGTTTGAGTTGTGTAATTTTTGTTTGTTCCAGTTGGTCTCATTAGCCCTCCTCAGCCACCTGTGAGTGCTTGGAACAAACCTCTGACCTCCTTTACTGGCACAGTCTCCTCAGAGGTGGGTGGAATTAGCTTGTTGCATCTTTTTGTGACTGATCTATTTTCCAGTCGATAAACAACAACACGTTTTATTTTTTGTTTTAAGGCTGTGAAGCCTGGAGCAGATGGCAGTGTGGAATTGGGAATAGACAGTATCCAGTTTGGAGCACCATCATCTGCAGGCAGCACCGACAGCGATGGAGCTCCTGCTTTGTTAGAAACTGGTTCTGAAAGCAAGCTGCCTGCTCCCAAAGAACAAAGACAGAAACAACCTCGAACTGGTCCCATCAAGACTCAGAAGGTAACGGCACTGTGGAAAGAGTTTATGCCACTGACCATGTATGTAAATTGTCTACTCCAGTTTCAACGTTTCCTGTCCTCCTCAGCTCCCTGAGATGGAACCAGTTGAAACCAAGGAGTACAAACCAGGTCCTATTGGGAAGGAACGCTCTCTAAAAAACCGCAAGGCCAAAGATGCTCGTGGAGCCGAGGCTGAGGGAATAGAGGGAGGAGGAAATGGAGGAAACGTTAGCAGAGCCAATGATTCCAGTCCTCCCACAACTGATGCCACAGTACCAGAGTTGGGAGGGGACATAGAGGGCATGATTACAGCCCCATCAGCAGAGTACAGCAGCAACTCTAAGGTATACTACCACACGTCAATCTTCTGATGTAGTACTCAAAATTATTTTTTATCATACTTGAAATATTGGCTTTTCTTTGAAAATTAGTAAAAACATTTCAATTGTTTTATTTGTTCCTCTCAGGAGTCTGTCACTGACTACACCACTCCCTCGTCCTCTCTGGCTGACAGTGTTCCTACGAGCGGGAACAAAATGGAGGAGAGTTTAGTAGCCAATGTGAGCAGACGTTCCTACATCGACACGCAACATTTAAATGAAGAGTAATTACAAGACTGAATTCTGTTGAACTTGTAAAGATTGTGTTAAAGCTGTGCTTTGTGTTGTTTTCCAGGTGGCACTGCCCCACTCTCTGCCTCTCCCTCACAGAGAAACACTGCAGCAGAGCTCTAGCCTCAGCACCGTCTCTCCAGCTACCGTTGATCTAACACTAAAGGTAAACGCGTACGGACACTCAGGTAAAATAACTTTCCATTAAAATATTATCCAACACTCCTTTTTTTACCTTCTCAGATGGAGTCTGCTCGTAAAGCTTGGGAAAACTCCCCAAGCTTGGAGAAGAACTCACCAGTCACCTCCTCTTCCTCCCCCATCACCTCCTGTGCGTCGTCCTACTCCTCTTTCTCCTCCGCCTCCATGCCACAGATCCCTGTAGCATCTGTAACCCCCAGCACCTCTCTGTCAGGTAATTACCACTCACTGAATGGTGTGGCTGTCACTGTCTTAACCGTACTGAATGACAAGTGGTTAAACTTTCCCTCAGGTTCTGGTACCTACACAACGTCCTCCCTCAGCACAAAGACCACCTCAGCCTCTGACCCCCCCAACATCTGCAAAGTGAAGCCTCAGCAGCTACAAAGTGGAAGCCTGTCTTCCTCCAACAGCAGCAGCAGTAGTAGCAGTGGCTTCTCTCAGCTTGGCTGTGTGCCACCTCTTCTCCCCCAGCAGCAGCAGACCCCGCAGGTGTACGTCTCTCAGTCTGCAGCAGGTAACGTAGCACCTAGTGACATATCAAGTTGTTTACAATGAAACCTAAGAAGAAACTTTAGACGTCTTATCAGTGTTGACGTAGTTAAAAAGGAAAAAAAAAAAATCAGTTCATGAATTGAAATTTAACCAACTGTTCAGGTTCTGCAGCTCAGATTCCAGCCTTCTACATGGACACTAGCCATCTCTTCAGTACTCCACACCCTCGTTTGGCTCCCCCTCCCCTTGCACAGCAGCAGGGCTTTCAGCCAGGACTTTCCCAGGTAGGATATTCTTAGTTAAAAACAAACATTTGTAATGCTGGAATTCTAACCGTTTGCCTTCCTATGCCTTACAGCCGACGGCAGTGCAGCAGATTCCCATTCCCATCTATGCTCCGCTGCAAGGCCAGCCTCAGCACCAACACACCCACCAAGCTCAGCTGGGACTCAGCACTGGTCCACCAGTTTCACAGCCACAGGACCTGTTCAGCTCCTCTCTTCAGCCTTACAGGTAACAGTCCCACAGGTGTTCACTTTCTGCTGCAAATCTGTGTTGTGTTGTTTTTGTCATCTGATCCTCAATCTGCTCTCCCTCAGGTCTCAGCAGGCATTCTTGCAAAGCAGCTTGTCCCAGCAGTCTATGATGCTGTCAGGACCATCTCTGCACAGCTATGCTGGCTTGCAAGCCCCTGAGCTAGGAAAGCCCCAGTCCAGTCTGGCTTATCAGCAACCCTCCTCCACCCAGCACATTCCCATTTTGTTTGAGCCCCAGCTCAACCAGCCCTCTGGTATGGGAGGCTCCCAGCTCATCGATACACACCTGCTGCAGGTAATCGCACTACGCGCTGCAAACACCTTGTATCACTTTCAGATCTTCAGTAGCATTTGGTCATTCTGTAAATTTATTTTACCCGTTATTCACAACAACTTTACACCTGACATTTGTCTTGTGCACAGGCTCGACAGGGGATGAATCAGCATTCAAACATGTACTCAGGGCAGGTACAACAACATGGTCAGAGCAGTTATTATAGCAACACTCAGTCTCCTAGTTCAGCAATGCAGCAGGTAACACCCTTACATCCTGAGTTTTATTCATATGAAACAGAAGCATCACCGTTTCCTGCAAGTTAAAGAAGTATCCTAAATATATATTTTCAGGTGACTGTCCCTCTGCAAGGTTCCCAGTTGTCCCTGCCAAACTTTGGTTCAGGTGGAGGCCAGCCCCTCTTGGCACTCCCTCCCACTCCTCCCCAGGCCCAACCTCCCAACATCAACAGACAACCCCCAGTTTCTCAGCCCTACAGAGGCATTATGGGCCCTAACCACAACATGATACAGCCTCCGAACAGCAAGGTACAGGATTTTGTGTATATATAATGTATGTATGTGTGTGGGCAGGGGGGTGTTCGTGTGTTTATTAACCCACAAATTTATTTTATTTATTTATTGACCTTTATTTAACCATAATGTATTCATTCTTTCAGATGGACATGGATCTCAAACTCTTTGTTAGTGGGATGGATGTGAAGTCTGGAACTCCTCCTGTCAGCGCAAGGAGCACCACACCCACCTCCAGCCCTTACAGGTAATATGTGTGTGTGTGCGTGTGTGTGCTCGTTACATCAAAGTTACCATTGTATCAGTAGGTTGGACATTTAAGTTCAGTGTTTCCCCTAGTTTACTTGCCTTGGCAGGGCGCGCGTATCTTCTGTGATTTTTGTCGACGGGGGTGGAGGCGGAGACGTCTGTATTGTGCACTGTTTGTACAGTTAGTTTTTTTTGTGGGGTGGTGGAGATGGCTCAGCATGAGGGTGATGGAGTGCTACAGGTAATGGCAGGTAAAATAGTTGGGAAAGCACAAGAAGCTCTGTCTCAACAATTTGCAGAAAGATACGGCAAGAAATATTTTAGCAGATGACATCCATCTTTTTCGTCAGTTTGAACTTCTGAGCTCAGGGAGGTGTTACAGGGTCACTGATAATGAACTGTATAAGAAGACTATAAGAAGTAATTTATTCCGAGCGCAATAACTATTCTTAACCAAACCAAATTATAACATTTACGTATGGTATGCAAAGTGTTTTATTCTATGCACAAATTGTTGATGTTTTGATTGTATGAATGTTTTATTTTACTGTTGGAGAGCCAAAGGAAAATTTCCACCTTGGTGGACAATAAAGTCTTATCTTATGTTACCTCCATATTCATAGTTTTTTAGCTAACATTTCTGTATTCTGCACCTCTAGCTTAATGCTACATCATTTGTTGTGGTGGTGGTGGTGGGGGGTGTCCTCCTTGTTTAATGGTCGTGGAAGCACTGGTGGTGCTGCTGCATGTATGGATTCACACCACTGAACAAAGTGATCCAGCACAGTCTTTCCATTTGTTGTGTTTTTGTTGGTATCCATGAACACAAGAGTTTTACATAGTTTGAAACGACACTGACTTATAACGGCAAAGATAAATTTACATTTTTATTATAACAAGAAATGTGATTTATTCTTACAAGAGGTGGATTTTTTTTTAATTCGGGTGTTTTTTAACTCCTTGTGGGTTGACTTTCGATGTTTTTAATAGTTGTGTGTTGTTTTAAATGCAGGGCCAGCTCCACCTCTCCTAGCAGCCAGTCCAGTAAGATGAACAGCATGCTCTACCAGAAGCAGTTTCAGCCCAGCTCTGCTGGCATGAGAATGACCCAGCACTTCCCTGGCCAGTTCAACCCTCAGGTTCAACATGACCACATTCTTTCATTATGTTTTTATTGTTTCCTATAAGCTTTAACACATGACACTTATTTTCCTTTCTGTTTCTCTCCATTCAGATCCTGTCTCAGCCCAACATCGTTTCTCCTCTGGTTCGTCCTACTCACACCAATTCTTTTGCTGGAGGAGTTCAGCGATCTCCTATGGGCCCTCCTATGGCACCAAATGTGAGCGGCGGTCTTATGCCTCACCCTCGACAACAGCATCTTCAGCACATTCAGCACCCTCCCAGAGGGCCCACTGGTCCCCCGATTGTGCCCCGAGGCTCACAGGCGGCTCTGAAGGCTGAACAAGACCTGAAGGTTGTTGTTTGTTTGTTTGTTTGTTTGTGTGAGTACTTTTGGTCAGTTTAATGTATTCATTGTGTTTTTGTTGTTTCCAGGCTAAGCAGCGGGCTGAGGTGCTTCAGTCCACTCATAAGTTCTTCTCAGAGCAGCAACAACTGAAGGCTCCTCAAGTCAGTAAAGCTTCCCGACTCGATCAGGGAGGAAAACCTCTACTCGACATGTCGGCCTCAAATCACCAGGCTGGAGGGGAACATCCAGATTCTGACAAGCCCCCCATATCGACGGCCAAGCCCATTCGAACTGGCCCCATAAAGCCACAGGCCATAAAACCAGAAGAAGGCAAGTAAGAGTCTGCAGCCTTCTTTAGGTGACGATTTTTGGATGGAAGACAGAAGAGAGAATCTACCCCCATTCACCCAACCTGAACCTCACATCCCTGGAGGACTCTGTGCAGGAGGATGACTATGGTGTTACAAACTGTAGGCACTGTCAAGTAAAAGTGCATTCCTCTTCCTCTTTCTTATAAAGTCTTGCCCCGCTGCAGATGAGGGTATCCAAGTTTATTTCTTTCATCACATTTAAATGCTGATTTAAAAAAATGCTGCTCAAATTATTCTATAAAAATCTACTATGATAGTAGATACACAGAATATTGGAGAGAAAATTTGGGATGTGCTGCTGAGTTAGCCGTTTTTATAGGTTGTCTGAGTTCCCTTTTTTTATATTCCCCCATAACATCCAAAAAATTATAGAAAAAAAAAAAAAATCATGTTTTTGTTAACAAATGAATCTTTTTTTTTTCTTAAGGAGATATCATTTATTGAAGCACACTTTTTGTTGCCCAGACTCCCACCAAAACTAATCCAGAAATCTGTGGGATGCATTTGCTAAACGGTTTATTCCACACAGAGACATGGATTCAGAAATAATTTTTTGTTTTATCAGAATGAAAATGTGAAAACTGTAGGATTTGATTGACTTTGATTTCTTGATTTGTATGCCTGTGAGCCTTTGCTCCTGCCTTTTTCTCATCTCCTTGCCTGAAAATAACTTGAGGCGTGTGTGTTGGGGTATAAAGCTTGTACCTGGACTCCTCTGTATTTTTAGCCGTCACAGATTATGACATCAAAAACCTCGGATTGTTGTTGCCTCTGCAGCAGAGTATTGATCGGACTTTCAGGATTGCATGGATGTAGGATCACTGATCAGCTGTTCCAGCATCTGAGCGGCTGTCACGCACACGTTCACTGCTTTTACACTCGTTTTTGTGTGTGTACACAAATGCATAGATACACACTTCTCTGTAAAAAGCATCCAGATCTGCTGCTATTGACTGATTTCAGTGCCCTTAGCTAGTGTATAGCATGACAGGGCTGTTAAAAGGAAAAGATGCAGTGTGCTAAAAAGTGAATCCACTGTGTTTGACATTTCATGGCAAGGAGGAACAGGATGGGGATGGAGAACAAAGATAAAACTAAAGTAAAATTAAACTCGATTGCTGAAGCATTTTGGCTAAAGGACACTTTTTGTTTCTGTCTTTGGAGCAGTTAGTGCGGTTTTCTGTCTGCCTTTTTTGTTGGCTGTCCCACCCACATCACTCTCATCTTTGGGTTGCAATGACGACGGTCCTCTAGATATGTACAGTAGTTTGCACCCTACGGTGGTGAGGGACTCCCCTCAAATCTGCCCTAGCTGGGGAAGACTCCTTTACATGGAGGATAGAATAGGGAGGGAGGGAAATTACTGTTTTTTGTTGTACTTGTACAGGGGTTTCATCACTGTATTAAGATATGTACGGTCTTATTTACATTCTCTTGGTTTGGTTACAGAAACTAATAAAAATAATATACTGTTCAAGTTTGTATTTTTGTTTTCCTTAATTAATTTATTTTTTGCCACATTTATGGTATTGTTTTTTTCCCCCAAAATTCCAATTTTAAGTCTTTATTTAAGGCTATGAACAGCATCTGACCCCTAGGTGTCACCAGAATACTGCTGAAAAAAGATCAATTGGGTTTTCAGGAACATAATACAAATAGACCCTGAACAGATCAAATGTAAGAAGAAAGTTCTACTGTAGGGTTTCATGGAAAAGTGGAGCTGGAGCATCACCATCCAACTTTGCACAGAGCACCATTGTCATTTTCAAAGGTGAAATAAAAATAGATAAATTGACACTTGGTTGGGTTAGGTCTATTTGTTGTGCAAAATCAACACAAGGCCAGTAATGTAATGAAATGCTTAGGACGAGGAGAACCATCTCAACTCGCCAAAAAAAGGAAAGGAAATCTAAAAGCATGCAGTAAAAATACTAACATACTAACAAAAACATTAAAAATACTACTGACATACTATAAACATTAAAAAATATTACTAGCATACAAAAAAAAAAACATTAAAAATACTACTGACATACTAAAAACATAAAAAAAATTAAATCATACTAAAAAGGTGCCCAAGTTGAAAAAAATGCATGTACAGTGTGACTGTTAGCAGTGAGGTTTTTTCAACATCATGTTCTGTTAGTGGTGTGGTCTTGTTAGCAACAGTGGACAATTGTTTCCACAGTTGTTGCCCATCCAGAACATGTGTGCGATGTTCTAATTGGAAAAGATTTATCGGTTTAATTAATACTTTTCATTAACTCCAGTGTTTGATATTTATAAAGTACAGCAGAATCTGAGCCGATCAAGCATTGTGTCAAAATTTGAGAAAAAGTTCTCAGTTTAAACTCCGAGAGATGCTTCTAATAACGGGATTCCCGCAGAGTCAAAGTTTTTGTTTTCTAGGTTTGGATAGGTATGAGGGGAAAAATATTTTGAGATTACAGACATTTTCCTTAACAAAATCTGAATCTAAAAAGATTATTGCTGAAACGAGCAAAAAGCTCCCATTTCACTGAGGTCACGATACGTGAAGGACAGACGTCAAACACTTGATCATCTAAATCAACTTTAAAAGATGCCTTTTAAATGGAAGGATTGCACCAATTTATTCAACTTGTTGCAACAAAAAAGTAGTCCTAAACATATTGTTTATTTTACAGTAAACTGCGCACACACACACAATCGATATCTACTTATCTA
>NC_056500.1:32952697-32957711 GCF_014905685.2 Nematolebias whitei
ATATATCCATCCATCCATCCATATATAAAAGTATATATAAAAAGGTATATATATATACTGTATATATACTTACATATGTATATCTCACATCCAACCTGTGGGGCATAACGACTGACAACATTTAGCATCAGACCTTCTACTTCTACCTTAAGACACATCACCCTATCTGACACTATTTTCACTTCTACCACATTCTTTGCCATCTCATACTTCAGGAACACCCCTACTGCATTCCTCTTCCTATTGACACCATGGTAAAACAGTTTGAACCCTGCTCCAATGCTGTGAGCCTTGCTGCCCTTCCTCTTGATTTCTTGGACACAAAACATCTACCTTCCTTCTCTGCATCATGCCAGCCAGTTCTCTACCTTTGCCTGTCATTGTCCCCACGTTTAGAGTTATCACCCTCATTCCTACATTCTTGACTTTCCTCTTCTCCCTCTGTCTCCTGAGACGTTTCCCTCTTCGTGGTCTTCGACTAACTGTAGTACAATTTCTGCTGCACCATGTTTGTCAACAGCACCGGTGGTGATTGTTGTTAACCCTGGCTTCGACCGATCTGGTATGATTTTGCTTAGATGAACTCACATATTAGTTTTGGCAACAATGTTTTTACGTCAGATGCCTTTATTGACAGAATCCTCACCATTTACCTGGACTTGGGACCCACACAAGACATACAATGGCTTGTGCTCCCTAGTGGCTGGTTTCATTTTCTATCCTTCCAAAAAATTTTGTAAAACAAAACCAATAACCACACACTTTAAAATATTGTAAGATAAAGTTTATTTCATGGTGATTTTTGGACACTATTTTGTTAAATACACTGTACAAATACATGCAGTACACAATACACGTTATGTAAAAGAGCAGTTTATTCATTAAAAGGTGTTGACTAATAAATCACTGCAAGGCTTGTGTAAAAACAATCATTTGTGATGTGAAAGGTCTGCAAGTATCTTTCCTTTAAAGGGATAGCTCAGATCAAATTATGAACATTTAATATCTTACCTGTTGTTGATAGCTCCATGAACAACTTTTTAAAAAGAAATAAAATTTAAACATTTACGTTGGCTGTTTTGCATTACATGGTTATTTCAGCTGAAAGTTTTCCAGACTGCTCTTGATGTGCTATATGTAGCTGCTGCTGGCATTTTTATTTGCAAATAACCCTACGATTCTATGTGCAATTACTAAATTAATGGTAAAGTCATGATATATAAAATAGTGTTTGTATAAACCAGTATAAAATCTGTAAGACTGGAGTTGTTTTAAGACAATGATCCATTCCAAGCCATAAGCTTGTCAATCTGGTAATGAAACTCTGTGCCTAATCTTTCCACTGAATCCTACTTCAAACAACCTGAATTATCCCTTCAAGGTTAAACTGTGGTTATATGTTTAGTTTCAAATATATTTAGCTTAACATGAAAAACAAGAAAAAAAAAGTCACACGTCTGCATTAAAGGAGGTACAAAAATAATTGATCTGACAACGTTTGTGGGCCATGCCACGCAACACAAAATATGAAAAAGCAGACCTGCTCGGTGCACAGTTCCTCAGATGAATTAGTAGTTAGACTCCAATTTTTGAATACTGGTGTTGTTGGCTTTCTAACTTCTGTTAAACCGCTCACACTCTGCTCTAAAATGGTGAGTCTCTGAAGAGGGAACAGGTGAAAAAGAAAACTTCAATTTTTAAAGAAAAATAGTCCCTCGTGTTGGCCTCAGTTGGCCTGCTGCCGCCCCAGCCTGATGTCATAGGACACTAAGTGGAAGTTGTCCCATGCAAACAGCTTCCTCTGGGCCAGGTTGTAGTCAATCATGCTGTTGTAGCCATACTTGTTCTTGAAGGGGATGGACATGGCCTTCCCCTGGCTGGTTTTGGTGTCATACATGTAGTTGATGGTGGTGTTGTGAGCTGCGTAGCTGGCTACGGTGTACAGCTTCCCACAGATGATGAAGGAGTTGGCCACAGATGCCTTCCTGATGTTGGTCTCCCAACTTTTCTTTACCTCTAGGGTATGGGGATCCAGCTGCGAAATCACAATTGCTCCATGGGCTTTGTTGGTGGAGTAGACGACCCATAGCCCCTTCTCATCCACAGACAAGTCAATGTCTGTGTAGCCCCCCCAAGAGTAAGGGAACTGGCCACGGAAGCCAGCATGAGGAAGTTCCCGACGAGCTGCGATGCTCTCAGAAGCCAGGTCGTAGCGGATCAGAGTACGACTGAACCGTCTCTGGTAGTACAGGGAGCCTCGATAGAGAGTAGCCCCGGTGCTTTCTACGGGGTCAGGAAGCAGCAGGACCTGTCACAAAAGAATGCAGGACTATTACTTTTAATGGTCTAAGAACATTATTGTCCCAGCAAGTGTCACTCATATGACCCCTACCTTAGATGGGAAGCCTTTAGAGAATTGTTCCATGTCATCATATCCGAACAGCTGCCTGACCTCAGAGCCGATCGCATCAATGCGCCAGACCATGTTAGGTCCGTATGGAGAAACAGCCTCAGGATCCTGCATCCACACACCGTATTTGCCTGCTATGCTCTCGGCCTTCCTATGAGTGATCGGTTCACCAACCAAAACCAGAGTTCCACAACCTGCAAGCAGGAACAAGTGACACATGAGAGGGAGTCATAGAGAAGTTTCTGACATACAGTATTTCAGGAGGCCGATATGGGGTAGAGGTAGGGCAGCCAACTCGGGACCCAAAAGTCCCAGGTTTGATTCCCAGTCATTGCACATGTTGTGGTGTCTCTGAGCAGGACACCCTATTCCTAATTGCTCCCTGGGCACCCACATAGCTGCCCACCGCTCCACCTGGGTGCATCCCAGGTGCGATGGGTTAAATGCTGAAAACTAATTTTGCCATTGTGTGACAAACAATGATGACAACACATAACACTTATATTACTTATTATTTAGTTACATTTAGTTCAGAAAAAGTCAACAATTTTCCAAGACAAATTCACATTTTGTATTTGAAAGTTAGCATTTTCCATTATTATGATAAATCTTGGAATCCTTGACAAAGAAAGTTTATATGATCCATATCGTACAAAGTGTTTGGGCACATCATGGCCCAGACTCATCTGACCAGAGGGAATAATTTAGCGCAGGTGCTGTAAAACGTACACCTCCATTATCAGCCTAAGAAGATTGTCTCAAGGTACCGATTGCTGAAACTAAAGCAGGACTTTTAGATCACCACACATGGCCTAGTCAATCCAAATTTGACCAACCAATGCATGCAAAGGTTACCTAATTATGGCAACCATTACCAGACCAGAACTACATCCCTGTTAATGAGTCACTACCAGAAACTTAACTATTGGTACTAACATCTAATTGTAGTGATCCAACCGTGATACTGATAAAAAAATACTTTCTAAAAACTTCTTCCCTTTTAAAAATATATTGTTTATTTTTTCAGAAGACAACAGCACAAGCAAGGTGAGAATAAGTTCGAAACATGGTTTGATTATGATAAAAGTAATTTGATCTGATGTCATTCTTTCTCAATGTGGTGGCAGATTGTAGGTTTGGAGATGCTCTGTCTTAGCACCATTTTAATGACCACCATCAGAGCTGCAGCGGATTTGCTGCACCTCATCCTGGGTTACAGAGAAAATGATCAGGGTGGCACTTCCTAAAATACAACCCTGCTCCCAGGTGCCAAGTGCATTACAAGATTTAAAGTTAGACTAAAATAACTGGCTTCAAAGACTGGTTTTATGAATACATTCATTACCATGTTGCATCATCCGAATTGGTTGATATTTTGTTTTCATTATGTATTTTCATGCATTTCCATTTAGACCTGAGCTGCTTTTAGAGAAAAGTTTATCCATCCAGTTTAACAGTTAAAGGTAAATGGGCTTTTAAAACATGCTTTCTCTATACACTCAAACTTGAAACTCAGAGGGGCTCTCATGCCAACAGTTTGGCATGACGGCGGTATTATCGCCCTAAATGCTTTAGTATTAATAGCAGTATTTGCTTTGAGGCTGTCAGCAAAGGGGTTGAATGTCATGTTTGAGAGGTCACATAAATGGATGGGGGGATATTGGGAGGAAATCAATTAGAGAAGTATGAGCTACAAAAACTGTGATATAACGCAATGCAATACGATATGATCCAATACAATACGATATGTTGTGAGCTACAATATAATATATGATACAATACAATCTAATATATTACAATAGCATACATTACTATTCAATGTGCTGTATGATATAATATGATACATGAAGTGATGTATAATGATACATTATGATATAATACTGTACAATATGACATAAAAAGACATGGTGCAATACAATGTTATAGTTTGCATTATGATATAAGATACTGTAAGATATACTGTACTGTAAGATTTTGGTTTTCATGTAACTTTTGGCCGTTTCTACCTTTGAGGGAACTTTGTTTTACTTTTTTACATGCTATTGTTGTATCAGATTGGTAAGATTTGAATCAAAGCTCTCACAAAATGTGAGTCTTTCAACTAAATGTAATTACGGTACATATTTCTGTGTCCCAATACTGTGTGTATTTTTGTAATAAACAAGCTCTTTCAGACAGACCTGTGTTGTCCTGGTTGCCATTGGGAGCAGGTACCTCAGTCACCTCAGCCTTCAGCTCCTGAAAGCCTGAAGCTCCGTACCGCCATGCTGAATCTGAAGGCACAAAGACACTGAGTGATCAGAAAACAGTACATGAAGTAAAACCCCTGCTCAGGCTGCTGCTCTGTCCCCCTGCCTGTTGGGTCTCGTCATCAGGTGAGGCATCTGGTTGGAGCCTAAACGCACACATTTCACAGTTGAGAGATTTATGTTGGAGGTGTTGAAGTTGTCTACTGTCAGGGAATATTTGGTCAAAGGTTGTGGATGTTTTTTTCTTTTCTTGCTACTCTACGGTGAAACCAGACGTGTTCCCCCCCCCCCCTCCCCCCTCACCCCCCTCTGCGCCCCCCCTCTCTTTACTCCTCTTCTTCCTTGACACTCTCCG
>NC_056500.1:32957811-33000730 GCF_014905685.2 Nematolebias whitei
CCCCCCCCCCCCCCCCCCGCTTCCTTGCTGTGCTCTTTTGTCCTGTGAACCCTTAAAAAAAGCCTCTCTTTTTTTTTTCCTGCATACCTCTTAATTGGAAGGATCAGCTGGTCTCTCAACAAGATTGATCAACTTCTCCAGACAGGAGTCAGGGTAAGGAGGACCCTCTGACCTCTTTAAGGAACAAATTGGATTCATGATGACGACTAGATTCTACTGTTTGGGTTGGTGGAATCTGGTTGTCTACAAATTCTTGTGGAGGTGTTGAAGCTTGACAGTGCTTGGACTGAATGTGGAGCTGTGACAGGGAATTGGAGCAGCTGTATCAGGACTGTGATCTCCCTGGCAGCACTCATGAATGGTGGAATAATCTGGAGAAGCTGTGAGCTCGACTTTTGGAGTAAAGGATCAATTCGGCTGTTTTGGAGTTTCCATCAGAGAATATGTACCAGCGAGACTTTAAAAGGCAGAAACAACAATTACGAGTTCTGCCTGACCCAAACTGTGGCCTTGATGCCGGACTTATCTCAACTCCTCCTGGAATGTTTGGAAATTAACTAAGATGCATTGACTGTTTCCTCACCCCTCCCTTCCCCAAGGCCGTGGACATGTAACAGAATCTCAACTGAGCTGAAGATGAACGTCACCTCTTACCTGGACAATGGCTGAGGGGGGGCTCTGGACTATGCTACGACTTTCCCTTAAAAATTCAATGTTTTCACCGCCTATATGTAAATGTATAATGTCTGTTTATGTTGCTTTGCTGTGGTAGTTTTTTTGATGCCTCAAATTGTGCCCTGTCTAGGACACGGTGTGAGAGATCTTTTTTTTATACCGTCTCTCCTCTCTTTCCTTTTCTTATCTAAGCAAAATATTATTCTGAATAAGAATAAGAAGGCCGCGCTGATTATTTTAGCCGCAGCTTCGTGCACTCCGCCCATCTTCAGACGACTCTACGTACATATTCGCGTTGTATCTCGGTGCAATGCCAATAAAGTTTATTCTGATTCTTCTGATTCTGATTATTGTGACTGAGAACATGTTTCCCCTCTGCCCTAAGAACAAGGAGCTCTATTGTCTCCCAAAACAGTTGAACCATCTCCGAAAACACTCTCTTATCTCGAACTGAAGAATTTCTCTTACATGCCCATGAACCATATGTCAGAGTGCTGTGTGTAAGAACACTGCAGCTGGCTTCAAGGACACCCCCTGAACGATGGTGAACTTGACTGAGCTGACAAGGATATAAAAACGAGCAGATAACGAGGCTCATTTCTGTGACTGGTCTTCATGTGTATACATTTATGCATATTTATGTATGTAGCCTGCTCTGAAATCCAACCTTGCAAGTAAAATGTGATGTACTGTATATATGAGCAGAAACTGGTGCCATCACAAACTGAATTTGAATTGCTCAAACCGTAGTTGCATAATTTGAAATTAAATCTATTGGTTTGAAAAAAAATTTCACAAAATTAAAAATGAATTTAATGGTTTGAAACTGGGCTGTACAGTGGCACAACTGGTAGAGCTGCTGCCTCTCAGTGAGCAGGTCCCTGGTTCAAACCCCGGTCCAGGGGCCTTTCTGGGTGGAGTTTGCATGTTCTCTCAGTGCATGCATGGGTTTTCTCCGTGTACTCCGGTTTCCTCCCACAGACCAAAAACATGCATGTTAGGCTGATTGGTAACTCTAAATTGTCCCTAGGTGTGAGTGAGAGAGTGAATGGTTGTTTGTCTTGTTTGTCTCTGTGTCCCTGTGATGGACTTGTGACCCGTCCAGGGTGTACCCCGCCCCTCGCACAGTGATTGCTGGACATGGGCACCAGCGACCCCCGTGATCCAAAATGGAAGAAGCAGGTAAAAGATAATGGATGGATGAATGGTTTGAAACTGAATTAATTTGCTTTGAAACTGTATTTTGTTGTACAGAAGTTTCTCGCTACTTCGTAGTTTAACTTTCGCAGACTCGCTCTTTCGTGGTTTTTCAATGTAAGATTGTACACAACACATGATTGTTAACTTTAATATTACTCACGTGATTGGGATTATTCGGGATAAAAAGTTTATGAAAAAAATACTTCGAACAGGTGCCGCAATTTTGAAGTTTTCTTTCAATAAGCAAGTCAAAAGAACTACACTACCCAGAAGCCAACAGTGCTTCTGGATGCTGCTTTCTACCAAAATGGATGGAACACAAAGTCAGAAGTACTTATGAGTACTTATCATAGTATCAATTAAGCTCACAGAACTGGCAGGAAAGTTGCAAATAATCCTGAAGCTGAATTATCCACATGCACATCAACCTGGATGGGGCGGTAGTCTTTGTCGCTGCAGGGTAAGTCTGCCATACTGGAACTGAGCCCGACCAGAACTGAGCTGCTGGTCTGCAAAGCTGGGGAGCACCCATACAAAAATTTTGCAGTACTGTATATATGTACTTATGTTGTTAAAATAAGGTAGGTGTAAGTGTTTATAACATTGCAAGAGTGTGGGAAGGGTTTATAAAGCCTATAAACACTAACATAAATATAGCGTTCCTACTTTGTGGTTTTTCACCTATTTTGGGGGTGTCTGGAACGTAACCCCTGCGATAATTGAGGGACTACTGTATTAAAAATTCAATTTGACTACTTTCATTTTCAGGTCTACAATTCAATTTGAATTCCAAAATTCAGTTTTTTGAGTCACACATCCGGGTCCTTGAGAAAGCCTCGGAGTAATCGAACACAGATTGACAGATTGATGTTTCACATTTCACGTTAGTGAAACTTCCTTTACAGTGTATTTTGAGCTGGAACAGTGGCACACATGAGTTCATGTTCATGTGCGCGCCACTGCTCCAGCTCAAAGCATGCTGTAAAGGAAGTTCTTCTTCTTTGGTGGGTTGCATCTACTCTGTTGCATCACCGCCTCTTTGAGACTCAACCCCGTGCCTACTTTTCCATAAAGGAAGTTCCACTGACGTGAAACGTAAATCTGTCGATCTGTGTCCGATTACTCTGTAGCTTTCTCAAGGAGCCGCATGTGTGAAACAAAAAACTGAATTTTGGAATTGAAATTGAATTATAGAACTGAAAATGAAAGTAGTCTATCTGAATTTTCAATACAATTAAATACAGTTTCAAAGCAAATGAATTCAGGTTCAAACCATTAAATTCAGTTTCAATTTAGTGAAATTAATTTTCAATCCATTGGATTTGATTTCAAATGACACGAATACAGATTCAGTCTGAGCAATTCAAATTCGGTTTCTGATGGTACAAGTTTCTGCCCTTAGGTATAAAACTTCACCTGCTGTAAGTTGTGGTTCTTTTGAGTAAACATCAGAGAACAAGAGATTTTTTTCCAGCACCTACAATAGTTTGGGATGGGTTTGTGCACCCAAACGTGTCTTGACAGCAGGAAATGTGGCCGCAGGGATCAAACACTCCTAAATGAATTCTCAGCTGCTCTGGAGTCAGACAGTCTGAAGACTGACTGACCATAACATACACACTCAAACACACTCCTGACCACCATCAGCAGCCAACTTCAAAACTCCAAACAAGTCCCAATCACCGTCAGATATCTCTCTTCTCTTCAATCGTTTTTATTTTGTTTGGTGACTGCATAAAGTCATCACAGTGAAAAACAATCCCCGTCAAACATCTGATAAACTGTAAACTACAATTTTAACATGATGCTATAAACACTGTGATGTTTACTAAGTAAAAAACAGATGAGCTGCCTAAATATGTTCTTGTTTGTTTATGAACGCTGATTGTTAATCTGTGTTCGTGAATGACAGTTTTCGTCATACATGGATGTTGCGTGCAGCATTCAGCAGTTCCAGACAGACAAATGAGCCTTAATGATGCAGAGAACATTAACCATCAGCATCTGGAAGCTGATGTTGATTCACAGAGGTAAATAAGAGGAGCAGGAGGGAGTAATGAGACAGATGATAAACAGGTGTTGTTAAAAAAAGAATTTGAGAAGGCTCAAGTCTTGTAGAACAGAGGTTTCTAAAGTGTTGCAAGGAGCTGTTCCCCTCATCTTTCTGAGCGTGCAGCCACAGTCTGCTGCTGCCGTCCATGATTTGGGCCTTTTTGTTTAGGATGTCAGAGCAAAATGTTGACTCGCACTAAATTCCCAGTGATGGTGTTGTGGTAAGAGACCGCACCATTTGTTCCAGTCAAACCTACTTTTATCAGGTTGTTTATTTTCATACTGTTAAGATTTAAAAAGTTGTTTATTTTAGAAATTGTGAATTCAATGTGTTTGTTGTTTTCTGGCTTTTTCTGCGACTCTACTTCCTCAGGTGGCTGAGACGAGCTGGACTGGGAAGCTCACCTCAGTCCTCACCTCCTTCTACAGGTGTGCAGTGGAGAGTATCCTGTGCTCCAGCATCAACGTGTGGCATGGAGGCTGCACAGCTGCAGAAAGAAAAGCTTTGCAGAGAGTGGTGAAGGCTGCACAGAAGTCTGTCGGAGTCAGTTTCCCCATCATCACAGACATGTACACCTCTAGATGCAGGAAAAGGGCCACCTGCATCATGAAGGACCCCACTCACCCAGCACACACACTTTTTGCCTTGCTCCCCTCAGCCAGGAGGTTAAGGAGCATTAAGTGTAGAACCACTAGACTGAGGAACAGCTTCTACCCTGAGGCTGTTAGACTCATGAATCTCTAACCAGGATAATCACTGCAATTCCACTTTAATTGGTGATTTAACACTTACCCATGCTGCTGATTACCCATGCTGCTGATTTCTTACCCATAAGCTGCTGTATTCATACCCATTTGCTCACAACAGACTCATGTTCTGGCTGCTGTTTAATACATCATATTCTATTATATTATTATTGTTGTAGCGTATATCTTAGATCCTTTACAGTATACTTTCTTTTATTATGCTTAATATTTTTGCTATTTTGGGGTATAACTGAGATCTTGAGTACATCATTTCATTCCACCTCATGTACCACATGT
Organism: Nematolebias whitei; assembly: GCF_014905685.2. Taxonomy (NCBI): domain Eukaryota; kingdom Metazoa; phylum Chordata; class Actinopteri; order Cyprinodontiformes; family Rivulidae; genus Nematolebias; species Nematolebias whitei. The sequence continues at coordinate 32,962,783 of NC_056500.1, forward strand.
GATGTGAATGACAATAAAGAACCTTTTTACCTTGAACCTTGAACCTTTTCTCACCTTATAAGAAATATCTGCAGTTGCATCACTTGCTGGCTTCAAAAACAACAATATTTGAAGTGGTGTTCTGTAAAGTAATCATGAACAGAATAAATAACATCTTACCTGATGACAAGTATGAGGGTGGCCAATGCCAAAAGTGGATTGCTGCTATCTTAAAACTACTCTGGACGTTTTATAGCGGTTGATGCAAACACTATTTAATAAACTCTTACACCTCCATCAGTTTCTCAACACATGGTTAATTTTTATATATGTAATTCTATAGGTTTAGCAAGTGCTAAAAGCAAGAGCTAACACTTTTGGTGCAGCATGGACTCAAATTCAACAGGAAATGTATAATATTTCTACCAAAATTTAAAAAAGTGAAATTAGCAGCAGTGTAAGGGTTTTAGTTTAAGCCTTTGCATTAACTGCTTTCAAACTTGCTTTAAAGGCGTTCAAATGTTAGCTAATCCTTAAGGTATGAATGCTCCTTGCAAATAATATAATTTGTGTAAAGGAACATGCAATAAGAAACTGAGGGTGGTGTAAAAGTTTGTAAGATAGAGTTTGCAAAAATTGATTTGAAAGTTTGGTAATAGTAAGACCAGTGATTCACTTTGGCCTTGGCTGCATTGGGACTAGCCATTAACTTGTCAGTTCATTCCAGTCTGTCCACACTGAGGTTGTAGCTGTCTGCAACTGCTACAATATCAGTTGTTATTTTCCCACAAAACACCTCTAAAAAAATGAATAAAAATATAAATTTTAAAAACACTGCTACAATCGACCATACATCGAATACATGTTTTGTCAAAATGTCTTCTAAAGCTGCTGCTCTGCTGTTTCTGTCCTTCGTTGTAAAGAAGCCCAAGCCTGAACAGAGTGTGAACAGATAGTTCTCCCAGGCAGCGCTGAAACTGTTTATCCTCCTAATTTATATTTCATTTACTTCCCTCAGATTTCAAAGATGCTGATGTCATCTGCATGATGTGCCCTGCTGGTTTTTGTTGTAAGTCATGCATGAAGTTTATGTAAATGACAATTTTAAAAGTCGACAAATACTATTAGAACTTACAGAACATCAACTCATATATTTTAAATGGTAGATATTCCAGAAGCTTCACCGCTGACTGTAAGCAATGAAAAAATATCTTATCTGAGTTCAACTTTTGCTAACAAACTTGTAGTTTGATTCATATTTCTCTGTCTCTCTCTTCTCTTTCTGCAATGTTTTCATGAGTCTGATCTATTGAACATCTGCCATTCACCCTGAGGGGCCCTCTCCATGTATTTTAGTCTGCAGGTGAAAACACGAGGAGATCAGCAGCGCACAGAGGATGCAGTAGTATATTCCTCCTGAAGCAACGGGAGTGGGGAGAAGATTTACTGCTCCTGGAAGCCTCGGTGTTAAAAAGTAAATGATGCTGAGTTCCAGGTGGGTAAACGGAGAGACGCTTCATTGAAAAATGAGAGAGGAATGGAAGAGGGAAGTAAAAAGATGGAGGCAACAGACAAACAGAACACCGGTGCTGCTTTCAGAGCTGCTTCATCACCGTATAACCCCCTGCTTCCAGTGTTTTCCCTCCACCCAGGCCTTTTTGCACACATTACTCCCCATGCTGAGGGAAACACCCACCATAAAGACATCAGGTTCTGCCCATAAATAACAAGTCAATCCTCCCTGGCCTGTCTCCAGGGTTTCTAAAAGCAAGGCATGAAGTGAAGGAGCAAGGAAACCAGATCTGAGCGTCCCAGCAGGCAAATGGAACAACCAAAACATTACTGTGCAAAAACACACACGCAAAAACATGTTTATCATTAAAACAGTATAATTTCTCTTCAGTGTGCTAAAAATTGCGTGATTTTAAAGGAAATTGGAAGTTTCTAACTAAATAAGAATTAGACACAAGCACAGGACGACTGAGCCGTTTTTACATATTTTTAAAAAGCTCCCACTTCAGAAAACGTTCAGGTGAAAATTGTGAAATACATTTATTATCAGAAAAGACTAAATGTAATGCATTAAAATAATATTTAAAAAAAAATAAAATTCACAAAATTAAACTACTTTTGTAGGCAGGAATCTCTTGTATTCATGTTATTTAGGTTTTTTGTGGCTTTTGTTACAGAAAGTGTGAGGAATACTTCTCACCAGCAGCAGGTCTGATGGGGTTCCTGTCCTGCTGAGAGGAGCTGGTTTGGACCATGGGGGTGTGAGGGGGACACGGTCTGTTCCTCAGCCTCTCTGTCTCCCTCTTCATCTCCTCCATTCTGCGCTGAAGCCCCTCCAGCGCCCTCTCCATACGCTCCTTCTCCCCCTGCAGCAGGTTCCTCTCACCCATGACTTGGTTCAACGCTTCCTGAAGCTCAGAGTGACTCCTGACCCCGGTGCCCCGGTGGGCTCCTGGTGGTGACTGAAGCTGGGACACCAGTGCCTCCAGCACACTTAGTCTTGCCTTCAGGCTCTCCACTTCTGGGGGTGCGACCTGTGGGCAGCTGACCTCAGTGGGGCTGGGCACAGTGAAGGTGTACTGGCATCGCCCGCTGCGATCGTTTCCCCTCCACAGAGCGGCTCGGTCCTGGGCATCACCTTGCATCACAAGACCAAACATGCACAGAGACAGAATGAAGAGCATGTTTAGGACGGTCCTCGGTTATTCTAAAATTCTTTTAATCGTTTTGATCTGCTCAGCTTTCTGTATTTGTGCAGAGCAATCCTTTTATTCCCAATTCCAGGTGAGATCCTATTTTTGTGTCTTCTTCTTGAATAATCTCTTGTTGTCCTGCAGCTGTCACTTGTGCTCGTCTCCTCTTCTTGTCTTGTTCTGTGCTTGGAATGGCTTTGCAACACTGAGCTCTCCCTAAGAGCTCCCAGATATTTATACAATCTGAAAGGGGACGCAAGGAGGGAAGGTGGAAAACAGGGAGGAGAGGAGAAGTAAAAGAAAGAAGGGGGATGGGAGGAAAGATGAAGGGAGGGAGAGGAAGTATTTTCGGGAAAGAAAGTAAGGCAAGGAATGCCAGCTATTTTAGAGGATAAAAAAAACCATCTCATTTTGGACAATTCTCACCTTTTTTATACCACTGTGAATATTTTTTTTAATTCAAGGATGTGCTTACTGATTTGTAAACATTTTTATTTTGCACCTCACCTGAAACCACTTTCCTTCAGATGCTTGATGAGGGTCTTTAACAGTTGAGGGGATTAAAGATTTGGGTTCAGCATTACAGGAAGAGCAGATCCTTGTTGGATACAGTTTCTCCCCCAGGAGCCAGTGTCTCCTTACATTTGGGGGGCCAAGTGTAAGAAGACACATCTGATGCTGACACAAACTGTGTCCCGTCAGCGGAGCCTGGGTTAGACGTGAACCATCCCCCTCAGTTTGCATGACTCCACAACATGCAACTGGCATGCTGACTGCAGGAATGTCCACCAGAGCTGTTGCCTGTGAACGTCCACATCATAAGCTGTCTCCAAAGGTGTTTCAGAGAATTTGGCAGTACATCCAACCGGCCTCACAACCACAGACCACATGTAATCACACCAGCCCAGGACCTCCACATCCAGCATCTAAACCTGTAAGATCCTCTGAGACCTACCACCCAGCCTGCTGCTGAAAAAGAGATTTGCATAAACAAAGAATTTCATTTCACCTTTATTTAACCATAAACACTAAGAATAAATTCTTATTGGTGCTGGCCTGGCAAGCACCAACAGATGCTTGTAGGGTCAACGGAAGGGAAACAATACAGTTAGACAAAACCATGAAATATAGTAATTAACAAGCAAATCACAAATTACATTAACAACAGTTCATTGTCAGAGTTAAACAAAAACAATACTAAGCATGAAAACATTTGCAAGTACTGTATCTTTAAAAATGGCTTTTAAACTATTTTTAAAACTAGAAACTGAGACAAGTGAGGTCAGACTCAAAAGTCTTTTGAAGCAGATCCAGTCTGATAGAGCAGCAGAGGAAACGCGAGACTTGGTCTTTAGACTTGTACTGAGGTACAAGGTACAAGGAGGTACTGAGGTGTTATACTTCAAAATCGATGCTAGTTGCAGTAGATTAGTTATATATTTTTTCTTCTTTTGGCTGCTCCATTCTTCAGGGGTCACCAGCGAACTAAGTTGCACAAAGACGTGGCAATTATTTTTACGCTGGATGCCCTTCCTGACACAACCACAGACCACCGAGCTACCACAGCCCTCTGCATGGAGCAGAGAGCTGCCCTCTAGGGTGCAGTAGATTAGTTACATATGGAGGTGAATAACCCAGCGTCTTATAAATTAGGGTAAACTAATGAATTTTACAACAAGTATATAGCGAAGGCCATTTAACAAGTGTGTAGAGGTGACAATGGTGTGTTCTATAAGGAGGATTTGTAACAAAGAAAATAGCAGAGAGATAAATTGTGTCCAGTTTACAAAGGACACCCTTATGAGCATGTCTGTAAATTATGTCTCCATAATCCAACACATGTAGAACGTTTTTTTTCAACAATGGTGCGTTTTGCAGCCAATGTAAATGAAGACTGATTTATATATAGATAACCAAGTCTTGCCTTAACCTTAGATTGGAAAACATTAACATGATGTGAAAAGGATAGAGCAGCATCAATCCAAATTTCCAAATATTTATAAACTCTTCTATAATATCACCGGTTACAGTGGTGAAGTCCACCGAGGTGGGTGTGGTTCCTTCTCTATGACTGAACCAAATAATTTTAGTTTTCGTGGCATTTAAGGACAACTTTAAGTCAGAAATGCCTGCTGGATTTCAAGAAAACCACATGCAAGGGACTTCACAACCTCATCCAGAGTAGAACCAAAAGCATATAAAATAGTGCCATTGGCATATGAATGGAGGCCTCACTAACAATATGTGAGATATCATTTATAAATATGGAGAAAAGAGTTGGACCAAGAATGGAGCCTTGGGGTACACCTGACATAACAGAAAGAAATTGTGAAGTATGAGAATCAACCTTCACTTGCTGCGACCTATTCAAAAGATAACTACGGAACCATGTTAGTGGCTATCCCCAAATTCTAATATGGTCAAGTTGTTTCAATAAATTGGAATGATTAACTGATTCAAAAGCTTTCACTAAATTGATGAATATTGCTGCAAATTCATTCAACTTTTATTTATGCAGGTTAATCCCACTGAGCCTCGGGGACTCATTTACAAGAGAGACCTGAATGCTCACATTCGATGGCGTATTGCACGCTGGAGAGGTGTTCGCTTCACAGATGAATCATGGCTTTCACTTAGGCCTATATGGCAGATGGAGTTGTGTGGGTGAGTGGTTTGCTGATGTGAACGTTGTGAATGGAGTGGTCTACGGTGGCGGTGGGGTTATGGTATGGGCAGTCATATGTTATGCACAACGAACACAGGGGCTGGTGGTTACACATGGTCTGAGGTAGTGAGGACAGTTGGATGTAACGCCAAATTCTCTGAACATGGACATTCCTGTAGCCAGCACCAGTTGCATGCTCCCTCAGAACTTGAAACATCTGTGGCATTGTGCTGTGTAATAAAACTGCACATTTTAGAGTGGCCTTTTATTGATGCCGTCTAATCAGCATCTTGATATATCACACCTGTGCTCAGTAACACAAATTTACACAAATTTGTGAACAATGTTTGAGAGAAAAAGGCCTTTTCTATACAGTACATAGAAAAAGTCTTAGACCTTTGAGTTCAGTTCATGATGAAATGGGAGCAGAAACAAGTGTTGTGTTTGTATTTTGTTCAGTGTACCGGTAAATGGTGCAGACGTATGTAATCATCTCAAATTCTGTTTGGCACACAAACCACTCTCCTCCCTCCCTTAGAATTTTGTTTCCGGCTTATATGACTCATAACTATTTCATGTATCATAATGTGGTCTTATTTTATGAAGCTTTAAATGGAGGATCAAAACATCCTCTGCTGCCAGTATGAAACTATAGCCTGCCAGACAGGCCAAACAGTTCTCAGCTACGTGTTGTAGATATACAAATTCCACACACACTCGTCAAATTACCAGGTTTTTGTGATGGAATGAATCCACAGTCAGTCATTTCAAACCATTTTCCATCTTCAATGTGACATATATTCATGAGAAATCTTATATGACGCACTGAGGACAGTCATCAAGAAGTGGAGAATTTGGAATTACAGTGACAGAGGATTTCCCCTCAAACTGATGAAAAGACAAGTCAGAAACTGGTTTGTGAACCAACCCTTTAAAATTCTCTAAATTTCTGCATAAATGTGACCTAAAACATCAGATTTTCACATAAGCCGTAAAAGTAGATAAAGAACCCAGTTAAACAAATGAGACAAAATTATATTTTATTTATTGAGGAAAATTGTCCAATATTACACATTTGTGAGTGGTAACAGTATGTGAACTGTGGATTAAGGTCAGGACTTTAACTTGGCCGTTCCAAAACATGAACTTTATTCTTCTTGAACCATTCTTTGGTAGAACAACTTGTGTGCTTTGGGTCATTGTCTTGCTGCATGACCCACCTTCTCGAGATTCAGTTCATGGACAGATGTTCTGATAGTTTCCCTTAGAATTCTCTGATATAATTCAGAATTCATTGTTCAATGATGGCAAACCGTCCTGGCCCAGATGCAGCAAAACTTGCCCAAACCATGATACTACCACCACCATGTTTCACAGATGGTATAAGGTTCTTATGCAGGAATGCAGAGTTTTCCTTTCTCCAAACATAACACTTTTCATTTACTTATTGTCATTGCCATGATAACAGTTATGGATAGCAACAAAATTTTGATGGTATATCATATCATATACCTACACATTAATAAATTAGCACATGGTGCAAAAGAACTTAGCAAGGTTCTGATGATCAATGTAAACACAGATAATACACATCTAAGGACAGGATAAAAGGGAAAACCTGTAAACAGCCAGATGTGGAAGGGGTAGTAGTTGGAGTTGGTTGCTGCAGCAATGCAATATCCATTTCACAGTTTATTGTCATGAGATTTGAGATGCAAGAATAATGGGCGGTGTCTGAGAGATGACATTCTTTCTATTTTGGTCTTATCCGTCCACAAAACATTCTTCCAACGGTCTTCTGGATTGTCCACGTGATCATTAACAAACTGCAGACGTGCTGCAATGTTCTTTTTGGAGAGCAGTGGCTTCTCCTTCAACCCTGCCATGACCACCATTGTTTCTCCTGATGGTGGACTCATGAACATTAGTATCACATTTACAGTTAAGGTTGATCCCAAGTTTGCAGACTGAGAAGAAGACAGAGCCAGGAGTACAAAAGGTAAGCGACTTTATTTACAGGTGCAGCAGCTTCAGGGCTGGAAGGGAAAAGGGGACAATGTGAGCATCTTTTATGATATTAGATTTGCAGCGATGGTTGAGAAACAGTAGATTCATTCTTCTCACTTTTATGTCTTTTAGATGAAGCCAGAGAGGAAGAGAAGATGAGGTCCTAGGTTTTCTGTGGGAGAGAGTTGAAGCTCCAAAGGAGGTGAGTACTGGATGAGCAGGTTGTTCCTGGTAGAGCGTTGTTGACTTCAGGTACTTGTTTAATTGCTTGAAGGGACAATATCCATCCAAAGGAGGGCCATGAAGAGCGAGGTGGTCTTGGAAGACTCATACAGGGTCAGGACTTGGACGTCGCTAAAGGAAATCACAAAGGTTTGTTAAATACTGTTAGTAAACAGATTTAGCTGGCTGTCCATTAGTTACCAGTTGGTAGGCAATGTTCCATCACTGGGAGAACATCTGGCAGGAGCTTTCATGCTCAGCAGATCAGTCCTTATTAATCTGCAGCAGGTGTGGAGTGGTGGCTGATTGCACATGGTTTGTAGCTGTGGAGAGAGTGAGTGTGGCTGGAAAACCTAGGAATCCTACAGTCAATGTGAGAGAGACCTTCAGGTGCTTAGAAGCTACTCTGGGGTCCTTTGTGACCTTGTTGACTATTCCACACCTTGTTCTTAGAGTGATCTTTGTTGGTCCACCCCTCCTGGGGAGGTAACAATGCTCTTGAATTTCCTCCATCTGTACACAGTCTGTGGATTGGTGGAGTCCAAACTCTTTACAGATGGTTTGTAACCTTTTCCAGTCTGATGATCATCAACAACTTTTTCTGAGCTCCTCAGAAATCTCCTTTGTTCCTGCCATGATCCACTTCCACAAACATGTTGTGAAGAGCAGACTTTGATAGATCCTGTTCTTTAAATCAAACATGGTGCCCACTCACACCTGATCGACATCACATTAATTGAAAACACTTGACTTTACCACTCACAAATATACAATATTCGATCATTTTCCTCAATAAATAAATAACAAAGTATAATATTTTTGTCTCATTTGTTTAACTTTATCTACTTTTAGGACTTGTGTGAAAATCTGATGATAGTTTAGGTCGTATTTATGCAGAAATATAGAAAATTATAAAGAATTCACAAACTTTCAAGCACCAGCTCTCTGCTCCACACAGAGGGCTGTGGTAGCTTGGTGGTCTGTTGTTGCATCAGGAAGGACATCCGGTGTAAAAACAATTGCCAAGTCTTTGTTCGAGTCGCTGTGGTGAAGAAGAGAGCAGTCGGAAAAAAAAAATTCAAGTAGAAATGTATGGCCACAATATAGTGTTTTGTTATGCAAAAAAAAAAAAAAAAAAATCAGCAAATTAATGTATACTCTTCAGCTTTTAAGCATAGTGATAGAGGACTGATGATTTGGGCAGTGCATATTTACGTCAACAAGACCTGGGCACCTTGCAATGACTATATTAACTCCACTTTGGAGTCAGCCTTATGTCCAACAGCTAAAGCTTTGCTGAACAGAATCATTTAAAAGGTGCTGCAGTAGCTCGGTGTTCAGTGCCACAGTCTCGTAATCCTAAGGCTGAAAGATTATTCCCAGGTTGTGTCGGGAAAGGCATGGGGTGTAAAACAATTGCCAAATCTTTCATTCAAGTTTGTTGGTTGTCCTCAAGCTGCTTCTGTGAGTAGCAAGTTGGCCATCTGACCTAAAACATTTGATTGTTGTACATGATGAGTGATTGTTTTGAACTGATGGGCCCTGTTTGCACGTGTTAAAAGCCTGCTTCTGAGATTCCAACAGGAGGTTGGCTTGAAACACAGCAGTGAAGACTACCTATGGGACAGATCTGGTTGGCAGGCTGTAGACTGAGGAAGTCCTCTGGATGGGGGGACGAAAACTTTCTCACTAAAACAAACTGGTCCAGATGACTTGTCAACACTTTTTGTTGTTATTTACCTGGATGATTGAGCTTACAAACTTTTTTTTTAATTTTTGGCTGTAGCTAATTTTGCAGAAGAGAACAGCCAAATAAAAAACAAGAAATGGGAATTAAGAAGAATCTTCAACAGCACGACTGACAACAAATAAAGGAGTTGTAAGGATTTAAAGTTCAGATTTCAGCCGGCATAAACAAAAACCTGAACTTGTAAATGAAAGTAAAATATTTCAGTGTAGGAAACGTGATCCAGTCATCTAGAACATGCTTACTTCAACTTGTTGCCATGAGCTACTGATCAAATGTTGACTTCGATTTTCATGCAGTTTAATTGTTGTTGTTTAGTTTTTGTTTTAAATAAATATACCATATGTTATTTAGATAAGGTTGTATTTACCTATTTTTTAAGAACTGATATTGTCTTGATGTGCAAAACAACTGAAAGAGGGTCTTACAAATTTTTAATATGACTTTAGTATGACCTTTAAAGCAGTGGTTCTCAAACTGGCATCCCCGGACCCCCAGGGGTCCGAGAGACAGTGCTTGGGGGTTCGTTAAAAAAAAAAATAAAAAAATATATATATATACACATTTTTTTCTAATTTAATTTAAAAAAAATTTTTTACAAGCACGTAGATGTTTAATAACCTGTTAAAATACACCAAAATGCAGGAAATCGCATCTACTTTATTCAAAAATGTCTGGGGGAGGAACCCCAGACCCCCCACCCCACACACACACACACACTATGTGTGTTCTGGCATCGATCCGTTTCCAAATGAAGATCTGTTACTTGGTATGCTGCTATGATTCTGTTCAGTTTTATGTGAAGTTTTCTGCAATAATTTGAAGAAGTGACGATACACGTTCATTGTGTGAATAGGTAAAAGTTTTGAAGTAGTTTCTGATAGTTAATTTTCTCAAAACTGTAATTTTTGGACGTGAAATTAAACATGTTGTTAATTGTGTCTTGAATGAAAAATACCCCATGTTTAATAATATAAAAATTGCATTAACACTATTAAAGAACAGGTATTTATGGTACACAAATATTCCCATTGCATTAAAGAGACTGAAGAAAATGATGTAATAAACATAATAAACACACATGAAAAGCTCGAGACATTCCTGGGTTATGAGGGAGTCCCTAAAACTTTTTCTCCCCTGTAAGGGGTCCCTGAACCCAAAAAGGTTTGAGAACCTCTGATGTAAAGAACTGCAGCATTTTTAAGGCCATGCTCAGCCTTTTTTCACTGCACCTATTCTACATTCAGTGTGTGTGAGCCTGAACCATGTTCAGAGTGGAAATAAAGCCACCACCCCCTGCTGTGTGCATCATCAACAGATGTGAGCTGAAGCATCCATCTGTCATGCTTCAACAAAATCAAGTGTCCCACTGGGCCAGTTTTGCTTCTCCTCCCTCAGAAGAGCTGGACAGAGCCGCCAGTGTGTCTGTGTGTGGTGTTGGGGGGTCGTGAGACCATGAGTCTGCCAGAGCCATAACACATCATGGGTTTCAGACCTTCCAACTTTAGAGCCACCTTGGGTCTTTAAAATGGATAATATTACTATCTGTGAAATACTTATACTACTTTATCCTACTTGCACTGTTATATTCTACCATGTTGTTGTTTACTATATTTCTTTGGACCTTGTAAATATATATTTTTTGTCACTTTTTGATATGCTTTAGACCCCGCCCCTCGCACAGTGATTGCTGGACATGGGCACCGGCGCCCCCGGGACACAAAAATGGAAGAAGCGGGTAAAAGATAACGGATGGATGGATCTGCTTTAGTATTTCTTTGTTTTTTGTGCGAGTCCAACTGGTTCTTCTCATCCTGAACATTTCATTGCATTGTTGACCTTGTGTTAACCTGCATGTGACAAACTAACATAATATAATAGCAGATAAAAGCCCTGGAACTTGCCTGCACTGGAAGCAGGACAACACTTAATGTGTTAAAAACTGAAGGAAACATTTTATTAACTTCTTTTCCATGCCCACTGATTTCTCCTTTCCAAAACAATCAGCTACTTCAAACCAGACAGTACCAGAGCAGTGCCCTTTAAAACCTTCTTTATTTCAGAGCAAAGAGAATTACTGTTTTCCAATGCAATGCCAGAGTCCTGTACATTATCATTACAGAATCAGTATTTACAGTTAAAATAAATTACACAAAAATTATCAAATTACCATGTAGTTAATCCAGTCACAACACCTATGTTTGTTTCAGGGCACAGCGCTTTACGCATCACATAGGATCCACCTCCTTAAATGGAACCGCACAGAGATAAACCATTCCCTTAGTAGCAAATACCAGCATTCATACAAAGCTTCACATGGAGCAGAAGTAACATCTTTTATTTAAATTAAAAAAAGACAGAACCAGCTTTAAATTAAATAAAACCTTCTGCAAAGTTAGAGCAAAATAACAGCTGGAACTTTGGACAGCTGTGACTAAAGTGGCTCAGAGACTTGCACAACCAAAGAGGACGTGAGAGGTTTGGAGCACAGAGCAGACATTCAGAACCTCGATTTGGTTTCACATGGTTCCTCTGTACAACAGAAAGCAATGGCGCTTTACGCTACAAAGCAAGTTGCTATGAACACATGGGGTCCAATATTATTGTGGAGAAAACGTAAAAATTGTGAATTGTTCGAGCTTCCTTAAAAGCACTCTACAATGCAGATGAAGCTCAAATGTCCCTTGACCTCATGTGAAGAAGAAAAAAATGTGCAAAGAGGCTCATCTGCTTCGTGTGCAACCTCTTTATAAAGACTGCTGCAGCAGATTCACAGTAGATAACTTAGGTTAGATTTATTGGCATTTATCGGTGATGTAACATGCAGGACCCCTTGCCAAGGCCCTACACAGAATATGTTTCATGGAACGGAGCCTTACAACTGATCTCACATCAGATTTGTGTTGGAATGTGATAAGATCAGTAATAAGGTGAGGATTTGAGGCCAGATCCGGGAGCACAAACAGGCTGATGCTGAACTGGGTGTGGGCAGCAGGGTGATGCCCCCGAGCAGGAACGGAGGACTGTGAGCAGATGAGTTGGATACAAGAAAAACAGCAGCAGGAGGAAGGCTCTACTTCGTGCTCATCATCAGTTACGATATCGAAGTATCACTGGGACTGAAAGAAAGAAAGAAAAACCAGTAAGGCAAGAGTCCTTCACCTCTTGTTTATATAAATCTTCCTCAAGCAATGTATCTGATACTCACTGATAATAATCAGCAGAACAACAACAACTACCAGAGCGATAATCATTTTCATCTGTTGATGGGACAACACGTTAAAACACGTCGTTCAATGCCGAGAATGAACAAATCAACCCCTGTGACAAGTTGGAAATGTGTCTCATGAGTGGATGTGCAGACAGTCTGAAAACAGACACTCACCTTCATGTCTCTCCACCACATCCTCCTGTGCAGCTGTTTGGCTCGGCTGCTGAACGCAGACGCATTGTCTGAAAGGCTCTCTGCAGAGTCATGCGAGCGCGGAGTACAGCAGGCGAGGAAAAACAAGGAGGAAAACAAATCAGAGGGTTCGCAGAAAATAATCTATCAACCGTCTGATCATTTTCAGCTATAACTCAAGCTGTCCGCCTGTGTGTTGTTCAAGACTTGACCTTTTACAGTCAGCTCTGTTAGCATCAAATGTCAGGAAAGTTTCTAAAATTAAACAGAACGGAGCAAAACGCATTTCTTCCCATCAATGCATGCTGCAGGCTAGCCCCCACACTACAGTCTGGCTCTCCCATGCTGTTGTTAAATCGGGTGTTTCCGAGCACGAGCAGGAGGGTTACGGCTCCCGAGTGTGCACTTCAGTGCTTCTCCAAGTCTCTCTTTAACTCTGCGCCTGCTGTTTCCATCTTCATGCCTGTTTACAAGCTGTCGCTACTACAAAAAGCAGCGGCCGTGCCTGCCCGGTGAGAACACGCTCGTTAATCCTGAGAAATTTGACAAAAGGGTCACATGGCTCAGAGTGACAACAGCGTATCATGTTCACAGCAGAGACACAAACACAGGACTACGTAAACAACCCAAACAAGGCAACAAAGTGCTCCAGATGTGCGTTGATGTTTTAGCAGGTTGGTCAACATGACAGAGTGACGTGTCCGTGCAACATGTGCGTGCAAGATGCAGGATAATGACACTTAAACAGCAGCAGAGCTTCATCTGTGGAAAGGAAGTTCAGGATTGAGCATTTTGTTGAAACACATGTTTGTTTGTGTGTGTGTGTGTGTGTGTGTGTGTGTGTGTGTGTGTGTGTGTGTGAGACTGTGTAAGGCGAGCACACTGACAGTCAGAGACTTTTTAAAAGCTTTCAGGTGCACACCTGGCCAAACATTTAAAATGATGAAATATTCAGCGGACAGTAAGTGTTTACATGCATTCAGCCGTTTTGATGAAAAAAGGCTTTGACTAAACAATGTTTCACTCATTCTTCTAAATGAAACGGTTTTCTATTTTAGATCTAATGTAAATGTTTGAATCAGTGACTTCAACACACTGACAAAAGGGCTGAGTTGATTTTTCACAATGTTGTTGTTTAAGTTTTGAATCAATCAGCTGACATTTTAAAACATAAGATATTAGTGTCAACCCTTGGCATGAAAGGAACTATACATTCTTTCAAGAACAGCTAGGGCTTTAATTTGTTTATTTTTCAATTTGAATAGAAGAGCAAAAATATTCACAGTTTTTTTTAAGTGCTGCTGCCCTTTTAGTCTGAAACTCTGAGTTTGAGCTTATGTGTCTTTAATCCGTCAGCCCTGGAAGCTTGATTTTACTTTGCTCGCCTTAGTTCTACAGAGCCATGAGCAAAATCAGGCTCCTTAGTTCCAGCAAATGACAAACTACAAATTACCCATAAGAAATACCTACAAAATTGCTGTTTTGTTTGTTGGACCAAATACTAAAGCATTAGTGATACCACATTCTACTACTTTCTTGCTCACAAAGGGCCCAGTGTTTCCAGTCTGCAATTCAAACAAGTTTTTATTTATTTTTTGTAGAAGAAGAAAAAACAGCATTTGGTGTAAACTTTTTACCTTTATGTTGACTTTGTTTATTACGGTCAAATTCAACCAACACATACACTACATGAGCTGCACTGGCTTGTTTGTATACTGAAGTACAGAAATCTCATTTATACTATGCTTTTCTGTGCAAAGCTAAACAAAAAGTTAGCTTCACTAACCCATATTACACTAACTAAAAGCTCTAACGCAAAACCAATAAACAGATAAACAGAATTAGCGAAAGTTAACTCTAAACCGTTAACCACTAAGACGACCGTCACTCAGTTTGAGTCGCACATCTTGAAGCTGCGCCGACCAATCACGTCTTGTCACGAGTCGTGTAATAAGCCAACAGTCTAACGGATTCTTCGAGACACGCCCACAACAGACAAGAACAAGCTTGAGAATTTTGTTATCAGCCCTTAAATTGGTGAAACCTAATTTGGCAGAAGATAATTCCACTAACGGTTTTCAAAGTTAGCGAAAACGCTAATCTGATAACAAAAAATTAGGTCCGCTGTTAGCTGTTAGCAGCTTAGAGGAACTGTGCCCACCACTATCATATCATACTGACAAGGTGCACCTATCGAAGAACATTCAGAACCTTTCAAGAATTTCTAACAGTAGAGATTATTTTTAATCCTTCAATGCCAAATAGTTTAAGGATACTTCCAATAAATGAGCCTCATCGGCAAATGTTTGTCTTTTAAACTCGATGCAGCACATTGCTGGAAGTTTTCCAGTTGCATTACTCAAATGATCACTGAGGCTTGAAGGATATGAAAGCTTTTAGTGGAAAATAAATGTTAAAACAAACTAATACACTTCCTAGGGCGTTGACTTCAGAGTTTGTAATTGAGCGCATGTGTTTTCTGTGTGTGTGGAGACACAAAAACCAACACGGTGCCGGTGCAACTCACCTGACTTGTCCTGCAGGTCATCGAGACGCTCGCCCCTCTCTATCACCTTGGAGATGTTCTCCTGCATCACATCGATCACCTCATCCACCTGCGACTGCACCCTGAGCACACAGAGGACTTTATTCTTAAATGAAAGACAGATTTTATTCTTCATAAGCATTTTTGCATCCAGCTTTGGTCAACCCGCACAAAATAACTTTGTGCCACAATGTCAGACTTTAGTCAGTTCGACCTGGACCTGTTAAATACCTGCTGCGTTATGATTAAACCCGTACTTTAGTCATGCTACCTCTACTTGAGTATGGAAAGTTCTCAAAATGGGTGAAAATTGTCATATAAAACAAACAAACAAAAAAATTTCTGTCAAATGTCTGCAGTGTTTGCTTCCAGCTTTACTGCTGCAGGGTAAAGATGGTGTAGGTGCAAAAAACAGACGGTGAGTAAAACACATTCGACCTTTGAGGGAGACATAAAAGAGCACCAGCTGCAGGAAACAGACGAGGAATTCATGGGTCCAGGTTCAGACAGGCGCACACATGAAAAGCTCGAGACATTCCTGGACACTGATGACAGCCTCTAATTTCACGTGGGCACGACAATGACAAAGTGCACGGTATGAAGCAAGCATGATGAAACAACTCTGGGTGCCAGACAGTCTCAACAAAGACCTCCTCTGTTTACTGTCTGCCTTCAACTGGTGCTTAGGAAAGAAGAAAGCCACCGAGATGTCCTGCAAAATTTCCATAACAACCTGCAAGCGATAGGCTGATTAACACAATGTCCTAACAACCAGTAACTTCTGGTAAACACATCAAGATGCCGTTACATAACGCCAGTACCAAAGTGTGGGAAAGTCTCTGACCTCTGGTTTTATAGCTGCAGTGAGGAGCGTGTCAATACTTACTGCTTCATTTTGTCCTTCTGAGGTCCAAATCTGGGTCCTGTGGGCCCTCTCCTGGAAAACATTGGTAATGAAGTTAAGGTTAATGATGTTTCAACTTCGCTGCTGCTTTGGTGAAAAACAATTTTACACTGGTTCCTTAAGATACTGTACCTAATTTATTTATCTATTTATTTATTTTCCTTTCGGCTGTTCCCTTCTTCAGGGGTCGCCACAATGAACTAACTCTCATCAAGACTTGGAAATTATTTTTACACCAATGCCCTTCCTGACTCAACCACAGACCACTGAGCTACCGCAGCCCTCTGTGCGGAGCAGAGAAACGTCATCTAGGGTGCCTGGGGGAGCAGATGGTGGCGGTTAAGGGCCTTGCTCAAGGGCCCAGAGTGGGGTAAATGAGGGTGGAGGCAGGTGTGGGTGCTTCATCTTTCCCACCCACATTTTGATGTTGTCAGTCTGGGGAGTTGAACCGGTGACCGTCCAATCACAGGCCCACCTTCTCTAACCTCTGCACCACCACTCCCCTATCAGGTATGGTACCTAACGATCATTTACAAATTAAAAATTAGTCTTAACTGGAGTTAGTAGGAGAGATCATATCTCTCCAGTTTTAACTTCTCTCCACTGGCTCCCTGTCAAATCCAGAATTGAATTTGAAATATTACTTATAACTTACAAAGCCCTCAACAACCTAGCTCCATGTTATATTCGAGATCCTGTTCCATATTTTCCTAACAGAGCACTTCACTCTCAGACTGCAGGTTTACTTGTGGTTCCTAGAGTTTCCAAAAGCAGAATGGGAGGAAGATCTTTCAGTTCTCAGGCTCCTCTCTTGTGGAACCAACTTCCAGTTTCTGTCCATGAGGCTGACACATTGTCCAGTTTGAAGACTGGGCTTAAGACTTTTATTTTTGATTAATCCTATAGTTAGGGTTGGCTTGTTATGCTGCCTTAAGCTTAGACTACTAGAGAGCAAATTGACCTCATTTCTTAAAATTAATTATTAAAATTGAATAGTTTTCATTTGATACTATTTCTATCAACATGTGATTCTGGACCTGCTATTGTTTATCTGTTCCTCTCAAACCAAGCCAGTCGAAGCAGATGACCGCTTGTCCTGAGCCTGGTTCTGCTAAAGGTTTCTTCCTCATGAGGGAGTTTTTCCTTTTCACTGTCGCCTTCATGCTCGCTCAAGATGAGTTTTGTGATGGGAGAGAGAGACACGTCTGTTGCGCGTCGTTTGTACCGTCAGTTTTCGAGCAGGGGTTGGGGGAGGAGATGGCTCAGCGTGAGGTTGACAGAGCGCTACCTCCATAGTCATAGCATGTTAGCTAGTGCGTCTGTATTGCACAGTGCTAGCTTAGCGCTACGTCAGCAGTTGAGGGGGTGGTGTTGGTAGGCAGGGCGCTCAGTTCTGTTGAAGGGGGGCGGCGCCCTGCTTGTATAATTGTAGGGGAAACACTGCAGATGTTTTGTCCGTAAAATTTAACAAAAGAAAAAGTAAATACTTGCAAAAACAGCATCTTAAAATCAACACAGAACATAAATTTAAAGTTTATTATCATTATTATTATATACACAACACATAGAAAGATTATGAATAAAATAAACTGCTTAACTTTCATGGCCCTCAACAAATTTTAATTGTTCTTACATTGTAAAATAGGGAATCTTACAAAAACTCACAGAAAAAAGTCTTCTTCTTCATCAGAGTCCTCCTCCAGAAGGTTCCTCTGTTACAAGAAAAGATACAAAATAAAGATTGTGGGTCACAGAAAAACAAAATGAGTAGACTGGGTTGCTATAAAAAGGGATTATAAAAATAATTTCTGTATTTTGATTTTTAAATCCACTGCTGCAGATGAAAAGACAACGTTTTGTCCATGTCTGTATGTGTTAATGTTTCTTGCAGAATATCTCATGAACCATTAAACAGACATTTTTAATAAACTCGTATAGTCCACTTAAAATGGTGGATGACAGTAAAGTTCCATCTGTGGTGCTGTGCATGCCAAAACTCAGTCCCCTGCTCTGTCAAACTGAACGTCCTGCAAGGATAATCAGGATGATACACACGCTGCTAGCTAACACACCCAGGACCTGTGAAAGGATGACTTTGGTTATTCCATCAAGTTTGAACGATGGATGGATACGATCCAAGCAGAATAAACTCTGTAAACATGTTATTCATGGAAACATACTAAAAACAGCTGCATTAAAATCACAGAGGTGAAAAAGTCAGTTGCACAATACACTTTTAAATTTAATATTACATATTGTGAATATTAACATTAAACTTTCAGTAGTTGGGAGTACACAACATGACGTGACAGCTGCCAGACAACAATGTACCAACATACAGTATAAAGGTATATAAACACAATGTCACTGTCAAAACATCTAAAAGGATAGCAGCCACAAAGGATAAAAAGGATAGCCACATGAACTGGTATTTTCCTTATGTGCAACGTGTCTCTGTCATTCTTTCAGGACTGGATATACAAGGGACTGTTAACAAACATCATCAGATAAAAACAACTTCTGTCCCATATGGAAGGTGGAGGAGAAGGTTTTGTTATGCAGTTCATTCAGCAAGCTTAGCTTTGATTCAAGGAAAAACAGCGAGTAAGACAATAACAAAGGAAACGAGAGGTGAATAAAGTGAAGAAATGGAGGGGGGGGGGGGGGGCGTGGGACAGAAGGATCACTTTTAATGAGGACCAGATGTTTGGCCACAGGACCTTCTAGTCGCAGCCACTGACTCACTTCATTTAAACCTTCAGTCTCTTTAGCTTCCCCATCTTATTTTTCTGTTTTGTTTTTACTCTGGGCAGCACTGTGGCACAGTGGTAGAGCCGCTGCCTCTCAGCAAGCAGGTCGCCGGTTGTCAGGGGAATTTAGATAAAGGTTATGGATGTTTAGTAACTAATGCGTGCGAGTTAGAGTTGTTTTGTCTGAACAGAGAGGAGCCTGCGCACCTGATAACTCAAAGGCCTCCTCCGTTGTTTGTAAGCTGGAAAGCAGAGGCCGTCTTGACCTCTCTCTGTCTGATAAACATTATAAAAAGACTCTTCTTTATACTGTCCATGGGCAGACCTCGTGACCGGAGCTTCAGTGGAACATCTTTGTAACCCTGTTTTGAATTCTACCCCTTTGCAAGTAAACTGGGTTGAAAGATCTTCTCGTGTCCTCAGAGTGGTTACTTAAAATAAGAGATGATGAAAAGATAATTAATTTATCCGACACTGGTTCAAATCCTGGCCGGGGGTCTTTCTGGGTGGAGTTTGTATGTTCTCTCGGTGCATGTGTGGGTTTTCTCCAGGTGCTCCAGTTTCCTCCCACAGACCAAAAACATGCATGTTAGACTGACTGGTAACTCTAAATTGTCTCTAGGTGTGAGTGAGAGAGTGAATAGTTGTTTGTCTCCATGTGTCCCTGTGATGGACTGGAGACCTGTCCAGGGTGTCCCCTGCCTCTCACAGTGACTGTTGGACATGGGCACCAGTGACCCCTGTGACCCAAAATGGAACAAGTGAGTAAAAATAATGGATGGATGTTTTTTTCTTGATTTTTATTTTATCATAAATGTAATTCACGGCAAAACTATTCAGTTCAAGCATCCTCAGTTTTAATTATAATTAAAGGCCTACCATTCCTTGAAAGAATGCATATCACCCATTGCCAATTATGCAAGAGTTTTAAACTAGGATCAACTTGTGATGAGAAATGACAGTTCATATCTGTTTTGGTGAAACAATGAACATTACATCCTGATGCATGCTCAATAATCCAGGTAGAAAAATCTAACAAAGCTAGGTCAGGTCCTTCGGATGGTTTCTTTGAAAATTGCAATCTTGGGATATTTGTCACACTCAGAGTTTAAGTTATTAATGACTCAACTGCTACAACAAATTTTAGGTGTAAAATTTGAGTTTTAGGCATTTTTGTGTAGGTTAATGTCAATTAGCTGTAGCGGCAAACTTAAATTGAACTGACTATAAAAGTTAAATCAGTTTTAGATGTATAGCCAATGATTATGAAACTTAATTAAGTTTCATTAAAAGTTGTCCAGTGGTTCATACGATACTTTACTAACAGAAAAAAGTACAGCAAAATTTAAATCAAAGATTTTAAGTTATCTGTTAGCGCTTAACATTTGTATTTGGGATAACTCTTAGCTAACAGGCAAACATTTTTGGTCAATATCTGTCAAATTAATCAGGTCATAAGCCTTATGTCTGTTGGCTGTGCTTAAAGTAGATCAAGAAATGTATTGATGGTGTCTCCCTTCTAGCATAATTGTTTTCACTCCTTCACATCCTTGATCATGAGTCCAAGCACTATCTGAAACTCACCCTCTCACTGCGGATGGATCCCGTGACCTCGTCATCATTGAGGTGCCGTTTAAACTTGGGGGGCATATTGTCTTCTGGCAGCTCCTCCCGGTCTGGCTCCCTCTGTACGGCAGGAGAGAGGATAATCAGTTATGTTCAGAGATACAGTGATTACATTTACAGAACAATCAAACACAAGCACTGAGGCACATTGATCCTGTGCTTGTTTTGCAAAAACAGGTCTGTTGTTCATGCTTTTAGTTGGTCTGTTGTTGTCTACAACACCATGCTGAAACTATCAAACATTTTTCTCCCATTTGGTGAAGCTGTCTGGTGAAGGACAAAGAGGAACCCATGAATTTCTGTTGCACATGCCGATGGCTTTAAGACAAAATAAGTTAACACTAGGAATTAAGTGACTGCTCGGCAGGTGACCAGAATCAGAATCCGTTCTCTACTTGATCTGCTTGACCAGTGACCAGCAGATTCAGCTCTCAAAATAAAAACGTTCTCAGTCCCAAAGTTAGCTTTTTGTAACATTGCAAAGAGGTTTTAAAAATATAATTCAAGCAAAGCAGAAAAGGTGTAAGAGACTACTAAAATGACAGATTTTCAACTAGACAGAGCTTTTCTTTTATACTGCTAGGTGTCCCTTCACTAGCTTACTTTGCAAAACCTACAGACAAATGTAACTCAATGATTATCAAGCTTTAATTATTTATTTATTAACCTTTATTTAACCAGGCAAATCCCACTGAGATCACAGATCTCTTTTACAATGGAGGCCTGGGCCTGAAGGCAGACTAACACGCATGTTTTTAGTCTGTGGGAGGAAACCGGAGTACCTGGAGAAAACCCACGCATGCACGGAGAGAACATGCAAACCCCACACAGAAAGACCCCAGGTCCAAGTGGGGATTGAACCCAGGACCTTCTTGCTGTGAGGCAACAGTGCTAACCACTGAGCCGTTATGTTTTACCTACATACAGCTTAAATAAAGTAAATAATTTACCAATATAATAAATCTAGCAGGTCTCGAATATTAGGTTGGACACTACTTTAACTGCTTTCAGATTAGGAGCTTGAAGAAAAATGTTCAGTCCTGTTCTCGTGTACCGTTTTGTGTTCTGAAGTGTCAGAGAACACAAAGATGACAGCAACACTTTTTGAGTTGGGTTTAATTTATACAAATAGTTCTGTCGCATTTAAGTTTTGGATTTTCCTGTGACAAATAAAGCTGTAACTTGATCAAGTTGTGAACAAAATGTAAAAGCTATTTATTGTAAATGTATTATATTTATACATACATATACAAATATTAATGTATCTATTTGGAAGAGTGGCTCCAACAGATCCTAGTAACAACCTCTGAGATCTCTGTCCAGAGGAGCACAGTCATAGGAACAGCTAAAATACTCCACAGAACACAATGGTTTTAATATTTAATAATAATAGAGCAAACACTGCCATACGCAACAATTTCTACTAAGTGAATCTGGAAAATGTACAGATCCTTGAGTGTATGTTTGAGTGCTTTGTGTTCCACCAAAAGAAACACACACATTTCAATAAAAAGCTTCTGTTATATGTGAACTTAGCAGACCTGCAATAATCTGGGAGATGCACATTTACTTATGCACAGCACCCCATCTCTCACTGCATCAAGCCAACTGATACCATTGAATCCGGTTAAGTCTGACTCTGTGGCTTTTTCAGCGTCCTTTTCCGGCAACGCGTTTGGAACAAAACAGGGCCTTTCACCAGCCAAGAGAGGAGGAGAGGCAGCCAACAGATCTGAAGCAGTAAAAAGACAAAGAGAATGAGGAGGACCTTGTCTGACCTGCTGAGTTGACGAAGGAAGTTTAGAAAGTCAACATCTACTTTAGGACAGGAACTTCAAAGGTACAATCCACTGAATGAGAAATAATTTTGGATTTTAGCTGTGAGTTATTACACAAAAAGTTAAACATAATGACGTCAAATTGCTTCATGAAGCCAAAAGAAGAAAAAAAGATGATTAAAACCTTTATGGCTTATAACTTCAAATAAACAAAGAAAAGGAGAGCAGAATGTCTACATATTGAAACAGAAAGTCCTGATGTTATTTGTATTGGCTTAACAAGATTCCTCAAATAAAAAAAAAAACAGCTCTATGGTCTGAAAGAGGACGAAGAAAGAAGCTGGAATAGAAACTGACATATTGAAAGCAGCTATTAAATTAATGAATGCTTATATTACAGCAATTAGTACAACTGTAGCTAATCAATATCTAACTGTACGAATGTTTTTGTCTGCATTCACCAACAAAATAAAGATAAGAAGCAAAACTGACGCTCAAATGCCATTATGGTGTCATTACCTCACATAAACAGACCCTTCACTTACCCAGCTAGGCTAAACAATGCTAAGCTAAAGAAGCTAATTCTAGCTACCTGCTGTTTGACAGAATGTCGGCTGCTCGACGCAGATCAATTCCTCCACACAGAGCCCCAGTAATCAGTCAGATAGTTTCTTGCTTTAAAGTGTTTTTACAGATTCGTCCAGTTCATCTTGTAAGTTGTCCCAGACTCTCAGACGTTACAGTCCTTACGGATGCTAGCGGCGGTCCTGCTCATACTGGCTCCTCCCCCTGAGTCAGCTGACCCGGAAGTTGATTGTAAACAGTTGAAAAACAGCTGGAGGAACTATAGAAATGATCCCTGAAAGTATAGTCTTATATTATACCGGAAAATGATCTACGTAACGTACATAATTACTCACCACACTCCACTACCATATGGAATAACAGGTTCGTACTATACCGCAATAAATAATTATTTTATAAAGATTGAAGAAAAAAATAAAAGAACATTTGGTCTGTTGTAACTTAATGGATGCTAATGTTACATGTTTAACTATAAACAATTCTGTGCGAATTATAAATTCTATCCCCCTAAAGTTGAATTTACCAGATTAATTAAAGCATTACCAAAACAATTTATTTATCAGATTCAGAATATAATAGCATATCATCCTATAACCCCACAATTACCCACTCTATCTATTAATGGAATATTATTTACTGACAAAAAAAAAAAAATCAATAAAAAAAAAAAAAAATCAACAACTACACAATTAGAAGCTGTCTAAACGAAATTTTATTCCCTGGGAAAATAAATCAAAATAACATACTTTTCAAATTTGGATTAAATAAATAAACATAAATGTTAAGGACTCTATTTAAAACTCCCCATACAACTAAAGGCTAAAGAAACACTTTAAATTTTTTAATGCAATTTACCCCTCCAAAGAGCTACTAAGAAATAATTGTAATATTGATGACAATAAATGTTCATTCTGTGAAAAGGACATATAAACAATAGACCATATCTTCTATGAATGCAACAAAACCAAAATATTTTGGGATCACTTAGAAAGATGGATCACACCGAAAATTACACTTCCTGAATCTATTTCCAGAGACATGGTAACATTTGGAGTATTATTGAAAAAATAAAATAAAAAAATGGAACTTGGTTGTAATCTGATATTTTATCTGGTAAAATTATTTATCCATAAACAGAGAGTGCTAAGATCATCCCCAGTTTTTAACTCTTTTTTTTTTAAATCTGAATTCCAATTATAATTGAAATCTCTGAAACATATCTCCATATGTTTCAGTACTGTATGAAATTACAAAGTATGTTTAAGTTCTGTATGTACTAAGTACTGTACTGTACTGTACTGTACTGTACTGTATAAGTACTGTATGTACCAAGTACTGTACTGTACAAGTACTGTATGTTTCAGTACCTGTATGAAAATGTTAATGGAATTGCCCACTAATTCATGCTAATCCTAATCCTAAAATATATATGCCCTTGTTGTAATTTATTTTATTATTTTCTTTTCTTTTTGTTATTTTACCTTATTATTCTTTAATCAGTTTTGCTTTTGATGTTCCCATATCTAAGTCTGCCTCTGCTATGCCCTTTTTAGATTCACAATATTGTGAATTGCCATACTTGTTTGTACTTGTTTTAAATAAATGTTTTTGTTTTGTTTAAAAAAAAAAAAAAAAGAGAGAGAACAGCTGGAGGAAAAGCTGCAAAGGGGTTTTTTTTAATTTTTTTTTTATCTTCATTGATAATAAAGATTGTCTGGACCATATTTATCCTCATACATTTGGTGGAGGTCTGAGCACGATAAGTAATTTGGCGTATTAAGAGCTAATTCCACAAAAATCAAATGGCTCTAAACCATCACATTTTTGGAAAATAAATAAATAAAATGCTGCTACTAGCTGCCTCATAAATTACCAGCCAGAATTTTTTTATACATACTTGTAACAGTATTTTGTTTACCTATTTGAATCATGAAAGTGATTTCAACCTTTGCATGGAATAATAATAAAATGGTTTTGCTGAACAAATCATAATGGTGGTGGGAAGTGGATAAAAAAAAACAGTGTTATTGTATCCTGTTTACTAAATCTGATTTCAAATTCCTTTAGAAGCTGAAGATCTCAAACCCCTCAGAGTCAGACTTTTTAAATGAAGCCTTACTGAGTTACTAATGGCTCACAATGTTAGAATTTGTGACTTAATTAAATTGAATTAAATGTAAGCAGAATGTGTTGTATGTATGAGGACAGCAGGACAGAGGTGAGATGTGCTGTAGTGACAGATAGCTTCAAGGTGGTGGTGGGAGTGCATCAAGGATCTGCTCTGAGCCCCTTCTTCTTTGCTCTGGTGATAGACTGACAAACAGATGAGGTCAGGCAGGAATCCCCATGGTCTATGATGTTTGCAGATGACATTGTGATCTGTGGTGAGAACAGGGAACAGATGGAAGAGAACTTGGAGAGGTGGAGGTATTCACTTGAAAGAAGAGGAATGAAAGTCAGTCGTAGTAAGACAGAGTACATGTGTGTGAATGAGAGGGAGGCTGGTGGAACAGTGAGGCTACAAGGAGCAGAAGTCACAAAGGTGCAGGACTTCAAGTACTTGGGGTCCACTGTCCAGGAAATGTGGTAAAGAGGTAAATAGGCGAGTCCAGGCAGGATGGAGTGGATGGGGAAAAGTTTCAGGAGTGATTTGTGACAAAACAGTGTCAACAAAGGTCACAGGAAAAGTTTACAAGACAGTAGTGAGACAGCTATGTTGTATGGTCTGGAGACAGTGACATTGATAAAAAATAAAAAACAGGAGAAAGAACTGGAAGTGGCAGAAATTAAGATGTTGAGGTTCTCCTTAAGAGTGACAAGGATGGACAAGAATTAGATCATCAGAGGTAGCACAGGTTGAACTGGGATATAAAGTTAGAGAGACCAGACTGAGATGGTTTGGACATGTCCATAGGAGGGACCGTGGGTATACTGGTAGAAAGATGTTAGAAACGCAACTGCCAGGAAAAAGACAAAGAGGAGATGCATTGATGCAGTTAGAGAGGACATGGAGGTAGTTGGAGTGAGGACAGAGGATGCAGAGGGCAGAGATGGAGGAGGATGAGTTGCTGTGGTGACCCACGAAGAGGGAAAAGCTGCAAGAAGAAGAACAAGGAGAAAAAGAAGATTTAGATTTTTAACAAAACTTTATTTACAAAAGTTAACACAACAGTGTAAAAAAAGTGATCAGGACAAACTAAAATAAAGTATTTACATGAGGAGCTTGTTGTATTGTAGTTCTCCAATCAGAAATGTTGCATACATCCTTCTTAAATCCCCACAGTTTCACAAAATCCTCCAAGTGTCCAGTGTCTCTGTGGAAGCAAAACTTCAACGCCAGTCTGGCCTTGACGTTGCACTTCCACAGAGCCACGGCATCAAGCTGGGGTCCAGCCTGCACTCTGTCCCTGCGAGACAAGTAAACAGCCGTTTTTGCTTCGGCCACTAAAATGTTTAAAGTTTGAGATTTTAATTAGTGGCTTTGCTGTAATGTGCCCCATTAATAAAAAACAGATTTGGTGAAAACTGTGTAAAAAAAAAACTAAAGATCCTCGTCATTAGATTAAACAGAGTCGTCAGTTGTACACAATCTGTAAAAACATGAAAAACACTCTCAGACAAACTGCTAAAAATACATTCGTTTAAAACCTCAATGAATTGATGACCGACAAAAAAGGAGACGAAGAAAAAGAAAATGTAAATCCAATGATTTATTTTTGAAAGTTTCTTTAAAGTTGTCCAGTTAAGCACACAGAGAATTGTTATCTATGAGCATGTCCATGTTCACCTGTAGAGGGCAGTAGAGAGCTGGACGTGTCTATGAGCCGAAGAGAAGAAGAAAGAAGTTTACAGCGCACGCGATAACTCGGTGAGCAAACACCCACCATTCTTTAGACATTTATAATGACATTTTCACGGGTTGCAGTTAATAAAACGTGAGTTTGATCGGACAGTCACCCTCGGTCGTTGCGTGTGTTGCTTCTCAGAGACATGCAGCGTGCAGGAGGAGGCAGCGCTCTTCAGGCTCGCGCTCTGTTCGGAGGATCCTTCTCAGCGGTCATCCCCTCCGGCGCCTCGGACGTCAGCGAGCTGAGGAAGATCCCGGACAACCAGGAGGTTTTCGCTCACCCCCACACCGACCAATGCCTGATCGTGGAGCTGCTGGAGTACCAGGCTCAGGTGGCCGACGAGGATGCGGCCAGGTTCCACTTCGAGGATGTCGCTGGCTGCAACCAGGCTCTGGAGCCCGGTGCGCTCGAGGTCTCCGGCGTGGCGGCGCTGCCCAGAGCCGAGCTGTCCCTGAAGGAGTGCAGCTGCGCGTGCATGCTCACGGGAGCGCAGCGCGTGTCCAAGTTCAACGAAGAGGCGAAGAACACGGTGGCCATTCACCTGGGTCTGTTCCGGCTGCCGCAGTTCTCCACAGATGTTCTGGTGACCTTCAACGACCCGCAGAGCATCAGCCCCCACAGCAGCAGCGCGTCTGCAGCGGACACGCGTGGAGAGCCGTGGACCCTGCTCGACTTCCAGCGCCTCTTAAACACTCTGAGCCTGCACGATCCTGGCCTGTTCGGATAGACTGTAACTTTTAACACACTGTGCGACTAGGCCTGTTTGTACTTTTACTTCTGATGGATAAGATGAAAAATATAAAAACAGATAATTAATTAACACAACAGGCAGGACAGTGTGGGCCTCATGCTTTAAATGCACCTTTTGTTATAGCAGTTAAAATTAACCCCAGTCAAATAATTAGATGTTTTACTTTTGTAATATTTATCTTCCAAGTGAGGGCATTGCTTAAATGTAAATTTGGTTAAAATTTATAGTTTAATGCAAAGTGTCTAGGCCTGATTTTGTTTTGTTTCCAAGGATGGAAACTTTTTGTAAAACACTTTTTTTCAGATGTCCTTTTTTGTCTGATTTTATTTTAAAACTAATTTATAGTTCAGTTCTTCAACCACTTTTGAGGGAATGAACCCCCCCACCCCCCATCACTGACCTGTGAATATTTCAAACATAGAAAGGCACCAAGGGTTCATCTGGAGTTTAATCAGTTTATAATGCTCATCTTCATCCATCAATCCATGATCTTTACCCACTTCTTCCTTTTTGGGTCGCGGGGGTCACTGGTGCCCATGTCCAGCTATCACTGTGAGAGGTGGGGGACACCTTGGACAGGTCTCCAGTCCATCACAGGGACACATAGAGACAAATGAGACAAACAACCATTCACTCTCTCATTCACACTTAGAGACAATTTAGAGTTACCAATCAGTCTAACATGCATGTTTTTGGTCTGTGGGAGGAAACTGGAGAAAACCCACACATGCACAGACAGAACATGCAAACCACCCAGAAAGGCCTCCAGACTGGGATTTGAACCAGCAACCTTCTGACTGAGAGGCAGCAGCTCTACCAACTCATCCTTGAAAAGAAAAATAACTAAAACATTTGAAGGACAGAATTAGCATAAATAAACCACTTGTTACTGTCAGCATGTCACCAAAAGGTGCATAAATTTGTTTTGTTCCCAAACAACACCAAACTACAGCGGCCTTCTTAAAGCTGTGAATATTTCTAGTGTGTGCAGAGTGTCTTCAAAAACCAAAAAAAATGGAGAGTTATTGACAAAACACAGTGGAACGCCTCAACAAATAATGTTAAGATTGAGAAAAGATTTGACACAGGATTATCATCTTTTATTTGGTCTGCATGCTTTTGCTAAGTTTTTAGACAAATTTGTGAATAAAATATCTGTTTACAAAAGCCTAAAAATCAAATTATTCTGTGATTTGTTTATCCCTCAAGTTTGGCGCTCTCTTTAGTTTGAACGAGTCAGAGGGAATTTGTGGATTCACAAACTTTTGATGAAACTGAGCTAAACAGAAGATACTTTTTTAAGGAGCCCAAAGAAAACTTGTAAGTCTTCCAGAAGGCCTGAAGAGCGACTGATCAAAATCAGGATTATTAGAAAGTTTGGCTTCTTGAAGCAAAAACATAAATAAGGTGAAAAACAGGTCTCTCTTGTAAATGATCACTGGCTTGGACATGCAAAAATTAAGAAATAATAAAAACAAACACCTTCATTCTTATAAACAGTGTAACTCCCATTTAAACAACTTGCACCAAAAACGTTCAGGTTAAATATTCACTATTCAAATCTCAGCTATGGGGGACATTTGGAGCGTACTGCTCATTTGTTTTTTAAATGAGAGTCCTCAGAATGGCACTTTAAAAGTGGCTTTAAGTCAAAAAGTTTCCCTTTACAGACTGTTAAAAAAAGTCCATCTTCTCACTAAATGGTCAGTCACCATATTTCTAATGGAAGTTCTAAAAGTAAAGGCCAGTGGAACCTGATGCACACACTTTTTGGGGAAAGATGAAACAACGTGTTTACTAAGCTCTGAGTATTTTCAGCTCTGCTTGGATTTGGTCGTAAACAGAGAAAAGCCTGAGCATGAACGGCAGCAGGAATACGCATCAGTCGCCTGTTTCTATCGTTAACGGCAGTGACCTCATGGCAGAACGCTCCATCCCTCTGAACCTTTAAAAACCTTGGACAGGCTTCATTCAAGTGAGCTCAGTGAAACACACAATTTATGGAGTGGAAAATGTCAAATGTCTGCTTTGAAAGCAAATCCAGTTCTCCAGATTTAAAGTTCAGCAGTTTGTAAACGGAGCTGTTTTCAGGTACACGTGATGTTTTCAGCTCAAGTCTCTTATATAAAACTCCTCACAGCAGGTGAAGTCAGGCGAGTCTTACATAACATGTAAAAGGAAATACATCTCGTCTCCCCAAACTCATCAAACCTGGCTTTTCTCTGATACAATCTCAATGAATTAAACTCTCATGAACTCAGGTTTCCTTTTCTCAGAGATCTGGAGGAGCAGTTTCTATCATGAGCCACAGCTTGAAGAGTAAAACTCCTCCTGGCATCAGAACAGGTTGTTATTGGTTGTTTTGAAGACGTGATGTCCTTCATGGTTCATGCACCAAGTTGTTATTTTTACCTACTGGGCTTAAAATAATGAACGTGTTTCCAACATAATCACAAAAATCACTTTCGAAAGAAATTATCATCATGACATTAACCTCACACTGGAACGCTATGCCTTATTTAAAACATTCTATGTTTTACTAATGTGTGGTGCATGAAAAACAATTTTTTTTAAACAAAACTACCAGTAATTTTAATTGATATAAGCACTTACTTTCCTAAAATTGTTACTTCCTACAAATCCACTATATTAGAGCGACAATGACACTCGGTGTGTCATCAGCAACTCTACTACTACATCAGGTTTTAGCACATGTGCAAATTTGCCTGAGTTAGACCTATTTTTATGCTTTTACGTGAGTTGGCGTTGGCCGCCATCTTGAATTGTCTTGACTCGAAAAGTTACTCAGCTGTAGATGAACATCTACTGATTAATGAAAGCTTCATTAAATTTGTTTGAGGCTCACAATATACTGTAGCTACTAACAGCCAGACACAGAGGGAAACACACTGTTGTTCACTTTTGCCTTTCACCAGTGTGCAATAACGCAATATCCCATCTTTTTTCAAAAGTTCATGCTCATTAATCCAGGAAAAAAACAAACAAACAACAAAGTTAAGTCAGGTCCTCTGGACGGTTTCTTTTCTTCTTCTTAAATTCCACCTTTTGGACTCGAGCCTGAACAACTTTCTGCTTCTTTTGCCAAATCCAGGGGTCAATCATAGGAACAGAGTGGTCTGTTGTTTTCATGTTCACTTCATGAATAATAGTCTTCTCAACAAGTATTTTTGTGAACGCAGAAGAATAAAACTCAAAAGGCTACTGAATATTTGCAGTGCAAAAAGTTACCACTAACTTTTTATAACATCTAAGATCACTCCTCAAACAACAACCAAAAACTAAAATGTATGAATAAAAAAGGTTGCCTAAAAATAACAACTACTTGTGCATTTTTCTAAATAAACGCTTTTATTTAAAAGTAAACGAGAAAATTACAAAGCAGAAAATGCTCAGATGTCTTTAAAATGACAAAAGTGACAAGATGATTAAAATGAAACCGTAAACTTTCATTTTGACACATTTTGCTGCAGATGTGCCCAAACCTAATCTTTATTCGTCCTGCTTTTGCTTCTTGCTTTGTGAGAAGTGCTCAGACATGGCAGCAAGTGCTCTGTAGCGGTGAGAGATTGAATTTTTCACTTCCTTAGGGAGTTCAGCATAGCTACAAATAAATGACAAGAATAAAAGAGTGAGGTTACGAGTAGTATTTTGTTGAACAACCAGCATGCCTAATCAAGCTGCATAAGTATTAAAATCCAACAAATGATTTTTGTCATATTCTTGTATTTGCACTCTTACTATGTGTTACCCTCTGGCTCCCCCTTGTGGTTAAAACCAAACAGTTGCTTACGTTTTCTCAAATCCAACTGGCTGGAAACAGGGATCCCATCCAAAGTCCCGAGGTCCTCTGGGTTCCACAATATGCCCCTAAAAGTATCACAAAAACCATTCAGTTGAAAATATTCAACATGTAAACATCGAAGGAGTTTTACTGAGACAGACTCTGACCTCTGTTTTCCCTCTGAAGAGCTGTACAGGTTCATCTTTACCAGCACAGAAGGCAAAAGTGCAGAGAGCCCATGCTGACTTATCTTCAAACCCAGCTAGGAGCTTGTACAAGCCTGCAACACACAGGGAACATCTCACTACCTAAATTACAACTTTTCTGCACAGTAAATGTGAACTAGTTTAAAATGTGCTGAACAACAAAAATCATGGCAAATCATGCTAACATTTATCTGATTACTTACCCTCTGGCTTGAGTTTGTCAAGAAACCATTTGCTATAAAAAGAAACAGTTTTTTGTATTACTGCTTATTAGCTGTATTTGCTTATTAAGAATGTTTTTCATTCATTCAACCTTTATTGATACAGGTTAGTCTCACTGAGTCACGAGGACTCACTTACACGAGACCCGTTTTAAACCAGACAACATATAAAGAACAGTCAACAATAAACTATAGTAAAAAAAGCAATTAAAAGTATAGTGCTATAAAATGATAAATCACGGTGCCATAAAACAAGTTATGTAAAATGTACTTGCATGTAAGGACCAGGTAGTCCCCCCAGAGCGCTGAAACACAGGCATGTGTCCTCTACTATCACTGGTCCATCAATCTTATGAACAAATCCACCCATAAAAATAAAAGAACTCATATTAAAACAATAATAATGAAACATCAAAGTTCATGCTTATATAATCCAGGTTAAAAAAATCCAACAAAGTTAAGTCAGAACCTCTTTTGTTAAAAAGTTTCGTCTTTCATCCAAAAGACGACGAAACCTTTCAACAAAAATAAACGTCCTGAAGACCTGACTTAACTTTGCTGAACAATAATATAACTTTACAAATGTTCCTCTGAGTTTTTGATTCTTGTAAAGGTATAAACACTTGTGACAACATGATGATGTACCTGTCGTGCAGCCTCCTTACACTTCTGTATAGAAATCTCATCTGGCTCTCCCTGATACTCAGGCACTGAGTAAAAATAGAAAGAGTTACAAATAAAACCATCATTTTAAATGTGGTGACTCTTTTAATACTTACAATCAATCTTTTTTGACACAAGTTTGTAGGGAAACCTGTCTCCGAGTATCTGAATGACCTGACACAAAGAAAGCACAAAGAAAACATTTATTAAATAGTCCAGCAAGCTTATTCATTGTTATGTACAACATAGAAAGGCAAAAGGACGTTAATAATTGTGGGGTGAAACGCTACAAGCTGTATAAAACAATCTAGCATAAAGTATATACAACACATAAGACGCATAAGTCTTACTTCTTCGAGTTTCTTTGCGTTTCCAGTCACAAACACCACAGTTCTTCCAGCAGGTAAAGCCATGACGAAAACCACCCGGAGGACTAACAGAACCGGACCGTGTGCTTCCTGTTGGCGGCAGCGTCTCAGCGAATCAGCGCGCAGGATTTAGATACGTAGCTCCGCCTACCGGAAATCACCGAACGGTATAGGCAGAAAATGTGTCCGGGTGGAAATGCGAGTATGAAGTGCCATGTGGAGTAAAAACAGTGCCAAAAAAAGTAGAAATAAAGTCGTCGCAACTTTAAAAAAATGACCCTGTTACCTCGCACCGCCAAGGAATTCAGCTCCGCGGACTACTGGGAAAGGTTCTTTAAGAAACGTGGAGAGAGGGCTTTTGAGTGGTATGGAGACTACAACAAACTGTGCGGTGTGCTGCACAAATACATCAAATTGACAGATAAGGTAACGTGGGAAAGGCGACACCACGTGTTTCATTACATCATCATTTTTTATTGTCACGGTCTGGTAATATGCGCATGAACTGCTAATCCTTGTACGTTGTGTGTTTTTAGGTGCTGGTGGTTGGTTGTGGTAACTCTGAGCTGAGTGAACAGCTGTATGATGTTGGCTATAAACATCTCACAAATATAGACGTTAGTGAGACAGTGGTGACCCACATGAACCAGAGAAATGCTGAGCGTAGACCTGGTCTGACCTTCCACCAAGTGGATGCCACTCAAACATCATACGAGGATGCCAGCTACCAGGCTGCTCTGGACAAGGGCACCCTTGATGCTATGGCATCAGAAGAGGAAGGAGCATTGGCCAAGAACATGCTCACTGAAGTGAGAAATGCACTGAAGTGACTAACATTATATCAGTGGTACGCATGTTTGTACATTTCTCACTGCACCTCCTGTGTTTGCAGGTGAGCCGTGTGCTCAGTGTTGGAGGGAGGTATATCTGTGTGACGCTGGCTCAGGAGCACGTGATTAACTTAGCTGTACAGCACTTTGTTCAACTCGGGTGGGCGGCGAGGCTCCACTGCCTGCAGGAGGAAAGAGGTGCTGAAAAAGAAGACTCCTTTG
Organism: Nematolebias whitei; assembly: GCF_014905685.2. Lineage (NCBI taxonomy): Eukaryota > Metazoa > Chordata > Actinopteri > Cyprinodontiformes > Rivulidae > Nematolebias > Nematolebias whitei. The sequence continues at coordinate 32,996,610 of NC_056500.1, forward strand.
CGCTGCCTGTCTTTGTCTTGGTCTGCACCAAGTTCCGTCAGCCGATGCCCTCGCCCATTCTTGAGATGTGTATTGGAGATGACGGAGCACCGATCCGGTACGCACAAGTTTCCGAACTGTTGTCGTCAGTGAGGGAATGTCAGGGTTATTCTGTATTGAGGAAGAGGCTCCGCACAAGCACTGACCCTGACTCAAACCTTTCACTAACTCTCTGCCATGCCAAGACAGGGCTTCCCAGATACACTCTTACAGTGCAAGACAATCCACCTGCAGCTAAGGTGCCAAGACCCAATCAGTTTGCCATATTTATTGGTGAGCGTTTCAGTTTTGTCAATCGTATAAGTTGTGTTTTGGCATTAGTTGGTGATTATTTGCTGATCTTATTCTCTTTGCTTGTCTTGTCAGTGCCTCGAGGGAGTGAAACAGCCTGGCTCTACAGCTCCAGTGAGGGTAGGAGGCAGCTGGCAGCCAGTGCTAACTTTCGACGCCTGGTTATTGCTTTAATGCATAGAAATCAGGAGTATGCAGACATGCAAGCTGTCCAATCAGAACTCTCACCTGTGGTGATGGACTTGGCTCCACCTGGTATGCCAACCAACCAGCAGGTAAACATACATATAGTAATTATATATTTTATTTAACTGATTTTTAAAACTATACAACGCGAGCTTGGCACCAAAATACACACACTGGTGGATCGGTTTAGGCTCTGATTATTTTTGTGCAGGTACCGTTTCTGTCAGTGGGAGGTGATCTTGGTTGGCGGGAGGAGATCAGCAGAGGTGTGAGTCAGCTCAGTGGGGAATATTGTGTGGAGAATGTTCGAGGAGAAGATGGACAACTGTATCGCAGACTTGTGTTCCTGTCTAACATTGCCCTTGTGCAGTCGGAGAGCCGACTCATCTCATCAAACGCTGGTATTTCTTTTTTCCTTTTCTTAGTTTTTACTATTTTGTAAAATATTTTCTCACAATCCTGCTAAAATAACTTTAATTATTCAAACAAACAAGAACACAAAATTGTAATTTTTTAAACATTACATCTTTTTTGAAGAAGGAAATACAATTTAATGTGATTTAGTGACAAAGTTGGAAATTATAACCAACTTGAGGTTTCTGCTAAAATTTATGAAATCTGTTGTGGATGCTGAAAAAAAAAAGAGTTAGTCTGTTCCAGACTACAGAAACCTGGAAGTGCAGCATGACATCCCTCTGGAATCTTCTTTTTCTTCTTTCTGCTGTTCCCTCTTCAGGGGTCGCCACAGTGAGTCATCCTCCTCCATCTCACTCTGTCCACTCCAACTACCTCCATGTCCTCTCTAACTGCATCCATATATCTTCCTCTTTGTCTTTTTCCTGGCAGCTCCATTTCTAACATCCTTCTACCAATATACCCACTGCCCCTCCTCTGGACATGTCCAAACCATCTCAGTCTCTTGAACTTCATGCCCCAGTTCATCAACATATGCTGTATCTCTGATGATCTCATTCTCAATCTTATTCATCCATGTCACTCCTAGGGAGAACCTCAACTTCTTCAGTTCAGCTACCTCTTTTAGTTCCATACAACATAGCTGGTCTCATCACTGTCTTGTAAACTTTTCCTTTGACCTTCGCTGTCACCCTTTAGTCACAAATCACTCCTGAAACTTTTCTCCACCCTCTCCATCCTACCTGGATTCTCTTAGACTTTTTACCACACTCCCCATTTTCAAAGGACTGTCATTTCTAAATACTTGAAGTCCTGCAAAGTTGTGACCTCTGCTCCTTGTAGCCTCACTGTTCCACCTGCCTCCCTCCCATTGACACATATGTACTCTATTTTTATGAGGCTGACTTTCATTCCTCTTCTTTCAAGTGCAAACTGCCACCTCTCCAAGTTCTCTTCCACCTGTTTCCTGTTCTTACAATATCATCTGATCACAATATCATCTGCAAACATCATAGTCCATAGATTCCTGCCTGACCTCATCTGTTCAACAACAAGGAGGGGCTCAGAGCTGATCCTTGATTCAGTCCCACCTCCACCTTGAGGTTATCTCTCGTCTACGATTGGATGAGCACAAGTGATACGCTGATGGCTTACAGTCCTTATTGTCTGATTTATGACATATCTCTTGAAAACTCAAACTACATAGACATTAAATAAGTATGAATATAGTCTCATAATGTATGAGCTACAGAAGTGACAGCATTAGAACATTAAATGTCAAACACAATAGAATCATGAGAAAGACCATCTTTTCCAGAGATCTCTGGCCTGAAATCATCTTTCAGAATGGTCCAAGACTGGTTTCTATAAAGTTCATATGGACCTGAAAAATGTCTGATGGTTTTCTGCATGTGCACCATTTAGGAACAACTAACCAGCTCTGATAAAGTACTTGCACATTCTGATAAGCCTTTAAAAAAAAGTGATTTCTTTATGAAATGAAATCTGTTTATTTGATTATGAAATGTTTGAAACATGAATAATGCTGATTTAAAAACTCAGTATAAACATCTGAAAAAGTCATTTTCACAGGACAAAAAGTCTTGATGAGTTTTTAATATTTGCTCTTACATGCATTTAGTTCCAGACATTTAAAGTTTTTCTAAATTTCTTTAGCAAGAAACACCTCTTCATGATTTTGCAAGTGATTCCAAGCACAGTAAGCTATGATACATAACTTTTTATGCAATTAAGTTTAGGCTTAAAGGATAAGTAAAATGTCTAGGTGAAGAAATAAAACGTCCCAAGTGTTCACAGTAATCATACACCCTGCAAATGTTAGTAACTGTTTAAAAGTTTTATGCAATACTTCATGGACGACCATCAATGTTGTATAGATGCTTTAGTATACTGAGAGAATCATTAACTCATCTTAACTCAATAATATCAAATATAAAATGCAAATAAGTGGAGTAAATGAATCTGTCTCTGCAGCATCAAGTCACAAGAAGAAGAACAAAAAGAAGAACAAGGCCTTTACTTCTTTAGCCTCTCTGTCCGTGGACAGTGGTTTCCTCTGCTGCGCCCATCATGAGGTCATGGTGGCCGGTCTTGCTGTGCTTGGGGTGGGGATGCCGGAGAACAAAGGTTTGTTGAGATTTTGTGCAGACTGCACTACAAGTGCATCCAGAGCTTTCTAACGTAATATAGCTCATCTTTACACGTGCTTATACCTGACTTCTCTGTTAGATGTCCCTGTATCAGTGCTCCTGGTGGGGCTTGGTGGAGGAGGCCTACCTCAGTTTCTGCGGGACTTTGTGCCCAATATAAACATTGAGGTTGTAGAACTAGACCCTGCTGTGCTGGAGGTGGCAAAGGAGTGGTTCGGATTGAAACCAGATGATCGTCTGGCCATTACTCTTGGAGATGGTCTGGAACACATCTGTACTCTAGAGAAAGAAGGTTTGTATGGGAACGGTAGGTAAAAATAAGGCTGTACGTTTCATATTTAACCAAACCAAGATGTGGCTGAGTTGACTCTGTCCCTGTAGGCGGCCGCTTGTTTGATGCCATCATGTTTGACGTAGACAACAAAGACAGCTCTCTGGGTATGAGCTGCCCTCCTGCTGCATTTGTAGAAACTCCTGTTCTCCAGAAAGTTTTTAACCTGCTCACTCCCAGAGGTAATAACAAATCATTTCCAGTTATTTTACTGTTGATTTTGAAACCCAAGTCAATACATATTGTGTAAATGACTAAAAGTCAAAATTCATGCAATTATTTTGCTGTCAGTTTCAATCCAGACAGAAGGATGGGATAAAAATATTTTTCTTTCTCATCCACTTCACTTTGTTTGTTACTATAAACTCAGGATCATATTTCAGGCCTGTAGTACATGTCTGATAAGGAGGGATGGGATTATTTAGCATCAGTTAAGAGACAAAAAAAACAAAAAAACAAGTCAAATAGACCAAATCAGCAGATTGTTGTAGTCATCATTTGCTACAAAAGCTGTTTCTAAAGCAGATTGAATAATAAAGTTCAGCAGAAGTAAAAGGTAAACGGACTGTACTTATATATCACCTTTCTATCTTATCAAGACACTCAAAACGCTTTACTACACAATCTGTGTCCTCATTTACCCATTCATACAGCACTCTACTAGATCTATAATCAGAGCTTTATCACAT
>NC_056500.1:33000830-33024551 GCF_014905685.2 Nematolebias whitei
CATTCATACAGCACTCTACTAGATCTATAATCAGAGCTTTATCACATCCATACAGCACTCCACTAGATCTATAATCAGAGTTTTATCACATTCATACACTGATGGGGCACATCGGAGCAGTGAGTGGTTCAGTGTCTTGCCCAGGGACACTTCATGTGACTGCTGGTGGATTCTAGTGGTTTCTTTTAGAAATACATGAGAAAATCACTTAAGTGCTTAAAACTATTGTTCCTCAAAGAAAGACTGGAAGGCATGTACATATTTTTGCTCTTCACTGTGGAACATCATAAAACAATTCAAAGGACCTTGCAGGCCAAACTGAACCTAAAAACAAGATTTGACCTTAAATAGGACGTGTGATCTTTAATCTCTCCCACTCCTCTATTAAAAGTAACCCATTATTATTCAATATCTGATATAATCACCGGGCTGAAGAGTTATTTTGAAACGTTTGGGAAGCACGACAACATTGAAATATTTTACAGATACCACCTAAGACTAAGTGGTGCAAAAAAGGGTTTTAATGTTGTTCTTGTCCAGAGTTTAGAAGCGTTTGATGTAGACATCACATAATGGAAACTTGTATTTTGCTCTGAAAGATCACACTTCTGGATCTTTGAAAGAAATAGAGACCGTGTTGTTAGGACTAAACATGAAAGAGATCTTGACTCAGCAAGCCATGAAGTCGATGCCTGGGATAATTGTATAAATTCCCTTGGCCAATGTCATTTCACAGTTTTGAGATGACACCATGAAGGCAGGAAAGTATCCTGTTTGGTATTGTCAATGCTAAAATGCTTTTAAAGTTGTTTGAGAAGGAATGACATCACCTCAGTGTTGAAAAGATTATACATTCTTACATTTCTTGGAGTGTAACATAAACCTGGAATGCAGAAATGGAGACGGAGTGACTGTTGAAACGAAGCTGACAAGACTAAACATGTTTTTTTTAGTTCATAATTTCTGCAGTACAGTTAAAGTGAAAGTAACGTTGAGGTATTTTTAATAGTAAAGCATTTAACATTTAGGACGTTCATCCTGTTTCTCCCTGCTAGGTCTGTTTGTGCTGAACCTTGTGTGTCGTGACCCAGCCCTGAGGAAGAGCGTCTTTGAGCGAGTCCGGGGTGTGTTTCCTACCGTTCTGTCTCGACAGATAGCCCAGGAAATCAATGAGGTCCTCCTGTGCTTTCATGACGAACAGGACACCGCCCACATTCTTTCATTTCTGCAACAAGCAGCCAAGAATCTACAGAGAGCACTGTTCTCTAACAAGACTGAGCCACACATTGACATTGCAGAGATGTTAAAAGACCTAAAAGTAGAGTGACATTTTGTGTGCCGTGTCAAGATTGTATGAAATGTATATGTTTTGGCTCATTTCAAATTAAAAGTAACCACCGTAAATATTTTTATGAAGTATTTTATTGGATTGATTTACAACCCCGATTCTGAAAAAGTTGCAGTGTGCAATGAAAACAGGGCAGACTGTCCCACTCCTTTTTAGAACAGAGACTGTGATGTCCATGGTTTACACAAACGGGTTTAAATTTCAAATCATCAAACTACAGAACAGGTTTCCATTACCTCAACCCATTTAAAATGAGCCTGGACCCAGAGGAAGATGCTGAGTTTTCTGGATTGTGTTCATATAAAACTTATTTACGTGATAAAGGTTTGCCCAGCATTTAATTTTACATTTTAATACCCGACGGTCTGAAGATCAGGATCCTATGGTTATTTTCAGCCTTGTCTTTTGGTCTCATATATTGCTCCAGATTATTGAATGCTTTTGATGATTGTATGAACTGTAGCAGATTTTTTTTTTTTCTGTTTAGAAACACTATCCTTAAATTGTTTTATTCTTTTTGGAGTTCTTCATAGTCTCATGAATCACTATTGACCCCAACGACCTGAATCAGGAATAAGCAGCTGATAATGGGTTCTGAACATTTGCCCTTCTTTATTTTTGATGGATTCAGCCTTTTAGAAATGCTTTTTATACCCAGTCCTCTTACTAACCTAACCTATTGCAAAATGCTGTATCTGTCTTTTGTGCCACTTTTACAGCTTTTGCTGCTCCTGTCCCAATTTAATTGAGATGTGCTGCTGCCATAAAGTCCATTCATCCATTTTTTTTTTACCCACTTCCCCTTTCTGAGTGGCAGGGAGCCAGTGCTTATCTCTAGCCGTCACTGTGAGAGGCAGGGTATACCATGGACAGGTCGTACGTCCACCCAGAAACCTTATGCCCAATGTTTCATAGTGAATAAAATGTGGGTTTATGACAATGGTGAACCATTGCATTCTGTTTTTCTGCAACTGTACACAAACTACCAACTTTTTCAAACTTTGGTTAGTACAAAAACTTGTAATAAAGCATTACATCATCTGCTTTAGTTTCTCTTTCGCTTTATGGTTTCAGTAAGTGTATGCTTCCTCACAAGCAAAGAATGTGGCTGTGTTATTTGCAGTAGGTGGCATTAAAAGTTGCTGTGTTTATAGGCCTTCAGCGGTGCCCTACCCCACGAGGGATAGATGAGATTTCAAATAGCTCAGAGCCTGTGGAGTAAGTGCAATTTAAGGATGTGCCAATTGGCTGTGAAGCTTGTCCATCTTCTAAAGGCGTGTTTGTGTGTGTGTGTGTTTGTTTATGTTACCTTGTGAGGCCCATTTTTCAACTCGTACTACAATGTGAGGACCAAAGCCCAATCCCCATAAGGTTAAAGTGTCATTGATGGGTTAGGTTTAGTTATGTACTGTTAATGGTTGGGTTTAGGGTAAGGCTATAGAAATGAAAGTCAACGCAAAGTCCCCGTAAAGATAGAAAGACACGTGTGTGTGTGTGGTAGAGGGAGAAGGGGTTTACCGATTTTCTTGTCAGAGCGCATGCGCAGAAAACTTCATTCCGTTAGCTGTCAAAGCAGAATGTTTTTCCTAAGTTCATGGGCCAAACCTGGTCCAGTCGCACGCCCTTGGACTGGTTCAGACTTTTAAAGAGGCGTTTTGCGTTTTGAACGAAGAAGAATACTTCTGGAAAGTTTTTTCTTACAAGATACGAGCTCTTCTTAAACAAGCGTGGACTCGAGACAAGATTCTCCGACTCTCTCGCAGTCGGTCACGTTGCATACCTTTTTCAAAAACCTCAACAAAGAGTTTTATCTGCGTTTTATTGAGTTTTTACCTGTGGAAAGACCATCTTTCTCGGTAACTATTAAGTATGCCGGTCACGGTCTCGAGTGGAGTGGACTAAAACAAGGAGAACGCGACGAACAAGGCGAGGCTACCTGGACAGGTAGCGGCTCTTGTTGCGATGGGCAACCGCGGGATGGAGGACCTGATCCCGCTGGTCGACCGGCTCCAGGAGGCCCTGAGCAGGGCGGGACGCTGCTGCAGCCTCCACCTGCCGCAGATCGCTGTGGTGGGGGGCCAAAGTGCGGGCAAAAGCTCTGTGCTGGAAAACTTTGTGGGCAGGTGAGCCAGCAACTCACTGCATGCTGTGAAACAACATGAAGTTATCCTGAACCATAAAGGTTCAAAGAGTTTAAGGTTTTGCAGTTTGAAATGCAGGTCTGCACTCGATGTAAACAATGCACCTTTATTTACATGTGTTCAAAAGTTCTGAGCAGAAATCTGTACATTACACCCAGATTGTCCAATTTATCAATCCCAAATTTATTTCGTAGACTGCCAATGTTGACCTCCTCTGTCGCCGGCCCTCTTCCTCATCGACAGTCATGTCAAACTGAGTCAGAGTTTGTTTATTTGTCGTGCACACCACATGTAGCACATGTGGTGTGTATGAAATTGTGTAAACAGGGTAAGTTACATTAAACAATAAAATGTAAAAGAAAAACAATAATAAGATCTAAGATATGAACTAAGAAAAACATTAACTAAAAATACACTAAGCACTAATAGCATAAAAACAATACGCCGAACAGCAGCACGAACATGAGTCTGTGTGAGCAGATGAGTACGAATGAACACAGCAGCATGAAACAGATCAGCAGCAACATGAAACAGATCAGAAGCAACATGAAACAGATCAGCAGCAACATGATGGGATTTTTTTCACAGTGATTATTCTGGTTAGAGATTCATGAGTCTAACAGCCTCAGGGTAGAAGCTGTTCCTCAGTCTATTGATTCTACACTTAATGCTCCTTAACCTCCTTCCTGAGCAAAAAGTGTGTGTGCTGGGTGAGTGGGGTCCTTCATGATGTAGGTGGCCCTCTTCCTGCATCTGGAGGTGTAAATGTCTGTGATGGTGGAGAGACTGACTCCAACAGACTTCTGTGTAGCCTTCACCACTCTCTGCAAAGCTTTTCTTTCTGCAGCTGTGCAGCCTCCATGCCACATGTTGATGCTGGAGCACAGGATGCTCTCCACTGTACATATAGCAGCCATTCACAAATTTTGCTACCAGAGTTTTCATTTAAGGACACATTACCTATCAATTGAAAAACATTGTGCTGATTTTGTTAAATTTTTTTGGACACTATTCATGACAATAATGTATAGTTTTGAGTTGTCCCTTAGAACTGGCACACTCCAGGTGGTTGATCCGCTCTGAGAAGGTGCTATTTATAAGACTGAGCTGAATACAGCACCTCAGACTGAGGAAGTCTTTCGGATGAGAGATGAAACGTTTCTACATAAAAAAAAAAAATTAAAAAAAAGTTGTTGTTTTGCTTTTGATTTGTTTTTTGAATGTCCAGAGGACCAGATTTAACTTTTTTAGATCCAGGTGAATGAGTTTTAGAATCTGCTTCACACAATTTTCAAGGCCAAAATTGACAGTTGTGAGACTTTAACTCTTTTAGCAGCGAGAACCACCTTTTAACTTGTATTAACAGGTCACTGAGTAAAGATCCATTATCTTTAACCGCTTCTTCCTTTTCGGGTCATGGAGGTCGCTGGTGCCTATATCCAGCAGTCACTGTTAAGTTGATTAATTCATTGATTAAGTTACTTAATCTTGAAAAGACTTTATAACTGTTTTTTAAAGCATTCATTTGCACATAATAAGTCGTTATTCACCTATGCAACTAAAAAGAATAATGAATGCAAAGTTTAAAATAAATTATATACAGTATATACTGTGTTCCATTCATTCTTAAACTTTTTTTATAACAAGTAAAACTTCAGAAAATACTCAGCTCTCATTGTACTAATACCACAGTCATTAAGAACAAGTAGCTTATATTCATATATAAAATAAAAGAACCAACTTGCCAAACTTCTAACCCCGACCCTGATTAAAAGCTGCCTCTTTTTGTTTCTCACAGCAGATGAATACAAGTTGGAGATAACTTGAGTTCTTTCACCTTTTCTTGCTAGCAGATTACACAAAACATGACTTATAAACTTACCCACAAAATAAAAGTTGCAGCAACTTGTAACCCCAAATATTACTGGCTGAAGTGTACAAACATTGCTCTAAGTTATTTAAAATATCTAATCAGACATTATATTATGACTACTGCTGTGATCATTTATTGTAATGATTAATGCCACTGACAAAACCTTTAAAGTTTTAATTTCTGCAATCTTCTCCAAACATCCTACTTGTTGTTTCACGGCCCAATGGGGGTCTGGGTCCAACTTTAAGGACCAGCGTTGTCACAGGAGTTCTTGAAATATTCTCCATGGCACCTTCTCTTCAAGTAGTATTTGGAGCAAAGACTACAGTCTTGCTTGAGCTCTTCATCGTTTGGTCTTTCTCTGCTTTTTAGTTTTACATCACAGTTCACCTTAGCACATTTAACTTGTAAACGTTTAATGCTAAAATTTATTTTGAGTAGTACTACCATGGATGTAGTATATAGTTACAACTTGTAATTTCTTCTTAATTACTCAGTACTTTAAATACTTGGCGTAACAGTAAGAGAAACTGCCCGAAAGTAATATATGTGGGTGCAGCGAATGAGTTTTCACATGTCAGGGCTCTAATTTTGTAATATAATTTTAAGTGTCTGTGTATTTTTAAAATACACACAGACATCTTAAGGGCTGTGCTCAGAGCTACCTCTAACCAAACAACTTTATTCATCTCACTTTGTTCAATCTTGTACATCACGATTTCCAAAGCAAGTGTCCAGGGTGTATGTGCTGGTGTGAAGAGGTGGATGCCAGACATGGTTGTGTCATCAGAGCAGCAGCTTATCTCACATGCAGGCTATGTTAAGTGTCAGGGAAGTGATTGAGATTAACATCACCCCTCAACCATAATGTAGAAGCAGGATTTTAGTCAGTTTATTACACCTAAACGACATAAATAATGTGTAGGGTTTTTTTTTCTTTCACATTCCTCTGACTTTTGATAAATGTCCTGTTCTAAAAATACAACTGATTTATGATTAAAATCACTCGTATGGACAGAAAACAACAAGGAGCTCCATGTCTTTTGCCCAGACAGGGGTTACCGGGGCCCCACCCTGGAGCCAGGCCTGGGGGAGGGTTGGTGACCAGGTCTCTACCCAGTCAGGCTCAGCAAGAAGGAGCAACATGAGAGTACCTTCCTGTGATCCCACCACCTGCAGGAGGGTCCATACGAGGCAGGTGCAGAGTGACATGGTTCATTCATTCAACCTTTATTTCTACACGTCACTCTCATTGAGCCTCGAGGACTCTTCTACAAGAGAGACCTGTTTAAAACAAAAAAACACAGATGAGGCACGCACAGCAATACACAATCATATAAAAAGCATATAAAATGAAAAGTAAATAGAAGACATTATATAACAGCGAAGCACAAACAGCTACATTATAAAATGGTGTAAAATATTCAAAACAGGAACATGTCTGCGTTGGTTTTTGTCACGAATTTAGCAGATGTTTAAAAATCCCTTAGAGGGGTCAAGGTCGAGAGCTTCAGATCTTTTTGCAAGGTGTTCCAGGAAACAGGAGCAGAGTAGGAGAAGGACCTTTTTGCCAAGTTCAGTCCGCACAGTAGCCGAAGGGGCTTTGGCGCTCTGACCCTGGTTTATCAAACCTGAAGAGAAGTCTGGGCCTCCCTGCTTAAGCTGCTGCTCTCACGACCCCACTCCAGAACAAACAGAAAATAATGGATGTTTTTTTTTTCCAGTAGAGTTTGGGATAAAGACACTATTGGCTCCCAATTTTTATTTGTATTGATATATTTTTTAACATAACTCTATTCTTTGTCTTAGCCCAGACTCTGTTATGAGACCCTCTTTGTGGTGGACTGTAGCCAGGACAGGATGTAACAAAACAAACTTCCTGAATGGGATTTTAAAAGGAAAGGGGGTGGAGGTGTGTGGTGGTGGTGTTGTTTTACATTTTGTTTCTAAGTAACACGTTCTATATCTTTGGTGTTTACATATTGCATGGTATTTTTTTTTTCCTGGGATCTGTTTTCAAGAAGTTTTAGAAACGATCTAAACTAATAATCTGCTAATTGTCAGAGTGCGTTGGAAGAAAAATGGTTTTTATTTTTCTGTTTATCAGTGTGGATTAGTTTTTTTTAATCAAAATGTTCTTATTCAACAGGGACTTCCTTCCACGGGGTTCAGGAATTGTCACGCGTACACCTTTAATCCTTCAGCTGCTAAATTCAAACTCAGGTAATAATCCATGTGGGATCTATGCTCATATCAGGTCTCTTGTAAATGAGTCTCAGGGACTCAATGGGATTAACCTGTATAAATAAAGGTTGAATGTGTTAATCTCAGGAGACTATACAGAGCTAACACTAGATGGCAGTGTGATATCTTACAAGTTACTGTGCCAGAGTTTTAATATTCTAAACTCTGACATGGTTTGAACATTTCTATAAATAAAAAAATTGAGCTACGTTGCTGCTGAGAGGACTTTAAATTAACTAAAATAATGACCTAATTTTGAACATGTCGTTGGCTCTAATGTATTTTCTTTGTCCCTTTTTCTGTGCTTCTCTTAGAGTACGGGGAATTCTTTCACTGTAAGGGAAAGAAGTTTACAGACTTTGATGAGATTCGTCAGGAAATAGAGGCAGAGACTTGCAGAATCACAGGATCAAATAAAGGCATCTGTCCTGTCCCCATCACACTAAAGATTTTCTCTCCACATGGTAACAGTGTGTGTTTGTCAAGCCTTCATCTTGTAGTTCTCTGCCTGTTAGCTTTGACTTGTGTTGATTCCTGTGCCTACAGTGCTAAACTTGACACTTGTGGACTTGCCTGGCATTACCAAGGTGCCAGTGGGCGACCAGCCTGCAGACATAGAGTACCAGATACGAGACATAATCATGCAGTATATCTGTAAGGAAAACTGTCTTATTCTGGCTGTCACACCTGCCAACACTGACCTGGCCAACTCTGATGCACTTAAACTGGCCAAAGACGTTGACCCTCAAGGTAAACTTCTGGTAATATACTTTAGCTAGACTGCACCTCTACATCTGTGTCTTCCAGCGTATAAAACTGTCTTTTATCAGCGGAGTAGTTTTTATTTCACAATAAGGAACTGTGCTGCTGTTTCTTCCCTCACACCCAGTAAGTCCACCCAGATTCTTTGGTGCACGTTCCAGTCCAACACTGAGCCCTTCCCTTTGCACTCAGACCTCTGTTTGCTTGAGAAAGTTCTCATCTTTTAGTTTTCATCTTAATTATAGTAAAATAATGTCAAATGTCCTTCTGCCAGATATTGTACAACTTAAGCAAAGTGTGATTAACTTTGTGGGGTTTTTCTGACAAATTCTCTAACATTAAAATCATCCATCCATCCATCCATCCATCCATCCATCCATCTATCCATCCATCCGTCCGTCCGTCCCTCCGTCCGTCCATCCATCCATCCATCCATCCATCCATCCATCCATCCATCCATTATCTTTACCTTTTCCCTTTTCGGGTCGCGAGGGTCACTGGTGCCCATGTCCAGCCATCACTCTGCAAGAGACGGGGGACACCCTGGACAGGTCTCTAGTCCATCACAGGGACACATAGAGACAAACGAGACAAACATTCTCTCTCTCACTCACACCTAGAGACAATTGAGTTACCAATCAGTCTAACATGCATGTTTTTGGTCTGTGGGAGGAAACCGGAGTACCCAGAGAAAACCCACGCATGCACGTAGAGAACATGCAAACTCCACCTAGAAAGGCCCTCAGCCGGGATTTGAACCGGGGCAAACTGTTCGCTGAGAGGCAGCAGCTCTACCAACTGTACCACCGTGCTGCCCTCATTAAAATCATTTTATAAAAAAAAAAAATAATTGAAGAATCATCTGATCTGATATCCGTTCATTACCTTTAACCTGTCTCTTCCTTTACGGGTTGCAGGGGATGTTGGTGCTCATATCCAGCAGTCGTTGTGCTAGAGGCGGCAGGCGGGGTACACCCTGGATATGTTGCAAGTCCATCACAGGGCCACATAGAGACAGACAAACATGACAAACAACATTCACTCTCTCAGCCACACCAGGGGACAGTTTAGAGTTCGCACTTTCTTTCTGGTCTGTGGGAACCTTGAGTAGCTGGAGAACACCCCACATACACGGAGAGAACATGCAAACTCCATCCAGAAAGGTCCCAAGGCCGCAATTCAATCTGATACTATTCTTGCTGAGAAGTGACATCTCCACTAACTGCGCCACCATGCTGCTGATATATGATTATTAACTTAATTTCAACAGAAAACTTAGAAATAGTTATGTATTTCAGTGTTTCCCCTAATGAACTTGCCATGGCGGGGTGCTCATCTCATCCCTGTTTTTTGTTGACGGGACGGACGGACACATGTCTGAGTGCGCTTGTACAACAGTTTTTGAGTGGGGGTGGGGGGTCAGCATGAGGGAAGAGGCGCCTTTAGCTTTAGCATAGTGCAACACGTTTGAGCTGTGCACTGTTTGTGCACAGTTTTTGAGTTGGGGTGTGGTCAGCGTGAGAGACGAGGCAGCATGAGCGCTGCCTTTAGCTTTTTAGCTAGAGCGCTTGTATTGTGCGCTGCTAGCTTGGCACTATATCAGTGCTGGGGTTGGGGGGCGCGTTCGGTTTGGTAGGTGGGGTGCTCAGTTCTGTTGATGAGGTGGGGCACCCCGCTTGTATTATGGTAGGGGAAACACTGTATTTAAAATCAATAAAAAGTAAATGTCCAGCATATCACCCACTGCCTTTAGTGCCAAAGTGTTAAACTAAGATCACCTCATGTTGAACAGGGATAGAGTAATCCAAGCTGTTTTCGTCAGTCATTGTAAAGGATTTTATTTATAATTGTGGTTTATGAGCTATTTTGGTATCAAGACTGACAAACGAACACACACACACATTCATGCATGGGCAAAAGCATTGTTTCCCTGCCTAACAAGTCAGAGTACTAAAACAAAACAAAACAAAAATGCTTACTTGAGATTTGGGACTTAGCAAATGATGTTATTGAGCAGCTTGATTCTAGTTCCCAGTTAATAATAAACTCAGACATAATGTGGTCACAACAAAAGGAAGTGGCAACGATTTTATTGGTCAGCCACATATCTGGCAATTAAATGATGGGGGCTTTTTGACTGGATTGTTTCACAATGTTCTTAAAGTGAACAGCAAAAAATGTGAGAGAAGCGTTTCGCAAGAAAAAAAACCTGAGTGCAACGAGGATGACTCAAACTGGAGAGGAAAAACATTTGTGCGTGAAGCAGAAAGTTTGAGTGCAGAAACCATTTTGATATGAAACAGAGCACATAGGCGTGCAATTATAGGCTTATTTGTGAGTGTAAACAACAAAAAAACATGTAAAAAGTCACTTTTTAGTAATATACTACATACACTCAAAATTACAGTGATTAGAATTTAGTTCAGTATATATTATAACAAAGTTTTTATAAAGGATGAACTGATTCTCTCACACTTCTCTTTTCATAAGGCTAATTTTCTTGTTCTTCTCTCAGGCCAGCGCACAATCGGTGTCATCACAAAGCTGGACTTGATGGATGAAGGAACTAATGCCAGGGAAATACTAGAAAACAGGTTGCTTCCCTTACGCAGAGGTGTGCTGGTTTTGTGTTTGTGTGTGTGCTAATTAATCTATCATCTTTTAAAGAGGGCTGATACAGTGACTGTCTGTTAGTACTGTCACAAACTCCTCAACCGAGCCTGAAGTTTGCTGTGCAGCAATTTAACATCAGGGGTTCTCAAACTTTTTGGGCTCAGGAGAGAAAAAATTTCAGGGACCCCCTCATGACTCTCATGTTTTTTAAATAATTTTCTTCAATTTGTCTCTTTAATGCAATAGAAATATTTATGTAGCATAAATATTTAAGACTAGGGATGCACAATATTATCGGCATGGTATCAGTATCAGCCGATATTAGCGATAAAGTTAAATGTCGGACATCAGCCATTCCATCAAAATAACTCACCGATATAAAAGGCTTCTGTTTTAAGTTAATTTTTAATTTAAGACAATGTCAAGTATATCTATTTATGCACTACTACTTATGTACTTTACACTTGTCACTTGTGAATAGGTTGAGTTTAGATTTGTGAAAATTTACAAATTTGCACTGTTCAAGTGTTGTCATTGTGTCAGAGAGAAAATGTCATGAATAAATTTGACATTAAACATAATCCAAGTTGAAGTGTTACATCATTTTCAGCCTCCTTTTTGGCATCTGCATTTGGTAGCAGGCCAAACTGACAAAGATCATGCAGAATAATGTAGTATTTTAATTCCACAGCAGAGAAAGCTGTGTAGTCTCTGTAAGTAGATCTAGGGGAAAAATGATTGGTAGTGGTCTGGGTTATCATCCAAATAAGTTTTAACATATCAGATATCGACCAAAAATCCAATATTGTGCATTCCTACTTAAGACATGTTCTTTGATAGTCCATCCATCCATCCATCATCTTTTACCCACTTCTTCTATTGTGGGTTACGGGGGTCGCCGGTGCCCATGTCCAGCAATCACTGTGTGAGGGGCAGGGACACCCTGAACAGGTAGCAAAGTCCATCACAGGGACACATAGAGACAAACGAGACAAACAAACATTCACTCTCTCACTCACACCTAAGGACAATTTAGAGTTACCAATCAGCCTAACATGCATGTTTTTGGTTGGTGGGAGGAAACCAGAGTACCTGGAGAAAACCCACGCATGCACGGAGAGAACATGCAAACTCCACCCAGAAAGGCCCCTGGACCGGGGTTTGAACTGGGGACCTGCTCGCTGAGAGGCAGCAGCTCTACCAGTTGTGCCACCGTGCTGCCCTTCTTTGATAGTGTTAATACAATTTTTATACTTTTAAACATGAAGTATTTTTCATTCAAGACACACTTAATTAACAAAATGTTTAATTTCAACTTCCAAAAATTACAGAAAATTAACAGCATCAAAAACCACTTTAAAACTTTACCTATTCACTTCATGAACTTAATAAACATATCACATCTTCAAATTATTACAGACAACTTTTTACAAAAAACTGAACAGAATCATAACAGCAGGAGTCATACCAAGGAACAGGGCTTCATTTGTAAACTGACTGATGCCAGAATGCAAATGAGGGGGGGAGGGGGGGTCTGGGGGTTCTCCACCAGAAAATTTTGAATAAAGTAGATGTGATTTCCTGCATTTGGGTGCATTTCAACGAGTTGTTAAACATAGATTTTTAAAAAAACAAAAATTATTTTTTTTGGTGGACCCCCAAGTATCAGCTCCAGGAGCCCCGGGAGTCCGGGTACCCAAGTTTGAGAACCACTGCTCTAGATGATATAACTGTTTGAATGCATTTTTAATGTTTTGTTTAAATACAAACTATAAAGGAAGAAAAGTTATTGTTGCTGACTTTTCTTTGTAAAAATGAAAATCTGACTTATGGAGGCTTATTTACACCAGACTGTCTTTTGGCTGGGAGAAGTTTGTACTTGGTATGTGCAATACATGTGTGGGAGATAGAAAGAGAGAACGAGAGAGAGAGAGTGTGTGTGTATGTGTGTGTGTGTGTGTGTGTGTGTGTGTGTGTGTGTGTGTGTGTGTGTGTGTGTGTGTGTGTGTGTGTGTGTGTGTGTGTGTGTGTGTGTGTGTGTGTGTGTGTGTGTGTGTGTGTGTGTGTGTGTGTGTACAGCCTGGAACCTCCTGGGGCTACGTACAGAATGGGTAAAGCATGTCCAGTTGCTGGGTCCTTCATGCTTCTCCTGCAGTGCAAATGCATTCGCTATGGAGGCCCACTGATAAAACTGCCTCCTGTATTAGCTCTGAGCTGAAGCATTAGATATGAAGTCTGCTGGTGTTACATTTAAGTACAGGATTTGACCCTCTGCTGTTACACAAACACTTTTTTCCTACTTGTGTGCTTCGGTCCTAATGGAACAAATGGCATTCTGGGAAGATTTCCCAAGGCCATGCCAGAAAGAAAAAAATAAAAATCTGAATCGGTCTTACACGAGAAGACTGTTACTTTCTTTTGCTTTATATTCTTAGAGCGGCTAGTAGTGATCACATGCTCTTCACTTCCATTCCACCTCTTCCTCCCCAGGTTACGTGGGTGTGGTGAACCGCAGTCAGAAGGACATTGATGGGAAAAAGGACATTAAGGCAGCTTTGGAGTCAGAGAAACAATTCTTCCTGTCTCATCCAGCCTACAGACACATGGCTCAAAACATGGGGACTCCATATTTACAAAAAATACTAAACCAGGTTACAGATGCAGACACAAAAGCTCAAATGTTAAACGTGGTCTGTGTATGTATATATTGACTATATTTTGTTTGCAGCAACTGACAAACCACATTCGAGACACACTGCCAGCCTTCTGTAGTCATCTGCAAAGCCAACTTCTGGCCTTAAATAAAGAGGCTGAAGAGTACAGACAGTTTAATCCAGACGACCCTGCACGCAGGACCAAAACCCTGCTACAGTCAGTTATTCTGCTCGTCTGGCTTCATACACAGTCCTTTTTTATGTCTTTTTCCACATCTGTGCTTCTGTCTTGCAGGTTAGTTCAACGCATGGCCGTTGACTTTGAGAAGTTACTGGAGGGTTCTGGTGACAAAGTCGACACTTTTAATCTGTCAGGAGGTGCTAGGATTAATAAAATCTTTCATGAGCGCTTCCCGTACGAACTGGTAAAGGTAGGTGTGTTTGTGTGCGAGGGCAGGAACGATTTTTGTGTTTGTCTCGGCGAATATTGTGCATGAAATGTCCAGTAGTTCATCTGTAGCTGCGATAAATGAACTGAAATGTTTGTCGTGTTTTTCTGTAACGTTTCTTAATAACTGTTTATGCCCCAAGATCGAGTCTGATGAGAGGAAGCTGCGGCAGGAAATCAACTATGCCATCAGAAACATACATGGTGTCAGGTGCAGTACACTGTTTCAAATATGAAGGGGCTTTGTTGTAATTCACACTTTTTATTAAAAATATGCTTTTTCTCAACAGGACAGGCTTGTTCACACCTGACTTGGCCTTTGAAGCCATAGTGAAGAAACAAATATCAAGTTTAAAAGCTCCATGTATTAAATTCATTGACTTGGTCAGTCAAGAGCTAATTACAACTGTGGATCAGTGTGTCAGTAAGGTATAAATGTGCATGTTTGATGTGCACGTGTTGTTTTTGTAGGGTGCAACGTGCCTGTGTGTAATTTCTGTGTTGTTGTCTTGCAGCTCAGTTCTTTTCCCAAACTGCAAAATGAAACGGAGAGGATAGTTATAAATGAAATCCAAGAGCAGAAGAGTAAATGCAGAGAGCAGGTTATTTGCATACATTTATACTGTGTAAAAATTTTTTTAAAAATCAGTAAACTCAACTGCATTACAAGGTTGTGTGATGGTCTGATTTGTTTTTAGGTCTTGTTGCTCATTGACATTCAGCTTGCCTACATAAATACCAAACATGAAGACTTCATTGGCTTTACCAAGTGAGTAACCTCACTGGTTTTAAAGTGAGATGGAAAGTGTGGTTTGTTGTCACTAAAACAATATGTGCTTTTTATGCTTCCCAGTTACCATCAGGCGCACAATCAAAATAATGCAAACAATTTAGCACAGATCCCAAGGATCGAGGTGAGTCCATTTCAGTTTTATCTCTAATCACAATATAACTACAATAAATAAATTCTGTAAACACAGAGACAAATCAGCATCATCACTTACAGAATAAAAGCATTGGATAGTCATTACTTTTAGTTGTATTCACTTCCCAGTTGTCCTGGAAACAAACAGTTGCACTTTGTGCACAATTGTGACTAAATGCTCAAATGTGATATTTACAGCAGAAAACATTTTCTTTGTGTTAAGTTTCGAAGCTGTCAGTGTATTGTGCGTTATTAATCTGATGAGTTTCATTAACTCAGCTACATTTCAGATTCTGCACAGCAGACATAATGTCTCAGTCTTGTTTTATTTTATGTGTAACACATTTATGTACAAATATGTATGTATAAAACACACTGATTGTGTACTCCGTCCGTCACCTTGATACGATGCTGATGATGTTTTGTTGAACATCAGTATACTCTGAGCACAATATATTTCTTATATATCTTTCATGTTGTTTTAATATTAGCCTATAAATAAACGATCAATATTACTGATATGCCTCATCAAATGTGAAATAAACTAACTACTAGTTAACGTTGCTACTTTACACTCGGAGTGGCTGTGGCTGAGTGGTTAGAGCAGTCGTCCTCCAATGCAAGAGTTACGGGTTTGATTCCACCAGCAGGCCAGACACTGGACCCCTCATTGCCTCCGATGTGTGTCCCATCAGTGTATGAATGTGATAAAGCTCTGATTATTCTTTGTATAGATCTAGTAGAGTGCTGTATGAATGGGTAAATGAGGCACAGATTGTGTTGTAAAGAGCTTTGAGTATCTTGATCAAATAGAAAAGTGCTATATAAGTGCAGTCCGTTTACCATTTTATCTCTTACTTTTCTCCAGGGCGTGGCCAAACTCTCCAGTCGAATAGTAGGAGACCATTTTTCAGCCTTTTTTCCTTTACTGAAAATATGTGCGTTTGAGAGCCTAGCTTAACGGCTGTTGGTTAGCATGCCACCAATGGGAGCAAAATGTCTTCTTTTCATCATCTGCGACTGATACACTGGTGTTATCACAAATACCTTTTTTTACTCTTTTCTTATTGTTTTTCTACCCTATCCTAAAAAAAATCTTATTTTTTGCTATTGTCTGGTTTTATAAATATGTACAGATGTAAAAAAACATTATTTGTTTTGTTTTTTTACCTGCAGGATGTCTATATGTTCTATTTTCTCTGACTTTACTCCTTGCATATCTTTTCTCTACAGTGCACTGGATGTCACTCTGGTCTTCTATCCTGTTTTCCCCCAAACATTACTTTTTATGTCTATGCTTACTGTGAAGTATTGGCCTATTTATCTAATGCTGGCCAATTGTTAATACGATGTTTTGATGATTTAACCTAACTTCTTCAATTTTTGTACCAATGCTAATGTTTCTCTCTCAGCTCTCATTCTTTATGTTGCTGCTGTGCAGGTTATACACAAAGGCTGGCTGACCATCAATAACATTGGCATAATGAAAGGTGGAGCCAGGGAATACTGGTTTATTCTTTCAACAGATAGCCTGTCCTGGTTCAAAGATGAGGAGGTGAGGTTCATACTTGATTTTTGTTATTCTCACTGATGAACGTAACTTGTATAATGACTGTATCTTTGATTAAATGAATGAAAATAATGAAAGCAAAACACAGCAGCCCAGACAGTTCATCAGAAGTTTATTCAAATGTATCACAGATTACAACAGCGCCTTATGTTTGCACAGAGAGTTAGAGTAGAAGGGAAATTAGGCTTACTGTTATCACAGCTTCAGCAAAGCCCCTACAGTTTTACCAAAGGGGGTGTCCGAGCTGTTCTGATGTCAGTGGGGCTGCCATCTGTCTGCCTGTCTGTGCCTGCTGTACAGGAGCAGAAGGTCTGCACAGCAAGTGTAGACAGGCAGACACACCACAACAGTCTTTTCTTGTCACTGCAGATGTCATGGGAAGAGGGAAGGACAGAGCACAGGGATAGAAATCAGGGGGATTTTCTTCAGCGTTTCCGTGTGGCTACAAACAAGTACCTGTTAACATTCAGATCTTAGTAAAACATTGAGGATGGAAAGTAGACATTTGTTATAGTGATGGTCCTGATGGAATAGGACTGTATTATTTAACAAGCTTCAAACGGAGTGGTTGATAGGAACAACAAAAACTGATAAAATGGTTCAAATGCATTGTTTTCAAGCTAAAAGTGGGTCTCCAGCTTTATAGAGATGCTGTGGTTAGTACTGAAAACACATCTTGAACCTCTTTTCTCCATCCAGCTATGTGTTGCTTTTCCCTCCTGCCACCTGGACCTGCGAGTGACTCTCCCACCACTTCCCTCATTCATTCCTCCAACACCCCCTCCTCTTTCCTTCTGCTCTCCCCTCACTCATACTCCTCCTTTTCTTCCTCTTCTGGGAGTTTAGGCATTTGGAGCGGCTCACTTTGACACAGCTGGAGCTGCCCCAAGCCAAACTAAAGACACACACACACACACACACACACTGTGGCCTGAGTTGTATTTACAATATACAGTACACATGTTCGCTCTGATGTAAACAAAGTGACATGCAAATAGCAAAGAAAAATATTCACTAAGACACACAGTGACTTTTTCAGGTAAACAGTGTGTTGCTTGAACACAGTGTTCCAGACTCAGCCCCAGGCATTCGTATTGTACACACGCAGTGCTAAAGGGCTCCTCCTGCAGGCGTCCCCTTACTATTGAAAGATCAACTCATCTGTGGTTATCACACATCTGCATGAATAAGACTAAAGCATACAGATAAATGTTTTTGACCACATGGATCCACAAAATCGCTCCGCAGGCAAATCATCAGATCTACTTAATTTAGACCCCGCTGGATGAGTCACTGGTTAATTTTTGGCCCCTTAGCTGTGTTATAGTTTATTAACTGCTTGTGTTTGGAAGGCATGAGTGCATTTTCATTCAAACGTGTCATAAGAGGAGATTAGATCTACTGTGTGCTATGCGCTCACACCCACAGGCCAATCATCTGCTTCTTCTTCTCTTACTGTTCTTGCTCTCATGGACACCACACTACCTCCACACACATCTCACACATTTCTCTTTACTTGGACTGCCATCCCCCTTTTTAATTTCTCTTTCTTCTGCCACTGTTGTCTTTAACTCCTCCTTACTCTGCCTCTCTTCGTTTGTCTCACCCTCTTTCTCTAAACCAACCCCTCCACCCCACCCCCCACTCTCCCTGTGGCTGGCAGACTCCCTGGGACTCTGCAAATTCCTGGCTGGAAAATCTGAAGCTTTGTCCAAACATTAGCGTCCAAATCTGCCCTGAGAAATCCCACATGGCTGTTCTTGTTCTGCAGACCTCCCCTTTCTGACCCCACCTTACTTCTCTGCAGTGCCTTTGCAAACACCCCATCTTCTCTCACTTACCCCCCCCCCCCCCACACACACACACACACACATGCACACATATATACACACACAAAAAAGAACCTTAATTGTCCTTCAGCCCTCATCATCCTTCTGTCAGTTGCTTCAACACAGTTGTATTTAGCCTCTATGCATGACATACTTTTTATGCATTACAGTGTTTTCTCCCTGCTTTGACATCAGACTGACAGTCTAGGATAAAGTTCAGAATTTAATCTCCACCGCTCTCTGAACAAACATACATTCCTGCACCCCTCAACTGCCAGGGCTCCACCAGGCAGCCTGACAAAAAACAGACCGCTCATGCCTATCTACACACAATCTACATTTACCGTACTCCTCTGTGTGTGTGTGTGTGAGGCCTGTTCCATATCACTAATCCATTAGTCTCTACGAAGGTGGAAGACAGCTTCAGACACAGCAGCTCTGATGTATGATAGTTCTTAGCCACAATGACACAGCTGGAATTTGGACACACATGTACATACTCACATATGCATGCATAATCTGCACGGCAGTGACGGGATATCTGTGAATGCAAGTGTTGTCAGATTGCCATATAGATTCACACACAGAAACCTAAAAGCAAGCACACAGACATTTAGCTAAGAGCAACAGTTTTTGTCAAGCTTCTCTACAAAATAAGTGAGTCAGCTAAGTTGCTAATTGATATTACAATAAGTTATACAGTCCTTAATCTAAGTTTTCCTGCTTTAAATATTCACTTACTATTCAAAAAGGCTTATTTCAGTTAAAAAATTGCTGCAAAACTGAACTGACTTAACTTGATGTTGAATAAAAATCGTTAATGCTAAATGCACATTTTAAAAACATTTGCACATTTGTAGGCAAGTAACACGAGAAAACATTAGATTCTATAATTTGCCTCAGCATAGAGTGCATGCAGGTTTTCATCTTGTCCAAAGTCCTGTGTCTTGTAAGCAGATGTTAGCGTTATAGATTGATGATGCACTTCCATGCACAGTCTAACCAATGTGCAGACTACTGTACACCAGTAAGATCCTGAACAGGTAGTCTGAACACTGGGATGACGGAGCAGGACCCTTTCTCGTTTCCTCTTCTCTCCGGCCTCGCCGTTTCTTTTTCTGGTTGCTTGCTAGCAGTCCTGACTGTGGCGGGGATGAGTTGGTAAAAGGTTTCCTCCAGTGTTTTGTCCTTTTTCTGTTATCCGGTTTCAGTGCCGGGTCGCTGGGTGAGCGGTCAGCGCACACATCAGACATCCACGCCAAAGGGTGTCCCTCCTGCAAAGGTGTTAAGGTGCCTTAGGTCAGCTGTCTGCAGGACTGCGTCCCAACTTAGGATCCAGTCTTGACGTGGCACATTCACTCATTCAGCCAGGGATCTGCCTGTTCACTTGGAGAAGGCATAAGGAAATAAGGGGAGTGTGAGAAGGAGAGAGAGTTAGGGAGGAACTTAGCAGCCATATATGGGTTGATGAAACCCATAGGGAATCAACTTTGCACTGGTCTGGAGTTTCTCTAATTTCTTCTTTCCAGTCTCTCTTGCCATCCATGTTGCTCTCTCTTTCTTTGTCTATTTTAACAAAAATCACTTCTGTCTCCTCCTCTATCATCCCCATCTCTCCTTTTCCTTTCCTTCACATCTCTACTTTTTACTTCGACCCCATCAGAATACTCTATACTCGTTTCAGTCTCCTCCCCTTCTGTCTAAAGCGATCCCAGATGTTGCTGTCTGAGCGCCAATCGGCATTCTGTCATTTTTTTTTCAGTGTCTGTTACAGGAAGTGGGCCTCTTTGGAAATAAGGAAGGGGGCAGCAAAGAAAGAAAGTCATAGGGTTCAAGGGAGCACTGACAGAGGGAAGTCCTGAATGTACCGTTATATCTCATTCCACACATGTGCACACGCTTCGTCTTTGATGCATATCTGTGCATCTTTTATTCATAGAACATCTAGGATTGTTAGAAGATCCACTTGGAACAATTCGTTCTACAGAGGTTCATATAATTCTCTCTACAACATTCATAGAAGTTTCTATAGCTCGTCTTTCTGGAAGGCCTCTTCCCAAAGGTTAGTCAGAGGGGCTGGGAAACCAAGATGAAGGGGGAGGGCTTCACTTTAGGAGAACTGTTGTGTTAGAGCTTTAGACTGAGTAATGACTTTCACATGTGGGTCCAGCTTTTCTCTCTCTTTTTTGTTCTCATTTTCTCGTTGCTTTCCTCCCTTCTTCACTTCTCTGTTGTACTCTGTTTCCATACTGTTTGGTTCTTTTCACACTGGCCTCCTTGCTCTTCCAACTGTTGTCTGTCACTCAAAAGTCTTCATGGTGATGACAGATTGAAGACTTGTGGGCATCTCTTTCTACTTTTTCCTTCTTTCTCTGTTGTTTCTCATGTACTGCTTTGTTAATGTGAGTTACAGTGACAACCACAAACGTCATCCTATATGAACTCAGATGGTCTACGGGACGGCTGTGCCTGAGTGGTTAGAGCCGTCCTCCTCCAATGCAAGAGTTGAGGGTTTGATTCCACCAGCAGTCACATGCCGAAGTGTCCCTGGGAAAGACACTGAACCCCTCATAGCCTCTGATGTGTGTCCCATCGGTGTGTGAATGTGATAAAGCACTGATCAGTCTTTGTACAGAAATAGTGCTGTATGAATGGGTAAATGAGGGCACAGATTGTAGTACAGAGTGCTTTGAGTATCTTGTTAAGCTAGAATGGCGCTAAATAAGTAGAGTACAGTCCATTTACAAGTACAGTGATCTGCATACCATGCTCTCTTAGCTTCACCCTCTAAAACTTTACTCACTAACTTTAAGTTTCTTGGCTCTTCTCATTCCTCCAGCCGAAAAAACACATACTACTCAACATTTTATCTTTGGCCACTTTGTGAACCTGCCTCAGTCTCTGTTATTTTTTGCCATCAACAATAATGTTGCCTTACTGTAAACTCATATTTTACTCTGCATGCCTCTGTCAAACTTAATCTCTCCATACTCTGTCTTTTTCAGGAGAAGGAGAAGAAGTACATGCTCCCTCTGGACAACCTAAAGCTTAGAAATGTGGAAAAGGGCTTCATGTCCAGCAAACTTGTTTTTGCTATCTTCAACACGGAGTCAAGGTTTGTGTGTACACTTTAATGTTCATTTGGTGAGTAAGTGTCTGAGTCAGAAAAGGGAGTTATGCTCTTGTCACCTGCTGGCTGAAGTCTTTTATGTGATATTTTACAAGGCTGGATGTGTCTGTGGTGGAAAGACACAGAGGAGATGTGAGTTTAGATTTAGCCTTCCTCTAACCTCTTAAATTCAACTTTGACACCTGATCTAAATGTACATTCACAGGGTACCAGAGTGTATCCCAAGTTGTTAACGGATAGGGCTGTATTTACAGAGTTTGTGTGTATGAAACAGATAAATGTAAGTGCAAAAGAAATATGAGAAACAGGGTGCTGAGGAGCTAGAGCTGACCCAAAATTGAGCAAATAGTACCAAAGCATATGGTTTTTGTTTATAATTCTGTGTGATGCCGGATTCGGACACACAAACCAGATTTGTAAGTTCATCTGTGTGTTTGTACATTTGTGTATGTGGCTTTGCAGTGAGTGTTCCTATTGACCGCAGCATACCGACGGCAGGCTCATTAAATAGCTAATCAAAGCCAGAGAGCTTGGATCAGAGATGTGGCTGCTCTTGTTTGGAAAGAATTGCTCGACTCACCACAAGAAGGATGGAGAGAGAAAGGAGAGAACTGGAAGGGTTGAGGAGTGAAAAAGCAGGAGAGAGTATCGGAGCTATTGGCCAAGAATGTGTCAAAGTCCGTCCTGTCCCCCCCCCACCCCACAGCCCTTCACCCCACCTCTCTTACTGCGCCCCCATGCTTTTTTTTCCTGTGCTTGTGTGTGTGGTGGGGGGCAGACATAGGAGTTGCTTTGTCCCTGTATGACAGTACTCAAAATCCCCAGGAAACTCTTTAAATCACAACCAGTTGTGATTCTGTAAAAATTCCTCAACATTAGTGAAAAAAACTTGTACTAAGCTGAAGGGAAGATGGAAAGAACAAACTGTGGATGTAAGAGATGAATTTTATTGTGTGTGCACTGGAGTGTACAGACGCGAGGGTCTTGGTGTAAAAAGCACTGTTGTATTGTCATGTTTGGCCTGGCTGCTTGTCCATTAGCCGCCACACCCTAATATATTAGCCTCATCCATTAAGTCTGCATCAAAAACTGAACACACATTTCTTGAAGTTTCTCTTTTCTGATGCAACTCTGGTTTGCTACAGCCTACCTAGTTTATTTAGTTGTTTCTGTTGCATCTCATACCAAAGTTTCACATATTTGAGCTTAATTGCTGCATGTTCTGAATGTGAGAAGGGAACAACCAAAAAAAAAACAGTGATTATAGAAAAATGTTTAACAGATGGGCTGCAGCCCACTGCAGACCCTTTAGTTTTGTCTTACTTTTTCATGCTTATTCCCCCAACTAAAGCATAAAGATAAATACATAAACAGAAGATGTGAGAGTATAAATATAGGTAAATGAGTTTTAATAATGAGAAGATGCAGGATGATAACAGTGAAGTTTGCAGTAAGAGACATTTGTTGTTTTAAGTAGTGTATTAAGGAAGAAACTGATCAAAGTACAGTAGTTATACTTATGCACGAATACAGTTCATTAATGTTTGTGTGAATATCCATCCATCCATTATCTTTACCCGTTTATTCCATTTTGGGTCACGGGGGTCGCTGGTGCCCATGTCCAGCAATCACTGTGCGAGGGGCGGGGTACACCCTGGACGGGTCGCAAGTCCATCACAGGGCCACATAGAGACAAACGAGACAAACAACCATTCACTCTCTCACTCACACCTAGGGACAATTTAGAGTTACCAATCAGCCTAACATGCATGTTTTTGGTCTGAGGGAGGAAACCGGAGTACCCGGAGAAAACCCATGCATGCACGGAGAGAACATGCAAACTCCACCCAGAAGGCCCCTGGACTGGGGTTTGAACCAGGGACCTGTTTGCTGAGAGGCAGCAGCTCTATCAGTTGCGCCACCGTGCTGCCCTGTTTGTGTGAATATAAATCTGCTAAATTGTAGCACTTTTTTGTTTTGTTTCATCAGTCTCTTTCAATTGCCTTAGAATCTAGCTGTTTTTTTCTTTCTTGTTACCTTTTCCTTTTAGCCATCCTATTTGTAAAAAAAAAAAAAAAAAACCCTGCAGTATGACTTTTTATAATTTTTTATTGTTGTTGCTGTTGTCCATTGTTGTCATCTTTCTTTGTTGAAATCAGGTCTCTCTTGTAAATGAGTCCTCGC
>NC_056500.1:33024951-33035843 GCF_014905685.2 Nematolebias whitei
ATCCATATATCTCCTCTTTGTCTTTCTCCTGGCAGCTGCATTTCTAATATCCTTCTACCAATATACCCACTGTCCCTCCTCTGGACATGTCCAAACCGTCTCAGTCTGGCCTCTAACTTTGTCTCCCAGTTTTTCAACTTGTGCTGTACCTCTGATGATCTCATTCCTAATCTTCTCTGTCCTTGTCACTCCTAAGGAGAACCTCAACATCTTCATTTTTGCCACTTCCAGTTCTTTCTCCTGTCTTTTTATCAATGCCACTGTCTCCAGCCCATACAACATAGCTGGTCTCACCACTGTCTTGTAAACTTTTCCTTTGACCTTTGCTGCTAAGCTTTTGTTGCAAATTACTCCTGAAACTTTTCTCCATCCACTCCATCCTGTCTTGACTCTCTTTCACCTCTTAACCACATTTCCACATTTCTGGACACTTGCCCGAAGACCGCCATCATCATCTCAGTCCCAAAGAGCTTTACAGTGACTGGTGTGAATGACTATCAGCCAGTAGCCCTCACCCCAATAGTCGGTAAATGCTTCGAAAGGTTGGTCATGACCCACCTCAAAACAACCATCAACATTAACGAGGGCCCTCAAGTATGCATACCATGAGAATCGATCAACAGAAGACGCCATCTCCTCTGTGGTCCACACTGCTCTCACCCACCTGGAGCAGAAGGACTCCTACGTCCGTATGCTCTTTGTGGACTTCACGTCTGCCTTCAATACCATGATCCCCCAGATCCTGATGGACAAACTATTCACACTAGGACTAAGCCCCTCCATTTGCAACTGGGTCCTAGACTTCTTTACAAACAGACCACAGTCAGTGAGAATCCACAACTTCTCCTCCTCTACCATAATCCTGCACTGGCTCCCCTCAGGGATGTATGCTGAGCCCTCTCCTGTTCACTCTGCTCATGTATCACTGCGCACCTACCCATCCAGGCTGTCACATTGTAAAGTTTGCAGACAATACAGTGGTGGTGGGATGCATCACAAACAATGATGAGTCCAGCTACAGGCAGGAGGTGGAACACCTGGAGAGCTGGTACAGGAAGAACAACCTTCACATCAATGTGAAGAAGACAAAGGAGATGGTCATAGACTTCAGACGGAACAAACACCCCCCACCCCCAAGAACATAGGAGGATCTGCGGTGGAAGTGGTCTCCAGCTACAAGTACTTGGGTGTGCACTTGAATGACAACCTCAGCTGGGACAACAACACCACCAGCCTGATCAAGAAAGCTCATCAGAGACTCTACTTCCTCAGGCGGCTGAGACGAGCTGGTCTGGGAAGCTCAGTCCTCACCTCCTTCTACAGGTGTGCAGTGAAGAGCATCCTGTGCTCCAGCATCAATGTGTGGCATGGAGGCTGCACAGCTGCAGAAAGAAAAGCTTTGCAGAGAGTAGTGAAGGCTGCAGAGAAGACTGCTGGAGTCAACCTCCCCACCATCACAGACATCTACACCTCCAGATGCAGGAAGAGGGCCACCTGCATCATGAAGGACCCCACTCACCCAGCACACACACTTTTTGTCCCGCTCCCCTCAGGAAGGAGGTTGAGGAGCAGTAAGTGTACTTTGTAGAACCACTAGACTGAGGAACAGCTTCTACTCTTAGGCTGTTAGACTCATGAATCTCCAACCAGAATAATCACTGTGAAAAAAAATCACATCATGCTGGTGATTTATTTCATGCTGCTGTGTTCATTCGTACTCATCTGCTCACACAGACTCATGTTGGTGCTGCTTTTTGGCATATTGTTTTTGCACTACTAGTGCTTAGCGTATTTTTAGTTTAACATTTTTCTTAGTTAATATCTTAGATCTTATTACTGTTTTTCTTTTACATTTATACTTTTGTTGGATGTTACTGGGACCCTGTGTACACAATTTCATTCCACCACATGTACCACATGTGGTGCATATGAAAAATAAAGAAACTTTGACTTTTGACTTTGACTTTTGACAATTTAGCCCAAGTCATTGAAGTCCTGCACCTTTGCGACCTCTGCTCCTTGTAGCCTCACTGTTTCATCTGTCTCCCTCTCATTCACACACAGAGTACGTGTGTGATATACATGTTTTCTCTCTTACTACGGCTGACTTTCATTCCTCTTCTTTCAAATACGTACCTTCACCTCTCTACATTCTCTTCCTCCTGTTCCTTGTTCTTACCACAGATTATAAAGTCATCTGCTAACATCATAGTCTATGGGGATTCCTGCCTGATCTCATTTGTTCCCGTCAGTCCATCACCAGAGCAAACAAGAAGGGGAGCAGAGCCGAACCATGATGCAATCCCACACTGAAGCTATCTCACCACATCTCACCACTGTCCTGTTGTCCTCATACATGTCCTGTATCAGTCTAACATTCTTTTCTGCCACTCCAGATTTCTTCATGCAATACTACACCTCCCTCAGCACCCTGTCATATACTTTTTCTAAATCTACAAAGAAGACACAATGAAGTTTTTTTTCTGACCCTCTCCGTACCTTTCTACCAGCATCCTCAAAGCAAAGATGGCTTCTGTGGTGCACATGAAACCATACTGGTGCTCACAGATAGTCACCTCTCGTCTGAGTCTAGCTTCCACAACTCTCTCCCAGATCATTGTGTGGCTCATTAACTTAAACATAACATAAATGCATAAATCCTGTAGTTTCTATAACTCAGTACATCACAACTGTTCTTAAAAATGAGCACCAGCACACTTCTTCTCCATTCCTCAGGCATTTTCTTGCTCTCAATTATGCCATTGGATATTTGAGACAAAAACCTTACTGCAATCTTTCATAGACTTTTCCAAACCTCTAATAGTATCTCATCAGGTCCTACTGCCTTCCCCTTCTTCAGTCTTTTCAGAGATTTCTAAAATTCACCATCACTAACCTTTTCCACTTCCTGGTCCACAGTTTCTGTGACCTCTACTCTTTTTTCTCTTTCATTTTCTTCATTCATTAGTTCCTCAAAATACTCCTTCAGTCGTCCCTTCATTGTCTCCTCACTTGTTAGAACATTAACCATTCATATCTTTAAAAGCCTAACCTGCTGCACATCCTTTCCAGCCTGATCTCCTTGTCTCACCAGTCGGTACAAGTCCTTCTCACCCACTTTAGTGTCCAGTCTCCATTACAACTCATCATACACCCTCTGCTTTGCCTTTGCTACCTCCCTCTTTGCTCTACATTGCATTTCCTCATATTCCTGTCTACTCTCTTCAGTCCTCTCACTGTCATATTTCTTCTTGGTTAGCCTCTTTCTCTGAATAACTTACTGCACTTTACTTACAAACTTCTTTTTTAGGCCAACCCCTACTCCATTCTCTTCCTATCTAGACCATGGTAAAGTAATCTAAACCTTGCCCCAGTGCTGCAAGTCTTGCTGCCCTTTTACTTGGTGTCTTGCACACATATGTCTACCTTCTTTCTCTACACCATGTAAGCCAGCTCCTTTCACTGTTCCCACATTTAGAGTTGTTACCCTGTCCTACATTTTTGACTTTCCTCTTCTCCCCCTGTCTCTTGACACATTTTCCTACTTGTGGTCTTCGACTAACAGTAAGATAATTTCCGCCAACACCCTGTTTGTCAACAGCATCATTGGCGGTCGATGTTAACCCGGACCTCGACGATTCCGGTATGGTGTTGCTTTGATGAAGTTGCATGTTTGTTTTGGCAAAAGTGTTTTAGGTCAGATGCCCTTCTTGAGAAAACCCTCACCATTTACCCAAGCTTTGGACTGGCACAAGAAATACACTGGCTTGTGCTCGCTAGTAGTTGATTTCATCTTTGTCCTACTGACATTCGACTTTATTTAACCAAGTAAATCCCGTTGCGATCACAGATTTAATTTTTAAGGGAGGCCCTGGCCTGAAGGCAGCCTAAACGTGCATATTTTGAACTGTAGGAGGAGACCAGGGTACCCTAAGAACACCCATGCAAACACGAGGAGATCATGCAAACTCCACAATGAAAGACTTGAGACCAAACCAGGGGCTTGAACCCAGGGCCTTCTTGCTATGAGGCAACAGTTCTAACGACTAAGCTGTCCTGCTGCCGCTCATGAAGAGAGTGGGTGAAAAGCTGACTGAAATTCTTACTTGAAGAAATTTTAATGCAAACACAATAATCATCTCTAGTCCTGGGGCATTAAAAAAATAATTTTCTCCTGTAACTGATAGAATGTAGGAAAAAGTGTCATATGCACAATGTTCACGAAAAACGGTCATTGTTCATCAGAGGCAACTGTTTTTTAGAACCAGCTGAATGGTTTGGTAGGAGTTCTTTTAGACAAGCATGGCAGTCTCTTACATTTTGTGCTGTTATTTTTTTAGTTTCCAAGATAATCTAACTTTATTTGTAATCTCTGTATACTTTTGAAGACATCCTGCCATATCATAATGAATTGCAGGAACGTGTATAAGGACCATAGATGTCTGGAGTTGGCCTGTAACTCTCAGGAGGAGTTGGACAGCTGGAAGGCTTCTCTGCTGCGGGCTGGAGTCTACCCTGAGAAGGTCGCTGTTAAAACTTTAACCTCAAATTTTGCCTTAACTAATCTGAGCCTGATTTTACATACAAGGACCTCCACCTCTCTGAGTTATACTTTTGTGTCACATGCACTCATTGACTTTGCTAACCTTAAACCCCAGCTACAACTCTGTACCCCTTTCGCTCCTTGCATCCCCCAACCCCGCCCCCACCCCCAAGTGAAAAAGTGAGTCCTCCACCCCTTCCATCACACTCAGTCGTTGGCTTTTTAGCCCACATTCTTGGTCCATGATGTAACTGCAATACGTGTGTATAAGAGCGTGTGTGTTCCAGTCTGTTTCTAATCATCAGTTCCTCATCCCTTAACCACTCCCCCAGTTCTTTCTTCTCCCTACTCCTTGTTGCCTTTGTCTTTTATGTTCCCTCCATTCTGCTCTCATTGTTCCTATTCCTCAAAGTCTGTTTTTTTTTGTCACCACTAATATAGCTGACAAGATAAAGTAACACAGATAATTCTGCAGTACTTCACTTTCACTACAAAAGAGATTATTTATTAAAAATATGTATGATTTATGTGAGCATGTCTATGTCACATAGGCAGAGGAGAAGGAAAATGGACCTGAAACCTTCACAGACCCTCACCTAGAGCGCCAAGTGGAGACCATTCGTAACCTGGTTGACTCGTACATGCACATCATCTATAAAACCGTGCGGGATTTAATGCCAAAGACAGTTATGCACCTCATGATCAATAGTGTAAGTCTTTCAGATTACATAAGTCATTTTTATTCTACTTGTTAGTTTCATTTGCCACCTAAAAAAAATAAATGGTTTGGTTAACTTCTTTTGGTTAAATAAATCCATGATTTTTTTTTCTTGCCATACACGCACACCTTAAAATCACATAAATTTTTAGAATTTCTAGTCAGACTCCTGAATATGTGTAAATTGCAGATTTACTCTTTAGTTAAATGCTTGTGTGTAGGTGAAAGAGTTCATCAGCTCGGAGCTTTTGGCGCAGCTCTATGCTCTAGGGGAATGCACAGCTCTGATGGATGAGTCACTAGAGCAGAGGCAGCACCGAGAGGAAGTGCTCTGCAAACATGCTGCCCTGAAGGAGGCACTCGCTGTCATTGGAGAAATCTCTACCTCTACCTGCAGCACTCCTCTTCCTCCACCTGTGGACTCCTCCTGGATAAAACACTCCAAGTATCTATCTATCTGTCTGTCTGTGTGCAGTAAATAAATGTGAGCAAGTTAATTCTGTTCCTTAAGTTTCTCATCTTTCCCCACCTCAAGTCATCCTAAAAACTCATCACAGACTGGTGGCAAGCTGGTGGATCGAGGTCATGCGCCGCCTGTTCCTTGGGTATCTCGTGTAAGACCTGGTACTTCCTCAAATAACTTTCATCAGCTTCCTCATCAACACAACCGCACCCCTACCAGTGTACCAAGGTGAGACATCCGAATTTATAACGACCTCCTCGTTTTTGAGAGGCCTGGCGTTTAGGCATTCACATATGTACACAATCAGCCGTTCCTCTGCAGAGGCACAGGGGTACAGAGAGTTGATATTTGAGCTGGGTGGGGGTCTGCTGGAAAATGTGTTTCTCATATTCCACCTTCCCAACAGCCTCAGACGACAGGACTTCTCTTCATGCAGCTTTCTACTGGAGCCAGAAACAACAGGCCGAGCACTTTGTCAAGTTTTCATCTTTACATCAGTCCTACAGTCCCCTTTTACTTTTTTAAGCATACATTTGTTTTATTACCTTTCTGAAATTTCTGTCATGCAATAACCTTTTTTTTTTTTTTACTTTCCCCATGTGCCTTTTTTCTTTTGCTTTTCTTCACTTCTTTTCTTCTACTCGTTCCTCCCCTGCTTTTGGCCGGTTTCTTCTTTTTTCTCTGCCTCATTTCCTCTGTGCTCTCCACTGGTTTCTTTAGGTTCTTTCCTGCATGCAGTCTTTCTTTTGCTAAGGCCTGCCATCCAGATTTATGGTACTCTACCTCTCCTATTGATATGCTCAGCACAATGGTATTTGTATAGGTGCATTTTATGTTTTACAGTTATTCACAGTATTTCATGTTCACTGCCCTGTAGGACTGTTGTGAACAAAAAGGTGGCATTGTGGGTAAATAGAAATAAGTACAATACGCCCAAAACCAGTGCACTGGGAACAACTGGGAACCACTACATGATTACAACACACAAGTTAATGTATTTTGTCACCCACGTTCAAATGTTCTTTTTATCTTATGAAATGTCTCTTCTTTGTTTAGCTTGTCTGTAAGACATGTAACAGTAAAATGGTTTTTGTATCTGTTATGGCATTGCTCTAATACACAGTATGCCAATTATTTTGTCATTAGACACAGTGTTGAAGGAGCATGTGCCATTTTATATATCAGACAAATGTTTGCATTTTGAATAAAGGTGAGTTCTTTTTTTGTAAGTTTTGACTTAGTTGCTGCACATCTAGAATAGATGATGTTGATTATAATTAAAGCCCGACCGATATATCAGTAGGACCAATAATTTAGGCCGATATAGATGTTTGGGGACCTATCGTATCGTGATAATCATCCCATTATGAGCTGATATAAGCCCTTCTAATTTTCACCCCTAAAATACTGAGAACCAGCCATAACTGTACAGTGTATCCAGCAGAAGGCGCATGAAGACTACTTTCAAGTCATTGCCGTCCACTTAAGTTTCACTTTCAACAGATGAAGCAGGGAGCAATACTGTGTAGTGCATTTTGCTGAATAGAGCATGGTAAGTTTATTTTAACTGATCTGTAAAATCAAATAAAAATCAACAATAATAATTTCTCTTCAATCCTCCAACCCGCTTGTCATTAACTACATGCCTCTCAAGTTAGCAAGCTAACATTAGTGTTCAGTTGCACCGCCTTCACGACATTAGCCCTGTTGTCAGTAGCTATAGCAACAAGTCCTGTCGGATTGAGCTTCCAGTTTGTGAGAACATCCAGTGTTAGCAACGATATCTTTGTCATCCTCAGTGAAATGCATTGTTTGTCTGAAATCTACGTCTCTGCAAAGAAAAAAGAACTCTGCTGCAGTCAATACTAATTAGACCTTCATACGTGACTGATTGTTTAAACAATGAACAGGGAAGGGTGTTTCTTTGTTTAATTTATATTTTTGTAACACACTTGATAACTTTATGGTGAATAGTGGAGGATAGAAAATGTGAATGCACGTTAGGAAGACTGTTTTCATGACCATTGCACCACTTGTAAACCTACTGTGGGACTATGTATAGCGTGGCTCTGATTAGCTTCATGGTTGCTAACAGCTGCATTAAATAAAGAATCCCCGCTCCACTCACTGTTTTCTTAGATTCTTGGGGGTGGACAAAGCTAAAAAATGTCCAGCCATTATTTCAGTTATCGGCATTAGCTGGGCCCTCCCAATATCTGTATCAGCGATAACCCAAATTTTCATATTGGCCGGGCTCTAATTATAATGTTGAGCAGTAACAGCAATTATTTTATTATAGTCACTTTCACTGACTGAAAGTGCCTTGTTCAAATGGAGTGTTTGTCTTTCCTTGTGCAACACAAAGAAATGTGGGGAATATTTGTTTGAGGAACTGCATTCAGGTGACATTGTTGTATTCTATTGAAACAATCAGTAATATATTTGATCTGATCTCTCCAGGAGGCAACCACCACCAATCCCAAATGGAAAATAATCATTTTCTGCTCCTTCACCCATCTGCCCCTGTGGTCTTCCATTCCCCACTGACTACTACCCAGAGACGACCCAACTTGTATGATGTATTATCCAGCTGAAGCACTTCCCTGGGCTTCTCAGTTTCTCCTCTGGGTATTGATGTCTGCAAAAATCCACTCCGTCTTGTGCCTGTTTTGTACATATTATGACTGGCTATAAATGCTGGAATGTGGTGTGGCTGGGTTTTTTTTTTTTCTCCAAAGAGCCAACATTTTATTAATAAAATCAGCAATGTGTATGCTGTTTGTGAATAAACAGGTGTTTTCTTCATTTATTATCGTGTGAATGCTGTTAAGAATTCACACATAATTTATTTTTTCAAGTGTCTTCTGTAAGTTTTTCGGGATTCAACTCATCCCACAGTTTTTAAGCTATTTCTGCAATTTAGGTATCGAAACATTCAGCTCGTTCAGGAAACGAATGTTTTTGGTATTGGATGGTATCTTCTTATTTGGTATATCTTTTAAACTTTTTGAAATAGCTTTGAGATTACATTAAATCCTTCGGCATCTTACTACTTTTAGAACTGTAACTACTTCAGCATACTTCCCCCTTGAAAGTTCATTCAACTTTTAAACATAAGGCATTCAGCTATCAATAAATGATTCAGCCTTTTGATCATTTGAGCCATTTTTGTCAAATCTTGAGTTTAGCGTTTTGACATTTCTCGCCTGTCATCAGGGGAGTTGTTTTCTCTTTCCTGTTCTTGTTGTATTTGGCAGTTTCTTCTTCTGCTGAAAATGTTCAGTAAAATACCCAATATTTGGTTGCTAGGTTGAGAAAAAAAATAACCTCACATACTAACTTATCATGTGCATGAATGTCATTAATTATTGGCTTTTAGCAATTTATTTGGACCATTCTTTTTCCAGTGAGGAATGATTATATAATCTACTATGACAATCATTTTTAAAAACAGAAACTGAATGTCAAAGTTTTAATTTATTGCAGATTTTCTTAGGTCCAAATTAGGTAAAAATATAAATACTTAATATTCATTATTTTAAATATAGTATACACACTAGCTATATAAATCTTCTGTGCTGCTTAAAGTTGGAGTTTTTTTTTTAATTTGAGACAAGATCTGTTAATGATCAGGGCAGCTGATAATTTCTCATGCTCAGCAGAGAAAGGATTTGTTTGAAACTTGTTTTGGTTTTCATACTCAGAACAATTGGGAAAGTTTAACGACCTTATTCAAGTTCTTCCTACATCGAGATCTAAGAAAACAAAAACTGTAGATTTACACAAGTTAAGAAAAATGTTGGAGCCATTTCTGAATAACTACAGCTCCCAAGATCATCAATTCAAACATTTGTCTATCAATTCAATTCAGTTCATTTATATACCTCCAAGTCACAACAGAAATGATCTCAGGGCACTGAACAGAAACATTCACAAAAGCCCATTAAAACAAGTTATAGTATCTAAAGGAGCCAGCAGATTGCGTTGAATCATTTCATCAGTCTTCCATCCTGAGCAAGCACAAAGGCAACAGTGGAAAGAACAAACTTCCTTTAACAGGAAGAAACCTCCAGCAGAACCAGGCTCAGGACAAGCGGCCATCTGCTTCGATCGGCTGGGATTGATCCCATTCTATCCATGCCCTTTCTTTACCTGTTTCCACTTCCCAAATTTTGGGGGTTGCTGGTGCAAGAGGCGAATAATTTGCAAGTCCATCACGGCTACATTGAGGAAAGGTAAACAACCATTCACACTAGGGCTGAACAATTTTAGAAAATATTCTAATTGCGATTTTTTTTTTACCTCAATATTGCGATTGAATATGCAATGATTTTTCAACAAACACAAGCAATAAATCAATCTGTTTCAATTGCAAAAAAAACTCCTCTGTTTTCAGCTCCGCTACAACTCTCGTTTCTGCATTTTTTGTATAGCTCCGGGATAGCAACTTGGCTAAAATGTGTGCACGAGAGCATTCTGTACTGCTTATCCATTGTGTTTACCAAAGCCAAAAACCCAGGCTTGGTCACTACATTAACGGGAAGCATTTAAAAATCATTTAATTTGTTTGTTGCACCCCGTAAAAAAAAATGGTTCAAACAAATATTAAAAAGCCCCCAAACTATTGTGAGATCCAGGCCCACGGTGAGTGAATGTACGCCCCAGGCTGCCACGTTGGTTTGTAACCATGACGCTGTCTCAACTTCCTGTCTCTGAGGACGCTGCGCCGCCTCAGACTGAACCTTCGAGTTGAAGTCCAGCTGCTTCTGCTGCTCTGGACCAAACATGGCGGCCAAGACCCCGCCACACCCCGGAGCAGGCCGAGTTCAAGCAAGTAGAGGAGAGGGCCTTCTCACTTCAACACCGTTGAAGGGAGGACACCTAGCGGCCAGAGCGCATAGGACGGCTGCTGCCAAGCTCCATAACAGCTGGATTAGACTGCTATTCAAAAGCTACAGATGTTTTTGCTGATGAAATGTGGCCCCATGATGCTTCAAACAAGATAACATGTCTTCCAGTTGTTGAGCTTTATTTATTCACACAAAATATTAAATTATTATTAGGATGGGTATAGATAGATGGATGGATGGATGGATGGATGGATGGATGGATGGATGGATGGATAGATAGATAGATAGATAGATAGATAGATAGATAGATAGATAGAT
>NC_056500.1:33036243-33060877 GCF_014905685.2 Nematolebias whitei
AGAGACACAACTTAATTCATGTCTCAATATTAGCCCCAAAGCTTTACTCAGTAAATGTTTCACAGGTGCTGCTCTGGTGGTTAATATCAGACATGACCCGTCTAACCACAAGGCTCTAGATCAACACAAAAGACTCAGGGTCATTGTTAATGGTTTAAAAACTGGCCTCTTGGAAAAAAAATACAACTTCGCAACGATATCTTCAAAACTAAGTTTCTCATTACAATATTTTATAATAAACAAAGCCATTATTATTTATATTTTATTATTAAAACACAAGTCAGACTTTCATTTCCATTAGATACTATTGTAGTCCAGACAAAACATTTTCTTTATTAAAAATATTGAAAATCTGAGAGTCCTTTTAAAACAGTTTAAACACACACAACAGCAGCAACCCATAAAACACAGAGCAGCTTCCACAAACTATTAAAACTTGATTGATATCCATCTGGTGCACAGCACCGTACGTGTAAATCTGCCCTGCACATTAGGTGATACATTCTGTTTAAGTTGGTGCTTACAAAAAGTAGCAGCTTTGCCATTAAAAACATATTTTGCTCTCTGCCTGAGAACAACAATGTGTTACGGTTGTCCATAGGACAGTTGTAAGATTTTGTCACTTGGTATTGACTCAACAGTTTCTTGACAAGATGAGACGTATTAAAACTAACCATTGTCCTCATTGTTAGTTTGGTCAGAAGCAGCTTAGTTTGTCCATTAGTGGAGAAAGTTTGCGAGGTCCTCATGAATCTCAGCCTCATCCCAGGGTCCTTGGATGTTGTCCTTGTGCCTCTGCAGCCATACGAGCAGCAAGGGACAGAGCAATGTAACGCTAACTAAGGCCAGGGATAAGAGCACGGCTCCGCCCTGTGACTGGGATGCCAGACCTCCTACTCCTCCAATACACACTACCACACACACTCCAGTGAACTGGCGAGGGGCGTTCTCCCTCAGACGCTGCAGCAGACAGGGCCATAGGGCAAACACCAGCAGTGCACAGGTAAGCATGGTAAAGGTGTGCAGAGCGCCAGGTAACCTCGAGGCCAAACACACAGAGGCAAAAAGGGCTGCATTTAAGGAGAGACTCCCAGGAGGTGAGGGCTTGCCATATGGGAATGACACAAGGTGAGCCAGCAACATTACAGCAGACATAGCGTACACCGTGTCTGTGCTCACAGATTCTGTTAAGGTTTTAAGAACTGGTGAGAAGCCAAAGGTAAACGAAAGGAAAAGGGCAGCACTCTGCAAATCTGCCAGATGCGTGCGTTTTTCACTGCAGGATTCATCTTGAGAAGTCAAAGCCTGGTGGAGTCCATAACCCAGCAGGGCACTAACAAGGCTGGTCCACAGCAACATCTCAGGGGCCAGAAGATCCTGTGAAAACACATATTTTTTATCCCTTTGACTTAATTGAACACAAAAAACACAAGAAGATCAGAGACATTCTGTAGTCATACCTGTTCCATGTAGAGCCACAGCGTGATAAAAACAGCCACACAAGACAGCTGCTGTCCTACAAAGCCTGCTTCTTTCACCACAGCCCAGTAGTCATACTGACGGATGCCCTCATTCCTCCGCAACTCCTCCAGGAACCTCTGGTCCACGTAGTTATCAGGAAACGGCTGGCGTTCCCACAGCACCTTCCGCCAGTGCACAGACTGACCCGGGACACCATCTGCCCCCATTCTCCTGTTCACACACACACAGTGGAAGAACATATTTAATACACTGATCAAAGAAGCTGATCACACATTTTTTAAACAAGCACACACCTTTATAAACAAATCTAGAACAGGATGTGAGGAAACCCCAGTTTTAGGCATCTCTGATGCTATTTCAAGTATAATCTGCTTACAGACTAACTAAACCATACTAGTTTTGTATGTAATGTGTACTTACTGGTACGGTTTATACGACTTTAGCATAAAATACTATTCATGCAAGTGTATAAATCTAATTACAGTATTTGGTCAATACATTTACAAAATATGCACCGATACATTAACAAATTAACCTCGAGTCAGAAACTATCTCCACCACAAAAGACAATTACTGATTAACACACCTAAAGATTTAACAGCGAAATAAATAATCAGGTTAAAGTACATTTTACTGTTCTTTTGTTATATGTTTTGTGAATGAACTGAAGTAGCAGGTCGGCTAACAATAGCTGTTCTTCCGGTTGGTGTCGCGCAAGTATAAACAAAGACATTGTCTGTAAACACAAAAATATATACAGCAATATCTCAACAACCGGTTAAAATGTCTAGGAATATTTTAAAAAATGTTATCCACTTACTTCGGCTAAACTCTCTGCGCTAATGCACAACTTGTTCACCTCACTGTCCCGGTCCGGAAGTAAAAAAAAATCACTGTGGCAGTGCTCAGCCACAGCGCCCCCTGCTGTTAGACACGTGAAATGCCCTTGATGATACATAGAAATGCATAGATATAAACACATGGGGTATGGGTATGGGGTTGCATGAGCGCTTGTGGCATGGGCAGCTTGCATGTCTGGAAAGGCACCATTAATGCAGAGAACTATGTTCAGGTTCTAGAACAACATATGCTCCCATCTAGACGTCATCTCTTTCAGGGAAGACCCTGCATTTTTCAACACGATAATGCCAGACCACATTCTGCAGCAATCACAACATCATGGCTACGTAGGAGAAGGATCCGGGTACTGAAATGGACAGCCTGCAGTCCAGATCTTTCACCTATAGAGAACATTTGGCGCATCATAAACAGGAAGGTGCGACAAAGAAGGCCCAAGACGATTGAACAGTTAGAGGCCTGTATTAGACATGAATGGGAGAGCATTCCTATTTCTAAACTGGAGAAACTGGTCTCCTCTGTCCCCAGACGTCTGTTGAGTGTTGTAAGAAGAAGGGGGGATGTCACACAGTGGTAAAAATGGACTTGTCACAACTTTTTTGGGATTTGTTGACGCCTTAAAAATGATACATTCTCTCGGTTTAAACTTTTGATCTGTGATTTGTGTTCTATTCTGAATAAAAGATTAGATGTTGGCACCTCCACATCATAGCATTCAGTTTTTATTCACAATTTGTTTAGTGTCCCAACTTTTTTGGAATCTGGTTTGTATATCTTGTGTATGTTCGTTTGTACTAAAACTCTGGCACAACAATTTCCTGCTGGATCAGTAATATTCTACCTTTCCTTACCCTATAAAATGTGGACCACCAATGGCAACAACTCAGAACCTGTCACTATTAAAGGCGAGTCAAAGTTCAACCACACAGCACCATTTTAGACAGCCAGTAGTTATTATTGGTCATAATCATTTATTGTGTTACACATCACATACATTAGACTTTACCTCTGATGAACATAATCTATACTGCACAGGAAGAGCTAGTGTCTTAAGTTGTAATACTTTTAAGGTTGATCTTACAACTATCCCTTGTCGTTTGCCTTCCTTTAGGCTCTCCAGAACTCCACCATACTTCAGAAGGCCATTTCACTGCAACACGACCACGTCTCATCAAATCTTTGCTCCTCAACTCAAGAGCCAGCTCATTACTATCATATAAAGTTCTTGATTTATAGTCATCTTCACAACTGGCTGACAGACTGAATATCATTTAGTAAGAACACAAAAGAGCACACAGATCAGAATTTATTATTATTTTTTTTTTTACACATGTACAAGTACAGAACTTTAGCTGAATAAATATGTTCATTCAGCTCCACTGATTTATGGCTGTAAAAATATTTTCAGAGTGTACCTGCATAGTAAAACTCCTCTGCTCAGTAACATAGAAATGTTTTTACAAATGTCAAGATTCCTCCTGGATTTCAAAAGCACTTCAAATAGTACTTATATAAATGTCAGAATTACAACTTAGTCGTGTTGGTATAGGAACTTAAGTGATGAATGTGCTAACTGTATGTTATGTCCTAATATGTGTAATTAGTACACAAACATTTGTTTTTTTCCCACAATAAGGCTCTGTTCAGTAAATAATGAAAGCATGATCTATTTCTTGCACAGGTTAAACTCACAGGGTGACAGCATGAAGCTTCCACACAGGAAAGACAGCAGCAGTGAAATACAAATATA
Organism: Nematolebias whitei; assembly: GCF_014905685.2. NCBI lineage: Eukaryota > Metazoa > Chordata > Actinopteri > Cyprinodontiformes > Rivulidae > Nematolebias > Nematolebias whitei. The sequence goes on from NC_056500.1 coordinate 33,040,334, forward strand.
TAAACTGTGTCTTCCACAAGTAGAAGTGACAGATGACTCTTTATAAGTGCTCCTTTGTTCTCGTGTTGTCAAAACATTTCTGGTGGGACCTCTGTACAACCCATCTAACACTTCAGTGTCCAAAATTTAAGAAAAAATAAAATGTATTGTTCAATGGCATGTGAGGCAGTGCTAGTGTTAGTAAAAAATACTGTAGACTGAGCAAAGAGAGCAGATGAGGCTTGAGCTGATTAAAGCGACGTGGTGGCAACGACCGTCCAGATGTCAGTAAGATTGAAATAGACTTCTGTTGCCAGATAGGCAGGCTTGATCTCTTTACAAAAGTAGGTGGCTGTAAGCGGACACCCACGAGCCTTCACAGCTCAGGCCACAAATCAAAGCCCAGGCTCAGCAGTCAGACCTGATAGAGATGCTGTGTTTCTTCTTGTCACACAGCCCAACCCACACACGTCACAACTGAGCATTCACATAGAAGGGAAAGACGGATTAGGCAACATATCTGTCAGTGACCTCAACCACGCACAAAGCTCAAGTCAAATAATACAACTTTACATTTGTAAGAGTAACATTTAGAAAAGGTATGATGAGACTGGTTACATCTCCCCTTCCTTTTGGCAACAATAAATTAACTGCACACAACTTCTTCATCCACTCCAGCTCAACTTTCAGAAACACTTGTCCTAAAATCAAAAAGGACATTTTTTGCAAATTGGCCAGAAGCCTGTTAGAAAAATAGTTGCATCATAAATATGTTATTCTTTTAGTTAACAATTACAGCAGATAGAAAATAACTGTAATAATGTACAACTGTAAAGATACATTTCTTTTAGGTTTTTTTCTAAAGAGACAGGATGAATGAAGTGTAAACTGTGGTGATTGTCATATTTTTGTGTGAAACATTATGAACAAGTAAAAAAAAAAGCCTGAAAAAATATTTGTAATAAAGCATGTTAGTTTCTTGTTTTCTGTCCTTCACATACAGGCGGTGTTACGTGCGAATTTTCCTTTTGTCTTCAAACAACGAGCGGACCAGATAGACCTGAACCGCCGACACCACCATCATCACAACGAGGTTGACCACAGACCAAAAGTTCACCCGTTCAAAGTTACTCTCCTGGATGTTTCGGTCACGAGCCTCGAACGCTCGCAGCATCGTCTGGATCTGCGCACTTTTGCCCAGCCGAGACTTCACGTTGCTGATGGTGTCCTGGAGGAGGAATAAACAAGTGTGAAAACGATTTGACGGCAGAATTCTTTCAAAAGATTAAAACAAAAAAAACCTCAGTCAGCTGAAAACCAACTTTTCTTTTTTACATCTAAAAAAAAAAAAAAACAATTTCCTGCCTCTGAACATGTCATGCCTCTGACTTCTGACACAAAGCTGCTGCTTGAGAGGGAATGGGAGGGAAAATGGTTATTGTCAGCAGATAAGTAAAAGTTCATCACATTCTATCTCTTTTTGGGACACATTGTGCCTGAGGGTTGTTGACTGCATGCTTATTTGTGGGCAACGTGTTGAGTCACGTTTCATTCTGGAAGCATTAGTAACAAGCAGATGGAAAAGCCTAAAACGTGAGAATTAAAAATAATGTGCTGGTGAAGATTCTCATCATCCAGGACATGGTAAATCCAAACAAGGCTAAAAGCAAAAACAACTGGACTTTATTTGTAGTTGTTCTCATCCCAGGAGCTTTCTCAGGAGTCAGCCTCCCCACCATCAGACATCTACACCTCCAGATGCATGAAGAGCGCCACCTGCATCATGAAGGACCCCACTCACCCAGCACACACACTTTTTGCCCCACTCCCTTCAGGAAGGAGGTTGAGGAGCATTAAGTGTAGAACCACTAGACTGAGGAACAGCTTCTACCCTGAAGCTGTTAGACTCATGACTCTGTAACCTGGATTATCAATGAAAAAAAAAATCATTGTAATGTCACTTGATTGATGCTATGCGCTGCTGATTATCCATGTTGCTGATTTATTTCATGCTGCTGATTTATTTCATGCTGCTGTGTTCATTCGTACTCATCTGCTCACACAGACTCATGTTCGTGCTGCTGCTGTTCGGCGTATTGTTTTTGTACTATTAGTGCTTAGTGTATTCTTAGTTCATATCTTAGATCTTATTACTGTTTTTCTTTACAATTTATAATTTTGTTGGATGTAACTGGGATGCTGTGTACACAATTTCATTCCACCACATGTGGTGCAAATGACAAATAAAGAACTTTTTACTTTCTCAATTCAAAGAAACAAAGAGTGTGGGGTTCAAGTTATAAAGCTGAGGTGTTCTGTAAGCTTACATATTGCAGAATGACCTCGCACTCCTCACAATAGAAGAACGTTAGAGTCTTTGTTAGACTCACCCACTGATGGGTCACTCTGGTCTCATGGTTGAAATTCCTGATAGGTGTGAAATTGACTGGGTATCAGGCCTAAAACTGAATTATAAGTTTTAGAAAGTTGACATCTGAGACCTCCTCCGCCGTTTAAAGATGGTTTCTCTCGTTTTACATAAATTGCTTCCTTCACCCCCTCCTTTCAAACCATCTGTCTTCTCGGACCAAAATGTGCACATTTTGGTCCTCAACAACTGAGTCTTGTCCTCATGAAGTAGCTCTCCTGTGTTGAGCCATGTGTCTGTGAAGAGGCTGTTTGGTTTCTCCAATATAGAGGTCTGGACAGTCCTCGCTGCACTGGACTGTATAAACCACACGCTCTGTTTGTGTATGGGTGTTTTGTCCTTAGGGTGGACCAGCCTCTGTCTGAGAGTCCTGCTGGGTTTGAAATGTACTGGGATGTTGTGTTTGGAGAAAATCCTTCTGAGTTTATCTGACACTGCAGCAACATAAGGGATGACAATGTTTTTCTGTCTGTTCTCCTTATGGGGGCCGAGATGGTGTAGAGGCAGGGCAGCCGGCTTGGGACCCGAAAGTCCCAGGTTCGATCCCCAGTCACTGCACATCACGTGGGGTCTCTGGGCAGCACGCCTCACCCCCAAAATGCCCCCCGGGCGCTTTCAATAGCTGCCCACTGCACCACCTGGTGGTGGATGGGTTAAATGCAGAGACTAATTTTGCCATTGTATGGAAACGTACAGTGCTGACATTGTGATGACATTATTATTATTATTATTATTATTATGTTTTCAGTGGTGTGTTTTGTAGATTTTCTCACTGACTTAAAAGCCCAGCTTGGATGTCAGTTAGTCTTCAGTTACAGAACAGAAGTCCAGTTGTTTTTTTGCTTTGAATCTGGGTTGGAATTAAAAATTATGTTGATCAGATTTACATTTTCAGATATGCTACTCGTATTAAATCGTCCCCTTGTATACAAATCCTTAACAAAAAATGTGCAGCAACTGTCTGCACCCTCACCATGAGGTCTTCCAGCTTCATGCCCAACATATCTGACTCCTGGACAAACTCCTTCCAGTCATCTGGATCTTCAGTTGTGTCCATGTTGTCCAGGATCAGTTCGAAGAAGATGAGCTTCTCGGACACAGCACTGAAAGTGTTGTCAAAGCAGAACATGTAGTCTCCATTCTCCAAAGCTTCTACGCTGAAAGACAGAGCAAGAGATAAGATATTGAACATAAAAACTTAAATGAACACCTGTAGCGTCTGGTCTCTTACGTGTGGACACCGTCTGACTTGTGGTGGTCGCTGAACAGCAAATCGCCAGAGGGAGAAGAAATTAAGAAATCTACATCAAGGCCTGCACCATCTAACACCTGCGGATGGTACAAGAAGAACAATTCAAAATAAAATTTAAAAACCCAAGTCATCCTAAAGCTTATTCATATAACTTTAGATTATTATGCATGCTGTCTACAGATGATAAAAGTATCTGCGGGTACAAATGCTTATGATTACAATTGTACATCTCATTGGCAGATGTCTCAAAAAGTTAAATTTAAAGTCTGAATAAGGCTAATTTTTCCATCCTTAAAAGTTTTCCTTATTCTCCAGTGAACTTAAGCAGTAACACTTGCTTTTTCACAGCAGAAACCACAGTATTTGGGGAATAACAGTGAATTTACCTTCATGACCACAGCTGTATACAGTTGTGTGAATTATCTACACAAACATTCATTTGGTGCAGTAATCAGCTCTGACAGGCAAAACAGGTTCCCAGACTAAGGTGTGAGCTGCAAAACCAACTGGTTCCAACTATGCTCCATGCTATAAAACTGTGTTGAATACAAAATGAGCTCTGCAACATACACAAAAACTATAGAATCTGATTTTATTTATTTTGCTCGTTTTTTTTTTCCAACTCAGGTTGATTTTTAGAAAATGTGGACAAAGATGAAAAGTTTTTAGCTTGTTATAACAGCTGAACACCAAATTAGAAAAATCGTGTGACCTGATATTCAATTTCCAGTGAGCCCTCTGCCTTCATGGTTTGGTAGAAACACTCCTTTCGACCCGCAGGTAGAGTGAACGTGAAGTCGCTGTCCATAGCCTGGGAGAAGGCAGCCAGCACCACGAACCTGTCCGACACGAGCGACACAAACACGAACAGCAGACACAAACACGGCCGGACTGGCTCCATGCTCAAGATGACGCGTCACAAGGTCCAAAATATCTAAACAGTTTCATCAAAATGACCACTGGCTCTAAAACAAAACCCTAAAGTATTTTCTACGTTAGCCAAAAGTTGACTTCTGTTGAAATGTTCTCTTAGTCAGAGCAGCTGAGAGCTCAGGACCCCGCCTGATTAAAATTACACTTACTACAATTTTACAATTACTTATTACTACTATCATTTTCATGCTCTGTATCATACTTATTTTTTAATTGTATTTAAAAATTTTATTGTCGCATCAAAGAATTAGCCTCACAGACGATAAGAATAAAAGGCTAGTTTTCGCGTGCCTATGTCAGTTGCATTGTGGGATATCTAGTTCTAACTTATGCGATAAAAGGAGGATGTGGCGAATTTATTTTTCATAAACAGAACCCTTTGTTATATTTTTTCGCTTTTCTTTTTCTTTTTGTTGTAACAAACCCTTTATTATACGAATTTGAATGTATTTTGCGCATTTGTTAAGAAAATAGTAGTGTTTGACTAAAAAGTACTCATTTATTTTACTCATTTATACCATACCATACCACTTTATTTATAAAGCACTTAAAACAGCTACAAGGCCAACCAAAGTGCTGTACAGACAAAACAACAGGTAACACACACACAGCAAAATACAAAATGAGGTAAATCAGAATATAGAAATAAAAACGATGCAGATAATGACGACAAACCAGTGTGGAGCATACAGGATCAAAACACAGATCATCTTGTGCTGAAAGCTATTGAATAGTAGTGAGTTTTTAAACGGGACCTGAAAACCGAGAGGGAGGGGGCCTGTCTGACAAGCAGAGGTAACTCGTTCCAGAGTCTTGGTCCTGCTACAGAGAAGGCCCTGTCACCTCTGCGCTTAAGACGAGTTCCTGGAACTGTGAGGAGCAACTGGTCCGCTGACCTCAGGGAACGCGGTGGGACATACGGTTGTAGCAAATCATAGAGATGGGGGGTGGGGACGACACTGTTCAGTGATTTGTAGACATACATGAGTATTTTGAACTGGATTCAAAAGTGAACCGGTAACCAGTGCAGTGAAGCCAAAACTGGTGCAATGTGCTCTCTTTTGCCTGTCCTGGTTAAAAATCGGGCTGCTGCATTCTGGACCAGTTGTAGTCGTGCAATGGAGGCTTGACTGATACCAAACAGGAGCGAATTGCAGTAATCAAGCCTAGATGTAATGAATGCATGTATTACTGTCTCCAGGTTATTTTTGGACAATATGGGCTTCAGTTTAGACAGCCGCCTCAGTTGGAAGAAGCATGATTTAACAATCATGTTTAAATGATTGTTAAGCTTCAGGGAAGGGTCCATTATCATGCCCAGATTAGTGACTCTTTGTTTTTCTGACAGGGTTAGAGCGGAGAGGTCGATGCAGCGGTTTGTGATCGTGTCGTTGGGAGGGAACAACATGACTTCAGACTTCTTTTCATTGAAACTTAAGAAGTTTAAAGCCATCCAGTCCCTGATGTCAGCCAGGCAGTCGAGCAGAGGTTGAATAGAGCATGTACCATTGTGTCTTAGGGGGAAGTAAATTTGACAGTCATCGGCATAGAAGTGGAAGGGTATGTTGCGTTTCTGGAAAATATCACCAAGCGGCAGCAGGTATAAAGAGAATAGGAGGGGACCCAGGATGGACCCCTGCGGAACCCCCCATTTAAGCTCTGCCTCTGCGGAACTAAAATCCTTGATGGAGACACAAAAGGATCTGTCAGCGAGGTAGGATCTGAATCAATTGAGGGCTGATCCTGTGACGCCCACCCACTGCTCAAACCTAGCAATGAGGATCTCATGGTCGATGGTGTCAAAGGCGGCTGTGAGGTCCAACAGGACAAGCAGCACAGAATCACCAGTATCTGTGGATATGAAGATGTCGTTAAAGACCTTCAGCAGGGCAGTTTCAGTGCTGTGGAGAGGTTTAAAGCCAGATTGGAAAAGCTCTAAGATGGTGTGATCCTCCAGGAAGCACTTCAACTGGGACTCGACTATTTTCTCCAGTACTTTAGAAACAAATGGGAGTTTGGAGACAGGCCGGCAGTTGGAAACGACTGAGGGGTCAAGGTTTGTTTTTTTATGTATTTATTTAACATTCATTAACCATATTTAGTTTACTTTGTAGATTGCAAGACTTTTACACCAATATTGCCATGTCTGTGGTTATATATTATTATTCCTTTGTTTATATATATTTTGTAATGTCATCTGATATTACTTATTGTGTTGAAGATCGTTATATGCAATGTTATTTGTAAAAGAAGAAAAAAAAAAAGAAAGGCGAAGTAAAAACAAAACTTCATAATATGTTTTTTTTATTTTAAGGCAGCAATCATTCAGTAACTTTTTCTGAATATATTGAAGAATGCATATATTTTGTTTAAATTACTGTTTTTGCTTCATGAATCAGAAAATTTACTTTGAAAAATTGAGCCTATGAATTTGGGACTCAGCCAAATTAAAAATAGTTAAATCAAATGAATTTGTTTAGTTGGTTAGAAAAATCAAATAAAGGCGGTTCAAATAGTCATTTATATTATTAAAAGTTTTGTTTCCCCTAATCCAATAGTATTTTTTTTTCTTGCTGTAAAATTGTATTTGTGAAAATCTTACCGTAATAAATGTTGCTGAAAAGATTGCAGTTTTTTTTTATCAAAAGTGAATATTTACTATGCATGTAGACTCCAGCATTGATCATTTGTGTGTTTGTTTCATTTATTTGTTAGTGTTAAATATATGTTAAATCTATGTAATGAATGTTTGATGTGTGTACAAACAGGTATCCTAAAAAGGTTCGTATTGGTAAGTTGTTAACTATTACAGTTTATCCGGAATCGATGTCTGCGCTATTAGATAACACGTATTTTACTGATTCGCTTATCAAAAACGTGACGCGTCCAGCTGTACAGCTACCAACTCATCACCGACGGAGGGGGTGGAGTTTCTTTAAATACGACGTTCCTACGTCTCTTGTGATTGGTCAACAAAATACTTTTCACTGATTTGATTGGCTATCCGCTTAGCGAGGGTTGAACCTCTAACAGGAGCCAAGCAACTCGTCCACAGCAGTGGCTGCCGAAGCAGAAAAGCGGGCGGACAGTTGCTCTGCCACACGAAGTACAGCTTTCCCAAAGTGTAGTTCTTACCTTTAGAGGATTATCATATACATATTTTTAAAATCAAAACAGCCATTAAAGCCACATAGAGCTTGTGTAACCGTGACATATTAGAGGAAACCTAAAGCGCGAGGATGTTGGTCCCCGCGGGAAGATAATGAAGAGGCTGCGCGTTTTGTTGGTGAGCCTCATCGTAGCTCTCCTGTGCTGGTAAGCTTGGCCTGACATTTTTCATCCATAAAAATAACCACACGTCTGACGAGAAACGGCTTTAAGAATATGTCAACCACGTTTTGTGATAATTTGGCCCCTACAGGTCGCTCCACTCGGCGTCATTTTCTGTGTGTCACTCATCAGTGTTAGAAATTCAGAGTGAAGCTACATTAGCTAAACATTATCTTCCTGTGACAACGTGTGGCGTTCAATATATCTGAATGTCAGAGAGAGAGAGAGCCTCGGATTATTGAAATCTGTACTACTTATAACTAAGTGATGATATTCGTATTTTAAATGTTTTTTTTATTGAGTTAGGGATTGAACAAGCTGTTAGCATCTCGGTAAGCTAACAGGGAAGGCATATGTTTCTTAGTTGTCACCTTTATAACCTGAATCATTCCTGCATGACGTAACTTCACATTACTAAACTATCTTCCAATAAAGATTCCCCCCCCCCCCCCCCCCACAGTTGATTTAAACCCTGAATAAGATTGATGAATAGTACAATATCAAATTTACTAGAATATATGTTTGTGATGAAGAATACATTTGATGGGTTTTTTTGGTCAAAGTAATGAATTATTTAAACGGTGTATTGGTTACAAAATAATTTAATTGCCAGATAAGAAAAGCTACAAAGATTTATAAATTTATATGAAAAAGTTGCACAGTACAGACGAGTTGGTTTCTTAAATTAATGATTGTTGTTCTCCAAAGCACTTGCGAGTCAGGTCTTGTCCAACACAAATGGTTTAGCCTCAGCAGCACACAGCAGGTAACAAACAGTGTGCAGGGTTTGTTGGATTGGATTAACCATCCAGCCAACATGCCACTTTTATCCAGATTGGTGACTCAGGAGCTCCTATCCATCCAGTCTTAATCCCGCAGGCTGCATGTCTCTCTCTACTTCCTGGATGTTTTGTTGTTGGAACTGCACATGGTCAATGATTTTAAAATTAAAAGCATGTCTTGTGTATGTTCCTTTGTACTGAGACTTTGGCACAACAACTTCCTGCGGGATCAATGAAGTTTTTTCTTATCTTAAACGGACAAGTTGGCAAGATACTCTTCAGTTTTTGTTTTAGAATATGTACCTGTCTTTGGGGCTGTGTTTCCAGTGCAGAGCATCACATCCTCATACTGAAGGTCTTTGTTATTACAATATAAATAATTTCCTTTTTAGCATTTGAAATTAATTTTAGCGATAATTTTAATTGATAATTTTAGGGACTGGTCGCTTGTAACAAAGTCATTATTATGTAAATATATACATGAACGCATTTAAGTGCAGAAAAGCTACAGTGTTTTCGTTTTGCAAAACAAACGTCGTGTGTTGTACTCGAATTAAAAAACAGTTTTACGATTACAAAATAAAATGGACCGATTCACTCCCTTTTTGTAAAATACCTATACAGTATTTTTCTTGAGTTCATTTCCATAGATTATATTTAAAGAATCTTGCTATTTTGCATATATTTTAGCTTTTGTTCTTGAGGTGAAAAATGGGAACAACCATCCATTTATCTGTACCTGCTTCTTCCTTTTGGGGTCGTGGGGGTCGCTGGAACAGAGAACATGAAAACCTAACAGCTAGCAGAGATGGGTGCCATTCTCCACATTTTATGCTCTAGAAACTGATCCTGGCTTTAAGCAATCTGCATATTAATAAAAAAAAAAAGTAAAATTGTTGGACCTCTATGGAAATGTTGAACGATAAATTGAAGATGAGATTTCTTTACTTCCTGTATCGATCAGATTTAATTACATGCTGTTAGGTGTTTGCTTATCTAAAACGTTGCTACTCTCTTTTTTTTGGTCCACTTCACTTTCCTTCGTACTAACTAATGGAGGACCGTGCTCCTACATGCAGTGTCTTCATTACTAATGCAAACCCTTTTTAGCGTGCTTCTCTCAGCTTCTCGCCCCTAAGTGCCAGCTCTCGCATGTTTCAGAAGGAACTGAGAAAATGGGAAACGGCCCACGCAGTAATCCAAGGGTTGCCAAGGCAGCTGTGATTTTAGGCTTTGAGAAAAGGCTCGTGGAGACGGCTGGTAGTAAATGATCATATGAGGCAGTCATCTTGACTCGCCTAATGTTTTTGTGCATCGGCTTTATTTTGCTGTGCCAACTCAGTTATAGACCTCTGCTGAAGTGCCATATGCAAAGCAGAGTGTGTTCTGTGTGTGTCACGCTTTCCCCTCCACACTCACGTTGTCAGCAAAAGGGATCTTACTGGGTTTACGGTATGCCGCTTCAGCCTGTTGACATCAGCATTGCTATTGCTAGAGAGTTGGTGTGCATGCGTTCTTGAAGCTATTTGTGTGAAGGTGCACATTTTATTAGGCAGCATTGATCGTCGGCTGTAATGGGTTAGTGCAAGACAGAAACCTTCGCATGTTCCTGCAGTAAGACTTGTTGCAGGTTATACATTTAAAAAGTTGCTATTTTTGTGCTTGGTGTGTGGTTTCAGTACAATAATACCAATAACAAGGTTTTTGTTGCATTATCATTAGGTGTTTCTCAGAAACGGTGTAATTGACATTTCATTTAGTCCCTTTGTCAACGATTTATTAAATTTCCTGTCTTTGAAAAATTAGTGTTGTCAAGAGATTGCCTGCAGACTTCATAGTTATCTCTCGAGAGAGAACTGCAGCCAGTTGACCAGTCAGGGATTTTCAGTTATGTTTAAAAACTAAACCAAATTGAGCAGACTTGGACACAGAGTCTATTTGGAGGTTTTTCAAAGTTTAAATTTAGAAACTGTTGGTTTTATTATCTTACAGGCAGAGTATGAGTTACTTAAGTGTCATTTTCAAGCCATTAGGAGAGCCCCATACCTTTTTAAAGCTCGTCCAACCTGTTTATTTTCCACGGAGATCATGTGTAGGAGGAAGAGAATGACATCTTTCCATTCTTCCATGCACAGCATAAAGCTCTGACATGCAGCTTAAATGCTTTTCCAAGAATTTTTAAAACGTAAGTTTCACGATAAGCTTTCTAATGAAATTTCTCTAATAAAACACGTCACTGCTTACGCTCACACACGCACGTTGCCGCGTTGCGTAACCTTTGGACCAAATATGTTACTTAACTTTTTGCCTAAGGGGCTTTTGTAGCATGTGTGCTATTAAAAAAAAAAAAAAAGGAAATGGGCTATAGTAAAGGGCTCTTGTATATATTTTTTTACTTCCTGTAAAATATTCCTTTGGTGCAGTAGTTTCATAAGATAATTTTACCAACCTCCTTGTGTGTCAGTGGACGTGCAGATCGTTGTCTGATTACAGGTTTTACTAACCAACAAACTGCTAACTTCACTTGTCGCAGAGAGCAAGTGACAGAAACCCAGGCTCTGTTTGGGATATTTCTCTTGTAAAGTAAGATAGTTGTAGCGTTGCAAAACCTGCCATGGGGGAGGGCAACTTGGCATTTTAACTTTTGATTGATTGATTTTGTGAAGCTCATCACCTCCCAATGCATTTGGTGTAGACAGCTTTATGGTCTTTTTACTCAATTTAGCTGTTTTTTAAAACATTTTTTTAATTTTGCAGCACATGTATCCTCACATTCTTGTGATTCCTCTCTTAACTTTCTCTATTTACTACTGTTTTATGTTATTTCACTGTTTTACCGTCACATCGCTTGTCCTATTTATAGTTGTCTCCATGACGCAACTCTTATTGTGAGATAAAATATTATGCACAGCTCTAAAACACCTGTTCTATGTCTGTTTTAATGTTCTGCCCACAAATAATCGGGGGCAGGCGGTCGTTGCAACCCAGATCTATTTTAGGGACGCATAAAACAAACTGTTCTAGCCAGTTCTATATTTGTTATTTTACTCTTAACGGAGTGTAAGTTTGGACAATGGAGAGGCATGTTGTTGCTAAGATTAAGGATGGTTAAACGGACCTAATTCACGTTTTTAAAAAGATGTTTGTCACAAACTTAATGTTTAACTCTCCACGGCAATCTGACGTAAACTCTTTGCGTGTTGATGTCTTCGTTTCTAAGAGCTCGTGTCACTTTTTTTTTTTTTTTCAAAAACTCACTATGTGAAAGTGTCAGTTTCAAATGTTAGTAGTTTTTCATAAATATTTACAGATTTCAATATTGCATATAAATTATTTTTGGTGATTTGGATGCACCAAACCTGCTTATAATTGGAACCATACTGCGTCTGAGAGAGAGAGATGACAATTATAGAGCCTCTAAAATAAATTCAGTTGCATTATTTTAGGTGTTGTGTACTTGTACAATCTGTTATGCTGGTGAAGATTATCAGTCATCCAGGTTATATTCAATCTAAAAAAAATAAAATGCAACAACAACAACAAAAACCAACTGGATTTCTGTCCTAGAACAAAAGTCCCGTTGTCAAACTTTTTTGGATCTGACATGTTTTAACTACAGAATAGATTTAACAAAAATAATTAATACATCTTCGGTTGTATTGTTCATATTAGTAGAAATGAGTGTCTCTAGTCTTGTCTCTCTTAATTACCTGTTTAGATTAGGTCAGATGTCTTTTTGTATTTATTATAGGTCTGTTTGTATTCATTGTACTGTTGTGTATCTGCACTGTGTGTTGTTTTGTTGTGCACTGTATGTTCTGTGTTGCACTGTGATCCTGGAGAAAAGCTGTTGCGTTTCAATATGTACTTGTACGTAGCTGAAATGACAATAAAACCACTCTGACTCTGAAATAAAAACATCTCTCTTCCTTGTAGAGGAAACCTGTCAGCAGTAGTATCACAGGAGTCGGTAGTTTTGTGTTGAGTTGAATGCTAGCCTGAGGCTCCGTCAGCAGTTTGAAAGAAAATTCCTGTTTTATAACATTAGTGACTTGTTTTCCTTGGGTGGAGGTAAAGTTTTAAAGGTGGTAATTTGCATCAGAAAGCTGATCAACTCTCAGATGATGCGTGTGTTCACCTGTTTGAAAAATAGATTACAGCTCAGGAAAGGGATCAGATAGACACGGGATTTTGATACGGTTTTATTTAGGTTCAAAACTTCTTGAAAAATCTCCTCGGTTTTTGATGTACGCAAGTTTTTGTTCTCCTGTTTTAATGCAACGAAAATCATTTTTGATTTCTACATCAGAATTAAGTTATTTTCTTTGTGCCACAATGCAGCACTTTGGTTCACTGTGCACTTTAGTGTATGAGTTTTTTTGTTTTTGGTTTCCTCTTATCTGGGCTGATAATAAATACACAGTGATGGAGAATGCACTTGTATAATTCTGTCAACATTCACACAAACTAACTCAGACTGGCAATGTGGCTTTTCCCATCAAATTGCATTTTTCACATGACTGCATCCCACTATTGTCCTGAGTCCATGTTCCTGATGGTCATATTCCCAAACCAGTTTGATCCCTGTCTGACTGGGACCAGAGGCATGCCTCACACTCTGTGGGACTTTTGTCTCATTGGGTGTTAAAAAGGAAACGTGTGGTTAATATCACTTCTCTAAAAAAGATTTAACTGTAAAACTGGGGAAATTTCCTCTTGTTGACCTGTAGGACATCGTATTGAAAATTTTATAGCCAGAACTTGAAATATAACTTTTAAGTTTAGATAAGAATAAGAAAATATGTTTGAACTCTCAGCAGAAAAGATTTCATTGCTGTTGTAGCAAAAATCATCTAGACACAAACTATCGGAAAAGAAAAAGCTGCATAAAGAGGCAGAACGGACATACAATAAAAAATAATGATGCAAACAAAAAAGTAAATAAACAAAACAAAATACAAAATATAACTATAAATTTGCAAAGAACAATTCTGCCTTTTTGTATAATAAAAATCTATAAATATAAAGACATTGCTTTATACAAATAAAAACGACAGAAACGAACATGAATGAAATGCATCCATTTGAATACAGTAATGCTTTTCATTTGCCAAAACAAGGTTTGTTATAATTGTTGTTTATTGTTATTTAAAATTTAGTTTTAAAGAATTTGCTTTTTGACAGCACAGGCGCAGAAGAGCTGTTGCCTTTAAGCAAGAAGGTTGCCAGATCAAGTCCTGGTCGGGGACGTTTCTGGGTGGAGTTTGCATGTTCTCTCCGTGCATGTGGGTTTTCTCCAGGTACTCCAGTTTCCTCCCACAGACCAAAAACATGCATGTTAGACTGACTGGTAACTCTAAATTGTCTCAAGGTGTGAGTGAGAGAGTGAATGGTTGTTTGTCTGTAGTGTCCCTGTGGTGGACTGGAGACATGTCCAGGTGTCCCCCGTCTCTGCACCACCACTCGCCCATACCTGTTGGTCCTTATGTTTTAAAATAAAATAAAATAAGGCACTTTTTACATTCTGCAGCAGATTTAAAACCTGATTTAATTTCCAAGCAGTGAAACGGCAGCCCTAGCATTATCCAAGGGGCTCGCCCACTCCATGAAAAATGAAAACTGTCATCTTCAGTTTGGTTGTTGATCATAAATATGTTTTTGGTTAAAAGGCTGTGTGCTTAACTCAACAGTATTCGTAGTCCTTCCTCCTAGTGCCTCGGATCTGTTTGGTTTTCCAGACTAGTTGCCAAATAGAGGCGTGCTTGTTCAGTCCCCTCAGAAAAACACTCCTGTGTACATTTAGAAGGATGTGTGCGTCACAGCGTCGGCGTGTTTAAAAGGATACTTGCTTATGAGCAAACAAGCTTCACAAACATTCAAAACTAGCTTGCATTAAATGTGATTTTTAAAGTGAAACATTTTATTTGCCATTTAAAAAAAAAAAGAGGTTCAAGTGATGGCGTTCTGTCAGGATCTACTGAGTTCATGCCAGTGCCTGTCTTAAAGCATTTCAGCAGAGTCATCAAACAGAAGCTGGGACTAAGATTTTATGAGTTAGCCTGCTCTGTTGGTGTTATTGTGAGGTAAAAGCAATAATTCATCATGTAGCACACATGCTTTCATCTATTATTCATTATTTCTACAGTACACTGAACTGTGTGTGTGATTGTGTGCTAATTTGCATTAAAGTGTTTTTGGAACAGTTTGTGCAAATCATGTTCACTGCTACACTGATCCAATCGTTTGCTAACTGTGCGTGTCGGCGTGTGCTGAAAGCAGAACTACAGTAACACGTTTTAGTTGCATCTTCATGTTCTAAAATTAACAAAACATTTATTTTTTCTCTTAAACAAAGACGGAGAGATCTTCCAAAACTTTTCAAGTGTGAAATGAGGAACAGAGACAAAAGGAAGATTGTTTGCAGACTGCTGAGTCACTGGTCTTCTGTCAGGCTGCTCCTTCAGCTTGACCCACTTCGAGTCTGTAACGTCAGTGCTGTGTACATTTCTCCCCACTTGTGGGTCGTTCTACTGCCTTGAATTTTTTACATGGAGAAATGAGGTAAAGCCAGCGTTTACTGATTCTTTTTAAATATGCACAGTGATGTTTTGACTTAACCTAAACCCTTTCACAAGTAAGACTTCCTCATCGGTCTTACTTCTGAAATTGTTTGAAAACTTGTAAAAACAAGAATGAACAAACTAGTAAATTTAGGAAAGAAGTGTCCTAAATCAGAGAACATTATAATAAGGTAGAAAAAGAAGTAAAAAAAAAAAAAAAAGACTTTGCAGCTTTATGAAATCAGGACAAAAGTACCAGGGGAACTCTTCAAAAGTTTACAAAGTTAAATCTGGGTGTTGAGTATCCCAACAACTTACTGTCAACAGGAGTTTTTGAACACTTTCTGATGTTTACAGATTCTGTAAAGTTGATCGGTCAGCACGTCAGAAGCGTCTAGAAGTCTAACATCAATTTTGTGCTAATTCAGAGAAGAGAGGCCAGAACAGAGGGAGATGTGGCCCCTCGTGCCAAATATTTGGTTAGTGGTTTGGCTGCCGTGTCCTGGTTGCTATGAGGATGCACCACCATGGGAGAGGATTATAGAGGCTCAGCAAGCTTTAGGGCATACAGTGTGCGAGCAAACAGTAGATCTCTACATTAGGTCATGTATCGATATAAAGCAAAAATATTGCACACATGCAAACATGCACACTCGTGCAGTAGGTGCTCTTTAACGCTTTTGAGATTTTACCACACCCTGTGCCTTCCTCTAAGCAATGATGGTTGCTTTTGTCTTCAGGGCAGATGTGCTGGCCTACTTTGGCTAGCCCTGGCACGTCTTCCTGACCCACAATCCTCTTCTGTTCATGTGGGTCTTGGATTGCATCCTGCGCTTATATTTCCCTCTAAGTCTTTCTTGGTTCTGTTGCAAAACCTGTCTTGTAAAATTTAATCTAGCAAGAATATAACTTTTTATTTTTTTATCCCCCCATGGAGAAAGTGAATTTTTTTGTGGCCTTTTATGATATAAAATATGTTTATACAAGTTGGCAGTCCCCCTTTGAAAAAATAAATTTGGACTAACCCAGTAAATCACTTGGCATTTGAGTTTTTTTTAAAAGTTTTTTTTAACACTGTTAACTCCACTCCTGAGTAGCTTATGCCTTATATTAAAAATACTCAACTTCTGTGGAAAAACATCACAAGACCGTTGTTAGCTCAGGACAGCAGTGTAGAATTGAACTAGATGACGTAATTCATCTGTTTTTTGTAGTAGCAATTTAATATTGGTTTACATCTTTCAATAGATACAATTAAAGTTCACGATACCTGTGCTGTTATTTTAAAAATGTTTTTGTAACAAAGAGATGCAAGTTGGCCTCCAGATTTAGGTCATGAGAAGTACAAGCAGCAGCTTATCTCCTCTGGCTTGGGTTATTTTCAGCAGGAGTTGCTGTGCAATGCAAGGACAAAGATGAGTCTGTATGAGCAGGCAGAATTACAACACCAGCTCTGAGGGACTTTTGTGAATATTTTGGTAAGAATGTCATATTGATGAAAGATGAATTATGAAAATAATAAATGTGATTCTTCTAAAAACTTGCCATCAGAAATACATTGTTTCTGATGAGATGAAAGCACACATTGCATGCATTAAAGCTGGTCAATGTGTGTACCGTTCTGTCGATAGATTAATTTTTCTCAGTTGGTCTGGACTGACACAAAGGAGACAAAGCTACAAAGACAGAGTTTTACAAAGAGCCCTGATTCCTAAAGTCAACAGAAAATATCAGGGGTTTTGACTGCTTAGAATTATTTCAGACAGTGTGATAGGACATGCACTCAGTTCCCCATGGCACATTTTCATCCATAAAAGCTATTACTATCTTTTTGTAAGCTACAGATAGAAACGAAGACGGAGAGCTCTTCCAAAGTGTCTCAAGCTGGAAAGGAAATGGGGAATAGAGAGAAAAGGATAATATTTGCAGACTGCTGAGTCATGTGTTCTGGTGCATTGCTCCTTCAGATTGATACACTGCAGTTCTGTAACATTATTGCTCTGTAAATATCTACCCACTGGTGGGTTGTACTACTACCTTAGACTAAATGTATTTAAGCTGAAAGTATGTTAAAATACTCTTAGGGTGCATTCACACCAGCCCTGTTTAGTCCACTTTAATCAAACTCTAGTCCGTTTGCCCAGAAAGTCCGGTTCGTTTGGGGAGGTGTGAATGTGCAATCGAACTCTGATGCGGACCAAAAAAGCGAACTCTGGTCCGCCTAAATATCTAGGTCTCGGTTCGGTTAAAGTGAACTCTAGCACGGTTCAAATGCATTGTGAATGGAAGTGGACCGGAGACAACTCCAGAAGCAGGAAGTGGACTACAGCATAGGGCATTCTGTGTAAATGCAACCAAAACAAACACTCATTTCTCATACAGTACCTCATATGGAGCATAGGGGGGAACAGGTTTGCTCAATTGACTCAGTGCAGTGTGAATGCAAACCACACCAGCTGAAAATGTAAACACATGTTCCAAATTTTGGTCCCCAATTGAACCGAGTCTACCGCACTATCTGGTATAAAAATGATTTTATATGCTCCTGAAGCAGAACCACTCAGATTAGTTCCTGGTTATTTCCACCCCTTTGCTTGCTTTCCTTTTCTTTTACCTTTTTGGAGAGAATTTCAGATTCATGAAATGTTCTGTTTATTCAAAGACGATGCTGAGAGAGTGTAAAATATCATCCTGCAAGCAAAGGCCAAGTTATTTGACTTGTGTTTTCAATGTTTTTTATTTGGCACCTTTCTTTAACTACCGGTAGTGTCTTCTCATTTTTTTGTGTAAATTGTTTTTAGACTGTACTTTTTATCACCTTGGCCATCCAGACCACTCATAGCACTTTACAACACAATCTGCCCTATCTTTACATATTCCCACACAGATTCATACAGCACTCTACTTCACCTCTACAAAGCTAATCTTAAAAACAAACAAAAAACACATTCAGTGCTTTAGGTTGCATTCATACACTTATGGGTCACATCGGAGGCAATAAGGGATCGGTGTCTTGCCCAGGAACACTTGAACATGAGACTGAATAGTAGTGGAATCGAACCTCCGACTCTCTCGTTGGAGAATGACTCTTCTAACCTCTGAGTCACAGCCTCCCCATTGTGTATTTGAATATAAATGTTCAATATGAGGTTTTGTGAGTTGCAGTTACACAGTGGTTCAGTGAGTCACATTGATAGTCCGTCATATTTGCATCACTCATCATGGAAGTTCATGAGAATGGTTTACTTTATGACGTGTCCGCCTGAACTCGCACTCTGTTATCTGCTCCGTTTAGTCATCCATATCTGCTTACACAAGCCTTTTCCTGTCTGAGTGACTGAAAGCCTTTCAAAAAATTATACGGACTGGAAATCTAAATGATCCGTGGACTGTGCTATACGAAAATTGGGATATTGAAAAAATAGTTTTGACAATTTAATATTGGTGAAAACATTTTAAATGAACATTAAAATATACATTTTTACTACATTCTTTTGGTGAAAATAAAGTGGAGCCTTACTGTTTTTTTTTTCCAGAATATTTATATTCAAGCATCAGCACTATCAGATCAGATCAAATAAATAAAAAGGTGCAATAAGTGTAAGCAAAGGACAAAGGAAAATTTTACAAGACAGTGGTGAGACCAGCTACGTTGTATGGGCTGGAGACAGAGACAATGACAGAAAGACTGGAGAAAGAACTGGAAGTGGAGCTGAGGCGTTCCTTATGAGTGACAAGGTTGGATAAGATTAGGAATGAGATCATCAGAGGTTCAACACAGGCTGAATAACTGGGAAATAAAGTTAGAGAGACCAGACTGAAAAGGTTGGACATGTCCAGAGGAGGGACAGTGGGAATATTGGTAGAAGGATGTTAGAAATGCAGCTGCCAGGAAAAAGACAAGGAAGGAGATCTATGGATGCAATTAGAGAGGACATGGAGGTAGTTGGAGTGAGGACAGAGGATGCAGAGGACAGAGTGAGATGGAGGAGGATGAGTTGCTGTGGTGATCCATGAAAAGGGAACAGCTGAAAGAAGAGGAAATAAATGCTTTCCTGACTGCAATTTTTTTCATGTTTGTTCCGTTCTATTTTGTAAAGTATCATTTGAGTTAATATTTTAACACATTTGGCTATTGTTCATTGAGGTTCTATAAATTTGAATTGATCATAATCATTGTAATAATTCTTCTTGTCCTCATGATTGTTGGTCTTCTGCTACAAAGCCTGATGATGCATGTAGTAAAATAAAGGAAAGCATGTCCTTTTTTTTTATGTCTGCATGTTTTAATGTCCCAGACTGACATATGACCCTGTAGACATTTGAAACCCAATATACCTTAGTTTAAAGCCGTTGACCTAAGTTTAGCATGGAGTCTACATTAGCCTGTAGCTTTTGCATTGCTAGAATTTCAGGTTTCCTTCAATCACTTCAGGGCTTTTTTTTTTTTTTTTTTTTTTCAAATCGCTTAGCCAATTTGGTAGGAAGTGCATAGGCCTGCAATGTCATAAAATATTTATATGACTAATGGTTTAACAAATGTAATTACAAATTTTGTTTTATTTTGTATTTGGTATTATCAAAGTCTGGTATTTAAAAAAAAATATGCATCTTCAAAAATTGGAACTGAACATTGGAACATGAAGCACCAAAATTTAGTCATTTGCTTATAACCATACCATACCACTTTATTTATAGAGCACTTAAAACAGCGACAAGGCCAACCAAAGTGCTGTACAGACAGAACAACAGGTAACACACAAAGCAATATGCAAAATGAAGTAAATCAGAATAGAGACATAAAAACAATGCAGATAATGACGACAAACCAGTGTGGAGCATACAGGATCAAAACACAGATCTGGTGTTGAAAGCTACTGAATAGTAGTGGGTTTTTAAACGGGACTTGAAAACCGAGAGGGAGGGGGCCTGTCTGACAAACAGAGGTAACTCGTTCCAAAGTCTTGGTCCTGCTACAGAGAAGGCCCTGTCACCTCTGCGCTTAAGACGAGATCCTGGAACTGTGAGGAGCAACTGGTGGGACATACGGTTGTAGCAAATCAGAGAGATAGCGGGGGGGGGGGGGACACTGTTCAGTGATTTGTAGACATGCAAGAGAATTTTGAACTGGATTCGAAAGTGACAAACCAAATTATTGTAATAAACATTTGGCTATGTACTTAAATGCAGTGAAACCATAGCAGAAGCAGTGTTTTCCCTACCATTATACAAGAAGGGTGCCTTGCCCTGCCTACTGTACTGAACACCCCCCCCCCCCCC
>NC_056500.1:33060977-33069128 GCF_014905685.2 Nematolebias whitei
ATGTAGTTCTAAGCTAGCAGCGTGCAATACAGGCATGCTAAAAGCTAGATGCAGTGCTCACACTGCCTCTTCCCTCACGCTGACCCCCCCCCCCCCCACACACACACACCTTAAAAACTGTTGGTATAACCATTAAGTCTGTATTGGTTCAAGTTCATTAATCACACTTCTTACAAATGCAACAAAGAAACGGTAAAGAAAAAGTTGAAATTTTCTGAAAACATTTTCAAGAATACAAATATTAAGTGAACAAAAATATTTATTTAAAGTTTTAGTCAGGAGGAGAAAGTCAGCTTTCACTCTGTAGAACTCGATCATCTGTGGAGAATCTGAAGCTGCGATGACGTTGGAGGGAACGGAGGTTTGGACCGACGAATCCCGTGATATGTGAGCAAAAGTCCGACAAACACTCTCAGAATGTGGAGTTTGATTCTGAGAGCTCAACTCAGAGTCTGGGGTCTGAGTTTGTCAAATGTCAAAAATACATGGGTCGGTCACACTAAGTGCTATGTGTTGTTGTCATTGCATGTTTCCATACAATGGTGAAATTGGTTCTCTGCATTTAACCCATCACACCTGGGACACACCCAGGTGGAGCAGTGGGCAGCTATGTAAGCACCCTGGGAGCAATTGGGGATTAGGTGTCTTGCTCAGAGACACCACAACATGTGGGAATGGCTGGGGATTGAACCTGAAACTTTCGGGTCCTGAGTTGGTCCCTAACACCCACCATAAATGAGGGACTACTGTACAAATTTGGGTCTACCTGGTCTGTCCGGCATCTTCCTCTGACACATGATCCAACTCAGTACCAGGTGGTGATCAGTTGACTTCTCAGCTCCTCTCTTCACCTGAGTGTCCAAAACAAATGGCCGCAAATCATATAACACGACTATAAATTCCATCATCAATGTATGACCCAAGGTGTCTTGGTGCCAAGTGCACTTATACAATACAATACAATACCATACAACTTTATTTCTAAAGCACTTTAAAACAACACCGTTGACCAAAGTGCTGTACACTAACACAGTTTAGGGGCAGCGACTGAGAACGTTCGGTCATCTCTCAGCCTCCTATTGGACTTTGGGATGGCCAACAGCAGCTGATCAGCTGACCTAAGAGAGCATGAGGGAATGTACGGCTGGAGAAGGTCGGACAGATACTGTGGGGCGAGACCATGAAGACATTTGAATACAAACAAAAGAACCTTAAAAGTAATCCGGAAACAATCTGGGAGCCAGTGTAGTGATTTCAGGACAGGGGTGATGTGCTCTCGTTTTCTGGTGCCAGTTAAAAGACGAGCAGCAGCATTCTGAACCAGCTGAAGTCGAGTCAGTAATGACTGGCTCAGACCCACATAAAGTGAATTACAATTGTCCAGACGAGTTGTAATGAAAGCATGGATTAAAATCTCAAAATGATGTTGTGGCAGAAATGGTTTGACCTTGGCCAGTTTTCTCAGGTGATAAAAGCCTCGTGTGAAAAACCTCTTTAAAAAGACGAGGTGGGATGGGATCATTTGGAGATCCAGCAGATTTCATACGACCAGTGATGTCTTTTAAAAAAGGCAGGGTGACGAGCTCAAACTGACTGAAAACAGCAGAGCATGTGACAGAGATGGAGGGGTCAAAAGGAGGAGGGCTTATGAGAGCTCTGTTTTCAGCCTTGTTGGTAAAAAAGCTTAGGAAGTTCTCACACACTCCAGTGGAGTTCTCCAGGCAGGCTGATTGTGGGGCATTAAGAACAGAGCTGATGGGTTTTAAAAAGCACATGTGGATTGTTAGTTGGTGCAAATGATGTCAGAGAAATATTTGGTTTTTGCAGCTCTAACAGTGAACTGATAGAAACGCCAGCTGTCCCTCAAAGACGCCTGTAACTTGTCCTTCTTCCATTTTCGCTCTGCTCTCCTGCACTAGCGTCTGGCAGCACGTGTGACATCATCAGTCCAGGGGTCAGGCTTCGGTCTTGAGGTTCTTATCTTTAATGGAGCCACAGCATGGACACCCTTATTTTCATACATGTTTTTTGTGATTGACAAGTCATGACTAGCACAGATGTCCAACAACAGAACACTGCTCAGGTTCAGATCGGAGAGGCCGTTCTTCCCAATCATGCCCCTCCAGGTCATACTGTCGTTACCCATGTGGGCGTTGAAGTCCCCCAACAGAATAAAGGAGTTTGCAGCTGGCGTACCTTTTCAGCACCCATGCTAAGAACTCCAAGGAGGCCGGCTACTCTGAATTGCCGTTTGCAATGTAGGCACAAACAACCGTCAGAGCCCGTCCCCCCCACCTAAAGGCACAGGGAAGCTACGCTCTCATCTACCAGGGAAAACTCCAACTCAACCTCACGCACAAGCTTAGGTTCCTTCCCCACCAGAAATTCTATGTTCCATGTCCCAAGTGCCAGCTCTTGTAAGCTGTGGTCCGAGCGCTAAGGCTCCCACCTTCGGCCACTGGCCATGGCATCATGCACCCGACTTGTACAGCCCCTCCTGCAGGTGGTATGCCCACAGGAAGGCAAACCCATGTTGCTTGTTCAGGCTGAGCCTGACCAGGCCCAATAGTTAAAGGCCTGGCCACCAGGTGCTTGCCGGCGAGCCCCTCCCCCAAGCCTGGCTCCAGGATGAGACCCCGGTGACCCACGTCAGGGCAAGGGACACCAAGTTCCTTGTTTCGTTTGGTCCATACGTTGTGTTGAATCGTTCTGCTTGGCTTGTCACCTAGGACCAGTCTTCCTTGGGAGACCCTACCAGCATAGCTCCTAGTCATTCAGACGCACAAACCCCTCCTCCACAATAAGGTGGTGATTCAAGGTGGAGATTACCAATCTAAACAGACCAAAAAGAGACAACAGAAAATACTTATTTGCATCTAAAAAAAAGTTCAATCTCGTCCTCTGGACATTCAAAATTTGACCAGAGGACCAGATTTAACTTTTTTAGATTTTTCTACCTGGATTATTGAGCATGCATCAGGATATACTTATTGGCAGGTGAAAATGGTCTCTGCACATGCGTGATTCGTCTGTAGTATGAATGTGTTATGAATCTTCTCTCCTCTCTGCTCTGACTGTATCTGGATTACTGCACCAGGCCATAGTGAGACTGACCATCTGTCAGAGTTTCATCTGCTGTGTTTTATGTCATTGGATGTGAAAATAACATATTTTACACTATTTATAATTTATGTCACAATCCAAGTTGGACTTTTGCTTGAGTACTTCCATGGAGGCCTAACTTTTTTTTTTTAAAACTATTGTTCTTATAGCTAACTGTCTTACATAATAAAATTGCACAACAGTCAGCAGGCTTATAAAAGTCAAGCTTTATGTAATCCATGGGGGAACTGGCATATTGGCCACAGTGTGCCCAACTTTACCATATGTGGTGTTGCACTACTTTTAAACTTGTAGGTTTTAGGCTTTTCTGGTTGACTAAAGACAAACCAAGACATCTGAAAGCAATATAGCTGCTGACAAATTGGTACCTTGTTGTTGTTGTTGACATATAAATAGGAGATTTTGTGTATTTTGGAAGTGGTTTATGATTTTTGGCACCACAATCATTTTCTTGGATTCTACCATGTAGAAACACTTTGGACCAACTTGAGCACTGGCTCTCCTCAGGGATGTGTGTTGAGCCCCCTCCTGTTTACTCTGCTCACATATGATTGTGCAGCTACCCATCCAGGCTGTCACATTGTAAAGTTTGCAGATGATACAGCGGTGGTGGGATGCATCACAAACAATGATGAGTCCAGCTACAGGCAGGAGGTGGAACACCTGGAGAGCTGGTGCAGAGAGAATAACCTTCACATCAATGTGAAGAAGACTAAGGAGATGATTGTGGACTTCAGAAGGAACAAAAACACCTACACCCCCCTGAACATAAGAGGATCTGCGGTGGAAGTGGTCTCCAGCTACAAGTACTTGGGTGTACACATGAATGACAACCTCAGCTGGAGCAACAACACCACCAGCCTGATCAAGAAAGCTCATCAGAGACTCTACTTCCTCAGACGGCTGAGGCGAGCTGGTCTGGGAAGCTCAGTCCTCACCTCCTTCTACAGGTGTGCAGTGGAGAGCATCCTGTGCTCCAGCATCAATGTGTGGCATGGAGGCTGCACAGCTGCAGAAAGAAAAGCTTTGCAGAGAGTGGTGAAGGCTGCACAGAAATCTGTCGGAATCAGTCTCCCCACCATCACAGACATCTACACCTCCAGATGCAGGAAGAGGGCCACCTGCATCATGAAGGACCCCACCCACCCAGCACACACACTTTTTGCCCCACTCCCCTCAGGAAGGAGGTTAAGGAGCATTAAGTGTAGAACCACTAGACTGAGGAACAGCTTCTACCCTGAGGCTGTTAGACTCATGAATCTCTAACTAGAATAATCACTGTGAAAAACCATATCATGTTGCTGCTGATCTGTTTCATGTTGCTGCTGATCTGTTTCAATGTTGATGTGTTCATGCGTGCACATCTGCTCACAGACTCATGTTCATGTTTGTGGTGATGTTCAATGTTTTATGTTATGAGTGCTTAGTGTATATTTAGTTGTTTTTCTTAGTTCATATCTTAGATGTTATTACTGTTTTTCTTATACATTTTATTGTTGGATGTAACTGGGACCCTGTGTACATAATTTCGCTCCACCACATGTACCACATGAGGTGCGAATGACAATAAAGAAACTCTGACTCTGACTCTGACTCTGAGTTACTTTTTGGGGCCAAAGCTTTGTGAAGGATCAGCTGATGATGCTCTTAGTGATGTCACTTGGAGTGCTGCTGATCATGCAACAGTTATTCAATTTCAGCTGCATTGTCAGGGCATGTTAGTCCAACTTTAAGAAATGTAATTACAGTGCAAATATAGTTTAATTAATTTTTAACACATTTTAAAATACTGATTTTGGTTAAGCAGACACACTATAACTTTTTTTTTCTTTTGTGATATATAAATTCTGATGTTTAGCTACTCTGCCTTTTTAGTTAGGCTTCCTAATGTCAAGTGTGAGACTTACAGCTTTAAATTAGTTTTTTTTTGTTGTTTTTGTTTAATTTAATAAGTTGACTATGTGAAGATGTCATTTATAAGACTGAGTTTGTTGTGGCTTTTTGGATGAAAGACAAAACGTTTCAACATAAAGAAACTGCCCAGAGGACCTGGCTTAACTCTGTTGAATTTTTCTACCTGAATTACTGAGCATGAACTTTGATGTTAATTTAATAAGGTTGAAACAAATATGTAACGTGACATGTAGTGCTTGGCATCATGTTAGAAGGTTTGAAAGTTTTGCTTTTATTGAGGTAAAAGTGGTGCATTTAGTGTTTTTTCTGATCTTTTAAGTAGGTTAAAAGGTCGGTTCATGTTGGACACGTCGACTTGAGCTGAAAGGACTGATGCAATAATCTGAGCTCTGGCCACTTCTTACAAGAAAAACAAAACAGGAAAGAGAACCATTAGAGATTGGGGGTGGAGATGAATTAATGAGTGCTAATATTCATTAGTAGCTTGTAAAAATCATTACAGTAAATGTATATAATATTTCCTTCTAAAATCTGTATTTTCTCAGATGACACTACTTTCCAACTCTTTGCACTTTTATAGCTTATGTTCAGTAAAGATTCTGTTTTTTTACCTTTTCTTGCAGGAAGGATGCTTTCCAGCTGTTGGGAATGTGGTGTGCAAACATTCTTAGAACTGAACAATTCATGTTGGTCATAGCTTATTGTTTGTGTTGTTTACACTGAGTCGTTCATTGTTGTTTTAAACCCCAGCACAGTGTAAAATAAGGGTATAGTTTATATTTTTCTTGCTATTATTAAAGTAGCTTTTGTTTTTGTGTGAAAATACTGCATCTAACACATGCTGCTCTTTGTGTTTTAGGTTCCCCAGTCAACATGTGTTTTGTTCAGAGCGGAGCTTGCCTGGATCAGGTCCTTCTGCCCAGGACAAAGAACCAGAAAGCCTTGAGCAGGACTCCACACATAACAAGGTGTGTTTATAAGTTTTACACAGCAGCGTCTCAAACTCACATCCAAGATTAAATTTAACCAAGTATTTCTTTAAATGGCACAGTATTTTGACTGCACCAATCAAATAATATTTTAGACTCTTTAAGACTGTTTTTTTTTTTTTTTTGCTGGCTGTTAATATAATCAGCCAAACAAATATATTCAAGGAAGTGGCCATCTCCACTCTGAGTTGGTTTGCAGTAATAAGTCACTTCTAACAGTGAGATGATTGAGTTTGGCGTAATCTAAGAAAATGCAAGGAGTTGGCTCATGCACCTTCCTGACCCACTAACTAAAGGGAGACGAAGCCGCCATCTATATTAACACTGAGCTGTCAGAGATGGGCCATCCTGTTTGAATAAATATAAGCTGACATTTTTACCTACCAAGGTAGATGTCACTGTGAAAAAAGTTGGCATGAACTCACAATAACTTGGAAGAATATTTTTATTTATTTTGCATTCAACACTGTCATTATGTTCTATTTATCAACTGTATGTTGCACAGCAGTTGTCATAAATTGTCATTACTCATGTCATTTCTACTTGTTTAGTTGTCCCCTGTCACGGCACGAAGATTCAAATTGGAAATACCCTCCATACATCCATCTGAACACAATTTTTGACTTTTTACGCCTAGATACAGCCACGCACCAAAATGGAAGTGGGCCATTGCTTTTTTTTTCATCCACCTCACATGATGGACAGACGTTAATGCCGACAGCTATCTTGGATTTGGATGTGGCAACCCAGTTTTTGATAGGAACCTTAAACCTAGATACAGCCACACGAGTTGGTACCTCGCTTATTTTTCAAGTTATCAAGCTCACAAGAAGATGGACGGGCAGAGGGTATTTTCAATTCCACTCTTTGCTCTGTGATGGTGGATTATGAGAAGCCGACTTCCACATGAATGTTAAAAAACAAACAAGGTTTGTAGGCATAATCAAGAACCTTTGAGGTTGATGTTTTGCTTCTCATTAAAGGCCTTATTAGAAATAAGGAACTGTTTGCCCACGGACAGCAGAAAGTGTCATGGTTGATTTTAAAGTTAGCAGTCACTAAAAAGATATCATTTATCGACTTATGGCCTAGTTTACACATTTAACAGATATTCTAGCCATCTTTATATGTTCTATTTTCCATAATTCATAATTAAACATTATATCCACCAACCCATATTATAGTATTTTCCACAATTTATCATCAGTTTATTTTATTCTCAACAGTAGACTGTTCTTTTTATCCTGAGCAAGGCTGCTTTGGCCGATTTTAAGATTGAAATAACAGCTAAACTTATAAACGGCATAAATGTCTTTACTGCTTTGTGGCTATTTTACTATAAATCTTTAGAAAGCTATGTAATCATGTTTTTTAGCTCATGATCAGGGGTGTGCAACATTTTTTTCCAGAGGGACAAATCAAGACATTTAAAGAATCTTAAGAGCTGCATAAAGATTTTGAAAATAAAATTTCCTTAAAACAGAAAATATGGAAGATATTTTCAGGCATTTTGTCCCCGTCGTTTGTCCGTCTGCACATTGTCAGCTGGATAATATGAAAAATAAGTGAGGTACTGACTTTCATTTAAGTGTAGCTGCAGCTAGGTCTAAGAAAGGTCACTTTTGAAAATACGGTTGCCACGTCAAAATCCAAGATGTTCCACCATATACAGTGGGTAAAATAAGTATTTGATACCCTTAAAGAAACTGGTCCAAATGGAATGATTTAACCTTCTTTCATTTGAGTGTATATTTTTTATCTTTCTTTCAAAAACTATGCAGTTTTTAAATAACTTTGCTTAAATAAATAACCTAATCTTCTTTGAAATATCATATTTGGCACCAGTTATAAAGACCTCATTTTAACAGTTTTGATATTTCTAATTTTTTTTTATTTATTTTTTGCTCTAGGAGTTTGAAGAATGGGCGACACATACTTCTTACAAAATGGGATTAGAGACGGAGAATGCAGCACAAGCAAAGCAAGAATACATACATCATGAACAGGTAAAAAACAACAACACTTTTCATGTAATAAAAGTAGAAATTAACAAAATAAAAGTGCACTTTACAGGTTTACATTCTTATCTTGGGGAAAAATGTTAACATTTTTTAAGATCGGCATT